>NC_061889.1:6250000-7500000 GCF_905147765.1 Vanessa atalanta | reverse complement strand
TCAACGAGCCACTAAAATTTGCTTCTAGTTATACTAGTTTACTCATACTAAGCATAGCTGCTTGACGGTAGGATATTACGAATTAATTTTTGTTATATTATAAAACTAATATTATAAAAGCGATAAAAAAATCAGTCTATTTCAGTCAGACTTGTCTGACTGTTGTCTCATAATAAAATCACTGAACCGGACGTAATGAAATTAGATAAAAGTGGTGTAGGAAAAAATGTGCGAAGATTAGCCTTTGCATCTGTGTGTGCAAACAAGGGTGCAGTCTTTATTCCCTTACTCAAATAGTGCCATAACTCAACAGGAACACGACGGGCTTTCCAAGGCATGTGACTAATGACTTTAATTAACCCCATCTTTTTAATAATTCAAATTTGGTACTTCAGAAGTACAGCGAAACAATTTTATCATTACATTTAAAGGCTATAGTAATATTTAACAACATAAAAAAATATACAAACAGTTGTACAAATGTAGGTGTCCGATTATTATTATAAGACTGACATTGACTGTCACGAACGTGCCTATGGATAAACCAGTTTAAAATTTTACCCACGCACCGATTTATTTTAATTGTTACAGAAACTGCCTCATTTGATGTATTTTTTGACATAAACGAAGGCTATTGTCCAGCGGTGGGAAAGTTATTAGGAAATTCAACATCAATCTTCAAGCAATCCATACCACGAAACCTGTTGTCATTTGTGGATCGCAGTGTTCGGTCACTAACACATCGAATCAATACAACAGAGATGAGAATATTGGTGGTAGGACTCTGTGAAAACCCGCCTTATTATGTACCACCCACTCATCAAATAGTACCGCCAAACAACAATCCTAATCGAAGTATTGTTGCTTTCCGGTTTTGAAGGCTGAATGAGCTAGTGTAACAAGTACATGGTCCACAACATCTTAATTCCAAACGTTGGTGAAGCATTGGCGATGTAATTGATGGTGACCATTTACCAACTCTTTTGAAAAAAAGTTTAGGTGTGCCTTAATTTAAAAATATTGTTTCTCAGTTTAAGTTTTTATGTATTTATTATTCTGAATCCAGTTTAACAGTTGCCAAAATTGATGGCCTCGATTCTAATGGTTTTAAAAATCAGAAACATCAATACAACACACCCACACAATAGTTAAATACTTATAAATAAATATAAATAAAATTTACATAGTTATAATTCACTTTTAATAATTATAGGTTATATGTATATGCATATAATTATTATGGACAAAAAAAAATACTATTTCATTATATATAGAGCTTAAGTATATGAAACAGATTACTGTTTTATAATTTTTTTCCAAAGATTCATAAAGAATAATTGTGAAAAATGTTGAATAATTTAATTTAATATACTTGGTGGTAGGGCTTCGTGTTACATAATCTGGGTAATCATTACAAGTACTGTTGACATAAGAACTTAGTTCCCAAGGTTGGTGGTGCATAAGCAGTGTTGATCAACAGGAGGCCCAACCGCCTGCCAATTTTTTATATATAAAAAAGTCATTTAAAAATAATAAGTTATAATGAATCAATTTAACGTTGTGGCGAAAATGTGATTTCCATTACAAACACATTTGGACATGTTGCCCTTAATACAAATCTAAATATCCTTAATTCAATTGGGCTCCTATAAGCAATTTTACAGTATTAAATAATATTATTCAACGGTTCAGAATGTATATTCTATCGAGAAAACCAGCAAGAATCTCATATTAATTAAATATAAAAAAAAATCATATGATTTAAATCCAGTACAGCAGCTGACTGCTGAGAGCAACGAAGGACTAGTAAAGGTCACTTAGAGCTTGATTGATTGAAATATGAAATAATTAATTATATTTCGCAATTCCAAAAATAATTCATATACCTTTTATAGAGATAACAAATCTCAAATACCTGTCGCAGAATTAAAATGAAAATGTCCTCACATTTATCACAATCTTCTACTTACTTACATTATATTATAATTATTGCAATATTGAATTGGTAGAGACCATTCAATAATCCTCTTCAAGTTACAAGTATGCAATATTCTGGTTCATATTCGATTAAAATGTTATCTACGAATTGTAAAACCGGACGCTCAATTGGGCGAGATTATAGCCACACAGTATTTTGAAAATAGAATACATTAATCCAGACTCATACCATTCGAGAATCGTATATAGGAGATGAACTCTTAACTGACAATTACTCTAGCTCTCGGACAGGTTTTTGAAAATAGAATGTACGATTCGGCATCGGACCATTTGCCATAAATGACAACTGCTGCACTTGAAAAGCGGCTGCACTTGAGTTTACCGAACGAACCACTGTAGTGGTGCACCACTACAATATATCCTGTGTTAACTAGCCTCCGTTGTGATTTACTGCCGGGGTCGAATTTTATCCGATCAGTGGGACATTATTATTGTCAATCCAGCCTCATAGTAAAAACAATTTAGAAAAAAAAAACACATTCTTTTTTTTCTCACTGTAATCACTAAATCTTATTTTATCTAGTTGTGTGCATGTTTTTATTTTAATTATTTTCAGGCCTCTTTTCTCAATCATATTCAAATTACTCAATTACTGGCATACATGTTATGGTAATAAATTCAAAAGCTCTATCTTCTAATGATTAGAGTTTTATAGCAGTCGTATAATAACATCCGCAATCTGGGATCGTTTTCGTTCGAACTAACGCACTTTAAGGGTCATAAAATTAACATAGGAAAACAGAAATTAACTACAAAATCCGATCAGTCCCCATAAAACAGTCACTGATCTCCCGTCACCACTGCTATCATTCCACCTTTAAAAATGAAATTTCCAAAAATCCAAATTTTCGATTTTCCAAATTTTTTAATTTCTACATTCATAATTTTTGGTTGTGAGTTAATAGTCACTCAGGATATTTTTTTATGAATATGATAGAATGTCTCGTATCTTTACCAAATATAGTAAAGTACACATTAAAAAAAAATTAAGATAATCCTAAAAAAGCCATTACGTTCGTATCAGATTTTTAAATAAACTACCTTATCAGTTGATAGCGGGTAATGTGTACACAAATCTGAAAACATTTTTATCGCTATCTTTATTGTCAATTACAAGAAATTAAACGCTATTTTATATAATACACTTATCCTATAATTAATTAGGAATATTTATGTATTTTTATTAAATTGTAGAGACGTAATATCTATAATAGACAATTACAAACACAGTCCCACTGTACACCGGCACTATTGTTGTCAGTTGGTGATTTTACTGTGATTTATTTAATTATTAAATGTTCTAATTATACTCAAATATGTGCATAAATTTAGAATATAAGAATATTGTATTTACGTTTTTTTTAAATATATAAACTAGACCACGAAAAAAGACAGACTATCTAATTAAATATTTTAATTTAGTTAATTGTATGTTTCAACCATTTTAAAATAAAACGAAGGTCGATAAATTCGCCATTTATGAAAGAATTTGGAAAATATATTTTTTGAAATGAATATGAATTCAAAAGAGAAATTTGAATTTGTTTTATTTTTATTATATTTTAGTGCTATCTAACGTTTTAGGCTTACATCGATAGATTGTTTTTGACAAAACATTATCTATTGATAAATTAATATAACGGTGACAAATACTTTCTTCGTCATTTACTCACGTACACATATTTAAAAAAAATATATATTTAAAAAAATAAAAATCTTGCAACTCACAACATGGAGCTTAATATTTTTCACAATTCCTGTACCAATAGAAATATTTTTAAAATTGCTTATAAATAAATAAACACATCTCAAAAATTAAACTTCAGCGCAGGACACTAGTCAAAAAGAAAACAAAATTATATTCACACTAGAAACATCAATGGCGCGAATTTGTAACGGTCATAATTTAAAACTCAGGCAAACGCTGACATCCGTATTCCGAAACTTATATAATAAAAACAAAAGTGACATACTTAAATCAGAAGATTTTCGGTAACGTCAAAGTCATCAAATGTCAAATTTACCGCGCGATTTTATTTTTTTTCTCGACACACATGCACACGGTTCGAACGTCGTGAGCGCACTGACGCGCGTCCTTCGACTTTCACTATAGCCGTCTAAACGATAATACTTAGTTGTAGTGCTAAGTTAAGTTTAGCTTAGGCGCGGTCTGAATGCCTAGGTTAATTTTTTTTTTTTGTTATTGTTATAAGTAATTGAAGTGATGGAATTTAATTGGACCTGCTTTGTTTGTATTGTAGTTTGACAATGAATTACATAAGTAATTACATATATAAATATTTTAACAAATAGTATTCTATTCAGTTAGGCATTGAGTTTAGAAGTTTTTCGTTATTTTGAGTCATTAAGATTATTTCTCAAATATCTCTTAAAATAAATGGGGTAATTTATGCCTATAATAATATTAATTAATGTTATTTATTATAATCACTTGAACCACCACAAAAACAGGTAAAGCCTGTGGTCCTGTGCCTGAATTCTTTATGGTCGGATTGTCTGTCTCATCGGATTATGAGAGTGACGCAATAGAGAGTTCACCTGTGTGTTTGCGCACACACTTGTGCACTATAATATGTCCTGCATCTCCCTTGAGATTCTAGAGAAAGTCATCATCATCACTATGACATATTAAGTACCATTTAATTTTTGCAGCGAAACCTGGGTGTTTGAAACTATGATTAATTGATTCAACAATTTATTATAAACTAGCACTAAGGCTTTCCTTGTGTTTGTGCTCACACTTGTGAACTATAAAATATTTTGCGTCCTTACCAAAAACTTATAAAAGTAACATTATTTATTTATATTGGTATCCCGTTTTATAAATATTAAATGTAGCTATTTTTAAAGTTGATATAGATACTCTTGAAGTACTATTTCCTAGTTGCGCTTTACATACTAGGTTGTCAAAATAAAAAAAATCAAGACCTATATTTAGTCTACATATTATAAGCATTTATTTGTCGGTTATTATTTGCTATTAGGAATACTCTTGAAGTACAACATTTTATATTTATACCGGATTTGGATACGGTTTCGGATTGATTTTATTCCGGATATCCGATAGTTTCGGTTACGGTTACGGAGCTCCATAATATATCTGATTATAAGTTACACTGATAGATAATCAGGATATTGACGACCTCCGTGGTCGAGTTGTGTGTACATCGGTTTTCATGGGTACGCCACTCTGAGGTCCCGGGTTCGATTCCCGGCCGAGTCGATGTAGAAAAATTTCACTAGTTTTCTATGTTGTCTTGGGTCTGGGTGTATGCGGTACCATCGTTACTTCTGATTTTCCATAACACAAGTGCTTTAGGTACTTACATTGGGATCAGAATAATGTATGTGATGTTGTCCAATATATATATGGTATTTTATAAGCATAAAATTATAAGTGGATGAAACTCAATGAACTAATCTAGCATTATTTAGACGTGGTTATTTGTATTATTAAAATATAATTGAATGAAGATTAAGCTGTCAATACGAAACAGTCAATAACTATATCTATCATTAGTAAACAACGTGATATGTAAGTTAATAAAAAGGAAAAATATCGAACATTTATACTTAATATTTTAAATGCGAAAGTAACTTTGTATGTCTGTCTTGCTCTTACACGACCAAACAAATCAAATCGTTATGAAGCTTGAACTCTAAGGAATTCTGTCTGTGTGTTGCTGTTTCATGGCCAAACCATTGAATAAAATCTAAGAAATAAGCAAGGATGGCAAATTGGCTTTTTATGGCAAACACCTGACAACCCTAAAACGCAAGCGAACTCTAGACGACAACTACTTACCTATAATTATTAAACACACACATTTCGTGTAAAATGTTTGCCTTCTATGTATAATACTGAGTGTAGCTGGGACCCATCCGTAATGGTATCAAAAACAGAAGATAGAAAGAAATAATCTATATCGATATCCAACGATGAATTTATTACTCGTATGAGTCCACTTTAAATACAAGCCTAGCACATGTGACATTATAGTGCACAGGCGCCTGCACTCACATTACATTATCCCCATACTCATATTGAGATCAGGCGCACGACCTCAGCTTTACCTGTTTTCCGGGACACGGCTTTGTCGCTGCCAACATCGTAATTTCGGGAGTACGGTAACTTAACCCGGATTACAAATCTGGAAATCGAAAACTGGTGACATTTTGCTAAAGACTTAACCAACGAAGTAGTTAAAGTAAATAACTTTAAATATCAAACTCAATCGAAGAATTCTAAGGTGAGTCCTGTGGATGGAATTATCGATTTTGGAGTATTTCTGATTGCACCGAGCGACCACTAAGCTGCCAGGTATATCCATCCTAATTTTTTGACAAATACTTGTGGGTTTATTCCAGTAACAAATTGTCAACTTTTCGCAACCGAATCAAACCGTAATTGTTGTAGTTTAACAGTTTTCATATTCTACTAACACAACGATCCAATTGCGATTCGTTCGTAGTTAGCTCAAAATAGAATCAAAAATCTATCGTAACCATTTTGCATTAGTAGAGTTTGCACCCTGGTCTCCTGAAGATGTTTTTTTAAACTAAATTATAATCAGCATGCACTAATTAATTTAAGCGCCATTTGCGCAACGAAGTTACTCGTTAATCCAATATAACTCGACACTAACGTACTGTACAAATAAGATTATCTTGTATTAGTACGCTCTACATTAATAACAAATAAAGTTCAAACTATATATCTTTAAAACTAATACCTCTTTTTAAGATCATCGTATACCAAATGCCTAACAAAATAATTAAAAATATTTAAAAAAAAAAAAAACAAAAACAAAGAAGTATGAATGAAGAATTTAATTAAATGATAATTAAAATATACTTTATTCAAATTATTTATTACATAGATTTTTAAATCGTCAATTTAGAATTTCAATTGTTAAAACTTACACCGAATTTGAATGTATTAAAACAAGAAACTCAATAGACTTCATTAATTAGAAAAGTATTAAACAATTATCATACATGCAATGGCTTAATAAGTATAACTTTTATTCATTTCGTTAGTCTGATTGTTAATGAGCCAGCTGGTGGTAAGTGATGGTAAGTTAGCGACATTGGAATTGATACAAAATATTAACCATCGATTACATCATCAGAATTATATCCCATGTATCTTTAGATACACTGGTTCACTCGTAGTTACGTACGGTTTAGGTAGTAGTTAATTCAAATATTTTAAATAGCAAGAACCAAATAAGCCACGCGGAAACACATAAAAGAATTCCAACGCGTTTTCCGATGTGACAAATCATACACGCAAACGAACAGAGAGACCGCTTTTATGTGTAAAGAATGCGAACTCCGCTACTCCTTACAATGCAGGACGCGTTGCGTTATATAACTATGTTTTCTGCATATTTACCTTACAATTTGCATACGCTTTGTCAACGGAAATAGTTTAGTTACCTACGCTTATCTGTCTATTATTCTATAGGTATTGAGTCACGATGATTAAATAAGTATATAGCACATTTAGACAGACGTACTGGCATTTTAACTAAGAATTACTGTTTAATAAATATATTTAAACAGGTCGAGTTCGAGTGTTAGTTTCTTGACGTTTCTTCTTGCTGGAAGCTGCTTCCCGAAACAGTGGTAGTGTTTGAATATTGACGATTCAAAAACGCTTCACTGTGAAGTTTAATTGAATAAAATACATTTGATTTGATTTGATTTGAAGAAAGGTGTTATATGTCGTGATTGGCGGTGAATGAATTTATCGTGAGTAAAGTTGGATATGTCGGATGAAAATCTGCCACATGTGTTTTTACCATGATGCCCCTCATAGCCCCTCCAATTCTCCTCGAGAGGCGTGAAGGTCTCAGGCCTGCCCTGGAACGTTTACAAGCTGGTCTTTTTACTTCATGATATTAGCCTGAACAATTCTTCGAAGCCAATATGATTGAAGAGAAGAAAGTTATAAAAACACGATTAACGGCAATTGTATAACATAAAAAAAATTGATAATATCGCTTACATTTGAATTTTCCATAAAGTATTCATTAAAAATATAAATTATTAAAAAAATATATAAAAATGGGGCTCAGTAGATAATGGTTTGAAGAATTTTTATATTAAATCATCATACTATATACAAATATATTTATAAAAACAATTAAAAAAAAACAGATGTCCAACTTATGGTAACAACACAAATGTTGCCATTTTTTCTTTCGTGGATTTCAATGTCAAATAATCTATCAACAGTGTAACTATATAAGAACTAATTACTTACAAAGCCTAAGTATTCTTATTATACCTGTTCATAATTCCTGTAAATATAAGCGTAATAGAGCAACATAAAGTAATTAAAGTTCAAGGTGAACCCTTATAAATCCTTGCTTCCCCAAAAACGGCGAATGTCATGAACGTAGTCTTTTATACTGTGCGATATTTTCGTCGTCTCGATGTTTTTTTATTTAAACTTTTGAGGATATGATAAAGGCAAGGTATTTTTTTTGTGACATTGATTTCAAACACGCGGACCCTTTATCTCTTTCTGTCTTCAGTAATTTGACATTAGGAAGAAGGAGACAACATAGTGTTCGGGTGCACGTATATTTAAACAGCTTTTAAATAATATGAATAATATATATTTATTCATACGTGAAACAAAAATTCTGTACTCCTTTTTTCGAAAATTAAGCGGAGGAAGAAGTATGAAATACTGCATCATTCTGCACCATTGTACACTTTCGACCAATAAATAATCGATCACTAGCTGCATTAAATAACTAACTTACTAAGATTTAATTATCAAGGAATGTGAATTCGCGCAAAAAGTTGGAAATTTACTTAGCGAATAAAATGTTCTGAATATTTATGAGTTCGTGGTTTACAATAAAAAACAAACACAACACAACAAAAACAAGAACATACGAGTATATTCTAGGAAAAACTGTTACAAATAAACTTATTACAAATTATTTCAATCATATTTTAATATTTTATTACAATTTAAAGTCAGTTCAAGACTATATTTATAAAATTTTATTTAAATATGATTAACAGGCTGAGCCACCTGGTCCCCACCATCCATCAAGTCAATTGACAATGTAAGAAATATTTATAATCTGTGCCCTCTTGGCACAAATAAAAGGCAAAACTAAAAAAAAAAAATATATTTAGTCAATACGCCACCCACCTTTGAAACTACGACTTTATTTATTGGAAAAATAATCAACTTAGAGTTAATGCACCTTAATTCGAGTAGAATTTGCTTATGTAGAATGGTATACTTTTTAATATATTGTATGCATTTATTCATATACAGTATTATGTGCATAGCTGAATAGACAGTCGATCATATTATCTTTTCTGTAATAAAATCATAATCATGATCACAATCTGATATCTATTTCTTATGTCTGATTTATGAATGTATGTATGATGATGGCGCTTGTCAATTCCCATGTCAGTTGTCATGTATCATCTAAGTCGCCTCGGTTTTTATATCGTCTAGGTAAGATAAAGCCAACCGAGATTAATGATCAATTTTCCTTCCTGTTTCATTCATCACTTGATCTCCATGCTTACTTAGGCCATAAATACACAAAAGATAACGTGTTACTTTGGTTACATAATGAGCTTTGACTACCCCTTTTTCTCTAAAAGAATACATGCTACGAAAATATTCATTGATAATTTACATAAATAAGAATGTATGTATAATTAAATTAATTGGTAAAAAAATTTACTTGCTATGTAATGAGTTAGAAAAGAGTGTACAGATAGGATCTTAAAATCTTTATTTGCATTTGGATTTATTTCTTGCTGTTGGAGTAATGACCAAGAACTTAAACAACTGATAATAATTCTTTGGACAGGGGCACTGGATATTGATGCGAGATACAGGTTAGAAGAAATCGAACTGACTGAACTCTTAATGGCTTAAACGACTACAGCGCAGAAGCAAACGGTAAAAATAAAAATATCTATACTCTTTTCCGAAAGAACTTAAGACTCAAATTGCAGGAACTTAGTGATATAAGACTATTGTTTTTTAGGTAACACAAGTCGATAATACTAGCGTTTCATTTGTGGATTTAATAAAAGAAAATAAAGTATACTGGTATGTCATTGGAGAATGAAGATGAAGCGAGAACAGAAGAGACAAGAGAAGAAGAATGGAGAATTCCGAACTGGTGGTAATTTACATTAAATAGAACATGTAACAATTCGATTCAAAGGACGCAAATAAATTAAAGTATTTTAATGAATCAGAAGATTATCCCATTAGATCAAAAAGTCGTAAAGACTATGCGACTTGTCGTCGTGTCTCTTTCGACTTTTTCAAAGGGTGACCAGTTTAATACAAACGAAGGCCATGACTTATGATATTGCTTTATACTCACTTTAATTAAAGTTATTACTTATGTACGAAACTGAGATTAAAGTTATCGTAAGAAATACAATTATTTTAGTAAAATAAAAATAGTTATGAACAATCCGTGGTCTCCAAGAATCGTATACAATAGAACATTCCTCAGAGAATACTGTAGAATAAATCGTAACAGTAAACAATAATATCAAAAATGTCTATGAAAAAAATATATTATATGCCAATGCTTAAGACACGTTTTTTTTGTTTTTAAGGAAACGAACGGTCTAAACAATATGCATTAAAATGTTAATTAAGTTGAACCTAAGCCATTCAATTTATCATTTAGAAGTAATAAGTTGCATAGCAAGAATACTTAGAATATTTTACAATACAATACAAATATCCTTTTTTGTACACCCAAGATTAAATAACAAACAAAGATTTAATAAATGTAACAAAGTATGTATAAAAAAACGAACTTATCGAGTGATCTCTTTCTAACTAGAAAGTTCCTCAAGTAGAAGATTTAAAGTTGAATAAGATATTAAAGAGATGAATTTATAGTCGTTAAAAAGTAGCCACAATATAATTATAAAAAATAAACGACATAAAATAAAAATAATTTGCATTCAATGAAGCAATCAAGTATTGGTAATGTTTTAGGAACGGACGACATAGATTTAAAATTAGTTTTTTTAAAAATAAATAAGTATGAGCAGGAATTTTGAGTAAAATTGTATTTTAATTAGCATATTAGTTGAAACAGGAACCACTTCGAGATTCTTGCCGGTTCTTCTCGGTACAGTCAACATTCCAAGTCCGTCGTAGCTCTACATTTAATAAGATCCTGTAAAATTACTTAAACCTGAATGTTTAATATATTTATATAGAGTATACTTTGATTTAGATTTTTTATTTAATCAAGAATCAGACAAAGCAATTACGAGTATTGAAGGTGTCATAAAATACTTTCCAACCGAGCATACAATATGCCTTTGCGACACTAATTTATACGGTATTTGAATGTTAATTCATCGTCAAGATATATACCCAAGCCTCTCGCCCCATTTGCTCGACTAATAATGTTACTATTCTAATTGGCTTTCGCCTTAAACAAATTATGCTATATTTATTAATATTGAAAATTTTCGTGACAATCATTACACAACTTGTCGAAATAGTCTTGTAAGAGGCTAAATACCGTAATTATAATGATTAGTCTAAAGATTTTCATGTAATTATTAAACAGTAGTGCACATGAAAGACTAAAAACTTTGTGGACGACATTTATAAAAACAATGAATAATTAGGGACCCAGGTATGACCCCTGAGGTACAATATAAGTAATTCGAATAAACGAAGGTAAAATACTCTCGATTGACAATGTTAATGTTCAACTTCTGTGATTAAGATACGAGAGCTATCGAAAAAAGTGTCCCCGTACATAAACTTTTATGAGATATTTAGTCTAAATCCTATTCTTATGATGTTATCAACGAGAATTTTATACATTTATCACAGCTGCAGTTTTAGATTTATATTTTCAAAAAACTGGAGGGTAGAATATGGTTGTAAAGAAGATATACAAAATTTGTAAAATTAGTATGATAATTTAATAGAATAAATCTATATGGAGGACTTTTTCATGGCAAAATACATCCACGTTTATACGAAAATACCTCTGCAGCAAAATATACCTCTACATCATTAACCTAAAGTTTATAAGAAAATGTTATAATAGGTACGATATCGCTCTTAAAATAGCAATCAAAAGAGCATTTCAAAGAAACAAAATTATTGCATCTATTCTTTGACGTATTGGAAATATCCGTCTGAGTGATTATCGTAAGACAAATACTAATAAACATTACATTTAATATATAGAAAAAAAAAATACATTTTCGTTCTAAGTAACTAAATTTGTGAAATCAACCCTGAACAGGTTGTTTGACAGGACTATATGATCATTTAATTCTGCATAAATTTTTAACAAAATAAATGGATAAATAAAAAAAAAATACATTATTTATTTGTATCATTAGATATTATTTACTAAACGATTATATAATAGTGTACGTTGTAAACGTTTACATTATATAGTATTGTTGGTTTATAATTATCGTATTGCATATATTAAACATCGTTAATCGTTAGTCCTTTTAAATATTAACCATTTTAGGTTCAGAGCAAACTCCTTATCGTATAAAGAACCATACTGGTTGTTAAATAATTGAACTTCTTATCATTGTTGCTCGTGCTACATTCAATACATAGCATAAATAACTTAAATATACATTACTTTTAATATTAATAATGCATGATATTCATGACTCAAACCTCATCCATCATTAGCGAGCCTTTCTAAATCGAGACACAAAGTACAGGTTATATGTTACCAATACCTAACAAATACAATATTAAGAAATATATATTTGAATTCCAATCTCTATATGTACAAATTATTATTCATAATAAAATGAATGACTTACTGCTAAAACAAACATATTTCACATAAAATTCTGTCACATGTAAATAGACATTTCCGACATTGCAGACAATTCGACATTGTCGAAACGTGAAACCCTCTTTTCTTAAGGGGAAGACGCATTTAGCCATAATTGGAACAAAAGCGGTCTGGTACATTGCATTGCAACACTTATTTAAGTATGAATTAGTTAAATGTATAAAATAATATTGTCATCGAACGATATTTAAAAAATGAGTCTCAGACATTTCAACAATCTCAAATATAATCGCAGCAAAACAATACATCGATATTGTTGCTTACAAAATAATAGTGTTGTTATTCATATTATAAACATAAAATTAATTTATATAAAATAACAAATGACACGTTATAATATTACAATCGTATCCATAAACTTGTTAATACAAAGCGTACTTTGTTACCTTAATTTAATAACGTAAATTACTTGATGAATTTGTGCAAGGGCTTGCACCCTACCCAGGTGATATATTATACAGGCAAACAGTATAAGTCTAAGTAAGTAAACAATTTAATTGTTCTGTTCCGGTGTGAAGGGTAAGTAAGCTAGTGTAACTACAGACACAAGAAACATAACATCTGAGTCCCAAAGTTGGTGATGCATTGGTAATATAAGGAATGATTAATATTTTTTAGTACCAATGTCTATGAACAGCGATAACCATACCATCAGGTGCCATACCTGTCAGCCCATATTTGTCAGCCCGCCTACATATATAACATCAAAAAAACTTTATTGTATTGTTTCCCCTGACCTTAGTTTAATTATTTCGGGATTACTCGGATCGCCGTTACCTCTAACTATATAAACTGTCCTAACACCTCTTAAATCATCAGCATGTTTATTTTCATTATAGACATACTTATTTTCATAATATTTATTATTAAATGTAAACTTATCATTGTAAGCTTCATTTGAATTTACATTATTATAATCATTATAATGAGTGTTACTGTTGCTGCTTTCAGGAAATGTAAAGCCTCTTATTTTTCTATCATATCCTTGTATTTCCGTTACACTGTCTTGATTACTATCAGGAAATTTTAACACATTAACATCTCTACCGGAATTAACATTATCTTCATAAAAATCTTTATATTTATATAAATCATTATTAACATAGTACGTGTTACTATTCTCAACAGTTTCTGGAAACATCCATTTCGTATTAAAATCTCCGGAATGAACGAAGTCTTGTGATATTGGGTTATTTTGTATACGTCGTTGGACTTTATCTGTATCTTTTGATATTTCGAGATTATGAGAGTTTTTAAATCGAATATTATTATTTCCATAAGGAAAAGCCAAACCGTAGTTCTGTTGAAGACCTTGTTTATGGCCTTGATAAAGATTAGGTTTATGAAAACCATAATTTTGAGCAGGGTTAGGATTATAAAATCCATAATTTTGTGGTTGACCTTGTTGATAGAGACCATAGTTCTGCGTAAGTTGGTTATAAAACTGTTCAACATTCTGCTGCCCTTGCTGAGGTGAGTTAAAGAACCTAAAAAAAAAAATCGCATTAAATTACAAAATCATCATCATTTATATTTTATTGATTAAAAAATAGGCTTGGAAATATTTTGAAGGCATACCTGAAGAAACCTCCATTATGGTTATTTAGATAATAGACAAGCTGTTCCGGATCAGTAGGACATAAGGGATACGCGTAACGACAGGAGGCCGTGTTACCGTTCGATGACATCCCCAGAAAAACGGCCCGTCCAAATACAAAAAGTGGATTCGAACTTATACCATTATAAGCCGACAGTAGTCTAAAACAAATGATAATTGTTAGTGGCAGATAAAATACTCTACCTTTAAGTACTTTGAGTGTCAATAACTATAAATTTACCGATATTTTTCTTATTTATAGTTAAATAGAATGATTGTGATAGTTAGCTATATAAGATAAATCAATTTTTTCAAGACAATCTGTTTATATTCAGGTAAACCTAACACTAACTCAATAGATATTAGCTTTTATTGATTTATTAATATAAATAATATTACATTATTACAGATTAAATTATTTCATGGATGTTCAAAATTATTAGTATATTATATATGTGTGTCAAAAACTTGTTAAACAATAGAATAGTTAAACACACCGACGTTCATTTTCATCATTATCGTAGTATTATTGATAAGTATATGATACATTAAACTTTGAACAAGTTAATAAGACTGTTTAAATATAATTTGTTTATAAAAGCATCGTATTATAACTGTGTTGACAAATCTATATGCTCTTTATCATAATTTACTTTTTAAGATACACTCAAATCACTTACGTTAACAATGGCTGTATTCCCGTCAGCGTCTGTAAGATTCCCGAGCTGCCCAAACCTCCTCCACCTGCTGCTTCGCATAAAAGTCGCGATACACACTGTTGATCGTCATACAACGCTATGGAAGTTAATGCATCTGCTACAGCTGATAGAGCGTCAGATGCTATAGAAGGTCTAGGTCGTGGTGGTCCTAATAAAACGTTAATAATCACAGATATTACAAAATAAAAAACTTAATTTAATAATTTTAAACAATCAATGTTGGAAAATATTTAGTCTTTTAGCGCCTGATTCAAAGTAACAGCAAAAATGTTTACCATCATTAAAAGTATAAAAAATAGGTATATCAAATCTATGTTACGAAAAACTTATATTATAATTTTTATAATAATTATGATTTCATAAAAAAGGAAAATCACTAACATTCCATTCCATATTTAATCTCAGCATTTATAAAAGAACAATATTAATATATGATTACTATGATTCTTAAAGACGTAAATACATAATGTACTCACTATAATAATGCTCTCCAAAACCAGAATTCGGTATACCATTATTCTGCGCTAAATCAGGTCGTATAGGTAGGTTTTGTAGGCCGTAATATTGCTGTTTAGGTTTCCTTCTCCTGCGTCGCCTTTTTTTTGAATTTTCTTTATTATAATCTTGAAAATTAACAAAACTGTTTTGTACGTTTTGATCAGAGCTGTCTTCAGAATAATTAATGTTTGAGTCATCTTTAAACTTCACAGTCCCTTTATAGAAGTGATCATTGTCGTCAACATTGTCACCTTCAAATTGTACTGAACCAAATCGAGCTCGAGGGATGGAATCATTGTGATTAAAAATTTGTCTGAAATAAATATAGGATTTACCCATAATTGGTATTGCTTATACTATCAACCTCAAGTAATCCTTCAAATACTTACGCTAGCAATTCACTTGGATCATAACTTGCTATAGTTTTATTTTCAGGCGCTTTACCAATTGCAAATGTTAATATATGCAAAAATGCAAATGTTGAAATAAATCGACCCATTATTATGACTTTTATTCCTGCAATTTAAAAATTTTGCTACCAACAATAATAAAAAAAAAAGTTATAAAATAAAGACACATTCGTAATCATTAAAAACGCAAGAAATTGTTGTTTTCAACAATGATTATTGTAAACTTTACATTTTATTTGATAAGACAAACATGTTCTCCTAAACACAAATTAATCAAATAATGTCAATTTGTGACACAAATGCAATGAAAAGGTTGCATATATACGTTTTGGACATTGCTCGATTGGGCGTCACAGACATCCTGTACCATGTAATTGCGACGAAAAGTGCACCAAATCCGTTCAGCACAACGTCCCGTCCCGCACTGATTTATTAGGTGATCGATGAGCCGAAGGTTCCCCTAGTATTGTGTTATTTAACATACTAATATAAATAAAAAAACTATCATGGATATTTTAAGAAAAAAAGGTGAATCAAATGAAGAATTTAACGTAGAACTGATTGTTTAAATATGACCGGTATGCTTATTTTTGCTTCTTTATACGATTAAAAAAATTCTTTATATTTTTTTATAATTTTCTAATCTTTTTTTCATTGAATAGATCTTGACCTGAATTTGTGTCTTTTCAAGGTTTTATATGTCACCCAGCAATAGTTAATTTATTGTATCATAAGTTTGCAAAGTAGTTCTCGGCCGTATTTACGGCTGGTTTAGTAGAATTATATTAAGTTATATTCATGTTTTTAATGTTCATCAATGCAAAAAGGCTGATAAAAAACGGATCTGATTTAACGTAATAACTCCACTAATATAACGTACATATGTGAATATTCATTTTGAGTTCAATTAACATAGTTTAATCACCATCTAAGAAAACAAGTCCTTATAAAATCGTAACTTAAACTTACCTCTGCAAAGTCTTCACACTATAAGTTCAAAAACACAAATGTCGCAAAAATTTCACTCTTCCGTGAATATAGAAAGTCGTATGATATCATTTGGCGTTTCTAAATATATAAACGCCCTATAAGGTACGTGTGTGTTAAGATTAGGCGTACAACAGGATATATAATAAAAAGTGACAATGAGCACGTATATGACAATACTATAATGGTTATTAGATCCTACACCATAAATTCTTTTCACAAGGAACAATTTTAGGTCCTTTTCTATTCTTGGTATATCTAAATGATATTTTTGGTATTTTATATGTTGTATTGTTTGTTGACGTTAAGGTTAAGTACGTTTTGAATTTAAAAGAATTAAAAATGGATATAGTACTGTAATCAAAGTATTATTACTAATACATAATTTGTGTTTAGCAAATAATTTAAATTTAAGTTCCAAAAGAACTAAATTGATAGTGCTAGGGTATCTTAACTTTTTTATATAATTGGTTGCCAGCGAGCAGAAGGCTCACCTGGTGTGACTACCACTGTGACTACCACCACAAATGGACATCTGCCCTTGCAGGTGCCTTAATTTTATTAATCTTTAGTTTCGATTTGATACTACAATATTTTTATGTGATTTTAGTACTTTAAGTTTCTATACCTGATCTACCTCCGGTCTTATGTCGGATTGCTGTCCTCTCGGATTATAGGAGTGAGGTAATTGAGAGTGAACGTGCGTCATTGACATAATGCCAGCGTAGGCACGAGTACCCACTGTCATCAAAACAACCTCCCTCCCTCCTCTAGCCATTTATATAGTATCAATACTGTATACGTATAGTGTCTCTTCTGGGTAACTATTTATTATGACGAATATACCCATTACATTTTGTGAAATATGTTTGGTCTTTTTCTTTCAGTAAGAAATGAGTATTCTAAACCAATATAGTATCAATTTATCCGCAAATCTGAATCCTATATTATACCAATATCTCGGTGTAGTTAACTTAGTGGGGACGATACTGTATTATTTGAACACATATATATATATATATATTGATATTACATTAAAACCATATCGTTGGACGACAGTTGTGGAAAAGAAACATATTAGTATTGTGTACGGGGGAAATTAAAAATCTTGAAAATATTGTCATGGTCATTAGAAAATATCATAAGATCCATCTGTCTTTAATGTAATTGAAGTTATAAACCCAACATAAATTGGTTTATACCGATTTAAGTATATCTTATTTGCCTATTCAGCAGATCAATTCAGATTGCTATTATAATTTATGGCCTTAGCGTTTGTTCAAAGTTCTGCAAGTCTTGTGTTTTCCTCGTAAATTAAAATAGTAAAAAATCTGGTAAACACTTTAAGGTACAGTTCTTTTGACGTTTACTGTCACAGAAAGCGTTAAAAATATGAACGACGTAACTTATTATCATTATTGTCGAACAAAAGTATTTTTTTATTCTTTATTTAAATTTATTTAACAGATTATTTTTTTGAGATACCCGACATATTATGATCACACTTATAAATAGAACCAAGGCTAACTGTTTTGGTCACTATTTAACGAGGTAGGTATATACATTTTAACTTCATATTTTTTCTATTATTTAGCCTAATTATTATTTCACACTGCAACAAATATAAATCGCTTACATTGTCAATGCGACACCGACCTTGGGAACTAAGATGTTATGTCCTTTATGCCTGTAGTTATACTGGCTCACCTTCCTTGCAAGCCCGAAACACAACAATAGTAAATATATAAAGTTTTCTTGTGATTACTCAAAGCTAAGTAGTTAGTAAAAAATCATAGTCAAGTTAGCAAATGTCTCATCTTGTAAAGAATTTTTTGGAATCTATTGACGGCCAATTTTATCCTACACATGCACGTTTTTTCACGACATTATCGCTGAACATGAATGTTTTATTAAAATAAATAAATCACGTTAAAACTCAATAGTGATTGACCATATTTGAAACTGTATTTATTATTAAAAAATATGAAGCATTTGTAAAATCGGAAATCACAAACAAAAGTATTATGAAAATTAATTAATACAAATGAAATAATTTTGTTTTAATTTAAGGACAACTTACTAAACACGTACATAGTAAGTAACTAAGTAATTGTTTTGACGCCTATAAGCCCTAGCTCTACCAAAAAGTATTTATATGTTTAGTTAATATAAAAAGTGGGCAGACCAGCTTACTTTAGAAACGACATTAAATTAGATCAGCTTCACATTGACCTTGGCTATTGTTTCAACACACACCGGTTCTTAGTTTAAGATCACATTGGGCAATACTATTTGATGTGTTGATAAACTATTTTTAACTTTCAAACAAGTTCAAGTTTAGTCAGATGTTAATAATCATCCGATGATTGACTTTTGGTCTTATTTCGTTTATTTTTGCATAATTAAAACTGTTTAATAATCTTTTATTAATTTAGTACTTTGTGAACTCACAATCAGAATAGAATGTTTTAAACAGGTTGGTGAATTCGTCACAAATGAACCCTCGATATTTTAAGCGATTTTTTAAAGTCATACACAGTTGAGGTCATATTTAAGCGATCGTTATACCCATTATGTTTAATATTATTGCACACCAACAATAAATTTACACGCCTATTACAAAATCGTAGATCATTGTGAAATAGTTTGGTCTGTGTGAACTCATCACTCGCAAAACATTATATATCTTAAAAAGTACAAATTTTAAAATAACCAATACAAAATAATTATACTTAAAAAAAGACTGCAAGGAATACAACAATAGAAATTGTCTATGTCAAATCTGGTTGTCTTTGAGCAGTATCCATTAGATTGGACGGTACACCAGAAGGCTATGTATGACTAGTATCTATGCCGAAGTAATCTGTAATAATAATAATAAGTATATAGATTTAGAAGATTCCTTTATCCATATAACTTGACCAAAAAAAAAAACAACAAAAGCGCGCGAAACTGAATTAAGCCGCCATTAATTTTTCTTTTTGGGCGCGGACTGTAAGGTCGATATTGGCTCGACTTCTAATTTGTTAAAAGTGTTCCTTGTGTTTTATTTGGCTTTTTAAGCTCAATTGAGTAAGTAGTTTACTTCAATGTGTATGATTCGGTGATTTATTTATGTTAAGATAAATTCGAAGTTAGAACTATTTTTGGTTTGTTAGTAAATTGTTTTAAGTAATTAAAATTCTTGCTTTTTTCAGTCTATTGCACTTCTGTACGCAAAAATAGTGTTATTATCAATAATGACATAGACAGCTAAAATTCTGACAATTTATTTATTTTATTTTTTATTTATAGATTTTCGAAACACCATCGGCATATTCACAAATTATTATTAAAAACTATTTACGATTTGTCTCCTGCAACCTTTTAATTTTATCTTACATATAATATAATCTTGTATAAATCAAGTGATATTTCTTTCCAATTTAAATTATTAATTACTTACTTTGCGTTAACAACCATGAGATCCGTGTTATTTTCCTTGTGAATTTAAATATTCTGGCTCATTTAGCCTTCGTATAAAAATATATACCTACAAAACATTTTTATGCTGTTCTGTGAGTGTTACACGCTAAAATCATGTTTTGAATTAAAATAATTAAATAGTCAACCATATAGTACCTACGTATATTCTATTCCAACCGTAACATTAGAAAAGCCAAATAAACAAAATTTGACGGCAAATTGACGCGATATCATTGGTGAAAAAAAAAATATCCCCCTGAGTTTCTTTCGCCGGTTCTTCTCAGGTCCGAAGTGTTAAATTCCGAACCGGTGGTAGATTATTGACTATCAATAAGAAAGTGTAAACATTTCTATAATATATTGAAATTTTGACTTTGACTTTGACTTTGGTGCTTGATCAACTTGATTAGTCTATGATATTCACGATGGATATGCAAAAAAAAAATATTTTGAACGTCGACGAAACTGTTATCGGAATTAAGAAGTGTAATAGTGTTGTATTATAAATAAAGATATATTAATCATAAAATCTTAGTACACAATATCGCCGAGTTACTAGCTATTTGCATGAAAAGCGTAAATCTAAGATTTACTCATCTTTATTCCTACTTTGATTGGAAAAACGCTATAGTAAATTCCACTCTTATCCATTCTAACTGAATTAAAAACACTTTCCACGCCGTCATGGACCTAGTGTCTTAACCTTACCCAATCTGTAAAACAGCATACAACAATACAATACCGTATGTGATAAAATAATAAATTGGTCTTCAGAAAATAGATCGATGATCCTCGGGAAATTATCCATCACCACGAAATATAATAGGGAGTGCCCATTCTGAGCCCACACTGCCATCTGAAGCCATCTTATGCATTAATCTTATTTTCAAAATATATATACGAAGTGTATATATAATTAAACATCCGCCACTTTACAACGCAAGCAATAGTTCTTAAAAAACGATATTTATTTGATATTTTTTAATATAAATAGCGAAAGACATGGAACTAATATTAGTTATTACGCATCGAAGACATTTACATTATGTGTGTTTAGGGGAAGCGTTTATTGAACTTCCTAAAGCAACCGAAAGACCAAATTGTTTGCTATGTATTACTAAACTAAAATTCGATGCATCTATTTAATGATTTTTTTTTTCATTTTATTTGTAATCAGACTTCAAACATTATAGTTTTAACCTTGCTAAGGTAAGTTTCATGTTTATCACAAATTATGGATTTGAGCTAGCCTCGTTACCCTTCAACAAGAATTGATAAGAATTGGCAACTCAGACAGATGTATCAATTTTAAAATTGTAAAACCTTGTGAAATAATTAATGTAAACAATATCTACATATTCCTCCTTATACCTACAATTATATTTTTTCATATTTTAACACGTGAAACATATAAAAAAGGAGACATATTTGATTCATTGCAGTTATATTGTCATATTCTACTTTTGTAAAATAACCTAATAAATACTTTTTTAAAACAATTTTTCTCCTATTCCACAAAATTGGGGCCTTCTAAAAGAAGGAGGTTATCAGTTCAATTGAATTATATTTGAGTATTTAGGCTTTCAAGCGTGGGTGCTTAATTTCGTAAGTGTATGTTTGTATGTATATTTACGATTTTCTCGAAAACAAATCAAAGTTAGATACAATTTAACTTAGGGAAGTGTAAGTTTCATTAAAATCGGTTCAGTGGAATCAGAGATGTAGGTAAATTACTCGTAAAAAAAAGGAGTTAGGTAGTTGTATCGTTATTATGTTCTTGTATAAAGTCGATACAAAAGTCTAAAATTATATTATTTTGAATTCGGTTTAATTTTTTTTTTTGGGAAACTAAAACATGCTGAATCCAGGACACTATGAAGAATGGGTATTCCCCTTTAATCAGTACAGTTAAATCTTCTAGCAATACAAATTATACACGCTGTATATAATTATGAAATAAATTGTATTTCGAACATTTTTTCTTTTTCATTGTCATTCCTATAAAATAACCAGTCTTAAATTGTGAGGATTTTGTACATAAGCAACTTTCCATTCAAGTAAATTTTTTGAGATGTAATAGTAGCAGCCTGTTAATGTCCCACTGTTTCTGACCTAAGGAGATCCATCTTCCATTTGGGGAGAAACTAATTCTAGCGCGCTGCTCCACTGCGGGTTGTGTAAATGATAAACAAAAAAGGGTCTCCTACAAACTCCCATGGACTCTATCCAACACTCGATTCACGGTTAATAGAGCACTAGGAACACATACTGCACTAGGGACTTTAGGTGATCACGTACTATCAAGTGGCATATATGTATATATTAAATACTACCTACACTAGCCCAGTGGCTAGAACGCGTACATCTTAACCGATGATTGCAGGTTCAAACCCAAGCAAACACCACAGAATATTAATGTGCTTAATTTCTGTTTATAATTTATATCGTGCTCGGCGGTGTAAAGGAAAACATCGTGAGGTATCTAATTTCAACGAAATTCTGCCACATGTGTATTCCACCAACCGGCATTGAAGTAGCGTGGTGGAATATGCCTAAAACATTCTCCACAAAGGGAGAAAAGGCCTAAGCTCAGCAGTGGGAAATTTACAGGCGTTTACTGTTGTAATAGAAACTAAAAGTCTAATTATGAATTTTAAAAAAACCTCTTCTAATCTTTAATACTATATAAATAATCAAAGTAGTGTTTACAGAGATTTGTCACGCACGTTTTAAGCACGCTTAGGCGCCTACAGATAATATTTAGTCTCGTCCAAATATTTAGTTTAAAGCGATTAGAATTTATCATACACAAATGATTAAAATCAGTATTTACTTAGAAATGTAGGTCAAAGTAAATATATTACATATATAATCCAGTTGAAATAATAAATACCTTGTTTTATTTTACTTATTTTAATATCTCGACTTTAAATCAATATATAGGTACTGTCTTGATTTAAATTCAAACAAAAACGACATGACTTACGACGTCCCAATCGATATTCGGACTAGGGCAAATTCGATAATCGATAATAGTGATTTTTCATGTTTACAAAGCTAGTAGATAATTCGAAAATTTAAATAATGAAGAATTTCACTGTGAACGGCTGGTGTATATCATCATACAACATCAAAATTAATAGTTATTAAGACAATTTATAATTAAAAAAAATTACAATTAATAAAAATGGAGTAAAAAATTAATAATAAAATATCGTTTGTGAAATGATCGCATTTTTCTCATTATTTTATCAATACATAGCAAAGTATTTAGTGTACTTGACGCGCACACACATGGGAATGGAGGGCTGTTGGGTAGATGATCGTGATTATCATGATGAGCACGTCGCAGAAAGAGCACGAGGAGCGGGAGCGCGAGGAGAAGGCCCCGCTGACCGGTCCGCTGAAAAAAATCGGGGAAATGGCGTCGGCGCTAAAAGCGTCTACTCTCCCGCCGTAAGCATGCCTGGATGTAGGAAGGTTTTCTATACCATATAGGTGGACTTACCGTCATAGCGCCGCGTCATGCTAAAGCGATCCTGTGATGCCCCCCGAAGAGAAGTTGGTAACGCTGCTTTGTTAATAAATATCCCAGTCTGTTAGGGCGCACCAGGTAATCTTGGCATTGACGATCCGACAAACAGCACCCCTTTTGTGGGAAAAATTGTGTCTTTTTCAGAAAGACATAGATACGAGCGAAATATAGCGAAGGATAAAAGGACCAATAAGTCTCTTGGAGTACGAAGTCACAAAATTTTAAAAAAAAATTAAGAAAGTATAATAATAAAAATATAAATACAAATGTATTATTATAATTCTTAAAAATATTTCAGCGTTTTGGATATAAACTCACAACTTATCAGCGTCAACTGTCCGTCCTTGCGAGAAGTTGCTCATTATTATGCTACTGGTGAACAGCCGAACCATTCGTTTAACGATATACCCGGAAAACTTTATAGTAAGGACTAATCACAATTTATTGAGTGATTATAAGCAGATGACATTGACGCAAAGTACTTTTTACCTTGTAATCTTTATTAGAGGCGCCACGAATATTCGGCTACTACTCAATATTCAGCCGGCTTCCTAATTATGAAATAGTCTAAGCATCGAAAGGAAAAAGACAAAAAAGAAAAAGAAACTAGTACACAAGCAATGCAAAGTAATTCACCGGATTTTAAAGGGATTTAAAGGGATTTTAAATTTCTAGAGTTTTCTAGCACGAGCGCAAGATAATCTTGGAAGTCACCGGGGATGCTATCTATTACCCAAAAGATTTAGTTTATAAAATGTAACGAAATAAAGTAAGAAATAATCACACAGGATATCAAAAATCTTCGTAAGATAATATTATTGAATGAGTGTGGCGTGTTAGTATAGAGGAATTGAAAATATATGCGTAGAAAATGAATTATGGTAAATTTTGGCACATTTTTTTCATTCGATAAACTATTAGAAGCACTTCGCTTTCATAGAATTATTAGATCTAAATACCTTTTTGAGCCATTTTGAGCTAACCGCTGGAGCCATACCTCAAAGACAAGAAAGTTCTGCGGATGGTGTCCCATCCAACTCTACTTTGGTAGTGTATTAGATCTGGGGTTCATCAGGGTTCAGTTTTATGACTAGTCATATCCCTCGGCACAAAATGGCGCTGACTTTTCGCCGTCGAAATATAGTCTCAACACTGTTAATATAACTCAGAGAAAGTTTCATTACCGTTTTTATCGTATATATTTTTATTCGTACCTATCACAGAAGGTTGCCTTGAAATTTAATAATTTTCAAACGAATTAAGATATCCTACTTTTATGTCGTTTAGAGTAAAATCTGTCGAAATATATACTTCTTTAAGGACTTATTTAATTCCATCATTGTCAAATGACGAATTGGACGTTTAAGAATTAGTCAGTGATATTAGTTTAGCCGTAGCAAAAACATATTCTTGAATTGAAAACGACTCTTTAGCTCAGTGATTGTGTTGTGGCCGGATTGTTCGGAAGGCTTCCTCTTTAACTGTTACTTCGTAGTGTTTAATTATTTATTTTCTGTAAGTATTTTTTTATTAAGTTGCAAAATCGTTTTCTTTTTTTTTGTTAATTTTCGCTCAAATTTATTTATTATTTTGTTACGCTCTCACGTATTACTGAGTAATAAGTAACTATCATATTTTTTTTTCTTTATTATATTATGAATTAAAATCTTAACTTAAAATATTTTAAATTAAAATATATTAATAGAAATGATGACAATATAAAATAATGAATACAAAAAAGGCACAGTCATAAATAACACAGTCAAATTGCACCTTTAAAGACGTATCACTTTGAATGTTACCCACGTTAGATATTAATTTTAAGTACTTAGTGATAAGTTGATGCTGTAACTTTTTAAAAAAAAAAAATGTCGACCTGATGTGATCAGTCAAAAACTAGGACGTATTTTTATTCCTATTTGAAATACATTTTTATTTTCATACTAACTTTATTAACTACAAATACGGGTCGTATTTGTAGTTAAGTTTGTAGTTATTCTGCTAAGATATAAAACTGGATGTTTTTTAAGTATTTCCGTATATTATGATAATTCTCAGACAATAAAGTTTTTTTTTTGCAAACTTTGGTTACGTACAGATTGGTCATTCAAACCAGCTAAGGAAAATAATACACAAAATTTTCATATCCTTTATTTACAATAAGATAAAAGTTTCTATTCGCTTTTGTTTTTTCTTTACTGATTTACAACGAATATATAATAAAGTGTTATAAAATACTGGCAAAAACATTATTAAAACTACTCATATTTTTCTATCGTTTAAATGTTCTTTATTAATTTGTATATGTTTTGTCGGTTAATCTTACATGTTTCGGAAAATCACAGTTCTCATCATCAGGGACATTCCTAGTAAATGATAAAGTAGTATGTTTATATGTTTGTTTGTTTCTCTTTTACGTAATACTACTAACCAATCGATCGTCTTAAATTTGCATATACGTCAGGACAGGTCATATAAAATAAATAAATATTGGAAAACATCACATACATCACTCTGATCCCAATGTAAGTAGCTAAGGCACTTGTGTTATGGAAAATCAAAAGTAAAGACGGTACCACAAACACCCAATCACAAGACAGCTTAGAAAACTAATGAACTTTTTCTACATCGACTTTGCCGGGAATCGAACCCGGGACCTCGGAGTGGCGTAAACATGATAACCGGTGTACACTATTCGACCACGGAGGTCGTCAAAGGCCATAGATTACCTAACAATGACCTATAAATGATCGCAACTGTCAAGATCTAGACAGTTGCGAAGGACTTATGATAGAGCACAATCATGCAAATCTGATAGGACTGGAAATAATTCGGATGCAGGACCAATCGCTGTGTGAAGGCTTTTCCGAGACTTTACGTTCGTAGTTTACCTCTGTTCTTCTTTATAAATTAAAATATTATATTTTAATTCTATCATATAAGGTCAACAAATTTTATTTGTTAATATCATATAACTCATTACACTTGACCGGTTATCGACCCTTATGTTTAATAAAGTTATATTTTTTTGTAACGACTCGGTTATGGCGTAAACGAAAATAAAAACTTGTATTTGAATGTCATAAATCAGATAAGATTACAAGAAAGTGTTCATTTAGTTAATTCTTAATAATATAATGAATTAATACCCAGGCTTCAAGGTGCGTGTATAAGGTTACAATTTGTTTTTGGTAGAGGTGACGCCTTACCATCATTCACTCACAGTGATTGGTTCTATAAAGCCCTCTGTTTCAATGATTTACCCCAACAAAATCCGCAAGGAAAGGATCCGAGCCGAGTACATTTACAGTAAGCATCTATTGTAGAAGCATCTATATAAAATAAATGGTCTGTCATCATACTAATATTATTATTTCTAGTTTATATTTCAAAGTCTTTTGTTAAAATAAATGAAGTAAACCAGTAGAGCATGTACTCATTGCTGGGTCCCAAAAACGTGACGTCGTTAAATGTATTTTTTAAATAATGTTTTGCGTAATGTGCGTGGAATGGATACATCTCAACCCAATATATATATATTTTTTAATTACGTATTGCCACAGACATGTTGACTGTCGCTTCGGTGGATCTTATCAATAATTTATATTTACTATATTTTAATTTGTCTGCACATTTTTATAACCAAACAAAGCTACAATCTAAATTTAGGATTACATTAAAACCTATTACAGTCATCAATTATTATAAAATAAAACACATATCTATCGTAAGGTACCTTTGTGGCACATTAACGATATATAGAAATGGTTAAAATTTTATATGGCAACAATGTCTATGAGTAGTGGTGACCACACCACACGCCACGCACGTCTACCAATCACATAAAAAAATCTTGCCCCAGTTCAATATTACCAAAATATAATTAACCGATCGTTAAAACATACGAAATTGCGCTTAATACGTTTATTAAATAAGATATTGGATGAATGTTATGAAATAATTATAAGGTTATATTCACTGAATATAGTACGATAACGTAATCGTTGTCGTTGCAGGTCAAGATCGTAGAATTAAGTTATAAGAATTGTGTTTCTGAATAAAGTTGACGTAAAAGGATCCGATGTTAAATCCATGTAGAGCCTAAATGTTAGAAGTTCAACGTTAAGTTCATATACAGAGAAGTGATGCAATTTATATCTGTTTATGAAATGTTCAATGTTAAAACAAATTGAATTTTGGAGAGACGAAAAGAGAATTGCGAAATTAATACTAACATCACACGACATACATCAATACTTACTTCGCGGTAGGGTCTTGTACAAGCCCGTCATAAGATATTCTATCGCCAAATAACAGTCCTCAGTATTGTAATGTTCCGGTTTGAAGGGTGAGTGAGCTTTGGCCCACACTGGTACCTACAGGCACAAGGGACATAACATCATAGTTCCCAAGGTTGGTGGCGCATTGGCGATGAAAATAATGGTTAATATTTCTTACAGCGCCATTGTCTGAAAGGCGATGATGACCACTTACCATCATTTGGCCCATATACAAACTATATCACAAAAAATAAACAAAATACTTTAATGTATATTTACAATCATGGAATTGACATGACAGATAAATAACACGATCTGCCGTTAATCTTTCTTAAAAATGTTTTGCTGGGTTACATAAAAATCGTTTAAATAAAGGGTACAGAAATTATAAAAACATAATTGTTAAAATAAAGTCATTTTAAATACGACATGTCGAAACAAATTCATTTCATATTCCAGGAGGCCAATACAGAGAATCTGTCGCACTGTTCGCGAACCAAGGGCCTTATGAGACCTTAAATGCCGAAAATCTGGAAACAACATTTGCTTATTTTGCTATGTAACGTCTTAGAGTTCGCACTCACGCAATATTGAGTACTATTGTATACCGGCTTAAAAGGTGAATGAACCACTACAATTATGAAAATAACAACCACAACCACAGATCTATAAATTGGTTACCACTCTATCATACCAATATCTTTTGACAGAGTTGCCCCGTTACAACCAATTAAATATCCAATTAAAACGTCTGTCTTCAAACAATTACTGAGAATAAGATTACCAAAATCTTGTTATAAAATTATTCCAGTAATTGATTTTAAATATCGAACGTATTAAAGATTGCACGTTAGTGAACCTCGATTACCAATCGAAATAAAATGGATTCTTGCAGATTATAAAATCTATCTTGTCTATTTAATTTAGACTAACTGAGAGACAGACTAGTGGTAGAGCTTTGTTTAGATCAGCCTGGGTATCATTAAATAATTATTCTATTGCCAAATATGTAATGTGTGTTGCAGTGTTTCACGTGGAAAATTAAGTCAGTGTAATTACAAGCACATGACATCTTAGTTCTCGATGATTAGCGGCGCAGTGATAGTATAAGTAGTAGTTTACAACTATATTTATTTATTTATTTACTAATAATAATAACTATACAATATAATAAATTTGATAATAAACTTAGACTTAGTTTTTGTTGATTATCGTGCAGGATATAAAATGTAATAGTAATCTTAGTTGATTTATTACTTTGTCAGTTGAAAGACGTACCTAACTATAATTTTTTTTGCCGGATCTTCTCGGTAATACGTACACTCCGCACAATTGATAGCTTTAATTTTAGATTATTTATTTCTGTAGTTTGGCGATTCATAAGTTTTCCTAAGCCTTTGGATCGATCAAATCATATGCTTCTATAACAATTTCTCTGCATAGTCTCTCGTTGCAAATGAAGTCAAGGAGAGTAAGAAAACATTATGGGCAATTCATTAGTACTTGCATAATAAAATAGCAAAACATTAAGTAATAAATGTTTTGTTGATGCAATTTATATGTATTACTAGTTGAACCTGCGGCTTTACCCGCGCGAAATTTATAAATTTTCCCAATTTTACCCCTCGAGAGGTGAATTAAAAAAATAGCGATAGTTTGAGTCCCCGGGCAGAACATAGTTTATTCCCCGAGACTCAATCTATCGTCACGCTAAATTTAATCTAAATTGGTTTAGCGGTTTTAGTGTGAAGTTGTAGGTTAGTTTGCACACCACTTACCGCGACATTGTTTTTACAGATATGTTATAATTTTAGAGCAAAGGTTACCACTTCAAACCTAGGCCAGAACCATCGATTTTATGCGCTATTTATGGGTATAATACATCTCGTGCTCAACAGAGAAGGAAAATATCTTAACAAAGCCTATATATCATCTGATCTTACCAACTTAGAACAGCGTGGGATACGACAACTTGAAAAAATTTGTTCTAAACAGGAGTTATTACCTGCACTAAAAAATAAACTTTACTATAATATATAACAAGCACTGTTTACTATTTACTCAATGCGACTTTTAATCATTTTAAATAAAAATATATGCATTTTCGGCGTGATACGTCTAGCTTATGCAAAAAACCTAAGATTGTCGTTTTGTTTGTCTTTGTATGATAAAGAGATTGACAGTGTGAATAAATGCAAATAAAGCCTCCAAGTTTTAATACTCAATTTATTATAGTCACGATTATGGTCACGATATATTAATTCAGATTTTTGTAAAAAAAAAATGTCAAAAAATTAAAAACTTCAATATCTATACGAATATTATAAATGCGAAAGTAACTCTGTCTGTCTATTGCTCTTTCACGGCCAAACCATTGAACAGAATTTGATGAAAGTTGATACGAAGCAAGATTGAACTCCAAGGAAAGACGTAGGGTATGCTAGTTTTTTATGCCTGACGGTTGACGACTTAAACGCCAGCGAAGCCGCAGGCGACAATTAGTTGTAAATATATTAATATTCAGTCATTTGAGCGTACAATCTTCAGATTGTGTGATTTTGTTTAAAGATACTTAAATGAGACGTCACAGACATTATTTATATAATAACATTTATTGAGTTAATACATTTAATTCCCGGATTAATGAAGACAATGAATATGTTAATGTAATAAGGAAATTAAAAAAACAATATTTGCACTGCGCTTAATTAACTTTTTAAATGATTATGTAAATTTTTATTCAAAGACTCAAATATGTTTAAATCTCAATTTGTTTCATGTTTAATATATGACTATTGGTATTAGAAATAAGATACATGTCATTATAAATCATAATGGAGACTAAATAAATTCGCAGACGCTTGATCGTTTGAATATTATATATTCAAACGTTCAAGCGTCTGCGAATTGCGCGTCTGCCAAAAGCACTGTTCAATCCCTCATCCCCATAATCTGACTTAACGGCGATCTGAAACGACTAGAGAGAGTTCGGGGGGAGGAGCATCGGCTTCACATGCTTTCTGTAGCACGGAAATGTTAACACTCCCAATTTTCAAACTTGGGACTACTACTTAGAATTTCTTGACGGAAAAATACGAATAACTTTTTACTGACCTATAAGACTTTTATAAGTCGGCCAACGAGACAAGTCAAAACCAAAACATATTATATACTTACACAAAATGATTTGTTATGTGGGATATTATTACTGTAGTATTTCTTTGCAACCTTATCATTGAAGTGGCGATCACCTGTCGATGATTTGAACTGACATATCTTTAGAAGCCGACCTGTAGTGACGCTGTAGTTTCCACTTCAATAATGGCATAAACATAAAGCCCTATATAGCCGTTATATAAATAATTGTACAAAATTGCACTTAGATATCAACCTTTATCATTAGATATTATTATATTTTATTATTGAATTTTTATTTGATTTGATTATTTAAGATATACTCAAATTAGATCTAAAATAAATACTTTAATAAAATAAATTACTAACTCGACAATATAATACGACAATATAACAAATTTTTCGATTCGTAATTAATCTGTCTAATGACAAAGGAGTTGGATATGTCCAGCCGCCTATAGAAAGATGGTTTTGATGTTGTCGGCAGGTCGCCGGGTTTAGTGTATAGACTCTTTTAAACTGGCGTTGTTCGATTTTTAAATGCCGAATGACTTTGTTTGAATTTATCTGTGTGATGCAAAAAGGTTCTTACATTTATCCTTAATTATAATTAAACATTTTAAAATAATATTTAGAATGTAACCAAAGTTTTGAAGAAAAAACCTTTATGCGAATGCCTTTACTGTTAAAAGAAAAGCAGCCACATTTACAAATAAGATTAATATGTTTACATAAAAAGGAATTAGTTTTCTGTAAAACTCATGACCTTAAATTTGTTCTTTAACAAATATTTTAGGTGATTATTTCAACAATGTAGAAAATTGAGGTTCAATGCTTCCCATTTAGTGTTTAGGTCTCTGGACTCTCATGACCCGAAGTCCCGAAACTTTTGTGAAATCGAAACTCGAGATTTGCTAATCAAAATCTTATATAAGTTATTTCCAAAAGTTCATAAATTTTATTCACTCAGTTTTTTATTCTCCTATTCTGTCACTGAGACTCAATCAATTGAGGTTTATTGCAAAAAAAAAAGTATTTTTTTTAACTTCGAGTGTGAATAAATTTGCGGACTCTATCAATATGCACAATCTAATTCATATATCATCATCATATATGTAGTGCATAAATCATCGTATATATGTAATAAATTATGATGATGTTAAAAATTAAAATTTAAGAGTTACATCATTAAAATTATTTTTATTATTAGTAGACCAAAAATATTATATAAGTCACATTCGAGATTAGTAATATCACACATTATCTGATGTTTATGGTCTCGTGCGCGAATATATAAATAATTTAAGATAAATATTTACCATTGCAGATACCAACGATGACCGCATAACAAAACAACACATAAAAGAACTAAAAATGGTCCAAAGAATTATCACACAACCTGCCCAAATCAAGAAAGAAGACGGCTTAGCAGATTTAATCGGACAATTTGGAAAATGGCAGTTCATAGTTCTGGCGACGGTTTCGATCGTGAAGCTATCCTCAGCATGGTCGCAAATGGCGATTCTGTTTCTCACGCCCAATTTGACATTTTGGTGCTCGAACTTCGGTGATAATACGACCAGCACTGGTCAAAATATGACATGCTATGACGATTGTATTGAATACTCATATGATACATCTCCATTTGGGAATACGATTATATCAGAATGGGATTTGGTATGCGATCGAGCATGGTTGGCGAGCTTCACCCAAATGGTCTTGCAATTTGGAATCTTAATCGGCAGCATACTGTTCGGATTTCTCTCTGACAGGTAAATATTATTATTCTTATTATTTTTATGGCATCGGTTGGCGGACGAGCATATGGGCCATCTGATGGTAAGTGGTAACCACCGCCCATAGACAAAGGCGCTGTAAGAAATATTAAGCATTCCTTACATCACCTATGCGCCACCAACTTTGGGAACTAAGATGTTATGTCCCTTGGGCCTGTGATTACACTGGCTCACTCACCTTTCTAACCGGAACACAACAATACACAGTACACGGTACAGTTATTTGGCGGTAGAATATCTGATGAGTGGGTGGTACCTACCCAGAGGGGCTTGCACAAAGCTCCACCACCAAGTAAGCCCTACCACCAAGTAAGTAATTATTATTACAATATATGTAAATCTTAACTGCGATGGAGTGTTGTATGGTAAAAAAATAAGCATATTTTATTAAAGTACTTTTGAATAGTTAAGCTTGTCTGATCTGCTCTACTGCCAAAAAAAAATTAAATATTGCGTCAGCTTTTGTAATAGAGCACAGGAATAAAATTATGATGTTTCTTAGAGTAATCGGATCGATAAATCACCTGGCTTATAGAAAAACATCCTGTCAGGTTCCTATAATCGCAATAGATACACTTACACGTCGAATCATAAGTTATCTAAATCATTCGTACATAAATTAAAACGTATATAAACGTGACAGGTGTGTGTATTCTATTGATACACGCAAACAATATAAAGATTATTTAATTGAACGTTTTATTGATCAACTGTTTTTATAATAACTCGAAGTACATTGGGTATTCCCTTGTTTATTAAATGTAACCGTCGGAATTGAATCTGAAACGTGCAGGTTTTTTGCGATTATACCCAGCACTTGGTGATAGAGCTTTGTAACATCTGGGTAGGTCCAATCATCCATGCAATCAAGGGTACATATTAGGATAGTGGCGCATTAGTTTTTTATGGAATGGTTAATATTTCTCACGTCACTAATGTCTATAAGCGATGGTGGTCACTTGCCATCAGAGGTCTCTTCCCCTTCCGCCTACCAGTATAATAAAAAAATAACCGCTGAGCATGCATAAATTATAATTACAAGTTAAACACAACAAATCTTCATGGTAATTACCTGCATTTGAACCTTGCAGCATGCTTTTCTCTCGGATGTAAAGAAATTATATTTTAGTTTTTGTGGAAACCTAATAATTAAGAAGATAATCTTCATAGATCCTCTCCTCTCAGCCATCTTTACTTGCAAAATAAAAATAATATGTCTTACTAATTATAAAGTACCAATTGTCAATGGGATAATCTTTTAGTATCTTTGATTTGAGAAATTATATCATACCAAAAGATTCAACATTCAAAGATAAATTAAGAATGTCAATACCATGCTCCAATACTAAAAATAAGTATATGTATAACCACTCAGTTGCGGAAACCCTTCAGATAGTGTAACACTCGCTTAAGTAGGTCTTAGGTCTTATAAAGGATCGCAATATCCACTTTTGTACCAAGAAATCTTCAGACGCTAGCATCATGTTTTCATGTTTTCCATCCTGCACTGTCACGATGCATAACAGCGTATTTGGTATTTACTATATTGTATTATAAATACAAGTAAAAGATTAGATTTTTGATATTGTACGAAAACTTGATAAGCACTCCACAGGTGTCAAACGTATCAGATAAATATTTTCGTTGTCTCATACATACTCGAGGCGTTGGATTTAAAAAGATATCTGTGAATTTTGATGATGATATTCGATGACGATAATATTAAGAAGCAAACATATGGAAAATCTAATTACGGTGACCTTTATTTTCATGGTCAATTAATAGGAACTCTAAAGGGCTGTAAATCCCATTTCTGGATTGATTGAAAGATCCCATTGATGGATTTTCGGTCTTCTACTATGCCACTTCATTTCGGGTGACACATTTTTCCACACACAAGGTCTTATATTTACAAAATACAAACGTATATTAAGCACATAAAAGTAATGCAAATTCTGAATTTGAACTCGATCTACGATTAAAATTCACGTGTATTACACGCTGTGTCTTATTTTTGATCGATCGAACTATATTTTATATAAGATATATCAATAATATAAACAAACGTAAAAGATATGTAAGATATAAGGATGATAAGTGGTAAATTTGTTGCGTAGACAAAAGATTAACTTTGACAATTGAATTGAGAGATTACAATCACATTTCATTGATAAGACAAAATTGGCACTTGAAACCTATACACACGTGAGCAAAAGGGAAAATACTTTAATAAGAAAACAGACTGACTGAAACTAATACTAAATACTTAACAAATACTCAATACTTAGATAAAGATAATGAAGGCGATGCTATATACATTTATCACAAACAGAAGTGAGAGAAGATGGAACCACTGTTCTAATAAGTGATGAACAGTTGAATTCAGTCAATTTCGACATAGTCCCATTTGGGTTCGATTCTTTAGAAAGTATTCAAAAGAACTATAATAAACCCAAAATAACTATGAATAAAACCTTTCTTAGCGGTAACAAATTCATTGAATTCGATGAGAGATTAACATACCTTACTTTCTTATAATAATTCATTATGATGATGAATTTCTCTTAGTTCTAGTCTGTTTGTTAACAAAGAACATCGTAATTTACTTGGTGGTAGGGCTTTGTGCAAGCCCGTCTGGGTAGGTACCACCCACTCATCAGATATTCTAACGCCAAATAACAGTACTCTGTATTGTTGCGTTCCTGTTAGAATGATGAGTGAGCCAGTGTAAGCACAGGCACAAGATATATAACATCTTAGTTCCCAAGGTTGGTGGCGCATAGGTGATGAAAGGAATGGTTAATATTAGGGCGGTGGTGACCACTTACCATCAGGTGGCCCAATGCTCGTCCGCCAACCGATGCCATAAAAAAAAAATCTTAAACATTAAGCAATTTAAACTAGTTAAGATTCAATTTAGCTATAGGATTTCTGTAATTGAAGTTTTATTTATACTTTCAGATACGGCAGAAAAAATACATTTCTAGTATCAGTCGTCGCACTTGTCGCATTTGGATTCGGTATTCCATTTTCACCTAACTACATAACCTTTACTGTCTTAAGGTTTCTTATGGGAATCGCAACGGCAGGGACAATGGTTATATCATTCGTGATCGTAATGGAAACGGTTGGATCGAATTACAGGGAAATATGCGGCTGTTTATTTCAGATGCCATTCATCATTGGTTTCATATTGATACCTGTGTTCGCATATTTCTATAGAAATTGGAACGATTACAGTTTGGCTTTGGCGATACCGTCCGTTATTTATTTGGGTTACTTTTTCGTGTTGACCGAATCGCCACGATGGCTCGTCAGCGTTGGTAAAGTCGACGAGGCAACTAAACTAGTGACAAGAGCTGCTAAGTTGTAAGTATACCTTAATTTAAATATTATTTTTAAAAAAAATGTGAAATTTTGATATTCTTATAGATATATAAATAAATCCCAAGAGGAAATCAAGAAAATAAAGCTTAGAGGAAAATAAAATAAGGACAATGCTATGGACATGAACAAGATAGTTTTAGCGGATATTAAACAATTAAAATAATTTATATTCGAAAAAAAATGATCTAATTCTAATTAAATTATCATATTATTAGATTAGTAATTCACATTAAATTATTTCAATCACATAATTACTACCGAATTGCTTATTCTGACTGTTTAAATTTATATATGATGTTGATAATATTTGAGTTTGCTTAAGAATACCTCAATAATTTCAGAAATGGTCTTCCAACTTCTAAAGTAGAAGAGACATTGAAAAAAATGTCTGAAAAAATCCAAGAGGAATCGACTGCCGTAAAACCAAACTATAGTGACCTATTCAAAGGCTCTATGCTGATAAAGACCGTGACCTCATGTATTATTTGGATGATCACAGGATTGACGTACTATGGTTTCAACCAGTATATTAGCCAGACTAGTCCAGACCCTTTCTTGACTGTGGGGGCGATGGGAGTTATTCAGGTAAGATTAAAATCGATAAGTCTCAAGTACACTTGTTATGGTAATCTAAAATGTTGATTGTTTACATTGTTATATAATATCTATTTGTCTACCTCGTTGGTCTTGTACCTATCTTATAATACTTCAGAACCCGAGATCTTGGGTTCAAACCCCTTCTACTAGTGGTAGTGCCACACTGCATAATTTCGGGTTGCAGCCGAATGGGCCGGCACGCCCGGGGAAGTACCAATCTCTCACTTAAAATCGGCGTGAAGTGGTAGCTATGCTACTGCCTTTCGTCCGGTATGTGAGAGTCCCGAAGGCCCGATCCCCCTCCCCCCCAAAACATAATGGTTGTTCTTTAAGAAAAGAGCGTACTCTTTCCTGAAAGGCCGGCAACGCACCTGCAAGCCCCCCGGTATTGCAGATGTCCGTGGGCGGTGGTAGTCACTTTCCATCAGGTGAGCCTCCTGCTCGTTTGCCACCTCTGTCATAAAAAAAAAACCCTGGGTCGGGCCAATAAATAAGCGACTTGAAACCTGGATGTTGTCAATTTAAATAATCTTGTCTTAAGTCACATTATCATTCCGTCGGTTTATATGTGTGTTTAGTCACGTACTGGTGCGCAATAAAATTAGATAATAGCCGCCAAACCTAAATGGTCAAAAGAATAAACAAAATCCTACATATATATATTTATTTCGCTTTGCAATAAAAATAAATATCTTCATCTTGCATTTTTGCACCTGTTCCTAAAATAACCACTTTGTTTCTTACAAACGATATATTACGATATAATTAAAATCAGAACAGGGAAAATAAGTAAAAAAATATTATTACTTAATATACACGTTGATAACCCTTTGAATTCTATAATAATTGTTTTGTTCACAGGTGCCATCGATTTTAGTATCTATTTGGCTGCTAAGACATTTTGCGCGCAAGTTGGTAGTCATCGGCTTCTTCATCTTGGGAGGGCTTTGCGTTTTAGCGTTAGGCGTAATGCCAGATACCTTCTGGGTGACTTTATCATTGGGATGCATCGGCATCAGCTGTGTATCACTTGTCACTACATGCATTTATATTTATACGTCAGAATTGTTTCCAACTGTTGTTAGGAACATGGGAATGGGTGCTTGTTCAACTTCAATGCGAGTGGGATCTATGATAGCTCCATTTGTTTCAAATTTATCGACAACCGTACCATGGATGCCGAATGTTATATTTGGTTTGGCGCCAATTGTCGCCGCGTTGATTTGTCTTTTGCTCCCAGAGACTAAAGGTACGGCTTTGCCTGATAGTTTAAAGGAAGTAAAAGATACCGCGTAAATAAAATAAGCCAGTAGTGATATTAGAAATAGTAACAAACCTCGACTTCAATGCTAAATTTTATAGTCCTGAATGTGTAAACAGCTTACCTATAATAATAGCCAAATACCAATTCATTAATTAAACAATAGCGATTATTATTTTAAATGAGGAAGGATACGGACATGTGACGATTTCCTCCGATTTTATTCGATCATGTAACCGATATCAAAACCGAGATAAATTATAAACAAATGCTGATAAACTTGATAACGCAGGTACATACACACTGACACATCCTGACAATTTGAACTCGTATTAGGTGAAGATGTACTTGTGGTTGTACTGGACCATATCGCTAAAACCAATCACAGTGTTTATCAGTATATCTTGTTATGTAATTTAGGTTCAATGATAAACAAAAACATTTTTATCTAAATAGTTGCAACTGTTAATATTTCTGACAGCAACAGCAGCAATATCTGAAATGTTGATGACAACTTACAGCCAGGTGGCTCTACATCTATAATACATCTACCAAAAAAGACCAAAGTTCACGAAAGAGACTTTTAGCATCTTAAAAAGTTCAGTTGTATTTGAAACGTATTAATGCAAAATCATAATACTTTTAAAATACAATAAATAGTTTGGTTCTATACATGGATAGTTTTTAATTTATCTCAATGATTGTGATAAATTTAAAAGTTATTTTCTCGTAAATGAAATACTATAGAAACTCCTTAATAATAGCGTTCCTTAATCTTCCACTGTATATATTCAAATGGACAAGCAGCTGAGCTGCCTGGTGGTAAGTCCATCAATTTATTCCTTAATCACCATGGAATTTTGTACCATTTTTATGGCAAACAATATTAAATTAATTCGAAATCTTAAATATGAGAGGTGACATTGAAATTATACGTGAAATAGCAAAATTTGAGTTACGTTGCTTTTTGCTTGCAAAATCCTTACCGGAATTTCGTCGTCATTAGTCTTTTATCCTAATATCTACTGAGCCCCTAGCACATGCCGTATTTTAAACCGCGAAGACGACACGCCTTACATCGGATTATTAAGTAATTTAATATTAAAGGAACCTTGGATTTATTTTTGCAAAACATCTTTTTAAATATTTTTTTAACTTTTAAAATAATCGATACTTGTAAATATCTCCCCTCCTATTTTTCTGGGCTATGGGAATCTGGCAGATGCGGTTTTGTTTCCGAATAAAACACCTCAGATGACATTGAAAAGAACTTCAAACTTGAGAGAATTAGACCTTGTTCCATACCGACCCACCGGATAGCGAGAGCTAACTACGAACTTCATAATCATGGCATCGATGCGGCCTCGCTGTACCTCATTAATATTACATCTATACGCTCTCTGCAATTAACATTTGACACCTACAAGCTGTGATGTTTGGAGGGTTCAGGGCTGACATTTTTGAGTTCGTTAACGCATCTAACGTCATCATCCTTTGACACGGAATTGATTTACAGCTTCAGACCGATCTTGGAATAAAGGTTAAAGTTACGTTGTCCAAAACACCATTCCATATATCGGTAGATGGGCGATAATGCCAGTATTCAAGGTCAAAATAAATATTCTAACAGATAGTGAGGTTTTGTTCACGCTCCGTTAAGATTAATACTTTTTATTGCTGTGTTTTGATTGTAAGGGTGAGTGAGCCAGTATAATTCCATAACATCTGAACATATTAAAACACACGTTTACACGTTTGACATCAAATTCACAGATTATACTCCACCTTATATACAATGATTACATAATTGTGACATTTGAGATAAATGGTATTACGAGATTCAATCTTGATTTATGAACAAATTGTTTATCTGTTTGATTAAACCGAAAGAGAAAATTTATTATTTTCAAATAGATATTATAAATTATATGTGTTGTGATTTAAATAGTTTTAAGATTATGTGTATATAGTTAAATTATATTAATTTAGGTTAAATGTTTTAAAAAATATATGTTACAAATAAAATTTAAACACCGAAAATATCTTTTATTTTAAAGTGGTAGTGCCACACTGCATACTTTCGAGTTGCAGCCGAATGGGCCGGCACGCCCGGGGAAGTACCACTCTCTCACTTAAAATCGGCGTGAAGTGGTAGCTATGCTACTGCGTTTCGTCCGGTATGTGAGAGTCCCGGAGGCCCGATCCCCCTCCCCCCCAAATCATAATGGTTGTGCAGAATTTGGTTCTATTACCCCAGGAGGGTACCATCAGTGACTGCGGTGGAGAATCCCTCTCTGGGCATCCATGCTCAGGACGTACACAACCTGAGCAGGGATGCCCAGGCTGCCCTCCGAATTCTGGGGGGGGCAATTTTGCGCACGCCACTGTTCGGGGCAAGCGGAGCAGGCATCATAAGGCAACCCCTACCACCCTCACCGTGGACTTCTGCAACATAAGGGGACTCAACTCCAACTTGAACGCCATTCACTTTCACCTTGAGACGGCTAAGCCGGCCTTGCTCTTTCTTACCGAGACCCAGATATCCTCTCCTGCCGATACGACTTTTCTCTCTTACCCCGGGTACAAATTGGAACATTCCTTTGTACCACGAGCTGGAGTGTGCGTTTACGTCAGAGATGATATCTGCTCTCGACGCCTCGGCAGCCTTGAAGGGCAGGACCTATCGATTATCTGGCTGCGTGTAGACTGCGACGACCATCCGCGAATCTACGCGTGCCTTTATAGGTCCCATAGCGGTAATGCCGAAACCGACCGACTGGTTGAGCACGTCCAAATGGCTACAGATTCCGTGCTGCAGCAGATCCCATCCGCAGAGATCGTTATTCTTGGCGATTTTAATGCCCACCATGCCGAATGGCTTGGATCGCGCACTACCGATCATGCGGGTAGATCTGTTCTCGACTTCGCTTTAGCATATGATTTGACACAACTAGTCCCCTCGCCAACGCGAATACCAGACGTGGAGGATCATACACCTTCCCTGTTGGACCTTCTGCTGACTTCCCATCCGGACGGCTACCAGGTTATCGTCGAACCCCCTCTGGGCTCGTCGGACCACTGTCTCGTCCGAAGTACAGTGCCGGTTGCGCGTTACTCACGACCTCGTTTCGTGGGCTGCCGCCGAGTGTGGCACTACAGGTCAGCAGATTGGGATGGGATGCGGTCCTTCTTTGCATCCTACCCATGGGGGCAGGTTTGTTTCTCGCCGGATGATCCGAGTGTTGTTGCTGACTCTGTTGCCGATGTGGTACTTCAGGGTATGGAACTATTCATTCCGTATTCTGCGGTCCCCATCGGTGGCAAGTCCCAGCCCTGGTTTGGTCGTTTCTGCAAAACGGCTTCACGCAGAAAATGGGAACGCTACCAAGACTGGGCTAACGCCCAGCAGTTGAGAGCAAAGGGGAGGCATTAGCAGCCAGTCTGGACATAGCGAAGGCCTTCGATCGCGTGTGGCACAAAGCGCTTCTTTCGAAGCTTCCTTCCTATGGGCTTCCCGGGAAATTATGCAATTGGATTACCAGTTTTTTGGCAGATCGGAGCATCAAGGTCGTTGTCGACGGTGCATGCTCTGACTTAAAATTCGTCAATGCTGGTGTTCCACAAGGCTGCGTTCTATCACCCACTCTGTTTCTTCTGCATATCAATGACTTGTTGCAAATCAGTAACATTCATTGCTATGCAGACGACAGCACCGTAGACACCTCATACACCGGCCGTGCTAATATTTCTCGGGAAAACGTCGAAGAAAACCGGAACAAACTTGTATCTGAAATCGAGTCTTCGTTAAACAAAGTCTCGAACTGGGGTCGGCTAAACCTAGTTCACTTCAACCCCAAAAAGACGTAAGTTTGCGCGTTAACTGCTAAAAAAACACCATTTGTCGTATCTCCACGATTCGAGAACATTCCGTTAGCCGCTACAGCCAGTATCGGAATACTTGGAGTTGATGTTTCGAGTCTCGTTCAGTTCCGCGGTCAATTGGAAGGCAAAGCCAAATTGGCATCAAAAAAGCTTGGTGTGCTCAGCAAGGCAAGACAGTATTTCACGTCGGCCCATCGTCTAAGACTATACAAGGCGCAAATTCGGCCTCACATGGAATACTGCTCTCACCTCTGGGCGGGTGCTCCCCAGTACCAGCTCCTTCCATTTGACCGTATCCAACGTAGAGCAGCTCGAATTATCGACGATCAAGCCCTTTCCGATCTGCTTGATCCTTTGGCTTTGCGTAGAGATGTTGGATCGCTCTGCATCTTCTACAGAATTTATCACGGGGAATGTTCCGAGGAATTGTTCGGATTAATCCCGGCTGCTGAATTTCACCTTCGGACATCTCGTCAAAATTCCAAATATCACCCGCACCACCTAGATGTCCGAAAATCCACAACAGCGCGATTTTTAAGACATTTTCTGCCTCGCACAACCACTCTGTGGAACCAGCTTTCGCCGGCGGTTTTTCCGAACCGATACGACTTGGGAACCTTCAAGAAAAGAGCGTACTCTTTCCTGAAAGGCCGGCAACGCACCTGCAAGCCCCCCGGTGTTGCAGATGTCCATGGGCGGTGGTAGTCACTTTCCATCAGGTGAGCCTCCTGCTCGTTTGCCACCTTATGACATAAAAAAAAAAAAATAACGCTTTAATTTTGCGTGATATATGTATGAACAGGATTATCATTAAAAATTATACTAAATTAATCGTTCAGAACTAAGAACTAAGTAATTAGAATATAATAAATAAGTAAATATAATAAATACACCCGTACACGGTTTTCTTTTTAAATTATTTGTTTTATTTTATAAACCTTATACCTAATTCTAATAATATCAAAATTGACAAATGTTACATTAAAATGATGACCGTCATTTTATTTCTAATATGAAATTTTACGCGGGATAAATTATTGTATTCATTTTTAAAAAACGAGTAACGTTCTGAAATCGATTACAATTTTTTTATGAAATCGGATACAATAACAAAATATCTGTTTATTAAATAAAAATATGAATATAACTGCATAAATAAATATTCCTAACACTAATATTAATAGTAGCAAGTCAGGCTTTTATGTAGGTCAGCTGGGTGGGTTAATTATTTATTCTATCACATACATTTTGTATTGCTATGTTCTTTTTGGAATTACGACCGAGTCACTGGAATTACAAGCAAAGACATGACCCACACATTACATAAGACGCATACGCATTAGATACTTCAATGGTATCAGCTTTTTTATTGATATTTTCTCTTCTTTATTATATTATTCGACTTTGGCTACACTTTTGAGTTAAAATGATATTAAACGATTACGTCTTAAGGAAAAATGTATATCTATTGATAAGTTAAGATAGCAAATATTTCTCGTATAGAGCATATTAAAAAATGGCGCCGTTCGTGATGAGGAAATTATTTATACCTACATTATCTGTTGCAAAGGCTGGTTGCCATCCATGCCTTGTCCGAATCATACGCTATAGGGTTTATTGAACGGATTATTTTAAGAATATACCTTCATTATTTTAAAAGTTCTTAAAAATAATTATGGCTAGAATTGATAATGGGCCATTCATAATCTTCTTCATAAACATTGTAACGATTATCATATTTTTTGTCTTTTAGCGTTTATTTAATGATGCAATACCTATAATTCTATTGATTGATTTTTATCATGCAACTCCTGTATCGTCTAAAGCGAAGGGCTCTTTTGATGCTGTGCGCAAGTAGAAATCGCCACGTAATCTGAAAGACATATAAAATAATTTAAAATAAATACATAAAATTATGATACGAGTCGTTTGAGATTATTCGTAAAATATGAAGTTTCCTTTCTGTTATTATAATAAATAATGTGGGCAGTAGTTACGTTTGAAATTTGGCTTCGTCCGCGCCTTATAAAAATCGTCGTAAGACTTTTACTTTGTTTCCCGATATATTCAGAAATAACAATTTCGTCGATGCTTCGATAATATATTAATAAAAGAGACAATTCTTACTCCGGTGTAGCTTGAAGACCCATGCGAGCTGTTCCACTACAGTTCCCTTTTTGAAAGGCATTGTAATTAGCACAATTTCTAGCGACAAAGTTGCCACCGACTACTGATTCCGCCCAGTATTGCCATGAACGCCAGTGACTGCAGAAATCTGAAACAATTACATACTATATCTTGGTGAAAGAGAACATTTAGTAACATGCAAATTTCCAAAAAAATATCATATACATGTAGACCATTGCCATGAACTTCGATTATTAAAAATTAAAAAGATAACTCACTTTCCTTAGTTAAAATAAGAGTGACTGTCGGACAGCCTGGTTGCGGGGATTTGCCGTCGTTCGGCCAGAAGTCTGCGTGTCCTGTGCTAAACGGAGTCCCATACTTGCCACCGTCTGTGTGAATGATGTCCACGAACACTGCGTCTTTGGAAGAGATAGGATGTGTATCGATCGCTGGATAGAAACCGGGATATGCAGGATCTAGACCAGTCAACCTGAAAATTATAATAATAATTTACATTGAGTAACTACTGAATTTATTACGACTAATATGTCATAACAGTTCCATGTAAAACTATTAGTGTTTCAAAATATGGATCATGCAAAGAGGGGAAGATAGAAACTCAATAGACACTCGCTATTTGTGTGATCATACTGATAAATATAATTTGACAAAGGGTCTGATAGAAAACAAAGAACATAAATTAAACATATAAGCTCAGATGTCTAAGTACCCTACTTACAACAATGACTGTATATATCTCGATGGCAAAGGGTCGCTAAATGGGCTAACTCCTTACAAAAATATTGAACTTGAAATGTTAAAGAAACCAAAATTTTGAACTTGTTATTTTTTTATTTACAACACTTCACTTCGATTAGTGTGTTCACGTAATGATAACAAATTTTATTTATTTTATTCCTATACTATACCGAAACTGATCCCGCAAATAACTCAAATATTCCAAAAAATATCTACAGCAAATTGAACGATCAATGCAAATATTTGCCTCAATTGACTCTGATGTTTAACTGATGCCTGACATGGGTAAAAAAAGGGTAATTATTAGCCATATTTGTGCAAATAAAGTAAATATAATCAGATATGTAGGACGACTAATTGTAATGTTCGGACAATTAATGCGAAAACGAGAACACTCCGCCCCAAGTGAAGAGTTGCCATAACGATTAAATAATTCTACTTTAAAACGATGAATAAAACGTCTATACCTAAGAAGTGTCAATCCCTTTTCTTTCAAAACTCTCGCGACAACCGCCGCTACATGGGCGCCAGCTGAATGCCCGACCACATGTAAGCCATCGATAGACAAGCCGTTATTCAGCAACTTGCCTAAAGCTTTTCCTGACTCTTTTCCTACCTAAAAATAAAGGCAATTTGTTTCTTTACCAATGACAACATAATTCTACAAATGATGTTCCAAAGTATCCAAAATATGTTATAATAGATAATTTTACTAGTTTTTTGCTGACGTTGTGTAAATTTGTAAAATACAATTTTCATGTCTAAGTTATGAAGAATTTAGTTTGAAAAGTTTATTTCTAAAACTTAACATGTTATTAACATAGCAAATACCCGAAAGTACATAAAATCTGAATAATGTTTTGCGATTCGACATGATTCATGTGCGACGTGGCTCAATACAAACAGTAACAATTCTAAAAAATGTTACATTCAAATGCAAAATCGGTTCTGGCAAAAAAATAAATATAAGCTAAACCGACAAAAGAAAGACAATTTTTGTCAATACTTTTTTCATAATGTCCTGGCACGTCCAAGGTTTTATCGTTTAATTCATAAGATCTAATGTCATATCATATCTTGAAACTAACTTATCATACCACTGTACAAAATCCCTTTTTCTAATTACTCTGTACGTTTTCTACTCTATATATTGCCCTATATACTAAATATAAACTATGCAATCATGTTAAATATTATTAAAAAAATATAGAGAAAAGAAAACAAAAAGTCGTAAGAAAATGATTTATCAATCATCGTAGCATAGTATAAATCTATAGTATGTGTATGTGTGTGTGTGATATGTATAAATAATAAGCACACTCACCTTTTTAACATTTAACACAACTTTCAAATAGTTTCCGAACGCAAGGTTCGCCCAGTCCAGCACCAATATATTGTGATCACCGCGTTTGACATAAGCGTCCATCACGTGCAAAACGCTCGCATCGCTGGCAATTTCGACGTAACTTTAAATTAAAATACTATTGAGTAACTTATACATAAATAGGCGACTTGGGCGTACCCGACATCTACAAAAACTAGACACTACTAATAAAGTACTAAGCAAAGTAAAGATTCATTATATTTAAGTTATTTTATTGCGCTCAATATTTACACTGTTATAGTCCAACGGAACAATAGCCCAACAGGATATATAAACAGGTGTTTTACGCGCTTTCCAAAGCACAGAACTGTAACATTATCAATTTCCCTAATTGTAGACTACTCACGAGATTTTTTTATAGATTCAAAGGGCCTTTATACCCCTTGAATTTATTAATTAATTTATATTATTCGCTAATATTTATTTATCCTATAATACTTCTCATAATTAATCGCTTATTCCGAGGTATTTATCATATCATCATCAAAATCCATTTTTTCGTTTCAAATGTAAGCAAAAAGTAACATGTAATTTACTCACCCGTGAATATAAAACACTGTCGGTTTCTGAAGGTCAAAGTCAGGGTGATCCAATAGTGATGTTATATTCTCAAAGCGAAATGAAATCTGTTGCTGAACGGAACGACTAAAAATACCAAAAACAATAAAGCTATAGTTAATATTAAACAAAATAAAACTATTCAAAATTTGGTAGAAACCTTGAATAACCTTGAATTTAGATTAGTTTATATGAAGCTAAAAATATAGCAAAATTGAGCCTCGGTATTAAGTACACCATGAATTATAATATTTCAAATGTCAAAAATTATTTATCGATAAATTAGTCTCTACTTTTTTAATATTTTGCGATGATAATGGCATAAATTGAAACGTTTGTTTACGTTTGATAATCTTAGGTTCTATCAGTACCATATGGAAAAAACTTTTTGAAGTAAAAAAACCCTGTACGAAAATATATTGGTCATTGTCAAAGTCATTAAGCTTAGAAAACTACATACTCTGTAATTTTAATATTTACTAACGATTTTAATAATTTTAATGGGGTAAGGTACAGAGAGTCCTTGTAATGAACTCAGTAAGGTCACAAATAACTTATTATCTGATTTTTTACATATTGTAAACTAGTTATTGCCGGGGGCTTCCCTATTATCATTGAAATGTCAAGCAATTTATTCTTTTTTCGAATAGTGCAACATCGTGAGATCATCACTTCCCTCGACGTCTGTCTTTTTTATCTCTCTGTTGTTTTATTTAAGTAGGAACTGTCACGGCATGTACTTTATTTTATGAATTATGTTATAGCTTGTAAAATACGTACTAACAAATAAAATACAATAAATGAGAAGTAAATACAAAACAAAGCATGTCTACCCCAGGAGAGATTCCCTTTGTTTTATTCGTCTTGTAAATTATTTACAAAGTCGAAGTCAAAGTCAGTCAGTTCTGTATCTGGCTGTTTCTTTTTTTAATTTATTAGTATAGAACTACCAGTAGTTATCGAGTATTAAATTTCAAATATTTTACTGTAACCGCTTTTTCTCATTGCAAGGGAAATATCCATAATGCTTTAATCTATTTATCTTTGTAAAAAGATCGCTGGTTCCATCCACCAACCCACATTAGCAGCTTGGAATTAACATCTAACGTTATTTTTAAGATACGACATTTGACAATTTTTTTATATAGAACCTTGTATACTTACTTAACATAAATAATTCTTGTATCACTTAAGTTCGATGTCCGTCCGTCTGGAACTAGAAATATTTGACAATCAATAAATTTATATACTCAATATTCATAATCGTACTCTTAGGGGAGGATAGGCCTGCGCGAAGATTAGCGAGTTAATCTGTGATGTGATTATTTACAGTTAAACAATGTTTTATAAGAAAATAATACAAGAAATCTTACCAGGCGTTAAGCTACGCAATATCTGACGAAAGCTATTCTGAGACAAAGCCAGAATTGTCTTAGCCCGGCATTTGATAAGAATAGATACTGCAAAATAAACCGATATTAATGATGTATCATTTGTTTTAATTATGCCCTTCAACCCATATTCCAGAGATTTACAATTTTAACATCCTTACTGATAAATACAACAAAAGATCATCTGAAACCATCTTTTGTTTTAAACAAACATACGCTATCTCTATGGATTTACATGTTGTTTGGAAAAATCTAATTAAAATTTGAATAACCACACATGTAAGCATATTTTAAACAAAATACAATACAATTTTCATTTTAAATAAAAATATACATAAAACGTGTCCGACACCCGACATTAGTAACAATACAAATACTGCGTATTATAATATATATTATACTAGCTGTTACCTGCGGCTTTGCTCGCGTAGAATATGAATATATTTACAAATTAACTTAAAATTTTACGGTAAAGTAAGATCTCTTTGTATACCACATTGATGTGTATTTCAGCCCTTAGAGTAGAACATCCAGAAACGATTAAATAAGTATCAACTCATTTTTTTAATCGTTATCCCAAAAATAAAACTTCTAGCACCTAACTTCAAAAATGACACCATACTTCCAGACTGTACTAACCTATATAAAAAACGTCAACCCTTATTGAACCCCTTATAGGTAGAATATGCAGAAACGCTTAAATATTTATGTACTCATTTTTAATCAGTCTAAAAATAAAGTTTTATGTTTCCAACTTAAAAAATGACGGACTTCCATACAAATGTTCAACTCCTATCTTACCACTTTAGGGGTAGAATTTCCAAAATTCCCTCCTTAGTGTGCGTCATAACATGTTATTTTCTAAGTGTACAGCCTAAAAAATAAGTTTTAAATATAAAATGACAATACTTTCATACAACCTTTCATCCCCCTTTTCAACCCTTTACAGAACTTTTTTCCAATTAAAAAATAGCCTTTGTCCTTTCTCAAGCTCTTTGTGGACCAAATTGCATTTAAATCGGTCCAGTAGTTTTGGCGTGAAAGCGAGACAGACACACAGACAGACAGAGTTACTTTCGTATTTATAATATTTGTGTGGATAATATTACAAAAAACAATATGAATCACTTCATATCGTTCCGTTTGTATACAGACTTAATTATTGTCTGTAGATATAAGTATATCTATCATTTTGCATCGCTAGACGAGGAAAAATAATATGCAAAGTCCTAGTCTAATAATATATTCATGTTTTAAGTAGTTTAACTAAATATAATTATTAGGAGAATAAAAAGAATAAGAGATCAATGGACAATGCGTATTACAAGGGAGCATTTTAGGACCGTTTTTGTTCCTCGTATACATTAACGATCTCCTGACAGCACTGCATTATCTCTACTTACTATATACAGATTCTACTCGAACTGAATTCGAAAACTGTGTACTCAATTACACCAAGAACCAGATTAAAATCAAAAAATTTAAACGCATGAGAACTCAACAATGGCCGTATTTGAAGGCCCGACCTTCGGTAACTATCCGCCTCCGGCCCTAACCCTGAAAATACATATTACCTGCATTAACTTACCGAACAGCTATCCAAATATTCAAATAAAATAACACTATAAAAATAAAAATTATTATTCATAAATTAAATCTAAATAAATAAATCTTAAAATTATTTATTTGATAAACATGAAAAATAACCTTGTAAAAATATTTTTGTAACTAAATATCTAATATATTTTGTTTTCAATATTATAACATAAAAGTAATTACAGATTCGAGCCAATTATTGGATTGAAAATGTGTCATTTACGAAATGATTGCTGACAATATCTGATCTTAGAAAATATATATTATTATTATTATTATTATTATACTCTATAACTCAAGGTATTTAACAGCTTTGCTATCGCCCTTCGAGACTTCAACTAGTAATGGTTAATTTCGTTAATAATATATTAACTATTGAATTATTATAGAAGCATATGTCCTAACTACGATTAATACCTTAAGCCACTAAAGTAACATAATTTAAATTATCTGACCATATTTAAAAATATGAAAAAAAATAAAACTATATAAAAATAAAACTAGCTATAGCTAGTTTTTCTTGACTTGTCTTGCATTAAAATCTTAATAAATCAAAATTAAATAAATAACAAGCATCACTGAATCTTCATATACTTATTACTAATCTCGGGTTTATTATTCATCTCTTGCCTGACGAAGTATAACATCGTGACGTAACCCACGGGATGAAAATCTGTCCACTACCAAATATTGGAATAGGATATTGAGAAAAGTTCGAAATCTTTTTTTTATAAAAAGAAGAAACTTTAGCCCAACAGTGGGAGATTTACAGGCTATTACAGTTTTTCAATTAAAATTTTCTTAAGAACTTATAAAATATATATAACTTTTATATATAACGAACTGCAACTGCAAATTTCAATGTCTGTTCATATATTGTAGGTAAAAAGTCTAATGAAAAATGTATATACATACGTACCTGCTAAGAAAAACACAATATAACAAGATTTCGCATTCATTTTCACAATAATAATTTTATAAATTGTTGTAGGTATTTTGCTAAGAGAATAATCAGTGTAATTTTATTCTTATGCTATTTTTAGTAACAAAAATGTATTAATCATTTAACTAAACGTTACATAACACGTTATGCCCTTACAAAATGTAATTAAAAGTGTTATCAAATCATATTGTATTACAATTAAAAAAATAAAACAGAGAAATAAAATCGCTGCTATAGTGTGATGCCCTTGTAGTTAAAAAAAGACAAATATATATTTCTCAACACCTTTCGCAAGTGAGAGAGATACACTTGTCTCACATTGTATAAGACGTTATTAAGGATGAATATTCAGTAATTTTAACATTAAAAATATAAACACCTACGTCAACAATTTTCAGAAAAAATGCGAGAAGTAACATTGCATTATTTTTTTTATATATTTCAAATTTTAATTCTATTTAAAAACAAAAAACAACTCTATTTAAAACAGCGCATCAATATAAAAATATTTAATTTTTCAAAACTAAATTATTATTTAGATTTGGCTTTAACAAAAAGAGTTAAATATTTATAAAAAGAAAACTCTTTACCACGGTTTTTTAAGGTCAAGGTTTTTAAATCATCACAGTATAACGCTGCTAGGGCTATTTAGAATCTCGTAGCATTCCCTTCGGGATGTGTTAACAAAGATACGATGGCACCCTAGGCACACGGAGCCAAGATGGCCCAGTGGTTAGAACGCGTGCATCTTAACCGATGATTTCGGGTTCAAACCCAGGCAAGCACCACTGAAGTTCATGTGCTTAATTTGTGCTTATAATTCATCTCGTGACTCGGCGGTGAAGGAAAACATCGTAAGGAACCCTGCATGTCTAATATCAACGAAATTCTGCCACATGTGTATTCCACCAACCCGCATTGGACCAGCGTGATGGAATATGCTCCAAACCTTCTCCTCAAAGGGAGAGGAGGCCTTTAGCCCAGCAGTGGGAAATTTACAGGCTGCTAATGTATGTATGTATGTACGATGGCACAGTTACAAAAAAAAATTGTGGCGTTACAGTTTTCTCAATATTACGTATCCAGAACAACACTGATGATTTAATTGAACAATGTACAAATACAAATAAAGAAAATCTTGCAGCACCGATAAAGTCAATTTATCAAAGCAAATCAAATCAAAATATTCTGTATTCAAGACGGCTCATAAAAGTACTTTTGAATGGTCATGTAAGTATTAAATTAAATGTAAAGCTACATTTCCGATTCGGAAAATAGTTACCGAGAAAAGCAGACAAGAAACTCTTATCCAATTTCATTACATAGTATGTCAGTAAAGTACAAATAAATTTGTTACAAGTATAGTAAAGTAGTAAATAAGTTATAACTGAGCAAAATACTATAAGATATAATAATATGAAAGCAACAAAAGTATACTAATCAAGCAGTATCAACATCAGTTAGATGTCTAACTTTTCTAACCGCGTATGAGGGAGACTCAACTCCGCAGCATACGGAGGAAAGTCAGAAAAGATATATGACGATTTCACTGAGGTTTGAGTCGAACGCACGTCGCACGCATTTTGACTTTTTAGCGTTTAGAACTAAATTAATTTTTGTAAGCCAACTGTATGTATCAGTAATAATACGTTTTCATAATTAGATTGTTTCATGACAATTTTAAAATATACCGTAAATATTTCAATATCAAAAATACCTTTAATATAAAAAGGAAATTCATTTATATACAACATAAATAGAAATGGACCCAAATTATATCCTTGTGGGACGCTCATTCTTAGTACAGATCCAGAAAACTTTATTCCATTACTAGACACTTGTTGAATTCTTTGATTGTTAAGTTGAAGCAATTAGATCAAGTGCTTTACCATTCACACCTTAATGTTTTAGCTTGTAATCAAATTATTATTGCTTCTTATGAGTCAGGAGTGTGTCTTCCCTGATCAGCTCCGACGAAGAACACCGGGTAGGAGATGCACCTTCTCCGCCACCGTAAGCTTCGCCAGAACTAGGATGGTTCTCTCACACAGCTTCACGTAGGCGGGCGAACCGTCTAGACGTCAGGCAAACAAAAAGCGCAAACGATCCAGTGATAATACCCGAAAAGACAGAGTGACTTCCGTAAGTTTTTAGTAGGTATTCGCTGGAATACCACTCGGCTATGTAATTTTTTTTTGTCCAAGAAAATGGCTACTGCGTTTCTTTCCGGCTCTTATCAGTGGAGCCTATATTCAGAATATGTGATAACATTAAATTTATCTTGTAAAATAACGAACATACATAAATCGAACGTAATATGATTGCAATTTGAACAGACCATGATCGAACCCTGCGAGTTTTCTACAGAAGGCTACAAAAGGCTACTCTAGGTCGGATCGTTCATGCATACTAATTAAGCGATGAAAAAACTGTATTAATGGCGGTTCCTTTTTTTGGCATATTCCTGACAAAAAAGGTTCAACAAATACTATATATGTTTAATACTTAAACCGTTATTAATGGAAAATTAATTTACGTAATTTGTATTCTGCGTTATATGGTTACTATATCGTGTAATATTATACAATTCTTACATATATATGAATATAAATAGTATACTGTGTTCATATTAAAATATTATGTTAAGACACAGAAGAGGGGAGAACACTGCTTACACCCGGGCGTTGTTGAGCTTAAGACGGGGCTGTCTTCTACACAAAACTCTACTCCTTTCCAGTCAGCAACCTCTGATTTCATAATATAACTTTTTTCATTATTATCGTCATTGATTTTTTTTTTGAGAATTGCTTGCTTTCCATACAGGCTATATAAATGTAATTCGATGTAATGATTACGTCATTTATGTATATTATGGTTAATGACAAAAAGAACTAAGTAAGCTTCTCAAGGAAATAGTTTGGAACTTATTCCACGATGAGGCTCAACTTCAGTTTGAGGATTGGATATAGTGTCTTAGAATTCTCCGAGACCTGAATTCAACCTCAGTGTTTTCCTTTGCAGCTAAGCACGAGATGAATTAACGTAAATAAGCACATGAACAGTAAATGGTGATGCCCAGATTTTAACTCGAAATCTTTGGAAAAAATCCACATCATCTATCCATGGCGTCATCTAAATCAGCATCTCTTTCATTTGAATCAGCCTAGCCTTTAAAGCTTGTCGACGTATGTAATTTATATTAAAGTAAGAAAAAAATCATAAACTTGACAAACATTTTATTTCACATTTACACACACATTTAAGGAATGTTTATAAACAATAGAATCTTACAAACTAGAACAATATATTATGCTCAGAATTATTCTAAGAAAATTGGAAGAAGATACCAAAATAATTAGCTTTTATGCTAACAATAAAATAACTAAAATTTGTATAATCTGTGTTCACCTGTCACAAGTAAAAATCACCATATTTAACGTTTTTAAAAAGTAGAGTAAATTAGGCAAATAAATAATATTATTTTTACTTTTATCAGAGCAGAATTTTGTTTTTTTTTTTTTTTATATATTTGGACGAGAAAAACAAGTTGGTGTAGAAAAATATCCTTCATAAAAATTTTATTGGAAAGAATAAAGAAAGCTAAGTGATGTTGGCATTAGTAAAATTGTGAATAGAGTCCAAGCTGCTGTCAGACTTTATACAACAGTAACAATAAGCTAAAAACGATCTTATATATTATTTTAATTTTTTTTTATTTTATTAATATAACATGAAACACGTAGAAGTCAAGCGGAAATATCAAGTATTTATAAGAAGTTTTTATATTCGATTTGATTACAATATACTAGTAATATATAATAATAATACTAATATACCTATATTATTATTTTCATAACAACAAGTTTATTTTGCGTAATTTTTATAATCAATTTTATTGTAATAAGTGAGAAGTGTTAATTATATATAATATCAATACGATTTATTTAAACTGTAAACTAACATTCTACAAATGAAACATTTCTCAGTTTCACTATTAAAAATGTTTTACGTTAATAGACTATTACAAATTTTTAATCTGTAACGTAATTTAAATATGGAACTCAATTTTGGATTTATATAAATATATATAATTTTACATTATCATGAATATATGTATGGATGATGCAACGTCTCAAACGCAACTTCAATCCTCAATTATAAAACATAATATTTACAAACATACAAACAATTGACACATTAATTACATTTTGTTAAACAATACTTCAGTGATGACGTCAAACTTCAGAAACAACTGTACATGCTTACTTGGAATAAAAACTATAATGTTGTCTTAGATTTTCGCGATTATTACACATTGAAATAAAACTAGTTCGTGGTCACGGGCAGAGTCTGCCCGTGACCACGAACACTGCAAAGTGCTCGAAACGTCGGGATGTTAAAATAATTAATATACGCGATTAAATCCGTTAAAAACTAGTTTTATTTCAATAAAAACTATAATTTAAATAGCATTCATTGTATATTATAAATTTTAAACACATAAAATTGTAAACTTTGCAAAAGCAATTTGGAAACCGGCTGTCATGATATGGGAATGTTATGCGGAGGAATGAGGACCATGTTGTAAGGAAGGTCTTGAGCATGGACTTGGATGGACACAGATGTAGGGGAAGATCAAAAAAACGTTGGATGGATTGGCTGAAAGACGATATGTCTAGAAAGAATGTTACTTGTAAGATGACGTCAGACAGAGAAGTATGGAAGAAGAAGACATGCTGCGCCGACCCCAAATAAAATTGGGATAAGGGCAGGAGGATGATAATGATGATAACATATGCTTTGAGGTCAAGGTGTGTTCTCTGATATTCTGTTGTTTCTGACTGTATTTTAAATTATTTGAGATCGACATCATCACCGAGCAGGTCTTCGCATTCCTTTTCCCATTTATCATCGTTGGTCTTTTCAGCGACCACTTCGTATTCATTCAATTCAGCTTCTAACTCCTTCTCCCATTGTTCTGCAATATTTAAGCATTATGATTTGTAAATGTGGCTTTAAACGTGTCTCTTTTTCACTTCAATATGCGGCTGGAATAGTGTTGCTAGCAACTTTACAATATAAAGCATTTATATCATACACCAAACTAGCGAATTATATTAAGTTTTTTTTTAGTTTTGGCTTTTATTTATGCCAAGAGGGCACAGATTATTTCGCCTATATTAAGTACCTTTGAAACATTTTTCTTTGGCAGTTGAGTGTTGCCAGAAAATCGATCCACTGTCAAAACATTTGATTGAAATATTGCTATATTTTTATTTCTCACTTCGCTCACTTTCTGACATTCATATAATTTCTTATAATAATAACTATTATACTTTATTAATATTATTTAAGTTAAGTCGAACCCATTATTCTTTTATATAATAAACCCTACTCTCTCTTATCATTTCATCAGCAAATATTGCAAATATATTTAACAGAGAATATTTCCTGGAAATATTTCACAATAAATTTTGCTTGTGACCACAAATATTGCAACCACATATTTCAGTATTATTTCGTAAGAAACATATTGGTACCTTTAAGTGCAGAGCTATTTTGTCTTCTCTATCGTTCCCAATAATATTAAAATCTTCGAACTAACTTCTAATTATTAGAAAATTGTATATTATTAATCTGACTTTGGATATAAAATGACAAAGATATAAGTACTGTTTATATACTTTAGCTTAAATATAGTAATTCTTGCTTAATCTCAGATAGAGGGACCTATTATAGTATTGTGTGATATAAAATAATAAGGCCAATATTATTTTAGAATAATATAATTATTTCAATTCATAATAACTAACTATAAATGCCATTAATATCTATAATGTTATAATTTCACTAAACATTTCTTAATTATTGACGATAGAAAGTGTTACGCCTATGTCGTCACTATTATATGCGGGGTTTATCAGCTGAAATGCTAATATACTTATTTAAAAAAAAATTGGAATAAAGACAGGAAGCATCGAATGAGGATTTACCTAAACATCTACGACAACTTCCACGGATAAAATATCGGGAATTTTCAAAATTTAAAAATTATACATTCTATATCGTTGCAAAAATATTTAAAAACACCCAAGTCTCGTCCGTGATTAACACGCCGAGACTTTCGAGTGCTTATTATTTTTTGAGCATTTTAAAATGATTTTGGTGTCTACTTTATCACTTGCTATTTAAAAAAACTTCAATTATCTCTAAAAAGGTACATCGAAAGATAAAGACATTTTTTGTTATTCAATATTTTTTTTTTTTTTAAGACACCGAATTTTTAAATATCGAAACAATTTAACCATCAATTATTGCTACGAACGTGTCAGCTAAAGAGAACGAAGAAGATAAGCCGGCTAGGGTAAATAGGCCTGCCATTATCACCTGTCATCGTTAAATAACATTACCACCTTAATTATATCAACTAAATCTACACAACATTATAAACACTGGGATTATTAGACATATAATGGAGTCCTAAATTGTAAATAATTATAAAAGAAGTACGAATTGTGTTGTCAGATGTGATTGAGAACGCGGCTGAGACGGCAGTTGGTGTATTAATTGACTGTCACCCATGAGTGGATATGTGACGGTTATAACATATGGAAATATTTCTTTATAAATTTGATCATTGTTGAAGTCTTATTTGAACTATGCGATACTCTACTTCTCTACTTCCATTGTTTATCAAAGTTGAATTACTTGCTTTCGATCATAGTACAATATCGTTTAAAAATCCAAATTCAATCAAATTGCCATGCAATTTTATTCAGTAATACTGGTCAAGTGTAATATTGTAATTTGTTAATGGCAATCAATTTTAAAGTTTACTCAAAGTAGGCATATCAATATCTTCATAATTGCCGTCATTCTTCAAATTATATTCAATTACTTGAATTCAAAAAAGACACCAACAATTCTCGGATATATTTTCCTAATATTAACGGAGATAAAATTCTGACAACACAGTATGAAGGAAATAGTTTCAACATTGCTACGTTAAAAAATAGAAAAAAAAAAAAAAAAACAAATTACCATTAGCCTTGAAATAATTCAAACCAACTTTGAGTAATACGAGAACAAATTAAAAAAATAAAAACTATATCATAAAGCACGCTTAAGCGGAGGGCATAAAGTTCAAAAACGTAGTAGCAATGTTAAAACCACTTATAACAATTTGTAGCTACAGAACAGTGTTATGTGAAGTTATTTTTATATGATCTTAATTACTTATGCATATACATAACATTCAGTTTACATTGAAGTACTTTCCATAGAGAATAATTTTAACACTATATATTTAGAGTCACTTTGAAAAATAAACGTTCGCTACTGAAATGACATTGTTATATATATATATCTATCCTGTCACACAGAGTAATGTTACAACAGAGGCTACCTCTCATTTTAATAACATTATGAAAATAGCTATTACGGTAAAGCTACAGGAGTAAGATATTAAAAAATAAAACTCGTCATATATATATATATATATATATATACATGTAACTTGATATTAGGATAAAAAGTTATATATTGTCATGTAACATCCAATTATAGTTAAACGACACACGATATAACAACAAGAATGTGGATATGATAGTATAGCTCATAAACTTTAAATTTATAAAATAAACAATAGGCCACGAGAGGCATAAATTTTATACATATATATATAAAAAATTTAAAACAATATATAAATATAAAGAGATCAACAGTGACACTTGAATTGATAACGCCATTACGAGCCGCCATAATACTTTTGATGACGTCACACGCTGCAACTCACAAATGTTAAGACATCATCCTGTGTATGAAACCGGTTATTACTGGTTTCATTAATACTCGTACCCAAATATATTCTAGATTAACATAGATTATCAATTGTGATAAAATGGTGTTAATATTTCATCAATTTAATACTATCATGGCATTACCTTATCAAGATCAAAACAATTCGTTAAAGGGAATTAGATAATGAATGCAAGCATCTATTATCGGACAGCTTCGAATACCATCCAATAAACAAAATCACATTATTAAAGAAATTATTTCAATTTCGAATGACGGCAACAGGGATACTGTTAAATATAACATTATTGATGCTGTGTTATAAATGTCAAGCATTCGTTTTAAACGGATAGTATGTAGAAGCGACCGAGGTGTTATAGTATACGAATAGTGATACGATGCTCCTTGGTGTCCGTGCCTGGCTTAAGCTGCATTCCGAAAACGAAAGAAATACATTAACACAATCTATATAAACATTTGTTTCAAATCAATCAAAATAAATATCATTGGGTTTGAAATTATTATTTAGTAAACTTCATTATTCAACGAGTGCGTATAAGAAATGCATGCTTCAAAAAAATAACATGTATTCCTCAAAGTTGGTTCAGTGAAATAAAGTTATATTAATTCGTATATAATTTTAAATGATTTTCGACAACACAATGAATACTAATAAACGAAATAAATGATAAGACAAAATAACTCTGGACGTAAAAATACACAAACAATAACGTTAATCGATACCCGTACTGCGAACGCATATTATCACGTTTGCGCTACTACGGTGAAAAATGTATGGAGACACCGCTTCCCAAACCATCCGCTAGGGGCGCTGATCGTTCTATTTCCATATATTTCGTTAACGTAAACGTGATAGATCGCGTTTAAGACGAGTTAGGAACTAAAAAAGCTTTATTATGAAAATAAACAAAAAAATAACGAAATAAATATAGGAAATTAGTTTTGTTAATTGGAATTTTTATTATTCAGATATATTTGTTTAGTTCGGAGAATCGTCACGGCATCTTACCATCGGTATTTTCTCTATCGACTTTTAGAGATTTTATTCGTTTCTTCGCATCGGCTATTGCATCTTGTGACGCTTTCTCTTTAGATATCAGAATTTCGCTGGCTGACTCTGGGAGTTTCGGGGAAAACAGAATACGGTAAAAAAAAAACAAAAACATGAAAGTAAATGAAACGATTTTACAAATAAAAAATAAAATAAAATTGTAAACGAAAAAATATATCTAGCGATTGATATTACACTAGCGTCATAAATACTATGATCCAAAATCTGATGTGACCTACTTCGACTATACGTACAATGAAATAATGTATTAACTTAGTTATGTCTCGTTTCCACCTACAACTTCGCCAATGTGAGGGGGTGGGGAGGGAGGTGTTCAGACGTGAATTCGTAACAAACAAACTCACTTTCACAATTATAATATTAGTTACGATAACACACCTATGGTATTATTATTAATCATTTAAGACTTTAATTTTTCCTGAACAGTCGTGTCTTTCATCAGAATGAATATGAAAGTATTTACAGTTATAATTTAAATGTTAAATTGAGAGTTCAATGCGATCATTTGTAACCTTTACAATCAAGAAATGATCAATCAATATAAACCAAACTAATAAACATTATAACTCAACAAAAGTCCTTGACGCAAATTTAGAATTTACATAAGGCAATGTTAGGTGGGAAATGTTTGATAAGGCATTCGAATTCTTTTGTAAATAAATACAATCAAACTTTAATCAACGACCTCCTTGTAACGAATCAACTAACCTTGGGAATCTTCAGCGCTGGACTGGCGTCCGCCAGCAGCGTCGGCCTCGTTGGCTTGGCAGATCAGCGACACGCGGTAGAAATAGTTCCGCCAGAAGTTCTCCTCCGTGATACTGAAGACAACCGTATAACCGATTATAATTTCTTCAAACAATTTCAAAATATTCGAATCGATCATGTTTAAACTAGCATTAATAATAATAAGCATTATTACAACAGAATAGTGACGATGCAATTATAATACTATAATATTTAATTAATATGTAAAAGTAGACCGACAACAAATGGGTCACCTGATGGTAAGCGGTCACCAACGCCCAAAGATACTAGAACTGCAATATCCCAATCCCTTGCAACATTGATGATGCGTCACTAACCTAACTTGGGAACTAAGATGGTATGTCCCTTGTGCCTGTAGTTTTACTGACTCAATCCTGTAGATCTACTTAGAAATAGATCAATTGTTAAGTTTTTAATTTTCGTATTGGACGCTGAATAAAATGTTCGCGTCTTAACCATTTCAAATAAATATTTAAATTTATTATTTTTATATATTTTAGAAATAAAAAGAAATCCCGGCGAGTATCTTTTGATTCCTCTTCTCAGGTTTGAGGTGTGAAGCATGTTTATTTCAAAATCGGTAGTAGAGTTTTGTGCAAACCCGTTTGGGTAGGTACCACCCATTGATCAGATATTCTTCTGATAAACAGCAACACTTAGTGTTATTAACGTAATAGTGGTGTTCCAGTTTGAAGAGTAAGCCATTGAATTATCAATAGTTCCAATGGTTGTTTGCGCATTAGCGGTGTAAGGTATGGCCAATCAGTTGGTCAATTCGGCCCTACTATATGTTAATATCATAAAAACATACTAATATAAGAATGTGTACAATTCTATATCGAATAAATTCTATGTAACGGAAACTTACACTTTGGGTACCAGGTCGAAGCGCATCGTAGAGAGGTTAGGATCTTCGTTCATGATGGAAACAGCCACTGGGTACATCTTGTTGTAATCGAAGTCAAATTCAACGCCCGCTGGCGGTGCACGGACGAAGTTCCTTCGGTCCTAAAGACAAGAAATTTAGATTACTTCAATCTATTGAATAATACTCTCACACTTAAATACACGATGCTGAGCAATACTCTATTGAATAATATTATTTGATGCTTTACCGAAGCATCCTAGTGCAGAAAGATTGGTCTGACTATATATAAGACTTTATTGTAACCAATTTTTTTATTGTCTCTATTGGTAATTGCCGACAATCATACTCATTTTTTTTCCGTTTTTTATAAGGCCATCAAACAGTACGAGTACAAATAAATTAAGCCAGACCATAGAGTTAAACCATAGACTAATCAAATTTCCATATTAAGAACGACACATTGATATCTAAGATGAAAACTTTAAGACTTTGCAATAGACGTAAAGACATACATTCAAAGATCCGTTACAATTTAATGATTTGAATTAGAACCTTCTCTCTTGCCAGATGTATAACATCTTAAGCCAAGCCTCTACAAGAGAAGATATATCGAAAAACCTATGATAGAGATCTCTCAAAAACGTTTCAACTAACAAAACAAAAAGTGAGAATTATCTGACTTTAAATTTTAAACTCATATAAGATAAAATCAAGTTTATTTATCATTAACTTTTTAATGTTATTAATATTGTATTGTATATGTACTCCGTTTCAAATATATGTGTTTTATATTTATTATAATAGTTGATAAAAAACAAACATTTTTTTTAAAACTATAGTTAACAAGACAACGATACGATACCTAAATAAAGTTCACGATAGAAAAAAAAATAGAACAATACAACAAGCCCACCGCTAGTTCGGTCGAGTTGACTTCGCTCATTATGAGCCGGGCACAGTTCACTAATGAACAATTTAAGCGAACCTCATCCAAAACCTCCGTTAAAGTCGACTTTACGAAACAGTGCTGACTCTGCGTATCCTGTGCACCGTTGACATATTCATAAACAATGAGCGCATCATAAGGTGTAATTATTAAATGAAAAGGTGAGATTTCATGATCATTATTTAGAATTGATGTAGAACGTATACACGTCAGAGCCGAGATGGCCCAGTGGTTAGAACGCGTGCATCTTACCAATGATTTCGGGTCCAGGCAGGCACCACAGAATTTTCATGTGCTTAATTTGTGTTTATAATTCATCTCGTGCTCGGCGGTGTAAAGGAAAACATCGTGAGGTAACTTATTTCAACGAAATTCTGCCACATGTATATTCCACCAACCCGCATTGGAGCAGCGTGGTGGAATATGTTCCAAACCTTCTCCTCTCAAAGGAAGAGGAGGCCTTAGCCCAGCAGTGGGAAATTCACAGGCTGCTAATGTAATGTAATGCTAACGTCGTCATATTTGAGGCGGTGAAAATAAGTTTTAGTATCGAAATTATATCGCCCTGGAAATGCTATACAAGATATTGTATAAGAAATGTTAATCGATAGACTTACGGTAGAAAGAGAAAGGCACTCTTCCTTGAGTGCAGCCTCGTTGGGTGCTCCGACCCATGGTGGAGCGGCGGCGCCACCGCGACCTTCCTGCCCCTTGATAAAAGCATCTTGCTCGCGGTTGAATTCACCGAGGATGCTCTGTTGACAAGATATTCACATTAAATCAATAATCAAACACATTTTATTTAAACGGTCGAATCACAATAAAATATTTTTTATTAAATACTTCTTGGTGCTTTTTTTTGTTTATCGTATTCAAATTTTAAATAAATTATATTTTAAAGTACTCCTTATGAATAATATAATATCCACCCGGCCAGAAACATTTAGAGACTTTCATATTTTTATTTTTGTAATTATGAATTACGTTACGTTACCGTTAAAAAAACAAAATGTTTATTTCAATAATAAGATGTCTCCCAGATTTTTTTGTACTGTATTTTATTGTGACTAAAAGATATCATATTATAAATACCTTAAGGCAATTGAGTACAGAAATAAGAGGATCTTCGGCAATAATTCGAGAACATTCGAGAAAGGAACAAGCAATTGACATTTATCAGACTTCATTTTCCGCAAATGTCTTTTATTTTTATTATTAATAGCTATTCCTTCTTTATATTCGTTTATTTGAAAAACCGTATTATTTACTTCTGTAATATAATATCTATTATCATATTACGTTTATAAAACAAGTAATAATCCCTAATTATTATTTTTAAACGGATAGACTGATCTTTGAGTTTTGAAACACAACATTGTTATCACTTAAGCCGTATCCTTTGCATATCCCGTGCATCCCGGATAAATAAATAAGGATGTCTAATCCAAGAGGGATTAAATTTGCTATTGACCTCTGCTGAACTATACTTGCTAATGTTTCTCGTATATATTTGCTTAAAGTCTCGTAATCTTTGACTTTGTTATTTACTGTATCATAGTTTATAAATCAACATTTTCATTTGTATTTATTTTATACTGATTTTAAGGTCTCATTCATAGTTACATCGGATATTGTTATTTTCAATTTAATTCCTCCAATTTAAGGAATTAGTAGGTAATATTTATATTCAACCCTCCAATTAAACTTCAAGTTTGTGGTAGGAGTGTGTCGACAATAGTTCAACGGGATGAATCGAACCTGCGATTTTTACATTGCTTTGCGGCTCGTTAACCATCACGTAAATTTTGCGTAACTCGTACGTTTTAAATCATATAAAATATGAAGGTATAGGTATTCTTTGGAAAATTGTCCTTTAATCACACTTACAGAACAACAGATAACATAATTAATTTATTTAGTCGAATAGAAATTAGAATAAATATAACTACATTGTAATCTACGCCCATTAGCGTTATAACACGAGCGTACAACTCTAAAACCAAAACAATTTTAACCAAAGACATAACCTACCAATTCAATTAGTTTTCACTGGTCGAATGCTAAGAGTATAAATTATTTTTATATTGTGACATTAATAAATTGCACCGTGCGAAGCCGGGGCGGGTAGCTAGTTATCAATAAAAAATGTACAATATCATTGTTTGTCAATGTATATGGTTAGTTAAACAGTTACATTTCCAATAGCTACAGGAATGATACGTCATCCGTCTTTTGTTCGTCTACCGCTACACTCCGGATAAACGGGTGACAGAGATGGATGTGTTTGAAATTTCACCGAGGACCAATGGTATCACGTATCACAGAGGTCATTAACCGTGCACTGAAAATATATCAATAACAATTGAATGGTTCCATTCAATTACTGTACATAGCTTTATTTCATGCTCTATGTCGTTAAGCCAATACAAATATATTGCAGTATTTTAAGTCACTTGTAAGTCGTCGTAATGTGTTTTCGCTGAAAGTATTGATAACTTCTATTAATGTCACTGTGTGCAATTCGATCAGCAACAATTTAACATGAATTATTCTAAGCATTTTTGTTAACAAATTATAAGTAAATAATATTTTTGTATCATACGTTTTGTCACAACAAAGGTATAATAATTATTCGCACTAAACGTGTATATAATGTTAATACAATTTGCACCACCCCAATTAATCCCGGGCAGGCGTTGTAATCTATCTTTGAAATGTCGAAAAGAACATCCGCTAGGTCGTATGCGCCACCTACCCGTCGCTATTGTAAGAGTATGTTACTATTTTTTTTTATATCAACAGTTGCACTAGTGCAGAATTAAGAGTTTAAATGTCTAAAGTAATTACTTTAAACAATATAATATCAATTGATGGGCTTAGTGCAAGCCCGTTTGAGTAGGTACCTCCCACTCATCAGATATTCTAGAGCCAAACAGCAATACTTAGTATTGTTTTGTTCAGGTTTGAAGTCTGAGTGTGTTAAAATACAGGCACAAGAAGCATAACGTATTGGGTACAAGGTTGGTGGTGGGTTGGTGGCGGGTTGGTGCATTGGCAATGTAACAATAATTAAACAATTTAATTAGCGCAATTATCAATAGGCAGTGGTGACCATTTAGCATTTGCAACTTATCAGAGCTAAGCCACTAATATTTTGATAGAAACAAAGCACACTCCTAACTCTAACAACATTTTAAACTTCTAACTTCTCAGAAGGTAAAATATGAATATGAATTTGTTTCCACCAATAAACACATTGATTCACGAGAAACGTCTGTACATATAATTTCCGAGCATTTCGTGCTGTAAATCGAATAAAAGCCGTGCTGGTTGAAAGCTTACATAGCGTGCGCTGTTTAAATCAATAAAAATAAATATAGTATAGTGTACGTACACAGTCCGCGAAGATTTCTATCTACTTAGACCTATCCACGGGAAACCCCAGCCAGTTTAAAATAATTACTTGTTGTATGACGTATCTCATAACATTTTCAATCTACGCATATATTAAAATAGGAGTGTCTGCAACATTTTTTACAATTTTTGTCTGTCTGTCTGTTTGTTCCGGCTAATCTCTGGAACGGCTGAACCGATTTCGACGGGACTTTCACTGGCAGATAGCGGATGTAATAAGGAGTAACTTGGGCTACTTTTTTTTTAGAATTACATATAGAATAAAAATAAAATCACGCTACAATATCCAAATAACTTAAATTCAAACAACGCGCACAGCTAGTTCTAATATATAATTCGATGACACGAGTTCACTTAACCCTTACGGGTTAGTCCGTAAGTCTGACGAGTCACGTGCGCATACTTATTGGAGATTAAAGTCGACGTCACACGTAGGTCTTCTCCGATTTATAAGTTATATTTGTCTAAATCATTTTATTGGGTTAATCTTCTTTTAAATATCGTACATGCCATGAGGTATGCTCTCTCAATTCAACTATTTGTTATAATTATTAAATAATTAACCATATATAATATATACATAATATACTTCATTACAAAAAAATGTAAACGTTAAAAAATGCTCTAGTTTCTAGCGGTTCAGAAAAAATCCTTTCAATCTTTATAAGTAAAATGGTTTTCTTGTCAAGGCGATACTGTAACAACAACGAAAAATCGATATCAAAGACATCAGTGATTTACATACATTTATAAAATAAAAATCATCATGTATCAAATGTACATAAAAACTTTAAAAAAAGAATATTTTTGAATATCTTATATTCGTTAAGGACGTAAACCTCATTTATAAATATTCTATCACGATTTAATGTTATAGTATATTCTTTCAAATTAAAAATGTTTAAAAACAACTTTTAACATTACAAACATATAATAACTGGAAATAAATATCTATTGTAAACGCTTAGAGCTATGCTAGATATAAGTTTACACATAAGTGAGAACGTTGCGTTCAATACATTATTCAGTTCCTGATAGACAATTCCCATACCGGATGTGTGCCGGAACATCCGCTTCCTCGAGTTATGTGCACATATGTGACTAAGGAATGAGGTTTTATGAAATAAATTGTATTTTTTTATTCATTTATACTTTTGTTATTTAATGCATGTTTTTATATACTCGGTGGTACTTTTACCATCTCCACACACATATTATATATCCTAACAGCAATAGTATTAAAGTGTTCCAGTTTAGATGGTCAGTCAGTTTACCTACAGGCAAAATGTTATCTTCCTTTTTAACGTTAGTTTCCAAGATCGGTGACGCATTGGCGATTTGAGGTATGGTTCATATATCTTAAAGTGCTGCTTAATATGTCTGTGGGCCCACTAGTGGTAATCAATGACCATACGGTGGCCCATTTATCGATCAACCTACTTCCAACAAAATCAAATCAAATCAGTATTTATGATTAGTTAATCATATAGTATATATAGCAATGCATACAGACTCTAAATCTTATCTCTATATTTTGTATATGCAAATAATAAATAGCCTATTTATCGAAAAATATTATATAATATGTATCATCACGCTACCACCGACCGTCACCTCTAATAATGATAAACTGAGGTACATATACAATTCAATTGCCAAGCTCAATATATATTTCTCAAGTTAATCTTAAAAAATCAATATAAATATACTATTTCATCCTGTAAAAGTACGTGATATATAACTTGGGGAAAGTGTAGACAATAACAACTTATCGGCGACAAAAGTCCAGATAATCCTTACTCAGCCGAAAGAAACCTAAAGATTCGGAAGATCCGAACAGTGAATATATACCTACATTAATTTATGTAAGGAGATAAATAAAGCTTTGTTCTCAACATTTCACAACAATTAATGATGCTCACCGTTTTTAAACGAGTAGAGTATAACGACTTTGTCGAAACGTCAAAAAAAAAAATATAATAAAGAAACGTATATTAAAACGATTATAATGCATGGAATGGATAACATACGTCGCGATATTTTAAAACGTACAAAACTTTTATTTATCGGAACCAGATAATGCAACGTGTATAGATAATACAAAAATATTTTTTAAATGTTTTTGCGGTTTATTTAAATCAGATACGTTCAGAAAAACTAAAATAATTTCACATGCAGCAAAGCATATAACAATGTATGTATGTACAGTCGGGGTAAGAAAAGGTTCGTCACCTTAAGGTCTATGTTTGTGTGCTCAGTATGCGCGATAATCTGCTTTACCGATTGAGTATGACGTCAACGCAATTTACACTATTTTGAACCGAGTTATCATACTACGTTAGTTTAATTTTATGTGCAGTTTTCTGTTTAATGCTTTAGTTTCAAAATGAAATAAGAGTTTACGACTTGATAAAGAATTGAATTTGAAAACTGACAAAGGTTTTCTTACTCTGACTGTACATATATGCGCTCCGAGCGTGTTCAACGGTTATCAATAATATTGCGGTCCGGGAAAACGGTCGCAATATCAATAGTGCTATTGACAATACGAATACAGTTGATACCAAATACTGATACATGGCAAATACTATCGGATAATATTCACATTGGGCTAATTTCATCAGCTCCTACTGCAAATACTTGGTCAAAGTTTGCCGGATATTATACTATTTGCCATTTAATTAACGTGATAATTGTATAACAATTATTCAAAAGAATCAAACGACCAAGACCAACACCAACATTTATTCGTTACAACCCTGTTCCTTGAATATGCTCTCCAAGCGAAAGAGTAAACATAAACAAATTTTAGACCTTAATATTCATATATTGTAATTTATGATACAACACAATTCCACTTAACTTCTTATATGCTTTAGTTTTACTTAGAAAGATCCGATTACAACTTCATTACATACATTTTTCTAATACCGTATATTACGTCAATTCAAAGTTCAAATTTTTATTTGTTTTTACGTTGGTTTGGAGTTGAAATTTTATGTTAAGTTGTGATCGTACTTAAACGTTAAACGCCTGCAAAAGGCGATCCGGTAAAAATGTCGTAGAAATGATTCACAAAGGGTAGTGAACAAAAGCTTTTAAATTTGCCACACTATCACTGCGACCCATGTCAAGTGCTCAAACCGAGCTGGAGGAGACTGTTATTTTGTTATCTTTTTATACACTTGTAACTCGAAACAACAGCGGGGTAAAGTTAATTTTAAAACATTTTTACTAATTCAGTATTATAAATTTAATCTTATTTATGCAATTGTTGTAGCATGTGAATTGATATATATAAGTGTGAAAATATAAAAAATCGTCTACAGATACATAAAATGAAAGTTATAGATAAATTATTATGATCAAAACACAATATTTTCAGAGCCATTGCTTCAATATTTAAACGCATAGTGCTGTTTTGCGATTCGATAAAAAGAAACGCCTTCTCATAAAGACTTCACTGTTTAAATCCTAATATCAAAAATTTATAGCTCATGTAGTTCTCATCATAAACCTACAGCATCAGTTTCTTTTGGCAGTAGTGACCACTTACATTTAGAACTATAGCCATAACAGGGAAATATGCACGGATGCTTTGAGTATAATTACTATAAAGTAGAGCCACCAATGTAATTTCTGATACTATAAGCTAGAAGAACAAGATGACAAGAACAAATTTGACATTAAAAAATATAAGCCTGATGATTGATGATGATATCGTTTAACTTATTAGAAAAGTTATAGGGCATATAGAAATCGTTCTTGTCGACACTTAATTTAGATTATATTATTGACATATTCGATTTGAACTAAACGCTTGTTAATTATCTAATCTTAATTATAAATCGCCAGATAATAAAATAAACGTAAAACCCTTTCCACATATATACCGCGCGTGGCATTGAAAAAAATAAATAAATACAGACCAGAAAAAGAATAGTTCAGACAATAGCTTTTTAACAAAGGGAGTTTAACATTTAAAGCGTTGTCTCCGGGCTGTTACACGCCAACACTGTTGCCGTTATAAAGCAATGGAGAGATATTTTATATTTATATTTTTAAAAGCATTTCCATTGCGTTGTATGTGTAACAGTGACGTTAGTTTGTGACATGCAAACTTTCAACTGAATATATTGTAGTATACTCAGTATGCAGCCCTTTGTATACTTAAATAATATTTCATCTATTAATATTTAGTTTCAACAGTAAAACACAAAAAGTTTTTAATTGCTATTCTGACCAGGCTTTGTGAACCTAATGCCACACCTACACATTATCTGCGAATTCAAAATAACTCTCTTTAAGATTTTAGGATTTGCTTTTTTTAGAAAGCATTCTTATTTTTGCAATATTTTATGTTTATAATTGAAATAGGCATTATGAACGTGAAAATGGAGTCCGCTAGTCGTTTCGCTAGTAGGTTCTGCTAGTGCTTCTATAAATGATAACTGCAAGGATACAATTTGGGACACTACACTCACCACATGCCAACCGTCCTTGGGTATTATTTTCCTATCCATCAGTAAATAGCTACGGGTTGTAGAGGCGCTTACGTTCTCGACTGAATCAAAATCAAAATCCCTCATAAGACTCTTACGATACTCTTCTTTTATCACTATATACAAAGTAAGTGTGACATTCCTTTATATCCAAGGTTTGGTACGATGTCGCTTAATTTTAATCTTCTAAAACCGTTGCTTAGCTTTATATTTCCTAGCAGCTAACTTAGCTAAGATTAAACAGTTATTAAATTTGACTCGAGCATCAATTGTCTCATCGTAAATCTGTTTAAAATGAATGCAAAGTAATCTCAGCGAATCCTTTAAATAAATCCCTTGAAATAATAAGATTATTTTATTAATAACATTAACAACGGACGCCTAATTTTCTTTATCGTGTTAATCTTATATTTTCATTAAGATTTGTTGGGTTTTAGTCTAATTCTAATAAAGTCTTTTAATTAGCGAGCTGTAACGGTACCGGTAACGATTATTCAAATAAAGGTTACCTGCGTATTAAAAAAAAAAGTGACATAAGAGCCTGTAAATTTCCCAAAAAGATAAAACACTAAAGGGACATCCCCTTAACCAGGCTATGTGATTCATACTCACTAAAACCACTGCGATACCCGTCCTCGGCACGGATCGGCGAGACTGCGGGATCGTGGCGATATAACGCCTCCGCAGTCCCCCTTGAAAGAGTTGACTAACCTAACTCACTCTGAGATATAGTATAGGTTTTAATTCAAAACATTCTCAATAGCAACCGAGATTTAGATAATTGCCATTATTTGGAGAGAACGTCCGTATTCGTATGTCCTGTGCTTGATTTTCGTTCTATCGATTATGTAATTAAGGGAATCGAGGGTACACCAATATATGACATGCATTAAGAGAGTATTTGAGATTCGGCTATACGACGTTATGAATATAAAATAATATTAGATCTCGAATTCTATAAAATAATAATTATATTTTAAACTTATTAAGTTACTAAGATTAACATCTTCGTCGTAATGAGGGACTCAATTAGCAATATAGTCATTAGTTTAGAAAACAAGCCAAAGGCTTCATACCATATTAATGTAAATTTTCACACCAAAAACGTCGCTTCACAACGAAGGGATGATAAAATAATTGACACTGAGTCAACCCGACCCGTTCGAATATTTGATTCAATTTCATAAAAATTTACATATCATTATAATATTAGACTTTGATGTGTTTACTACATTGTTTTCAAATAAATAATAAATTATACAATAAGATGATCTGTACAAGTTAAGAATTTTAATAAAGTACCAAATTACTACTTCTTGAAAGTTCAATTTTAAAACGCAGAAATAATCACTTATCGTTATTCTCAAAATATTGTAACATAGCCGTTCACCTAAATTCTATTTTAATCGATAAACTGCTAATTCGAAAGCGCTTTAGTCATCTAAACAGATCCAATCAAATGTTTCTGACTGTTGCTGAGTCAAATTTAAATTTAATAATAGTAACGTGTTCGTTTCTTATTCGATATCATTTAAATGTTTTCGGCAAAAACAACTTTTAGGGCAAATCTTGGCGCTCCATTTTATTCTCATATTTTTATGTGAAACAGTATGTAGCTTAGTTAACGTCAAGCCTGCAAGACCAATAAAATGAATATGGTTCAAGATATTGATCTCGATAGCTCATAAAGCTGTCGATAAACACTGCAATGGTGACATTTATAGCCAATGTAATGGTTACAAATTATTAATGTTTGGTATTAGCTGAAATGTGAATTAAATTCGCAAAAAAGACATATTTATAATTTATCAGATGAGTGGAGGAGAACAAAGACATAACGATCTAGAGGCCGATTTAAATTTAATTAATACTGAATCATTAAATATTTTGTTAAGCTATCACTTGTCGCTATAGGTTTAATTTATGCGACGTACTACTCCTGAACTTCGGAGTTGTACTTTCACGATCACTTGAAAAATGTACATACATATGTATACATAGTAGAATAAAATTCCATATCCTTATTATATAAAAGTTGTAAAGACAGTCTTCTGTCATAAGAACATGGTCATAAATTTAATATTTGCCATTTATATAAATACGGTCAAAAAGCCATTTCGTTGAATCATTTTGATGGCGAATTTTAATAAAACTTGGCAAAGTAAATCTTGCATCCAGACCGAATCCAATAATACTTTTCGCGCATAAAAGGAATAAAAAAACTCTTTCACCATGCTAAAAATCCATAAATCCACGCTGACGAAGTTTCAGACCGTTGATAAATAATAAATCTGGGTCAAATCTTTAAGCTATGTGATGAATAAATAAATAATCGATGAGAGTACCGAATGGGTAATATTCCAGACTGTTCATTGCTTGTATGTTAAAATTAGATATATAGATTAGTGAATAAAAATATACGTGTATTATTAAACGAAAAATCATACTTGTCTCAATCTCACGTATACTACAGACGTTTATTTGATTGCTTATACTTAAAATTGGTATATACATATAATTCGATTATATCGCGGGATACATTTATATAATTATTTAGTTATGCAGGGCATCATAAGAGTTCTTATGACTTTAGTAATATGTTCGTTTATATTTCATTGATTTTCTTTTGACAAAACGAGAAGCAACACAACGACTCCTAGAGCATATACAATGGACAAATTATATATATAAAAGTTTTAATATTTTTAATATAAATGTATATATGTATATAAAGCTGCAGACACCGAAGACCAGGTTTTAAAATGGATTTTAATGGAGCACAGTCTGAAAGAGTGTTCAAACTCCCGCCTTGAATTCAAATTTGTTCTATTAAAAGAACATAACCGGTTATACTATGGTTGATAACAATAATTTTTCCCTCATAATATAACTTCAATCCATAAACCAAGCTAACAGAACACAAAAACCTAGCATCAAAGAGACATAACCGTTAAAGGAGTAAAGCTGCTGGTCACGTGGTAAATCTGTCAGCCTTAATGCGAGCGTAGAATCGTCGTTAGCTACCGCTTCTATCGACTCATCACATTTCGCTTTAGGTATATTTTATTTTCAGAGTTTTATTTTGTTTGGTTGTAAAGGGAATGGCGTAACTTAAATGGATTTTTTTATTTAATATACATACATATATATGTCACAGTCAAATTTGTAATTTCCGTTAGATTATAATCTAACTGGCGAGATTGTGACCCGTAGCATAATGCTTACAATTAAACGCATGTTTTTTCAGTAGATTATAATCTATCAAAATTAATTTCAGTTAAGGTATAAACACTAACCTAATAACCAATAAAATTATATACCTACTATCGAAATTTTTCGTTTTAGTCAGTTTAGTTTATTAAGTTGAATCACCGTTTACAATTATTCGACAGCTTACAATCTCGCGCGATAGATTGTAATTTAACTGTATTTACAATTTTATGGAGATATATATATATATATATATATATATATATATATATATATATATATATATTACATTCTTTGATAATTATAAAGCCAACGGCTTTGTTTTAATAATGAGTCTATTTCTAGAACTATAGTAAGTGTAAGTACCTTTTTTTAAGCACAATCATGCAAAATTTATATTATGAGTTTTGATTTATCGAAAATGACTGAATTATCGAGAATTCCAGGTAAATTTTCTTTAACGATTTTAGATTGATACATCAGAAAATCATTGTACAATAATTCGTGGCTATAGGTCGATATGTAAAAAAAACTAAAACAGCTATACCTATAGCAATTGACTGATATAAGATTTTTGGAATTATTTTGGAAAACGAACCGGGATTTAAATAAATAAAAACATATAATTAATTATATAAAATATTAAAACCTGCCAGCGCGATTTCATTAAGGGGAAGCTCCACTTAATAAATTAGGACATTTTCGGCACGACACGGTAATTACAAAACGGTAACAGTCGTAATTAAGACTTTGCTTGACTTGCTGACCAAAAAAATAATGACTCTTACAATTCGACAGAATGAAATTCTTGCCACCATTCCATACCGTCAAGATTTACACAGTAACTATTTTTAATTCATATTTGTATATACTTAAGGACTTAATGTTAGAAAAGTGAATGAAACCGATTCAAAATGCAACGCAACGCAATAGTACGTATTTGTAATTCAATTTCAACAGTATATTAGCTTTAGCAGCAGTCAGTCACGACATTCCCTATTTTATGTATACGTATACATAGCACACAGCTTATTTCGAATATGTAGCAATTTATCATACATCAGAATTAAGCCAACGTTCATATCCATGAATATTTTCAAAAGCCCACATCCACCCATAGCGTAAAACCTTCATTTGCATAATACATATGTATGTATCATCTAGTTTACGCATTATAACCTTTGCTTGGAGGGTTATTTTATCGTAAAATATATTCAGTGAATTCGATAGAAAATGAGCCGCAGTATATTTCCGTCTTATCTTCAGATTAAACTCGAGAGACCAATTATTATTGGCTTTGAAATGGCTAAATTACGGTACAGAATTAGGTAGACAAGATGTCAGTGCTCCTAGTACTGTAAGCTCATGGAACTTTAGTACTTTTTTTATTCAGTAAATGTTAAATATGAAGGTAAAAATATATGAGTACTTGCAAGTTGGAATGCGCAAAAGATACGATAATAAGATAGTATAAATAAAAATACGACCCTTGGGCAAAGCAGCAGAAAATCTTTTCTTATGATCCATATGAAGTATAATTTATATTCACGTTGAACGATAAATTTTCTTTCACACCGATTTGCGCGCATTGTAAAACAGTACAGTAACGTGCTGATGTCCGCATGTACTTTTTGAATTATTAAAATTTAGTATACTTGTTCTCATATATCTGTTATACAAAGAGATCATTAATAAACTCCGTAGTATCATTAATACACATTACACATTAGTCTAGGAAAAACTTACTTTTACTAAAATATCTGGGATCTCTTAGATATCTGGGACCTTAGATCAATATTTACGAGTACATAACCTTACGCATCAACTAATATAATAAAAAAAATGAATTACATTTTTGTAACAGAATTGTAAATTAACTACGATTAACTAGAGCTAAAAAGGATGACGGATTTTATCACAGTATTATGGCATTGTCCGACCTCCAGCCACAATTAGCTCGAAATGCACTTCTATAACACTAGAAACTAGAGGAGACTCGTAAAACTTTATGTTCTTGGACCGCAATAATGGCTCAGTAGCTGCAAATATTATTTAAAGTTCTTCGTTTTTATAAACACAAATGAAACGAAAATATGAAGGCTACTAAAACTAATTTATTTAAACATTTCTATTTTACCAAAAAATATATCCATTATTTTTAAGATTTTAGGAAGGCAGTCTTGCAAATGTGTCGCTTGATATACCCATACCACACACATATCCAATGGCACTGTAAGAAGTATAAGACAAAGCGATAGCAAAATAATATCTAATATGTTTTAATTTAGCACGTAATACATAGTTTTACTATTTCCAATGGTGAAAAGGAGCAAGAAGGCTGATGCATTCAAAAAATCTAAAATGCTGCAAGTTAAGAATAGCACCATTCCAATCGGCCTAAGATTTAAGTAAACCAACATTACTGCATTATGTTAAGACGTATGTAATAACGAAAGGTTAGCCATCGATTTACACAAGAAGCTCAATAAAGTCTTGACGAATACCGTTTAAAAGAACAATAGTTCTGTTGAAATCTTCTGAAATGTCGGAAAACTCGTTAAAATGGTTGAGTTGGCACAACAAAAGATACTGTTCAAATTACTTTGAGTGATTCGCCATTGTAGAAGCGTTGTTTCAGAAGCAATTATTGTGCACATTGAAGGAAAGTTTCACAAGCAATTCACACCAACAAACACCTTTAATTGGACATCACGTATCTAGAGGAATATCTACAATAAACGTGAAACAAATAAAAGTAGTCTATTTTGCTAAATAGACTACTTGTCTTGTCAACAAACGCATGTACCTATCTGGTAAAAGCTACTGTAATTTCCTTTATTTGCTAATTAAAATAAAATAATATTATGTTTGTATTGCATTGTATTGCAAAAAAAATGCACACCAATTTAGAAATATTTATGAATTTGTATTTTTTTTTATGATATCGGTAGGCGGACGAGAAAATGGGCCACCTGATGGTAAGTGGTCATACCACCCAGAGACAATGGCGCTGTAAGAAATATTAACCATTAGTGGCACATTGGTGATCTTACATCAACACACTGGCTCATGCACCCCTCAAACCGAAACACAATACTGAGTACTGCTGTTTAGCAGTAGAATATCTAATGAGAGGGTGGTAGTTACCCAGACAGGCTTGCGCACAGTCCTACAAAATTTATTATTATATATTTAATAATTTTGTAACGTATTTTTTTTTTATTCTTTTTAAAAGTTCTCGTTAAGTGTGCATGCGTTGACTGCCAGGATGTGTGTCAAAGTGTATCAAATTTCTTTAGCTCAGCTGATCACACCCTTTAAAAATTGTATCAATAAATACACGATATTTATAAATTACAGACTATATTTTTCTATAATCGGAAACTACAGAAAACTGAAATCATGTAATGGAATTAATGAAAACGAATTGAAATATAATCAATGAATATAAAACCATACGAATACATAAGCAATTAACTTTTATTTCAATAGCCTGCAACCATAAATAATGCTGTCACAGTTCATGTTGTTAAATTTGGTAGTTGGTTCGCTGCCAATTTGCGAACTGGATAAACTGAAGGAGGACTTGATTTTGTGGAGGCCAATTGTGTTAGCAAGAATGATATATGGTTTTATTCGACCCAAGTTTTATTCGAGCAAGTAATCGTACCTAATAGTTTTATTCGCAAAACATTATTTTTTTTTATTTATCGAAATGCTTCAAGTACTTTCTGAACAAAATTATTTTCATACAAATATAAGAAGCATAGAACGAGTCCTGAGCGAGCAAAATTCCGACGATTCTTTTTAATCAACTTTAAATCTCATTTCGAGAGCATAATCGAACATATTTTTGACGGTGTTCGATAAAATCCCTTTCAATGTAACTTCTGTGTAGATGATAAAATTATAATTTATTCAAAGAAACTACATCTCATAGAATGTGAAGCTTTAAACAATAAGAAAATCAACCACGCCAACTTAAAATAAAAACATCGTAACGACATTTAAAAAAAAATATGTTACGCCATATATGCCATATATACCTTGAAATGAATCAATTTACATAAAGTTATACATAAAAACCGTAAATAAGAAATAGAGTAAAAGCCATTACGATATAACTCCAAAACAAACTGACAAAGTTATACGTAACTTTCCACTAGCAGCAGAACCGGCGCTAGTCTTAAAAGGCATTATAAAACTTTCCCCATTTATATCAATTGTTGTTTCGGAACCAGAACCAGTGTCAGTTTTGTATAAGTCGATTATTAAAAACGATCCGGCAAACATGTATCTTCTTTCAAGAAATTTGTACAATAATAAAGATATATTAGGTTATGAAAGACATTCACATTGGCCAAACGGGCTTTATAAACTCCTGTAACCTTGAAAAGATTAAGCTTTGAATAACGTAAAATATCGTAATCGATTTTATTATATATTACTATTCGTTAAGTGTATTCGTTAGTGTGTGTAACATATAAACCGAATATGCTGTTTAAAATAATTTGAATTCTCGATATAAAATCGATTATAATTTTTTAACAATCACATACATCGATAAACGAAAAATATTTTGTTTATGATATAGGCGGATGAATAAATACGCCACAAGATAGCAAGTGGTCAGCGCGACCCATGGAAATTGGTGCTGAAAGAAATATTAACTATTCCTTACATCGCAAACTTTGGACTCCCTTGAGTCTGTAGTTACTTACAATGGCCTTCCTCAAAATGGAACGCAACAATGCTAAGGCTTAGCGGTGGATGGATATCCGATGAGTGAGTACCCAGACAAGCACACACAAAGCCCTAACAACAAGAAAAAAGAAAAATAAATAAAAACTAACGATTAATTGATTTATCAGATTAATTATTTTAAAAGTTCTACGTACACATGACAATTAATTAATATAAAAATTGTAACGATCCTATAAAACGGAAATCCGATTTTACTGCGTTTCAGATAAAATTGCTGATTTGTCACAAAAATACAATCATCAAGGTTGTCAATTAAAACGGATCGTTTTAATGAATTTTAATATTTCAGGTGATCTGAACACGACGATTTTTTTTTCATAAATATAAGTTTCCACTTAAATAAATATTATAACATAAAACAAAAACTTAAATATATTTTTTTTTATTTTATCTATAAACATATTTATTAACATATCTGAGATTCAGGATCGATAGCCAAGATTGCTCATCTAACTTCAATAACATCTAAGAAAGTTCAGTGGCGTATTTACCCGATAGGCGCCCTAGGCCTTTCATAATAATCATTACGATTTTTTGTTACATTCTGATTTGTATTTTTTAAATAATCTTTAAAAAGATTCTTAACATCATACAAATACTCAAACATTTTAATATACCTACCTGGTCTTAAGTATAAATAACTTAATAAACCATATATGTAATACGACTTTCTCCTTCTTTACTTCTTTTTTCCTCCTGCCAATTCTTAAGATACGCTAAAATAAAAGTTACTTGAAAGAAATGTAATCAATACACAAATAAACTTAATTGAGTAGTAAGTTTACCGAGAAGTATTCACGGATAAAAGAGAAACATCGAATTAAGTTCTTAAGCGTATAAAGGGCCTGAAAATTAAGTTAGCTAAGTTTAGCCATTTCTTTTGATCGTTCACGAGAAAATGAAATTCACGCTTGTCACGTCAATAATCTAAATACAAAGCGAGTGAAACTGAAGGGCATTGTTTAAATTATATACTAAATCTTTCTTGGAAACACGCCCTCTGATATAAGGTTTATGTAAGTATATTGGTTCAAGCTACTAAACATAGTAGTTTCAGTTAAAACATTACAAAAGAATCTCTTCTCATTTATTCATATAAGTATTATCACAAACAAACATATTTGAATTAGATTCAACCTAATTCAATATCAAATTAATATGTTAGCCTGTTTTAATTCTCATTCTAAGCACTATAAAATTATTATTAGCACTAGCATTACCAGCCTGTAAATTTTCCCACTGCTGGGCTAAAGGCCTCCTCTCCCTTTGAGGAGGAGGTTTGCAGCATATTCCATCTCGCTGCTCCAATGTGGGTTGGCGGAATAAACATGTGGCAGAATTTCGTTGAAATTAGACACATGCAGGTTTCCTCACGATGTTTTCCTTCACCGCCGAGCACGAGATGAATTATAAGCATGTACAATATCGTGCCTGCCTGAGTTTGAACCCGAAATCATCGGTTAAGATGCACGCGTTCTAACCACTGGGCCATCTCGGCTCTTAAATAAAATTATATAAACAATATAAATTTTGTCCAACACTTTTAATTCTTTATATTTTAGAAAATAGGTAATTGTAATAAATATGTTATATATTACCATATAAAGCCGTCTCTAGTCCGCCTGATTCGCAGTACCAGTACAATTACTACTTTTTTGTTATTGCGTCTAGTCAGTGGAATTTACTTGAAAAGTGTGTCAGATTATTAACAGCTTACACCTATCGGACACAAGATGGCGCCCTACTTGAATCCTGATCAAGAGTTCTCGAAAATGAATTATTTGGTTAAAGTAATACACTAGACTGTCCTGTCTCTTGCTTATAATTTTCAAGTTAAAGTTTAATCATATTGTTCTTAAGAATTAAAACACAAACAGTTAAGATTTTATAATCCGAGTTTTTAAAAACACTCAAAACGCTTAAAATATTACACGTTCAAAATGAAAGGACTAATCTAATATCGTCAAAGGTACTTTATAAAATTGGCCTAATTCAAAATCAAATACAAAAAAGAAAGTATAAAATTTATTAGTACCCTCGTGTCACAAGTATTTTGTTGGCTCGATTTCGGTAGGATATAATAGAACATCTAGACCAGTGATAGTCATAAATATTTCCGTCGGTATTTATGGAGCCGAGATTTATGGAGACGTCCAACCAGTTTATAGGCGCCTGGGATATAAGGTTCAATATATATATACAGAGGATCAAAGAAACGCTGGATGGATTGTGTGAAAGACGATATGGCTGGAAAGAATGTTACTTGTTGAGATCAGACAGAGACGTATGGAAGAAGGAGTCATGCTGCGACATATACATCATACAGAAATATACAAATAATAACGACATAACTAAGAGAATAATGTTTCAACTGCTAGGAAAAAGTTATATCTACTTGTTATAAAAGCCTGTAAGAAAAAAATTCGACCCGAGCGGTATATTTGTCAAGGTACAAAGTCCCTTATCGACTTAGGAAACTCGTTAGAGAACACTTAATAAAAGTCCGTTATACCCGAAATATATTTATAAATGTAAAAGCGGCTCCGTGAAACTTTTAATTTTATTCATTTCTTTAGACAATTTATAAACTAGAATTTTTATTATACTTTTTAAATATTTGATTATCGTCTATAACAAAAATTAAGTAATTTGGACTGTATCTTGTTCCGGAAATAACAGAATATAAATGACTCCATATTGGCGAAAAGCAGGAAAATCTGTTAAAAATTATCTTAAAACGAATAATTTGAATAGACTTATTATACCTAAGCAAGAGGTGTTTATGTAACTTACCGTATATTATTACTCCATATTCAGAAAAAAAAATGAATTTTCCTATATAAGCAGTGTGGTACTAGCAAAGTGTAAAAGATAGGACCCATGACAAGCCGTAGGTGTTGTAAAAGGACGATTAAAGTATTTTATATTGTGCGCTAACAAAAAAGGTCGTAAGGCGCTTCGTACCCGTATGGTGGAAGGAAGGTACTTACTTCATTTTCACTCATGAGTGTCATGATGAATTCAAAAGTTACCTTTTTCCCAAATCTATTCCATGCCGTGTACACACTGCCTCATATAAATAAAATAAGGATAAAATACGATGACGAGTTTTTTTTTCCTATAGTAATAGAATACATTAGCACAAGAAATAAAAACTCTTCTAAATGTGTAAGAATTGTATGAGCATAGTCCAAACCCAGAGGCGTTTTATACGCTAACTTCGCTAAATTACCCAAAACCTTTAATGGGGCACGATTAAAGAATATTTTAATAATAATTAAATCCGTACTATATTTTAGATTTGTACTTTCTATTAATACAATAAATAAATTATACTAATACATTGTTACAATGTTATATACTTGATCATGAATATATGTAAAACATGCCATAGTAATAAATCCGAGCGAGCTCGTAAAACAGCCTTAAAGCTAGAGAACAAAGGGGTCGGTTGCAAAGATCGTAAATTAAATCGCGTAATGCGATCTGAGGACCGCAAGAGGTTAAAAGTGGCCATTAAAAATAAATCGATAACGCTAACTTATATTTTTGTGATGAAAACATTAGCCTAATAATATCTCAGGAACGAAAGAATTCGTCAGATCATTTAACTTGGTGGTAGGGCTTTGTGCAAGCCCGTCTGGGTAGGTACCACCCACTCATCAGATATTCTACCGCCAAATAACAGTACACTGTATTGTTGTTTCCAGTTAGAAGGGTGAGTGAGCAAGTGTAATCACAGGCACAAGGGACATAACATCTTAGTTCCCAAGGTTGGTGGCGCATAGGTGATGTAAGGAATGGTTAATATTTCTTACAGCACCTTTGTCTATGGGCGGTGGTGGCCACTTACCATCAGGTGGCCTATATGCTCGTCCGCCAATCAATGCCATAAAAAAAATAAAAAATAATAAGAAATATATCGTCGAAGAAAATGCTTCGCTAAATATATATCTCCTTGTATGTACATATATAGTACATATGAATTACTTTTTACGATAAATATTTATAATAATACATATATTTAATTTTGAATAATATGAAACAGTGTTATTATTTTTTAAATAATATTAACATAGTTAACATATTACATTCATATTTACAAAAAACATATAGATCTTAAGTAAGGTATTTGAGTTCGTTTACACCTATTGCTATTTTATATCAGTGTCAACAGTGCGTGCAGAGGCTGAAAGGCGCCGACTGCTTACGTAACGTGGCGTATTGATCGCATCCCCACCCGTCCCTACCGAGCGACTCGGCGCTCGACCAATCAGGGAGGCGGATTTAATTTTAATTTGATAGCCGTTCGAAGCGCGCGTCGCCCGATTCGTCAGCTCATTACGCGAATACGTATCATTACGTATTTTAATATACATACGTACAATTTAATCCTTTGTTGTCGTATTTTATCCTACTTTTGTCACCACAACCTATATCGAATTATTGCGTGCAAAATTGTAAAACTAACAAGCAATAATTTATTAATGTTAACGCTTATTAAACACGCGAACACTCAATACGACACATTTAACCTGTTTTTACTAGTATTATACATAGTAATTTCTATAATTAAACAAAACTTACCATAAGTACTTGTAATGAACAATTATTATTGATCACCATATTAAAACGATCTAAACTTTTTATATTTACATCTCTATAAACGAAATTCACAGTAACTTGTAACTTTGAAACATCAGAAACTCGAAGTTACTCCAACTGCCTTTGTTATTACAGTAAAGAGCCTCAAAGCGTTTCAATTTCTTAAAGGCAGACATTCGTAAAAAATACTTGTATATTAAGCTTCTTAAACGTCTGCAGTTATGATGTAGATGATTCTATGATGGAGAATAGCACCTTAGATATTATGCAACTGCAGAGCCATCTCGGCGCATTTATTAGTATCCATTGGTAATCCATGATTATACAAAAATCATTCGGTGTTAGCGCAAGAAGAAAACACTATAACATCATTTAGGTTAGGTTAGGTTTTACAGATATAAAAATAAAGTAAAATCACGACTATAATAGGAAGTAATGAAACCATCATCATCTAGGCTCGAATTGATAAGTCGCAATTCACCGCAACGCCCACACTGGCGCCTAATTTCAGTCTACAGTCTGAGTCATTCAATCTGATTATGTAATTTTTATTATAGCCTTATTCGCTTAGTTTATCTGATTTAACAATATAAAGAGAAAAATATTTTTATATATGGAACAGTATTTTCCAGCAAAACAGTAGTAAATATAACATTCCTAATTACATCCATTGGAGATGAGACGTCCATACCCCATTTCCAGAAAGCTGATAAGATCTCAAATGGAGTATATATTTTATTACAGGAATATTTCATTTAAAATTCGTAATTAGATTTATAAGCTAAAATGTTGATTGAGTTTGGTTTAGGTGAAGCCCGAGGGTCAATTTGTCTAACCCTTGACGAACTTACAGATGACCTACCTTCGGAAATCCAATATCCGGAAACCCAAATAAATATATAACTACATAGTCCTTAAAATGATTATTATGAATTAAAACGTACACTATATTTGTAAGCTCAACCACGAAAAATTTATTCATAATTTAAGTACAAAGTATTGTCAAAAAATGTATATAACTTAAGGGCATCGAAAAGCTCCACATTCGAAAGAACGATTTGTATATTCATAACTTGACAATTAATTAATAAGTATTAACTAACATTTTTAAGGATACTAATTGGTTTAATTATTTAACTTACAAATTTATTCCACTGAAAGCGAAAAATTATATTCAATTTATCTGAAAAGCTTTCACCTTCAAAGCTTTAGGAGCATTTATCTAAAGTGCTTACAATAGACATTTATACAAGTCAGGGAGGTCATGAATAAGCGATGTTAGTAATTAAGCGAATGAGAGCTCAGTTTTGGCAACTGGATACGTTTAAATATACATCTAAAAACAAAAAAAAAAGTAAAAAACAAACAACAAGAAGTATCCAAGTTAAGTAATAGAGATTATTACCTACGCATTTCGCAGACACTTGAACACTTCGCATTTACGACTATAGTCACTGAGCTTTATCGACGAGATAAGACTGAATAGGCATTTCCTAAGCAAGTGCTCCATCATAGACAACATCATTACATAACGTAAATAGTAATCGATATTAAGACATTCATTACAAAACAAGTTATAGGAAAACATTTTCTGTTCAATTGCTTTTCAACTCAAGATCTTTCATTTGAAAAAAGAAGTCAGTTGAAATAAAAATCAGCTAACAGCAAGATTCCAAGATAACAAAATCAATTGATCCTTCCTGAATCCTGAAGGTAATCGAGGTTATTACGCATTTTTCAGCCCTTTGAACATTTCGCATTTCCGAGAGTTCATTGAGCGTTATGTACAAGATACGGGTGGATAGGCATTCTTCCACTTCTTCTTAAATCGCATCAATACTCAAACTTAAGTGTGATCGGTCACAGTGAAGTATAACATATAAAGTGACGTAAAACATTTCCTGGTTATATGAAAATATATTTAGATACTAACTTAGTGTTCTGAACATGTGGATATTTAATGATCTTACATTTGAATTTTAAAATTATACTACTGAAGTAAATCCTGAGTACTGTTCCCTAAAAAGCTACATTCAGAAAGGACAGTTTTCTCACATTATATATATACATATATATATTTACAATTATACTTTTAATTATTAAGAGCCGAGATGGCCCATCGCGCGTGCATCTTAACCGATGATTTTAGGTTCAAACCCAGGCAAGCACCACAGAATATTCATGTGCTTAATTTTTGCCGCATTGGAGCAGCGTGGTGGCATATGCTCCAAAACCTTAGCCCAGCATTGAGAAATTAACAGGCTGTTAATGTTAAATGTAATGTCCTTTTTATTAATGCAAAAACAAATCCAAATAATAATTTAAACGATAAAGATATTTTTTACCATAGAACTAAATTATTAATGCAAGCATTTATTGCTTATGCTTATGCTTGTACATTCACTAGTAGAACATTAATCATTGTTCATTCAAACAATAATTATTATGAAAGGTTGACAAAATTAAAAAAAGAAAAATATCCAAAGAAATCGTACAGTCGATAAAGAAATTCTTTAGAAACAGGGGAGTGTTTGCGTGAAACGCAATAAATAAAACTCTTGCCGACTAAACAAATAAACCAAGCTCCGTATTGCCTATAAGTCCTATTGCTACAAAAACAGACGGTCGAACGTTAAAAAAATAATAACGAACTAATTTAATATGGATTTAGTAGAATTAAAATGAAAATTAAAGTATATATTCGGCTGAGGTGTTATTAATTTTGTACACGCCAGTTTTCAAAAGTATTTTTTACAAACCTATTTTCGTGGCTATCTACAACCATGTTACAATATTTTTTTTACAATTACCCTACTATCAATTATTCGTAACTAACTGATCCGTGAGTAACAAGCCAATAAAATCATTACGCCTCGTAGACAGTTTTACCATCCGAAAACAAAACGAACCGTTTCTTGAATACAGTAACCGATTCATGCATTCATATTAAAATAGTAAAACCATTCCTATAATAAGAAACCGTCGACAAAGATATTATGATGTTAAACAATTTATCGCGCATAACTTCTTATTATAAAGAAACAACAGCTTCGAAATTTTAATATAATACGAATTTCGTCAACACAAGTTTTATCACATGAATATGTAAGAATATTTACACTAAATTCAACTTTGCCAAAACTCGCCCCTAGAGGTCATCTGTTAGGAAAAACTCGAAAGAACACACCGCAGAACACGGACGTGAAATGTCAGAACGTGATCATATGACATTGACTATATTTATATTTATGTGATACACGAATCAAAATGGCGTACCACAGTAAGTCAAACCATTTACATTTCACGAAGTGAATTCGTATAGAATTGCACTGCTGGTTAGATAAATAAGGATAAATATATCAAATCAATCAATACTCTCACCGAGGTTATAGGAGCTGAGATATTGATAAAGTGGATTAAGCAATCTCACAACTTAGGATTATGACTTACTCCGCGAATCTGGAACACAAAATCGATATATACGAGAACCTTGAGTCTCTATATACATATTCTAGCTGCGAGTAAATTTTCATGTTCACAAGTCATTTCTGTTTCGGAGAAAATTTACGCAGTTTTATAATAAAAACCAATCTATGTCTCCCCTGTATAGGATGTTTCGAATGTTGATTGGTATTGCAACTCAAGGGAAATAGATAAATCTATATTTTTTACAGACGTGCGATTATTTAATATAATTTCTAAAATTAATAATTTAATTCAAAACAGTCTTTCTGAGGCCAGTATGTGGGTGGATAATTTCATGAAACGGCCGAAAAAAATATAAATAACAACTGACAAATTAAATCATAAATTAATAAACAATGTAAAAAAAAAAACAAAAACTTGATTATGGTAAAAAATGAATACAAGAATATTTATTAAAATTAAAATTAAAACCTCAACTAAATTTAATTAAATTATGAAATCTAACTGAAATTATTATTAATAATCTTGGGATTTAAATTATTTTAGATAACACTAAAATAATTTCATATAAAACAGCTCAGAAGTACTGAAAATAAGTGACATTTAACACAGTGAAGAAAATGGATGATGATACCATTACAATTCATGCCACAACACAATAGTCATTTGTTACCCACAGCACATTACCTTCATTAACGATCCGGCAGAAAAACGGACTGAAGATTAAAAATGAAAAAGAAAAGATAGTAAAAACATGCTTACATTGAAACAAGCCTCTTTAGCAATGGAATAAACAAAGCTAAACAGGCACGTAACATAGTTAAAACAGGAACTTAAGAATAAAGTGATACCACGTAACAAGATAACTAAACGATTACAATAAAAATGATAACGACAAAGATATCGCACTCTACTGCAACTAAATAAGAAGCTTTTTAAAAATTATTAATTTTAAACATAATACTTAAGGAGTTACCAAAAATAGCTAAATTTAACCAAAAAAGGAATTAGTGCATATTAGCTAATCTTTTGTCGGTATGCCAAGAGATACCATTCAAGGACGTTTCTGAAAGTTTGATGTATTCCAAGTGGAGTCGAAAAAGACACTTGACCCGGTTCAAACTTACCAACGGGCTCATTCGTGAAACAAGGTCAAGCTTCTATGGACAAATACTGCTAGCATTTTTACTGAATAACTTATATCTTAACACCCAAAACTAACACAATTCATCAACGATAATTATGTTGTTCGAAATTTGCAATATCATAAAAACGATAAAAAATAACATTTGAAAAACTTCTACAATGTATGTAACGAACAGTACTTTATTACAGAAAATAATAATGAAACAATACTGCAGAATACGTTATAACAAGCTACAGCGTTATTATGTAGTCAGTATATATACCATTACTCGGAATCAATGATGCGAGAGAATAGAATATTCAGCAGTTCGACGAAGTGATAAATGTAGAAGACATTAAACGTGAATATATATCACCGTCATCATACAGTGACAAGACTGAAAAAATGTGAATACGAATAATTTATAACAACGGGTTTTAGATCATTACCCAATACGATTATTATCTATACATAAATAGATGAAGAGACGTTTTTATTTTTTTGTAATTCTTTATAATAAAAATACAACACAAATTATAACAGATGACGTAGCACATTTCGGAGGTTTTCATAAATTATATATATATATAAGGGCAATATTATAAATAAAGGCATTATTCAACAAAATTGTTGAAAATGTAATCGCGAAGACTTTGTTATGAACAGTACAGCTACAGTATCTCCTTCAATCCAATACCGTTTGATATTCATCACATTGCTGATATGATAGATGATCTTGTGAGCCTACGAATATTGCGCTCGCACGATTCCATTAATATTCTTATTACTGCTACCGTGTATAAAACTTGACATGTAATGGAATATGTTGTCTATGCATGACAGAATTTATCAGCTCAAGTTTAATTCGAAATTCAAACACAATTTACTAAGGAGAATATTTGTATAACAAATATTAATTTGCAAAATAATAACCAATAGGTATGAAACATTATTTGTCACGTGACACAATGAACTCGACGATGACGATGAACAAAATGAATTATAGCCGAATCGTATATAATTGATTCACTATAAAATAATGAAAGACAATTTGAAATAAAGACAATAAGAGAGGGCAATTTAAAACGCTTTGCATAAAACGCTGAAAGGTCAGTGGCGAGAGGAAATTAGGTCAATGCGATACCAATAGCGGTCGGATGCCGGAGAGAATTAATTGAAAAACCTTTTTACCTTTTTCAATTGAATACTGGCTCGGATCTTTCAAGGTTTATAGATTCGAATCTTCGATAGAAATGAGGGATATGTATGTTATCGCCTAGCTGTTCGGTGTTTGTGACAACGTGAGTTTATATCGTTTCGATTATAGTTGAAACACAAAAATCAATTCTGCTGAGTTTCTTTCACCAGTTGTTGTCAAGTCAGGTTCGACTTTTACTGTTAGACCCGAAGAACGTTTGAAATTGTTCTTTACCTTATTAAAAATAAAATGACCTAAATTTGATGCCAATTTAGATTATCTATAAACAAAATAATATAAATTGCTAGTCGTAGAAATGTTCGCATATCCATTTGGACTTGTTCGATCAAACAGTTTGAAACAGGAGTCGTCGTCTGTAGTGCGATAAAGTAAAACTAGACTAGCGAACACCAATAGAACATTAAGATATAAACGTTTTCTATAGAACCTTATATTCTCCCCAGCGAAGACGTGACTAATAAATATATATAACAGAATAATAAACATTAATTAATTATAGTGTCGAAACATAATACTTTTAAGCTTTAAATTGAAGCTGATTGAATAACTTCAAGCATGCTACGAAGTTGTGGCGTCAGATGATATCCTTTGACCGAGAGTCTGCAGCCTCGTTTGAAACTAACTCTATCTAATGTAGTTCAATCTCGTTAGGTTCGTTGTAGCGTAGGTAGCAATTATGTCGAGACGAAAGTCAGGAAATGAGAAGTTTATATGGACATATTAAGGCTTAATACATGTGTATGTATGGTTTTATTTGGTAAGTTAAATTATATTTTTTATAACCTGAGCATCGTTGTCGTTTAAAAAATGTTTTTTACGTCATTGACAAAAAAATATAAATATATAATTAAATATTAGTGACAATAAATAAGGACAAGTTTTTTTTTTTTAATAAGGGACAATTATCAAAAACATGACAGTATATGTGACGTCATAAATTCAACGTTTGAAATTTGACGCAGACAAAATACCGGTTAAAAACTGAGTAAATGTCTTAATATATTTTACAATCTCTTCAAAGCCTCTTAATACGAGGATGCTAGTTTGATTACTGTAGGCGGAGAAGCTTTATAGTTTCAAACAGGCGCTCTAATATGAAGTTCGATCGAGTTAATCGTGCATAATGCATCTATTAAAGAAGTTTTACTTCCTCCTTTAAGATTAAATAGATGAAAAAAGATCAAACGAAACTAATAATTGCTAAATTTCTCAAACGTAGCTATACATGTATATATAAATAATTAATATTATTCAAGAATATTTTTTTTTCTCAATAAATATAAAAAGAATAAAGTGTAAACAAGTTTAATAATTCTGCGAAACGAATTCCTTTGAGAATACCGAATTGAAATTGGATTACTTTCCTGTACTCAAGTTTAATTCAATTTTTCCCGATAGATACCAATATTCTCAGATTCAATAATTGAGTTTACTTCCAAGATATTAAATTACCGTCTGTAAGAGTCTAGTCGCATTCCTATGCCATCTTATTTTTCTACATTCAATAATGACAATTTAAGCCGCGTGGATTTGACAAAGTAAGAAATATCTCAACCTGTTTGTATCATAAAAGCCGATTGCGGAATTTTATATTGAGTGCATTCAGCAAATAGCAATCGAGTAAATAAGCACTACAACCAACCGCATTGTTACGTAAAACCATCCAACCAATAAAAAAGTAGATAGGCCAACTGGCAAATTTTTTCCATGCAATTTACAAGTTGCGCCAACCGCAAATACATGAGATACAGGCCAGCGAATGATAAATTACGATCAGTATTGACAAATTACTCCCAAAAGCATTTATTTTATAGATATACAAAATTTACAAACAAATTTATATACCCCTCCAATGATTTCTTAGCATGTTTAAAATAAAATAAATAAAATACTTCGAAAAATATCAAATAACTGTCTCAATGAAATCAGACAAAATTCAAAACAATATCGTCATATTAAAATTCAAATAAAGTAACAGTAAGTAGGTACCAAAAATACGCTATTGTGGGGAAAAAAATCGTAAACTGATACATTTAAACTTATATCAATATATTTAACACGATCAACTTATCAAGCATAGGCTATATTTACAAATTATATTGACAAAAGGTCTTACAATAGTTAGCAATATCCTGAGAGAAAGCCAGCAAAGCTTTTAGTGTTATCCCTTGCTTGCCTCACTCACCTCCATTATTAGTATTTTGACCTAAATATCAAAGTGCACTTAGCATTTAACTCTTCAAATGCTCCAAAGATCTCAAAGCGACAATTCAAGTTTTGTGCATTAAGGTTAAGTTAAGGGCAATTAATTAATTGCACGATCATTTCCATATCAAATATACAAGCTGCTGCAACTAGCTGTGCCCGCGGATTATTTTAATTTTGTAACTGTAACCATCGCCTGTTTTACCCCCTAGAGGGGATTGATTTCTAGGGACACATTATTAGTACACCTCCATACCACCTATAGAGCACACATTTTCAAAGTATCTTACTTCAAAAACCTAGGACTTTCATACAAACATCTAAACCCCGTTTTACCCCTTAAGGGTTGGAGTTTCGTAAAATTCTTAGCGGATGTCTACGCCTTATAAACAACCTACCTGCCAAATTTCAAGTTTGTAGGTGTTGTAGTTTCTGAGATTTCGTGGTCAATCAATGAGTAATATTTCGCTTCTATACATACAGTGTAACTGAATGTATAGAAGCGTATCAGTGTAAAGTAAAATAAAGGGTATCAGTGTTAAAATTTCTTACAATCTTAGTATTTATCGTATGGCGTTTAAATAGTAGATCTTAAACAAAGTTCGATTCAATTTGATAAAGACCAGAGAGTTTTTTATGAGTTAATTGGTAATTTTATCGATTGATTTGGCTTTATAGTTAAGTTTTGATCACTTTTTATAAGTTCAAATTTGCATAAAGCCTTGTCGGAAAAAGCTTCTTTACAAGTTGTACAAACAAACGAAGTCTGTTTTTTTCTGTTTGATTTCTGAATGTGTTTAAAAAGTGGTTTCTAACTGATTTCGATCACACAATTTTGAAAGACCAAAAACATTTAATTTAATTGTTGACTTGAGTAACCAACTATACGGAGATTGTTTTGACTATGAGCGGGGTCATGATTTAGATTTATACTCACGAAATACAAAAACCGACCAATCTAGCAAAAAGTGCGACAAAATAGAAAAACGGCCAAAAAAAAATTCAAGGTAATTTTACCAGTTTATTTTAATACCGTGATGCTAAGAACTACGAACTCCTATGACCCGGCCAAACTGTTAATAAGTGTATTATTAACGTGTATATCGTTTGATCGTTTGCGTGACGAATAATACTTGGTTTCTGCTCCATGTAAATCCGTCACTAGCGGCATTGATTGTTTGTAACCATTTGGCCAAACACTCGACCCATATCCACATCCACCGCGATCGATTGATGTATCTCGGTGTACTTCCGACTATTCTATTCTATCATTAGTTTATCACTAATGATACTATTCCTATAAGACGAAATATATTTGGAAATAAATATAAAGATTGTAAAATTTGATCGCAGAGTTATATTGCGTCACTGTCTATTCATCCAAATTAATAAATAAAAAACATAAACCTACAACAAATTGCAACAAGTTTAATTTCAACGTAAATCCTACTGAAATATAGCATAATAAAACTACGCTAAATTTTTATACTAATCACCAAATGCTCTTAACACAAAAAATCTCTTAGGCTCTTATGACACCCACAGGTTAAGACGGGGAGGCTTAATTCTACCCTGTCGGCTCAACACGGCTTTCTACACTTAACTCTACGTGTAATTACTTACAATTGAATTTATATATCCAGCATTAAATACGGAAGCTAATTCAAAGTTTTCATATGATCATTGATTTTCATTGATTGATATATTAAATTGATTGATATATTAAAGGTGTAATTATCTGATTCGTCCCGTTTCCGACTAATCGGTGAACACATTACCTTATTAAGTCTGTTTAATACCATAGCTAATGACTATGATGTGTAGCGATGTGTTCTTCTATTTTATTCTAAGCAATTATCCGATACGACTGACATGTCAGAGGCCTTCACGCAAGCTTTAAAAACAACTGTGCAATGTATGAAATAAACTAAATTGAATCCATATAAAATATTCTTTTGTTTTAATTATATATTTGGTCAGATGGATGGACGGATCATAAGGGTTCACAGCATTGACTATAGAAATGGCACTGTTAGAAATATTAACCATACCTTACGAAAAGCGCCGTCTACCACGAGAACTTAAATATTATATCCTTTGTGTTACACTGGCTCACTCATCCTTGAAATTAGAACACAACAATACCAAGTATTGCTTTTTAGTGGCAGAATTTGTGATAAATGTTTGGAGAAAAAAGCGGCCATTTTAATTCACCAAAATATTACTTTTACTGTAGAACCAACAATTAACAACAACAACCCCCCCCCCCCACTTATGTCTCATATATTCTCTTAAAATATTTTTTTATCGATTAAATATATGTATTACAATAGGTATGAACTATTTATCTATAAAAAACAGCCTTACAAAATATTTTACATGCCAAAAGAACAATGCGGGTTCCATACGTCATGCCTTTAATCATGTTAAAAGTCGTTCCAGAAACCCGTTCCGAATAGAAGCAAACCTATCTATCTATATCTATTGGCCTGTATTCCAACTGCGACGCATAGACACCTCTATGCCAGTAAACATAAGAGCTATAATAGAATGTGACTAGAAGACTCAACAGTGTAGCAAATGTCGTCCTTATTTCAACACCAATAAGAACTGTTATTATAAACATTATTTCATTCAGGCAAAAATATACTATTTGCCATATTCTATACCTACATATATGTATTATTCCATAAGATTTTTGATCCTTTTACGAAAAATTTTTACACATTAAAAATAATAAGTCTATATATAAATTAAATTTAAGAATTAATGTTGCCAAAAAGTGTCCTCAAAAATTGCGAAAAACCGGTACCATATGGAACGCTCACAATGATTCTCGCCAAGTTTTTATTTTCATAGTTGATTTTGATTGGGTCAATCCAACCGAACGCTTTGAATTTATTTGACTGTAATTACATTTCTACATCACGTTATTTTCAAATATATATAAAATAACACTTTCCGAGTGTTTTTAACCTTTATTTTCAAACACGATATTAACTTTACTTGTATGTGGTTAGTCAGTATGTATGTATACCAATCTCAGCAATCAATTTTAATTGACTTGACTGTCGTATCGATTTGAAAAGTATATGCAATTTATATGACCTTAATGAATGGGTATCACCAGGCTTATCTGATGATTGAGCCAGGCGGAGGGAAGTAAATTTATTGTAGAATTCATATCTACTAAGTAAACCTTCAAGGTTGAGTTCCATACATTACAGCGAAAAAGGAGTTTTTTTTATACTAGAGAACAATTCCTTATACATCAACAGCTTCAACCGTTACATAAGATATTGTCATTAGCAACTGTCTGTTTGTCTTAAAATGTTTTTATTATATAAATTGCAACGCATTTCGTTAAGAAATTATATTATACAACCTACCAGCCACTTCACAAACATGAATAACGCCACGGGTGGCATCCATTACGCTACACGCTCAAATTCACTTATTAAATGAATATACCTATACTTTTACACTAAATACATTACCGCTTTAAGTGTATATATAAATCATTTTCACTTAGGAATTGTAATCTGATTATTTGAAAAAAAATCAATGAAGACGTACCCTTTACACAAACAAATTTGATAGGTAATATTTTGAAAATGGATAATAGGTAATACCAAATGGTGGTCTAATGACATGGTAAAAGAGGCTTCGTGCAAGTCCATCTGAGTAGGTACGATCCACTCCTCATATATACAACCGTCAAACAGCAATATTTAGTATCATTGTGTTCCGGTTTGAAAGCACTACGGACATTACGTTGTAGTTTCCAAGGTTGGTGGCGCATTGGCTATGTAAGAGAAGGTGAATATTTGTAACAAGTATTTGACCACTTACCATCATGTGGTCCACTTGATTGTCTGCCTATCTAATACTTTTTTGTGATGTAGTATAAAATGAACGTAATACTGTCCTACAGTTATTGAAAAAGGCAATATTTTAAAATTCATCCTCCGTTTACATGTACATAATAAATTGGTACAAGCGCACGAACAATTTTGGCCTTTGTATTGATTAAACCGAGATGGCCTAGTGGCTAGAACGCGTGCATCTTAACCGATGATTTTTCATGTGCTTAATTCATCTCGAGCTCGGTGGTGAAAAAAAACATCGTGAGGAAACCTACATGTGTCTAATTTCAACGAAATTCAGCCACATGTGTATTCCATCAACCCTCATTGGAGCAACGTGGTGGAATATGCTCCAAAAACCTTCTCCTCAAAGGCAGAGGAGGCTTTAGCCCAGCAGTGGGAATTTAAAGGCTGTTAATGTATGTATCCTATATATATGAAACCTTAAAACATTTTATACGATCACACGAACCTAATGCAGTTTTATTATGCACATACAACAGTAATGTAACACAACATTAAGTAGTTCCGTATACATTCCCTTATTTCCCATCAACCGAAGCAAAAACGACATCCACTCAACTATATACCCTTGAATGACCTCTAAACTTCTTCTAAATCACGACAATAAAATCTAAGCTGCTGTTCCAGAAACATTTCTCCCTATCAACCTTTAGATAGCCGCTTTTATTTCGAGTAATGTTTGGATAATAAATTGAAAGGCTTAGATAAAATACAATTCATTTTCTACCATATGTACCTCAAAACGTCTGTATTCTGTATACGATATTATTTACGTCAAATAACATTTACCTTTTTTATTACACGAGGAGATATTATAACACTACAATAGCCCAGGATACGTTATCTGACGATTCAAATAACATGTCTTGGGCTATCAATAGAAAGTAGCAAAAATCATTTGGGAAATATCCAGATGAATTAGTCCTGTAAATGTTACACTCCCGGACAAAAGCCTACAGAAGAGACTAAAAGTAAGAGGTTCTAGACGCGGCACCACTTTGACTAATATGTAAATTTTACCAAATACCCAAATTCACCGTACAAACTCCATAGAGAAAATATGATTTTACATTTTTGATAAAAAACATCAGCTATAGGAAATTAAAATGACCAAAATTTCAGCCACCTCTACCACAATAACAGCAGCAGCAGAAGCTCTGTCAGAAGTTATATATAAAGTGCCCTTAAATTTGATATGAATACCAAGTCGCCTTAAAATTTGAACTTGGGTAACTTAAATTTCATGATGGATGAAGAAAAAAATTGACACGTCTATACGTTCTTGTATCATATTATATTACGTATCATCAATTATAACTGAAGATAAAAGAAAAACTGAGTCTCACAGATGTTTGTCAAGATATGAAATGGGCATCTTCTATTAAGATCAAGTTGGTTCTATCTTCTGACCCATAACTGCGCATCTAAATCTATACTATACTTTGAGTTTTCTTTAAACATAACGATTTAAATAAAGTAATCTATTCGATTGTACTCAACATATATTAATTCTTACGACAGGGCCACGCCTTTTATATGCGTTCGTCCAAATATCCAGTTATCTAATTTAAAGTAAAAAATCTATAAAACATCCGCTAATTCAATTGAATAACAATGATACTTTTCACAAACTATTTCATTGGTGTATATTATCACCTAAATGACAGACTTAACTACGTTGAAATGAATAATCCAATTTCCTCCGTTTGTGCTAAAGCGTTGACTAGCAACTGAATTATCCGTTCTCGTCGGGAAGACCCGAGTAATGAAGGCAATGAGGTTTTTAGCTTTAGATGAACATACACAAATCCTTTTATGTGTAAGTAATTAACGACTGACAATGGTCACTGGAAATGCCTTGTGGGATGTAACGGCGACGGTTTAAGCGTCATTACGTAACGTACGGGATGGGATAAATCAGAGATTCGATTCTAGCCTAGTTTCAATGAAGTGATAAGTCAAAGTCTAATAAAATGAAACTCTAATTTCCAAAAATAAAGTAAGGATATAAATTTTAATTATCAACTCGAGGGTTCGTTACTAATATAAATTTTACCATTTTTAGGTACAATCTGAATATCCGAGTGGCGTTTTTGCGGCCTAGTTCTAGGCAGGAAGACAAGTAAACCAAAGTAAGGGTACTGAATAGTAAAGTAAGGCGTTTCACCTATTTCATATTAAACTAACGGGTATTCGTTGCGGAGCGGATCTTGCAAATTTTGTTGTTTTGTCTGCACTATGACGATTCATTTAAGGCGAAGTATATTATATATGTTATATTATTTTATAGCTGTGTTTAAGAATTACGTAGTAATAATAAATTGACTCAATTTCCTCATATCTATATAACAGTCTGAGGAACACAATTTTAAATTATATTCCATACAAAAATGATGTAATTATTGTCGGAGTTACCGATTAAAACGTTTCAAGAAAATTTCAATCATAAGTAAGAAACTATTTTTTTTTTTTATTTAAATTAAATATCTTGGTCCGAGTATGTATAAAAATCCCGTGTTTTATATAAAAAATAAAAAAAGTATTTAAATGTTATAATTAGCTTAATCTACTACTCACATTCTCCTCGACCGTCTTCTTGATCTTCGCACTGGCCTCGCTGACCTTAGCACCAGCCTTATTCACCGCCGAGTAGAGGAAGTTACCCAGCGACTTGGCACCGGCCACAGCTTTTGTGGTCACTGCCGAGATATGAATTGTGATATAACTATTTCAATTAAACGAGGGTATATCTTATCTTTGAGCGACTTCAGACAACGAAGTACATTAGAAATTCGGTTACCTAACAGAGTTCCGTTTATGAACTTATTTGGAAAATTCCTTTTTTAGGGAATATATGTAGTTCCCGTTTGGTCGCATCTAAATTTGAAGAGAAATTATGGAATCGGTTACGTTGTGTTAATTTTTTTTATTTTTGCTGAAGATAGTAACAAATCATATATAATATGAAGTGGTATCAATATGTACACAAATAATTCACGGTTATATCAGATAGCTATTTTTATTCATTTTACAAGTAACTTTTTTTTACTACTAAATAAAAAATCATCTGTCAAGTGATTTAATTAATGAACCAATTCAACAATGTAGGATAATGGCATTTGGCATAGCAATCATTATTCACTCGAGTGGCATCTTTTAGAGTGTGTCGGATATCACCCATATCACCTCTAGATTATATATACATATATAATTATTTAAAGCACACACAATGAATGGTTTAAGTAAGAAGTTTCGTTTTACGATATACATTTTTTTTTTACATTTTAGAGTCGCTACGATCAAGCACAATAGACCCTGTCCTACATTCTTGGAAACGAATAGAAAAATGACGCAGATTTGAAAAATATATTCATAAAATTTGAAATGCAAAACTCAATTACATTGAAATAAATATAATAACTAATGAAAAAATTTGAATATTATTTAAAACTTTTGAATTTAAAAATGAAAAAAATACTTAAGAGTTAAGACCATTATTTGTGCACTTAGCAAAATTAGCAAATTTAGGTGGAAAAAAAGTAATTATATAAATTAAAATCATAAACCAGCTTCAGTCACTTTGTGACAAATATACGTAAGCCTCAACCCTTTTTAACGTTTACACGGTCGTTTAAACACCCTAGTGAATTTTCACCGTAAACACCCCTTACACCATTCCAAAGTATTAACCGGTAAAGGGAGGGATTATATAAACATTTTTAAGCCTCAACATTATACACCAATGACGTATAGAATAAAAAGCGAAATCATGCGAAAGAAAAGCTGGATGTAATTTTAAAAAAAAACTTACTCTAAAAAAATAAAATTTACTAACACTCTTGCATATCTGGTACGTCGATGGCGTCTACATTGAATAACTTTTTACTCTGTGGACCTGAAAATGTGCATAACGAAAAAAATGGTAAAAACTAGCAAACTACAAAACAAAAAAAAACTATGAATAATCATATTACCTTGTCTATATATAAATAAATGTTTTTATTTTCTTTTCTATTGACGTAATGATAAAAACCAACAGACACAGAAACAAAAATCGTTACTGTTAACTAAGAGGGGAGAATCGACTAACAAGAACCACTTCTTTGGAAAAAAGCATAATTATTGAATTGTCGAAATAAAACAAAAAATAAAAGTACTGGCAATGTATGGTGAATTCGATAATAATCTACTTGCATTTTTTTTTAAATCTACTTTAACAATATGCATCTATAAGCTTACCGTTACCAACACCGGCGGGTTGCTCTTCGGTCGGAGTGCCTCCGGTGGATCCAGGTCTGCTGTCAGCGCCTCCAGTCGCGCTAGCAACAAGATACGAAAAAGGTATTTAACCTTGAAAACGCAAATTAATTAATACCTTCCCGAATTAAAAGCGTCAGTCTGTTACGAAAAAGTCTATTTTATTATACAAAAAAGAATAAATTCGAAGTCAAATGATTTTATCGACTTGGTACGAATGTGTGCTCCATTTGACGATACAATGGAATTATTTAAACTGCATTAATTTTCATAATTTCAGACATGCGTATTCGTCAAAATTCGTTAAATAGTTCGCGGTAGTAATATCGATTTATTCGTGATAGTAACTTCGTTCATTATTTGAAGGCATCGTAACGTTTCATTATACGGTTAGTCGGCCAATTTGCAAACTATTACTGGATAAAACGTAATCTGAATAGAACGCGTTGAATTATATGACATCACTATATACCTCAATTCAACGACAAAATTTCACCATAAACAAAAACAATCGACAAATTTAAATCGTCAATGAAACGGTATGACGTAATACAAATGTCACCACATTCCAATCCAACCGAAATTTAAAGAATCTGTTCTTTATTCCCAACGTGATATTTAGACCACGCCCTTTTTCGAACATGGAATGTTGTGTAACTAGATATATAAAGACGAACTTGCTTTTAGTTGAAATTACTTCATTTAATTTTTATAGTTTTTTTAAATTTAATTATTACTAGAAAGGATTAAGTTCCATCTATCAACAATGGCTGACAGATGCAATATCTTTGTCATAAAACAAATTCCATACTAAAAGGTAATAGTAATGTAGGTAGCCATTAATACCAAATTATTCAAATATTCTTCCATTTTTGGTACTTTTTACATATTAAGTTTATATATTTGGACTACTTTTATTATATTTCACAATGAAAATGTATGATATTTTTAAAGAACCAAATTTTTCTTAGAACCTTATGTAATAAGGTCCCTCCCAAGTATAACCCCTTATATGACAAAATTCTTACCATAAAAATAAACAATTATTTTTGAAGACTACATTAACATCTGCATAACCATATATTTTAATGAGAATTCATAAAACTCATAGAAATATATAGCTTAAATTATATCCGCATACATCAAAAACATCAAGGAGCATTGCATACAACTTTACACTATATTATTTAGTAAAATGAAATGAAAAATGAAATTCCAGAAATTTCTATGCACTGCTCTATAGATGTTGAAGAAAATAAAATATAGTATATACAAGACAATGCATAAAAATGATAAAAAATGGGGATTGAGCAGAATAAATGAGTTTACTATCCCATTCAAATATTCTATTTAAAATCTATGCTAATATCACATAAAAATTAATTTAATGTTTAATATAGAACCTTTTATGAGGTAGCTATTGAATTAGAATCACAGAAGTATGATTTAAAAACTATTTTTATAAAATAGACATGATTCTGTTTAATAAAAAAATCCAAAAAGAAATCAAGAAATTAATTTATGAAACAATGTGAAAACTATCGAGTAGTTTTTCTTTTACTCAAGTAAAATGATAACCATAGGTTACATAAGTGACAAAAAACAAGATCTGGGTGTGCCAATTAAGAGTCATAAGATGCATAGTGTGCCATAAGCTGATAAAATAATAAAAATTGATGACAAAAAGCTTCCATTTAACACTATTTTATGCATTAAATTTTTCTGTGCTCTATTTGTGAAAGTTTAAATTTGGAAAAGACAGTAAAATTTAACTGGTATGTAATTTCTTATCCTGTTATATAACTTTTTGGTTGAGAAAATAGATAACCCTCTTATGAAAGGAAATTAATAGATTTTATCGAAACTGGATCAGAAATGACACACCATATTGAAAAAAATTGCATAAGCAAACTCATTGCTTCTGTCAATCCCTCGTACCTATTATACCTAGAGTTATCATCATCATCTTTTGCTTCTGGCTTAGGTTCAGCAGCAACTTCAGTTTGCTCTACTGGGGCTGGTTCATTGGGGTCTGTAGGTGCTGATTCATTTTTCCTAAGACCTGGAATAGGAATGCCTGATCCTAGCCAACCGGTCATCTGTGACTTCACATTGGTGATGAGATCAAGTTTGCCTGCTCCTTTGGTTGGGCTGTAAAAAAAATCAATTTGAAAAAATTATTGCATCATTTAAAAAAAAATTAAAATTGTAAAGTAAATTAGAAATGGTCTGGAATTAAAAGAATAATAACTAAAAATAATTTAAAAAAAAATAAAGAAATCTTTGATTAATGTAACTTGGCATTGAATCAGGTATATACCACTTGACCTAAATATCTTGTTTTACATCCCCTATGTTGGATCAATAAGTACATTGTGCAACACCCAGGAAGAAAAGTTACCCCTACGGTTTTTTTTCAATTTCCTGATACTTATTACCCTTTATTGCGCTTTCAGATACCCTATTAAACACCAAATTTCATATTGAAACATTCCCGAACGAAATCATACTCATACGAAAAAAGAAGTTTCGAAATTAAAATAAAAGATAAAATCAGTTATTTCGGACTTACAACATTACAATATCTATATATTTAAAATAAAATAAAAATGTAAACAAAGGATCTATAAACCTTTGTTTTTCGCCCTCCGCCGTAGTCTCGCCTGTCGCATCTTTGGTGGGAGTTGGCACTTCTTCGTCTTGGGGCTCGCCTTTAGCTGCTCCCATCCAAGAACTGACCTGATTAGTGAGTCCTGAAAACATTTTCACTGCCACAAGCTAGCAACTACACAGTACACGAGCACTCTTCTTACTACGCTGCGACAGTTTCGCACATGACACACGCGTCGTCTGCGAGGCGCCCGTAGAAAGCGTGATCAGCTGAAAAACTAAATGGAACACCGCAATCGACCAGTGAATTTAGGGAAGTTTTCATTGCGCATGAAAACTTGCGCAGCTTGCGCTGTTATTTTGCAAATTAGAATCCTATACTATAGATAACATATATATATATATCAGGGTTGTACATGATCGACTATTTTTCAACGTTGACAGATTTTTTTAATTTTACGACTGTACTACTTTACCTTCGTATATAATAATGTTTATTATTTAGAAGTCGACACATTTCAATTTATTATATATAATTTATAATTGATATTTTTTAGAAAAAAAACTATTTTCAACAAAAAATTAAACTAATTATAAAATTGAACAAATGTTATGACCATAGTCGTGACCATAGAGTGAAAATATTTTATTGACAAAGTGACAAATGACATTAATGTAAAAATAGTGACGTTTTCAGAAGAGTTATTATTGTATTCCTAATTTTTGTTTGTACTTTAAAATTGAGGACCTGTTATTAGTCGATATAAATGTGATGTTTAAGGTCCTGGTGGCTTTTATTCTAAAATTTCATTATATCGCAGTGTTCGCTAATTAAATTCTAAAATGACTGAGACGCGTCGTTTACAACTCCATCTGGGGAAATGTATCGAAGATTTAGATAAATTACACAATGTTGACTTTAAATCTAAAAGAGCTACAATGTAAGTTTTTAATTAAATTATTTTAAAATATTTTCATAAAAAGTTTGTCAATTTTAATAGCAAAGTTTTATTACATTTATAGGTTATGCAAAACAGCTCAAAAACTTTTTGAAACTGCAGAAGAGGCCCGTGAAAAGGGCGATGAGGAGTATTCCTATGTACAATACATGAAATACCTGCGAGTAGTTTCATATATAAGCAAAGATAAAGATTATACAAAAGACAAGACTTACTTTAACAGTATGATTGGAACAAAAAATCCAAACAAAGCAATAGATGCAGCAGAGAATTTAAAAAATAGCTTAATTGTGAGGTAAATTTTTAACTTAATAAACACATTACTATACAATTACACTGAATATTAAGCAAATTATTAAAAGGTACAATTTTATAAAATTTAATATAAATAACAATGTAAGGCTTAAAAGCTTTTCATTTTCATAATACAATGAAAAAGTGTCAAAAAATAAGATTTCATTTTCCAATATTTCAATGACATTGAATTTATTTAAAGAACTAGATTATATTCTAATTTTTCAGATATAAAAAAGAAGAACAAGCGCAACGCCTACAAGACATAAAAGAGAATGAATTGATTAAGCAAAAAATTGATGAAAACAGAAAGAAAGCAATGGAAACAGTGGTAGTGAGTGACCCACATGGTGTACCAGGTAACACTTTAATAATAATACATTTATCAATTGTATTTCAACTCATCATATGATTTAAGTCTATACAAAATTTAACTAAACCCATTACATCACTCTCGGGAGCTCTGTTGAGCTAAAGTACTTCATGATTATTATTATTAATATTTTCTTTGCATGTTATTTAAGTTTAAGTGTGTTAATAAATCATTGTTAAGGGTCCTTTAAAAATATAAATTACATTTGTAAGTCTATGAAATATTTTTTAATATGAATTGTCATTTAAATAAATATCTTTCTTTCAATACTTACACTAAATGATTTATAAAACTTCATTAAAAAACTATCATATGACTTCATTCTATACAAAACTTAGTTAAGGACATTACATCACACTTGGCAGCTCTGTTGAGCTATTAAGTTTAATAGTTTTTTTATGAGTAGAAAATGAAATATTACTCTATTCATATTTGTCTTAACATTACTTTGAACATAATGGTTAGATCACCATATTCAGAAAATGAGAACCATTTTAGGGGGCTATTTTATTTCTTAACTTAAACAACTAATTTTTGAGAGTTATCTGTTAATTATAAGTTGCTAGTAAAAAAAAGTAATATTACCCATCAATTTTTTAAACATTCACAACGTATAGTTGATATTTATTTTATTTTAGCACTTCTATGGTTATTTAAATATGATTAACTGCAGCAGCCATATAAATATTTTACTTACTATAACAAAAAAGTATTAAACAATTTTAAATTGTCATTTTTAATAACAGAAACAACTCTGTAATATGTCTTCAGTGTTATCTGGGAATTTAATATGAATCATTTTATAATTTATTTTTATTTTTCTTAAAAATTTACTTACACATTTATTATATATAAAAAAATCATGTAATTTGAATGTAATATAAAATCATTACTGCTTAATAAGTATTGATTCTTTAATGGTATTATGCCTCACATACAAGGAAGTGGAGGAGAAACATTAAAATGGCTTTAATGTAGTGTGTTGGGTGCCAAGCCCAATCTTAATAGTATATTTATTTGGGACACATTGCATCATTTATTTTGTTTCTTTAATTTACTTTACTATAGAATATATTTAAGATAATTTATTGCATTTTTTTTTGTTTGATATGTATTTAAATATATTATGGAGCATAGTTATATGTTGCATTATTCACCTGGCTGTCCTAAATAAACAATTAGTTTGAATACTCTTCAGCTAAACCCAGATATTTTGATATTACAATTTTTCATACTACCCTAGCTATGGGACAATTTTACTTCTAAACTGTTGTTTACAATAGCAATTGAAGTCACCTTCAAATTGTAAATTGTGACTGTTATAAATCATTTTTGATTCTCCTTTAATCAATACTCTTGCTACAAAAATCTTTTTATGAGAATCTTAGAATCTTATTTTTTATCCCCAGGTCTAGAGGAAGTGACGATAAAAAGTGAACAATTGTACACTTTACTAAAAAGTGGCAAGTTAAAGGTTATGATAATGGACGCCAGGCCTGGAAAGGACTACATTGAGTCCCACATCAACCACCCAGCTTGCATCAGTGTACCACAGGAATGTATATCACCCGGGTAATTATACTTGTGATTATTAGAATTTATCATATCCACAAAAAAAACATTTCGAAAATATATTTAAGTAGGAAAACAATTGCTATTGTTAGTATATGATATAAAAAAATAAAGAAAGAAGTAACAAATTAATCAATATCTAGCAATCAAGTTAAACAATGGATTTTTAGTATGTGGAGATCAAATAATATAAAAAAAGTTAGACAGATGTGGAGGAATTTAATATTTTTGTCTATCATTGCTCATTGGTTTTTTGGTTCCTGTTTGGCTTTTTTAAGCAATAATATAACAACATTTTTTTTTATTTTACTAGACAATCAGCACATGTATTGGAACAAAGCTTGCCAGCGGCCTCAAAACCAGTGTGGGCTGAACGAGCCTCCATGGACATCATTGTTATGTTGGACTGGAACAGTTCTGCATTCATACCAGGAATGACTCTCCATTTGTTGAAAACTATTCTACTTAAGGTAATACTAAAATCCATACTAAGTTACCTTTTTTTTCAAAGGTTATAAATAAAAGGCTATAAGCAAATAAAAATAAGATTGTTTTATAAAATAGAATTCTTTTTTAATATATTTTCCGCGTAGGCATATGACCCCAGTCCACTGGTAGAGATGGTAAGTAGTAGTGGAGTACAAACGCGAAGACGACCAGTGCAGTCAGACTGAACTGCACTAGTCGCCCTCGCCATGCCGACCGGCAAGTCTTTTCACGCCTTGTATGAAGGTTATAAGAGGAGGGGAACTTCAATTTATGTAGGAGTAGTGAAGCTAAAACACTATTGTAAAAATCTAAATAAATAGATACGGTTAGGTTCGATGTTTGTTTTATCTGAAAAACCTTACCAAACTCAGTCTAATACCACAGATTATAAAGATCTCAACCAATGATGTAATGTAAATTCAGGTCAAAGTTTGCTTAATATCTTCTTGGTCCATAACACTGTGTGAGTGTGATCATATTTATCTTTTTATATTTCAGTGGGATGTTAAAGTTCAATATTCAAGACAACCGCTCGCTTTAAGCGGCGGATACGAAGACTGGCTTTTGAAGTATCCCGCGTTCACAACAAATCCGCAAGTGATACCCCCGTCACAGGAGAGCATGCTTGATGATATTATGTTAGGTAATATGTTTGCCATTATTATCCAATTTTGACAAAATTATACCAAGTCGCGTGGTTTCAACAGAGCTGAATAGGCTGTGCCGCACATTACATTTTTTTTACATTACATTAACAGCCTGTAAATTTCCCACTGCTGGGCTAAGGCCTCCTCTCACTTTGAGAAGAAGGTTTGGAGCATATTCCACCACGCTGCTCCAATGCTTGTTGGTGGAATACACATGTGACAGCATTTCGTTGAAATTAGTCACATGCAGGTTTCCTCACGATGTTTTCCTTCACCGCCGAGCACGAGATGAATTATAAACATAAATTAAGCACATGAAAATTCAGTGGTTAAGATGCACGCGTTCTAACCACTTGGCCATCTTGGCTCACATAGTATGGTAATAATGGGGACAATCCCAAATTATTAGGACAAGAACAAGCGATGCTAGCAGTATCGCTTGACGATTTTAATAATACTTAGGATAAGATTATGTATATGACGTTTAAAGTAATATTTTTGAATGCCATAAGAAAAAATTGAATCTGGTGCTTAAGCACATAAACTCTGTACCTGCATATGTTTTAAATATAAAACAATGACAGATAATACGAGTAAAGATGGAATGAACTATATATATAATGAAATTGCATAAACGGAATAATGCCATTTCAGACGGAATCGACTATCCTAACTTTTCGGATTTGAGTCCACCGCCGGCTCCCGTTAGTCGGGTCAACAAACCTGGAGAACCAGCCGTAGACCGAAGTAGCAAGGTAAACGTTATATTAGAAGCAATAGGCTTGTTTCCACTAATAATAAATCGGATGGCTTTGAGTTTCTAATGATTAACCATGATAATTAGTAAATAAAAAAACAACTTTTCTACAAAAATAATAAAAGATTAATTATATTTTTGGAAAATAAAATCGACAAAATGAGGCATTTAATCACGTGACATTAAACACCAATCAGAGTTGCGTGACGTCACACCTCGCGAAACAAGCGCGGAACGCTACGTTGTTGCTATCAATTATCATTATGGCAGATAAACTGGGGGTACTACTTGGTTCTGGATCTTTCAAACACTCTGCGATTATTGACAAACTTTGTTTTTTCAACATATATCTTCTTGGCATTCGAACTTCGTTGGTATACAACCTGGTTTCATGCGCACTTGTGTCTTTACCCATAATATGATACTCTGTATAATTAGTCATATCATTTGGCAACTAAAAACATAAGAAGAGTTTGAATTATTACATTTTATAAAACGAAAATAATATTTTAACTCAAACAAATCATAAAGTCCTATTCTAGTCCTAACATTTTATAGGTTATGTGTAATATATTATATTTGCTAAATTCATTTCTTTTACGATACATTTATAACTAGATATATAAAGTTGTATTTAATACTTACATCGAAATGATCTTCACAGAAATAAATTGTGGAATTAGTTGACAAAATAAGAGCATCTTGCCTCCATGCCATTTTTAAGCACTTTATTCGTATTTATTTATTGTTTGGTACGTATATGAATAATTTGTCTGGCGTTTTTATCATTGTACTTTCACATTGGGGCACCATACAGTATTTATAATACGAGGAATTCATTATTTATTAAAAAACACAATTGACTGTCATACACAAACACGGCTGTTTCGCGAGGTGTGACGTCATTCAAGACGCCATGACAGTCTTGGCCTTTTTCGCGGTCAATTTCAAGTTCATTTCTAAAAACTCAAAATACTAACATAAAAAACCTATTTTTCTTAAAATAGTATATTTTTGGGGTGAAATAGATGCTAAGCTATAGTTTTAAACTAATTTCCAAATTTTGTCAACTAGCCTATTGTAACGGGATCACAATTATGTGTAACTTCCATGTTACGTCATAAATTTCCGTATTCCACCAAAAAACGAAAATACATAAAAGATAGATCGTAAGGATAGGTAAAATTTATACAGGCCGTGATGACCATCATCTAGCCCATTTGCCAGTCAGTCTACCTAATTTGAATAAATGAAAATTGATCAATATTATCGAGTTCCATATTGGATTTTTCTTGGTGGCAGGGCTTTGTGCCAGCCCGTCTGTTTATATTACACCCACTCATCAGATATTATACCGCTGAACAGCAGGGCCGAGTACTATTGTGTTCCGATTTGAAGGGTGAGTGAGTCAGCGTAACTTCAGGCACAGGGGACATAACGTCTTAGTTCCCATGGTTGGTGGCATCGTGGGTGGAATGGTTAATACTTGGCGGCGGTGACCACCAACGTCAGGTGGTCCATTCGCATACAATAACCTTACGGGCGGGCTGACGTGTGGCGTGTGTGGCAGTCGGCGGCGCTGGCGCTGTACTCGGAGCGCGCGCGCGGCGTGCAGACGCTGCTGGAGCAGCAGGAGCGCATCGAGGACACCTCGCTCACGCTGGAGATGGAGCGCCTCAAGGCCGAGCAGGTACGTGCCGTGGAGCATGGGGGGGGGGCATCTTTGATAAATGGAAAATAATAATAATATCGTTGCACACATTGCTCTTTTAAACTTGCAATGACTGATGGTAGAACCACATTACTATTTTCTGCCTTATGAGGCCGCACTTGAAAGAAACCGGTCAAATTACTTTATTAATAAAATTAATTGATGTTATATTATGTATGTAATGTTTGTTTATTACAAGGAGTATGATATCATATCACAAATAAATAATAAATATTCGCATTTGTACTGAAATGTTTACAATTAATACAACATTACGACAAATTTAAATAAATGAATCGATTTTTTATTTTAATGCAGCTAATTCGAAATAAAAAAGAATATGAATGTATATAATCATTCCATCGACTTATTCGCAGGACTGGGAGGATGTCCGCCAGCACCGTGAGGTGGAACAGCGAGATGAGATGCGAGCCATGTACAAGCTAAGGGAGCAGGAGATCATATCACAGCTCATGCAGCTCGAGAACAAACAATACGACATGGTATGTACGTCTTTATGCGTGTTATTCGTAAACTATTTCTGTGTTTTCGTGTGAGTGTTACACATCTCTAAGTGTTATCTATCTATATCCAATTTATACTTGTACCATTTCGCTACATAAAAATTATGACAGCGATCTTATACATGGTGCTCGATAATATTTAATTTCTTAGAGGTATTGTTTATTACTTTTTATTCTAAATTGAATGATTTTTGGTGGCTTCGGTAACCCTTAAATTCTAACTGTTAAACTAAACAGTAGTACTTTTTGTTTAGCACTGGATTATCTTGAAATCCGACTTATCGTCGCGTCCTCAAAATGTTGTATTATAATCATTGTCGCACCTTACCTTCTGTCATCTATGATCGTATTCTGTCACGCTGCCGTCGTGAACTGATTTAAAGTTTAAGTTAAAAATCGATATAAATTTATATGTAGAGCTGATAAGGAAAGTCCTTTTTTTATTAAAATTTTGTCAAGCATTTGAAGATTTACGGGCGAGTTTTGAAAATTCAACTAAAATAACGTTTAATGTTAAGGAACAAGAAAATCTTTCTCTCCGCGAGCAACTCGAAGAGTATCAGCGGAGGGAGAAAGAAGAGGCGGAGAAACTCGCGGAGAGTATCGTGAAGGCGTCTGAGGACGTTCCCGTGGACGACGACGTACAGGGTAATTATGATTGTATTTAAATATCGATTTTCAAAATATCGATTAAACTTAGTCAAATGCATTTTCCAATTGTTTTCCGAAAGGAATATTAATTTAATATTTTTTTCTTTTTTATTTAGTGCTCTAATCGCATTTATCCCACATAATAATTAATAAAATTCACCTTCAAATTTAAATTAGGAGCTCGCACACGTCACGTGGAAACGTAGGAACTACGATCCTATGTTTCTGAAAGTAATGTTTTGTTTTCGAAATAAACAATATAAATAAACGAAAACACGTCCACTATGCGCGTGTGCGACAACTGTAGCCCAGCGTAAAGTTAGCAAAACTACCAGCGGGCGATGGCCTTCGAAGTCTCGGGAAATGCCGCTTCTCGTCATCGCTGTCACATATATTTATTATTTTCAGTACTTAGTCCGTCTCGATTTTTTTATTGGGAGGACATTTAGGGTATTTTTATAATAAACAAACATACAAAACAATTAAATCACGACGAAGTAACATAATGAGCACGTCCCGTATATTTCGATTTTCCGCCACCCTCGGGGCCGGCCTTGGGCCCGCTGGGAGCTGACGGGCTGTGTGTGTGTGTGTCAGTGGCGGCGGCGGCGTCGCGCGCGCGCATCGCGGCCGTGCGCGCGCAGCGGGACGCGCTGGACCGCCGCCGGGAGGCGCTGGAGACCGAGCGGAAGCGGAAGCTGGCCGAGGCGCGCGCCAAGCGGAAGCCGGGCCGGGTAAGGACTCGCGCGACTCGCGTCGGGCCGGCGCGGGGCTCGCCTCTCTGATGAGTATATTTAAGATTTCACCCCCAGGAGGACGACGGCGACGCCTACATGGGCTCCCCGACGGACAGCCCCGGGGCCACCGGTCTGAATCGCTCGCAGTCGTCGCCCAATATCGCCAAGGTTCGTGAGAGTTAAATCTACGAAAGTTAATTTCTCAACGAAACCATTCCTTTAAAAATCGTGTATATTTTTTATGAAAACTACTTCTAGGGGCATAATTTTCAACGATAATCCTAAAGGATTGTTGAATACAAAAAATATATTTTGTGACTATTCTTCTATGAACTATTCTTTAGAATTTTGGTACATTCTATTGGAATGGCTTCCATTTTAAAATCCCCATCCATTCGCACTAGTTATCAGGTATATCCAATTCACAATACTATTTCCTTTTAACTATTAATTTTGTGAACCTGTTTAACTTTGACCCCGAATATATTATTAATATATTCTATATCATCAATCATTGTTCCGCTGTCAATCTAAAAGAACTAAAATGAATACATAATAATAGTGACCTCGCTCGGTCACAGGTGTCATCGGACGAGGACGAGTCGGCCGCCCCGCAGTTCGACCGCAGCACCAAGCCTCCGCCGCCCAAGATGGCACCCTCCTGCGAGCTGCACCAGCGGGACTTCCAGCCCGTGTGGGGGGACGTGGTGAGTACGCACACACGCACGCAACACATGACTACACACGTGAGCATTCGACACAAGGTTACACACTCACGTGCAAATCGTGACTACACACGTACGCACTTCACACAAATTACAAACGCGCTCGCTTAAAGGCAGTGCTGTAGGTGATTTTGTTTAAATACGTAATATAAACTGGCAGTCCGGGGCCGGTTCATCTGCAGGTAGCCTTAGTTTTTCTGTAGATGTTTTATAATAAACAACCCAAGTGAAATTAACGATATGGACATAATTATTGTTAGACTCAATATGACCTATATTCCGCAAACATATTCGGCTGAAAAAAAAAAAAATAATGTACGCACAAACGTATTCGTTTTGGTTTTAAAAAATAATTATTTTTTTAGTTATACTTTTTTTCAAAAGTCACTTCATTGATTGGTCTGCTATATACCAACAATTCTCTTTATATATATTCCGCTTTGCATGGAGAAATGATCTAATGGAAAGTCGAAAGTTAGAAGCACGATGGCGAAAAATAGTGGCGAAAGGACACCATAAGATTGATTAATAAATGTTTAAAAAAAGTATTTTAATATGGGATTGGTAATTTACGAATATACAAGCTAGCCAACTTCATAACATTCATATATATTGAACAAATATCACTTAAGAGAGTAGTTTGTAAGCGTGGGAATTTCTTTTAGAACACACACATAGGTACTTTCCAATAATACAGTTGTATTATGCCGTGTATCGTACGCATACCCGGAGACAATTAGTTGCTTGTTTTAGGTGCAACGAATAAATTAAATTTTCATTGCGCGTTCATAACGTAGGATTTATTAAAATACATTTAATTACGAGTAATGTATTGTATGGGTGGAAAATTTAGTTTTCTTATTAAATAATTAAGTATATTAAGTTGTAAATATATTTTAGCATTATTTGTAGACAGCTAAAACATTGTATCTGGTTTTAAATATGTCCGCATAGGATTATCCACAGTGTAAGTCGGGATTAAATTGTTGAAGTTTTCATTGCGTTTACATTTGATATAATAATTAGAATTATATAATAATAGGATCAGAATAAAATTAACTATAATAATTAATTATATGCCTGTATTAACATACACGCGTGAGAAGTTTTAATAACAAATAATTAATTATAATAAAATTATAATTTGATAAATGTAATTTCTCTCAATCACAAATTTAAACATTCATAATTTAAATTTGTAGTAGAATAAACATTGTAAGGTAAGATAAGGTCTGAAGTTGTCTATTTTGAACGATTTGACACTTAATTGGCGGCTCAGCGAGCAAACTTCACGCAGTGTTCTTGTCATCTTGTGCGCGCGCATAGTAAAAATGTACGCTCATATTTTTTCTAACGCGTTAAAATAACAGCAATAATAACAAATTATTATGAGCTAGCCTATTTTACCGTACGGAATGAACAAGGTAGTGCGTAATAATTTAAATAAACATAATCAAATAATCTTTTTTTATGATATAGGGAAGCGGGCGGGCAAATAGTCACCACCGCCCAAAGACAATGGTTATATATTAACCATTCCTTACGTCACCAGTCGCCACCAACCTTGCGAGCTAAGATATAATGTCCCTTGTGTCTGTAAATACACTGGCTCACTCACTCTTCACAGCCATACTGAGTACTGTTGTTTGGCGGTAGAATATCTGATGACTGGGTGGTACCTGCTTAGACAAAGCCATATCTCCAAGTATATATTGAAAATAGGGATGCATCCGATACCGATACCGATATATCGGCGTTGTAACCATATATCGGTATCGGCGATATTTTTCTGGCGGATACAACGATACTGTTCAAATTACATGTTTTAAAAAAATGTAAGTAAAAAAAGTAATGTAAACGCGCCTCTTGTCTTGTCATTTTCGTTGCAAACGAGTGTATCGGTATCGCCGATATTTTTCTAAGAGTATCGGTATCGGTATTGTATCGGCAAAAAGGCGTATCGATGCCTCCCTGATTGAAAATGATGCCTAGTATCAATTTATTACGAACACGATCGGAGCACGTTGCGTCACGGCGTTAGAAACAAATAAAGCGAGACAAGCCGTCAAGCCGTCACATTGTTTGTGGTACGCACACCGTGACGTAATAAGGACCACGTGTTTCGACGGGAAAATTAATGATTTAATGAATTAATTATTTTTTTTATTTCTAAAAGCAGAACCGTTGGCACATGTTCTATACACATATCAAATGTAAATGCAATGTACACTTTTAACATTTTAATCCCAACTTACACTGCGGATAATCCTATTCATCCATATTTACAACTTAGATTCAATGTTGTAGCTGTCTACTAAATAATACTTAAACACTTTTAAATTTAATATAATATATTACTTAATAAGAAAAATCAGTACTCTATACATATGCAATGTGTATATTTTTTATAATGAAATCTATATATATTAATAATAATGGCCTAAACTTCGAAAAAAATACAGTCTAACTACATAAAATTAAAATATGTAGTACTGATGAGTGAGTAGTACCCAGGTGGGCTCGTACAAAGTGATTAGATTGACAATTTCATTTTCTCTCGTTAATTTTTTTTAACGTTCAGATTACCTTACTTAAAAAATAAAAATATTTAAGCAAGTTTATACAAATATGGAAAAAAAATGTTAATTATAAAAAATCTGTCATTTTAGTTTGTTTTTTGAGAGTATTAACCATCTGATGTATTAATATTAATACTCAATTACCCTGCTACCAAGTGATATTACTTAATAAAAGTATACAATATGACGATTAAAAGCACAATCGATGATTTACTTGGTGGTAGGGCTTTGTGCAAGCCACCCACTCATCAGATATTCTACTGCCAAATAACAGTACTCTGTATTGCTGTGTTCCGGTTAGAAGGGTGAGTAAGCCAGTGTAATCACAGGCACAAGGAACATAACATCTTAGTTTCCGAAGTTGATGGCGCATAGGTAATGTAAGGAATGGTTAATACTTCTTACTTACCATCAGGTGACCCCTATGCTCGTCCGCCAACCAATGCCATAAAAAAGGTCCTGATTATAAAACTGCCTGACATTTCGAGAGTGGTACATTTGATGGTCATGAGCCTATAAGACTGAATCGGAGAATAATAATTATCAAATTAGTAATTAACATAACGGCAATTTCTATGATAATAAATGCATTACAAAAACGGCTAATGTATACTAACAAACAAGTGACTAAATCAACATCACTTCGTACAAAAAAAAACATAAAAATTCGAACTTTAAACCAATAGTTATAATAAAATGTTTACATGATTCGCGATAGTGTATTCCATCCAACTTTAAGCCGATAATTATAATTCGCGATAGTGTTTTGCATCAATTACAAGTGTCTCCAGAAAAAAGTCAGAATATTTCCATTTTTAATTTGAAATAGTAAAAATCCAAAATAGAAATCACAAATGGAAATGAGTAAATATCTCTTGTTTCGTCGTTAAACCAATAAACTAAGCGAATTTTGTAATTTTAGTGCACGTGTGGCCACATGCCGCAGCGATATGTCGAAAAGATTGCTGCTTAGTCACATTGTCGGTCTCGTGAATGTAGTATTGAGTATTATAATACGTATGTATGTGATATGTTTGTTTGTATGAAACCTTTGAGCTATCAGTTAAGTGCCGGGCGACTGATTAATAATAGGAAACTTTATTTCATGTAAAAGGCATTGTCGTCCATTGATTAGTTCTACTGTCTATCAAATATATTCTAAATTCAATTTTGTTTTTTTTTTTTAATAAAAACCAATTGCATTAAATAATACTTTTTTAAAAGAGTAGTAACAATCTTAGGGATTACTAATATTCCTATGTACTCCTCCAATTTAGCTTAAAAGAGTGGGGACGATAATAGCCCTGGGGGTCAGAATTGAACCTGCAACTTTTGACATCGCTATGCGGCCTCCATATCCTATTGCGCTATTGACGTTTCGAAGCTCAATACACATAGTGACATAACAGAATAAAATTGATATATAAATTCTGCCAATTTACGGTAGTACAATTTTATTTCGAGGTTTCGCCTTGCAATCCGATTAAAACTTTAATCGTAGAGCATCCGGAAAATAAAAATGAAATCCAAACATCATCTCCTAATTGTAATATTTTCTAAATAATAACAAACGTATCCGAAGCCGTGAACTAGTCAAATGTAACTGACCGTGTCCGGTTAAGCCAGCGACTGAAACCGTACAAATAAAGGTACAAGCACGTGGTGTTTTAAAGCCTACTGAATGTGCACAGATCAACATTTTGACGTAGCCTAGTTAGTATTACTGGGTATTAGTAATAATATTACTGTTATTGTTAAGCCAAGGTGTCCTTATGGTTTGATGAACGATTGCGGGTTCAAACCCGGAAAACGAAAGTATTCAACACAAGCTTTTCGATGAAGGAAAACATCGTGAGGAAGCTTCCGTGTCTCAGATGACACGTGAATCCAATCCTTATTAGAACAGCTCGGTGGAATAAATTTCTCTTCAAACGGAGGAAACCTTAGCCCAGCTGTGGGATCACTGTTTATTTTATTAAAATATAATAATAAACATTTTCCTATTATAATTCCTATATGCTTTCATTTATTGATTCGACGTTTAATTGAAAGTTGAAGTTACAAATAAAAAAGTCAATTGTTCTAATGGACTATAACCGACGTAGTAATGAAAGAAATTCTTCCACAGCCATAGTATTAATGAAATGAACTTTTATCACGCGAACACACGAACATAACTGTATCGTTAATCTAACAAGAGAATAACATGTAAATTCGAAAGAGCTTTATGGGTACGTTACTAAGGATAATGTTGCCATTTCGGTGTTTCTGTTAAAGTTGCCAACACAAGAATTGCCAACTATTTCGGTAGGTATACATTGCATTTTTCGTTAAAAACTTCAAGTTATTTATAACAAATAATATTTAACAAATCAAACTCAGCTTTAAACGTTCACGAAATTAATATATATTATAGAATTATTGTCTAGAAGTATAAATAAATGTTTTTATACCAACAAAACAAAGAGTAAGTAAGTATTTAAATAATAATAAATAAACGTGAAATTAAATACATATTTTTTTTTTTTATGACATCGGTTGGCGGACGAGCATATGGGCCACCCGATGGTAAGTGGTCACCACCGCCCATATACAAAGGCGCTGTAAGAAATATTAACCATTCCTTACATCACCTATGCGCCACCAACCTAGGGAACTAAGATGTTATGTCCCTTGTGCCTGTGATTACACTGGCTCACTCACCCTTCTAACCGGAACACAGATACAGTATACTGTTATTTGGCGGTAGAATATCTGATGAGTGAGTGGTACCTACCCAGACGGGCTTGCACAAAGCCCTACCACCAAGAAAAAATATATATAATATAACTTGACTAAATAATGATATCTATATTTATTATTTAGTCTAAGAAGAATTCAAAATTTTAAAAACAGTTCGATTTGTATTAAAAGATTTTCAAGACATACATTATTCATAAAGGCTCTATAAGAACTTTTGATTTGTCACGTTAGAGTCACATTCAGTTGAATGTAAAGCTACCATCGGTTCATTGTGTAACCGGAGAGAAACTTAGTAGTAACTCATCGCAAACAAAATACACAGTTAACAAAAAATACTAAACTCAACTACAACCACAACTTTTTAATAAATATATAATATGTAACATATCTTAACTATTAATTTAATAAGGGTCTATTGTTTAACGCTAACAATCGTCTTAAATAAATATAATATTTTTTTAAAGTCCTTTTACTTTATGATACAACACGTGTGATACGAACTAAATTTTTCCATTGAAACAATCCAAAAACTAGATGTTATTTTAATAAAAGCGCTCCTTAATTTCTATGAATTTTCTCAAAATTCAATGATTAGTTTCGCAACAATTCGATAAACCAATACCGAACTAATTAACAATCTAATTATACGTTTAACATAATAAAACTAGATAACCATTTTTACTTTTCGTAAAAGTCAAATACATTTAGCGAACGGTAAGAAAACAAGGAGTGCCTTGAAAAGAGGAACGAACCGACAACCTATTTAGCCCTGTAATCCACGCGCCACAGTGAACAATTACCCCTTAATAGGGTAACAACATTTCACGACAGTCCTTGTAAATTAATAAGCATTTAATCACATTTTAGTTACACCAGCAATAAAAAGTCACTAATACAAATTTATTACTTGAGTATAATGAAGTTTAAATATTTAAGTGCATTTAAATAAAAGCAAAAAGTAATTTAATTAAATATATTTATGAAAGTGCGAAAATCTACATTTAAACATAGTCACCCTAACGCCCTGCCACCCACTCCACTTACTAGTTATCCCTGCATTAGACACGTGCTTCAGTTCCACCACAACTATGGTCACAGCAACTCGTCCGATCAGTTAACACAGTCGAGAATTGTTTCATTGCCTCTATAAATGTAACAAATAATATTTACCTGATAAAAAAACTCTAATATTAGTCCCCAAAGTTCAAATTAATTTATAATTAAAAGTGCGAGTTGTACTCATTTTAAATTTAACAAAACAAAATCGTAAATAAATGTTGGCGACGGTTATTTCAACAATTTTCATGATATATTTAATAGTGTTGATAGTTTTGGTGTTCCCTTTGTCAAAATACAAAACGAAACCGTTATAAAACTGATTTATTCCGCGTATGATATCACAAATTATAATTAAAATAATTTAATAAACTTTAATAAGATTAGTAGAAGTTGAAACGCATAAACAATAAATATAGGAAAGACCTTGCCATTGAAGCTGTTCTATTTTCGAACGGAGCAACTGTCAATTGTTATTTGGAAAAAAATAAATAAAGAGTGGTCGAATTTTAAACGCAATATTACAAGAACCTTCCACCATTCTCCGCTACGAACAAAAATGTATACCGCTGGACGCGGCCACTATGGTGTTAAAGGTCAAGGTCAGGCTCAAGTACTCGCAAAATCACATCATATGGCTTTTCAAAAGAGTGAGTTTTTATTTATATTAATTTATTGCAACTCAATAAGTTAACACAACACTAACACTCAACAATATTTTTCATTTTCATGTATAAATTAAACCCTAAAAAAAACGATAAAAAATTTCGGCATCTCGAACTCGAAAATCGTTTTTATTCGACTATCGTAGTAGTACAAAGCTTTTATACCCACCGATTATTATTGTCGTACCAACTTTCAGCGACAACGTTTGATTTATTTTGTTTGTAAAAACTAATAAAGAAAAATTTTTTAGAAATTGTCTCCAATTTCCTTCCATGCTTTAATTACACGCACCGTTATATTGCGTGTCGTTAGGTAATGCTTTGTTAACAAAATATAGTTTTCGCAATATTTCACCTGGCCCCTTTTGGGAGGAACAAGCAGACGACCCTATATACTAAACTAAACAGCCATAAAATATTTTTTCCCTTGCAAAATCTAAAAACTTCCCGCGAATACAAGTTCCAAACTGGATTCTACTAGTTTCAAAGACTGGGTTGACTTTAGTATCTGGCAGCAGCAATTCGACAGAAAATTAGTCTTATAGGATTGCGATTTGATTCCTGATTATAATAATAATACCATTTGCATTACAACGAAATGAATGGTCTTTGAGAAAATTTTGAATACCTGTAACCAGTTAATGGGTATTGTTTATAAAGTCGCTTGTTTCGCTGCATGAACCGTCCGCGTTATCTGGTGTTATCATTAAGCCCAAAAATAAAAATAATCTATCAAGATTTGGTTTTTCCTCCAAACTCCTGCTACGTGACATTAAAGCTAACCAAAATATATTTTTATGGTAATAGTATACCAATGGGGATGTTATAATAATTAATAATAATATTAAATCTTATTTTGACTTTTACTTTTGTACGAATTACGCTTTACTTTAATTCTGCTTAAATTTATATCTACCTAGCTATACTTCTAGAAATCTAACAAAAAGGTTCTCACACTTACACAACGATACTGCACACTGAATATATCTTAACACACAAAATGATATCCTATAAAACATTTAAATAGAGTTAATAAAGAATATTACTGACAATTTTCCAGGGTCGTGGGCTGACAGGTCTGAAGAATCTTGGGAATACGTGTTATATGAATTCGATAATTCAATGCCTGAACAATACGGCTATACTTTTCACGTATTTCTGCAACGGACAATACCTTGAACATATTAACAGGTCAGTTTAAGCTGATTTTATACGTAAAATTAGAATTGAGCCAAGACGGCCCAGTGGTTAGAACGCTACTGTTAACCGATGATTTCGGGTTCAACCCAGGCAAGCACTACTGAATTTTCATGTGCTTTATTTGTGTTTATAATTCATCTAGTGCTCGGAGGTAAAGGAAAACATCTTGAGGAAACCTGCATGTGACTAATTTCAACGAAATTTTGCCACATGTGTATTCCACCAACCCGCATTGGACTACTCCAATGTGGTGGAATATGCTCCAAACCTCAAAGGGAGAGGAGGCCTTAGCCCAGCAGTGGGAAGTTTACAGGCTGTTAATGTAATGTAATGTAGAAAATTAGAATTATAGAGACGTTTATTTACTTATTTTAAGTAGGACAACCAACAGCGGACACAATATCACATGAAAAAACAAAATACATTTAGAAATTATCTTGGCGAATTTGCTACTTTTTACAAATAGTCTCAGCAAGCAATATCACATTACAAAATAAATATTAACGAAATAATAAACACTAATTAATAACATGTTTGTAAATCTGAACACATTGAGAGTTGAAAGAAATACAGCCCAGAGAAGATATTTATTTACATGTATCATAATTTATGTCACACTTAGAATTCTAATCAAAACTAGTCTCATATGACCCAACATGGTCAATAAAATAAAGGTCTTAAAGTGATAAAATTGTTTTCGTTTACGCTACAGTAACTGATGTAAATATTTGGTCAAAATAAAAACACACCTACGTATTCTTTATTTCTGTAAAAAGTACATTGAAAATGACTTTTGTAATTTATTACCTCTAGTTTTCTATCATTCAAAGTATATAAGATAGTTATCTAGTATCTTAACGTCTAAAGGGAATCTATACTCTATTACAACCACAAGAGGAGCAAAGCCTAATAAAGAACATTTGACAGCAAATTGTCGCGATATCATTGATCGAGATGATTAATGATATTCGCTATGAATTTGCAAAACGTCGACGAAACTGTTACCAAAATATTGGAAGTTAAATTAAAGTGGAAATAATTGGTTAAGTGTAATAGTGTTGTGTTATAAATAAAGATATATTAATCATAAACTCTTAGTAGTGCATAATATAGCCGAGTTATTAGCAAATCGCATGAAATACGTAAATCTACCAAGGTTTGTCTAGGTCTAATCTAGGTTTGTTTACGTTGTTTCCTACTTCCATTGTAATAGGCTGTAGATTGTATATTAATTGGAGCCAAATTATATAAGATATTTATCTGTTTTTAAGTCTAGGTTCGTGCGGAATGTGACTGGCGATATATTGCAAATTGCTTGCTAAGTGATCGCAAATAAAATTGAAAGAAATAATGAATTCCTCAGGTCACACAGTACGCGTGGTGCGATAGCGGAAGAATTAGCCGCCGTGGTCCGCGCGCTGTGGTCCGGACAATACCGATTCATCGCTGCTAAAGATTTACGGGTACGGATTTTCATATTTAATTTTCAATTTTATTCGTACATTTCACTCCTCGCTCGATATATGTTTAAACAGCCTATTACTAATATAGCCTCACAAGCTAAGATTCTGTAAATGCTCCACACGGTTTGAGACAAGTTGATCAAGACATTTTCTTACACCGACGAACACTTATGATGAACCTGTGGTTTTTAACCCAACGGGTAATAATTTTTTAATCTTCGGTTAAGTTTCTCACCTCCTGAATACAAGGTTACCTTAACCCTATTTATTATGAAGAAATTAAATTCACGTTTGTCGTGTCAAACTGGTAACTGCTAACTTCTCCGAAACGCGATGCATCGTAGCTATATTAGTTTTCACATCATTTATTGGTAAAAAATTACAACAAAACTCCAAGCACTATTGTTAGAGGGGAAGTTAAATACATTAATGAAATGTTCCTCTATTTAGAACGAGGTTGGTAAACATCAGCGAGCGTTCCGTGGCAGCGAGCAGCAGGACTCGCACGAGTTCCTCACGATCCTCATGGACTGGCTCCACCTGGATCTGCAGTTCACCATCAAGCCGCCACACAAGGTGAGAACATTTATGTGTTGACTATAATATTTACATGTCGACTTATCTATCTGTCTGTATGAAATTCATTGAAACGATTACACCAGTACAAACATATTCACGTCGTTTTCATTTAGAAAAATGAGTCGGTTCATAGGGAAGTGGGAGTTAAAGAGTTACCTGTGCGTCCAATTTCTATGCGTAGTGCTAGATTTAGGGGAGGGCAACCGGGGAGACTTCCAAGAGTTGACAAAGTTGGTGTTATTATATGTTGAAATATCTAGATATAGTCAAATTATAATAATATTATGAATTACTGTTTTAAAAGTAACTGATACAAAGGGATACTCTAGCCCTGTAAATCCGGCTTCGTTCACGCAAACCGAACCGTGAGCCGCAGCAACGACTGACGCACTATCCCCGCAGGAGACCCTGGGCGCGTCGGAGCGCGCGTGGCACGAGTACACGAAGTCCAAGGAGAGCCTGGTGCTGCGCCTGTTCTACGGCCAGATCCGCTCCACCGTGCGCTGCACCGTCTGCCTCGCCAACTCGCCCACGTACGACTCCTTCTCCAACCTGTCGCTGGAGCTGCCGCCGCACTCCGCGCGCTGCACGCTCGCCGTGAGTTAGCTTAATAGCTTAATCAATGTCACGCCCGACTCACACTCGGGTTACGAGCTTTTGAGGCAAACGACAAAACTTACCTGTGAATATTAGTATTATCATGGCAAATCTAGGCGAACGGGCTAATGGCCCACCCGATGGTAAGTCACCACCGCCTATAGACAGGCGTTATAGGCGCTGTAAGAAATTTGAACTATTCCATACATCTCCAAAGCATTACCAACCGTGGGCACTAAGATGGTATGTCCCTTGTGCATGTAGTTACACTGGCTCACTCATTCTTCAAATTGGAACACAGCAGTTCTGCTTGCGGTAGAATATCTGTTAATAATTTAAGAACGTAGAAGACAAGCATATATTTTAATCTTTTTATAATATGTAACTGTATTCTTTAATCCCAGGACTGTCTCAACCTCTACCTGAACGGCGAGACGATACCAGGCTGGAACTGTCCCAATTGCAAGGAGAAGCGTGACGCAGTAAAAAAACTCGACATATCACGACTGCCCCCCGTACTGGTTATACATTTTAAGCGATTCTACGTCGACCCCAAGGAGTACATGTGCAACGCGTATAGAAAGAAACAGACATATATAGACTTTCCACTGGAAGACCTGGATATGAGGCAGTTCTCACTGGATTGTCCAGGAAATCCGCTGTATAATCTATATGCGGTGTCGAACCATTACGGGTCAATGGAGGGGGGGCATTACACAGCGTATTGCAAGAGCAGCGTATACGGAAAGTAAGTATGCTACAATTATTCAATATTCATAACGTCCTTTTGACAAAATACATCACGAAAATCTTAGTATTAATTACTGAAAGCTAAAATGCTGCAGCGCTCTCTGTTGGCGAGTTACTACAAAGCTAATAATATATAAACCTTCTCTTTGAAAAAATTACGTTGCCATTTGTATGGTTATAAACTGTCATGGTGTCAAAGTCAATATATCTCGAACCAACATCCATCTAAACTAATATTAAAAATTTCACAAGTAGGTCTGTCTGTTGCTCTATAAACCATTGTCCCGAATTTGATGAAATTTCCTATGAAGCTTAGACTCCAAGGAAGGACACAGGCTACCTTTTTATACCCAATACCTGATGACAATCGCCTAAAATGTGAGCGACGCCGCGTGTTTACGTATAAATGTATAAATATTTATAAGAAACATGTAACCAATTCATGCTGTCGTCACTCCCAGATGGTACAAATACGACGACCACCTGGTGACAGAGATCCCAGCCAGCGAGGTCCGCTCCAGCGCCGCCTACATCCTGTTCTACACGTCGTGTACGCGGTCGTGATCCCCCCTCCTCACATTAGACGCACTCACACGACCGATTCTCGATCACCACTTGTAGGGGTACTCGATTAATATATTATATGGGAAACGAATATCGTAAATTGTATTAAAATGATCGACATTTTTTTTTGCATTTATGATGGAAGAATTACTAACTTTTAATACGTTGGATGAGTCTATGGTTACTACTTTTTTTTAAATGTGTAATGAAATTCATCGATTCTTAAAACGGTCGCCCTTTTGTTTAGGTAATTCCGCTAATACCAAAATAGAACAATTTTAAATATGCAGTTTATTGTTAACACTTTTCAACATGCGTATCTAGTTGATGTAGATATGACCTTGAAATGCAAACATTCTAAGAATACGAACTTCAAGTACATAGTTGGTATTGAGTATTATCAAAGGCCATGACGTACATATATATAAATGTGAGACTAATTCAATTTGTCAATGAATAATTTGCGTACCTTACCCATAACTCGAGTTAAGTGTGAGGGAAACGGAGATAAAACGTTCGGGCATTTTTTGTATGCGTCTTTACAGTACCGACACTACGCGAATGTTCTAGATTCGCGTGAAATTACCGACACAGGCTGCAAAACCTTTACATACATTTGCAAACGACACGCTTCACTCGTAGGTTCGCATTTTAGTGCGAATATGGTTACCGGCATAAAGCACAGTCGTTTTTTCTCTTTTTAGAGGATCAGTATCGGTGCAGTCCGTTGTCTATGCCTTTGACTACTACACAACCAACGACATTATTCAAATTTTAAACAACTTCTAAGCTACGTATTTGTGATCTAATAATTTGTAATTTCTTACGTATCGTGACCATATAATAATATTTGTTGTGATTTGATGTAAAATGTTTTCAACATTTAGGTTATACAACTGCCGCCTTATCCTCTATCATCTTTCTATTATCTATGGGTCTTAGTCAATTCATTAGTTTAAACTGTAACATAACTAATCTGTTTCCGATTCTTTTATGAAACCAAATAGTTTTATGACAAATATTCGAGTCAATATATATTACATTAGGTAATATACACACCGTTATTTTCATTTGGTTTTTAAATAAGTACCAATAGTTATTTTATTCGCTTGGTTTTATTTGTGATGCGAGTTACTTATTAGTCTTTCTTAATATAAATATTTGTTTTAAAATTAAGGATATACATACTCATGTATAATAAAACTGCTAATTATTTCGTAATGGCAGTATCAAGTTTGACTAGCATGAGTATGAATAGGCTTGCGTTACATTTTTAATTATCTTTTTTTTTATTTCTTATTTAATTCATATATTTTGTTCGAAATAAAATGTATCACACCGTACCAAATAATTTCAAATTCATTGATGGATTTTAATATTTGTCTTCCTAAACTTACAATCTATACATAATGTAAATTCAGTATATTTAAATTTATAATTTGTATGAATATCTGCTTGTTCTAAAATTAGAAGCAAATAAATATTTTTGTATTTCGTAAAAGTATTGGCTGTATAAAATGCTTTTCCCATTTAATAAAACTATTTATTATTAATATAATTTAACTGTATGCGAGATTTCTGATGGTAAGAAGAAAGACTGAGTAGTGTGTGGTAATTTATAGCAAAACACTCGAAATAAATGTATTTATTGCAAATTTCATCGTATAAAAGAAAAGAGAAATGGACCAAAAACAATTCATTATATAAACCTGTGGGGCTATAACGGTTATAACATTACAACTGTTACCATCAAATATTTGTTGCAATCGATAAATCAATATTATGGAGTATTATGCTACTGCATAGGTCCATAATAGTGAATTATTTTTTTGATTTGATTCGATATCGATCCGCAGCAAATATTTGACAGCAACAATTGCTATGCTCTAACCGTAATAACCCCACTGGTCTAAGTGCTATATGGACATGATATTCTAGAAGATGAAGTCCTTATTATGGAGAGAAATTGCACCCAAAATTATTGAAAAGCATTTAAAACATTATATTTCTACTCCTGGTTCATATGAAATAATATAATTATTTTCACTATTAAAATAGCAATAGAAACAACATTACATAATAAAATTGGTATTTCCATAACAATCAAATCATTGCACTGATATGGTATTGTTTGACAGTAAAGTAAACTTAAGTGATCGGTCTTTATGGTCTCGTATTCGAATGTTTTGTCACATTTCTATATAATACCAGTAACAGTAGGATAGTATAAAATATGTCAAATGAAAAGATGGCATTCTTTTAATCAGACATATTTTTCTTCACAAGAAATAATAAACATACTTCATACCATACCTTTCAAAAGATTTCTTACAGCACACTTGATAATTCATACAGAAGAAAAATTACAGCTGGTAATATCAAAACTGTTCAATCAATTACTTTATATATAACAAACCATAGTTATCACAATTGTTCATTACTAAAGTTTTTAAATGTATCAACAAAATCAGTATCTATGGAAATCTGGAAGTAATCTGAATCTGTCATATTCTTGTAAAGTATATCTCATTCAAAAGTTATATGGTTACTATTTGTATGTGTGTATTGGTTTATTTCTCTGTAATGGATATTGTGTCGCTAATTATTACATTAAATAACGAATTTTAGTGCCTGAAGCGAAAACTATTGTGGGCTTTTGTGACGCCAAGTATTATCAATTAGTGCCATCTCGCTGAAACCTTTCTGTTAAGATAAGAAAAAGGGAATGAATATTTTGTTTATAAATGTTGTTGTATGAAATGATTGTACATACATACTTAAAATTGATTATTATTGTGTAAATGTAAGACAAACTTTATTAAATTCTTTGTTATTATATATGTATTTTTTATTTCATCCTCTAATTAAATAAATATGAGAAAGTCTCATAATAATTTATAAGTCTGTTATAATTTTACTCAAACATGTGATAATAATTTTCTTTTGCTAGTTAGATATAAAAAACAGTATATAATCTTTTTGTATCAAATAGTACAAAGTGGCATATTTTATTTTACATTAACAATATAGAAATATAATCATTTAAGTAGCTTATTTTAATTAATGTGTATTTTCCTAACAGATTATGGATCCTATAAATAATTTCTGAAGGGAAATCATAAAAAAATTACATATTTACTTAATATAACATACCAAGAACAGCTTTTATAAAATATATTTTCAATTACCTAAATTATTGTCAAAATTTAAATAAAAGAAATTTGTTTAATATTTTATAATAATTTATTTATTTTTGCGAGACTGAGTCTGCCCATTCATCAACATGTTCATATCAATAAACATGTCATCATCACTTTCATCTTCGTCTTCCTCCATATTAAAGTCTGTTGAGTTGGGATTTGGCACTGTAACAATGGTTTAAATTATGTCTTAAAAGCCAAATAAGCATCATGACATTATTCACTACATAAAAATTACATAGATTAATTGATTGATTGCAAGATTACAATTAATTTATTTTTACAAGATCATTTTAAAACAAAATTAGAAGAAAAAGACATACTCAATGATGGTTCGGTGACCATCAAATCAAGTTCTTCATCATTGCAGAAAGTTTCGTTAACTGAGAAAACCTTTTGTTCTGTTTCCACATCACTTTTCCCTGTATTCACATGCTGCATCATATATACTGCTGAAGTTGTGGCTATACTATCTTCATTGTCTTTTACGATTGTTCCCGGAACATCTTTTTTTGTATTGCCTTTTAGTTTTGCTTTTAAACTTTCGAGGTGCAGCCTCTCTATCTTAATTTTTACAAAAATTACAAATTATTAGTCTTACTCTGTCCTTATAAGTTAAAAATATTCCAATACATTTAGTAATATGTCATGATCACTATTTAAAATAAAAATATTTATTGCTCTTACCTGTAAACAATTACGCTGATTTTTAATCTTCGTTAAAGCATCAACTATCCATTTCTCTTCGGCTAAAAGTTGAACTTCTTCTGATACACGATATCCCAATTTTTGATAAACATTTTTATGCGTCATGAGTATTAATTATATTCCAATATTCATTAACATCTAATTGAATTAAATATTTTTATAAATAAGAACATAAAGTATAATGTTTACAAAATACACTTTGGCCGTAAACAAGAATCAACTGTTAATGACAGATGTCATATAGTTATCAAAACAGATGGCAGATTAAAACTATTTTACTAATAAAAATATTTTACTAGTAAAAAAATACTAATTACTATCTGACTTTATAATAACAATCAACAATACCATTAGTTACTTTAAATGAATATTAAATAAAAACAAAAGCCAACTAAATTGACAAATTTTCTATGAATCGGAAATTGTATATCCGAAATACCCAAACTTCGCACCAAAAAGTAAACACAAGAATCTAGGCTCTAGACAGGTGATCACGGGCTCCTTTTCTTTTAATGTCTTATCCTACATAAAGTATTGATGCATTAGGTGGTAAAAATATTTTAATGGAAATATAATGAAAAATATTTCATGAAACTAATACAGTAATATAATATCTATTAAATAATTTATATGTAATGTTAAGGGTAACTGTCATTTCAAATTAAAATAAAATCCATAGACACTTTAGACCCCGAAGAAAAAAATTTAAAATAAAAATTGAGGGTATTTATTAATAAATTACAGAAATAAGATAATCGACACGTAACAAAAGGGCTTTCGGCAAATTGCATGATAGTCGTTATTAAAACCGCGCAGTGAGAACTTCCTCATACTAAATTCAGTCAAAATGGATTTCGAAGCGGGCTCCAGTTCAGAATACTCCGATTCAGAGTCAGAAAATGAGTACGACCTTTGTTCTAGAAATGAATCTAATTTTTGTGGTCTACCGTTCGATCCAACGTCCCTTGAAAATATTATTTTAACAATAAGCGACCAATTTAATTTTCGTATACTCTTGAACGATAGCAGAACAAAAAGCGCTCTTCTTGTTACTACGGGATTAACACTAGCTGGAACTTTGATTGGCAAACATTATGGAGGCAAGATTGGTGCAGCTGTCGGAGGCGCAGTAGGTGGCGTTTGTGGTATTGGAGTCGTAGGTAAGCAATATTACTGGAACAGTTAGATCATTTAACTTTTGTTTCCAAATTAATAACCAACACATATCAAAATTTATAAACATACACCAAAATCAAAATTATAATTTATAACGGTTTTAGTATTCAAAATGCTTAAACAGTAACGTTTATATCATATATGCCTGTAAATTACGGCGGTAGTCATTTTTCGTTTCTTTACGAATTATAAAGTAAATTATAATCTGGCTAAATCGATCTATCTATATATATAAAAGCGAAATAAAACTCACTGAGTAATCACGAAATCTCAGAAACTATAACACGTACAAACTAGAAATTTGAAAACTTTATTAAATTTAGACATCCGTTAAGAACGGATTTTACGAAACTAAACCCCTAAGGGGGTAAAACTAAGGCAGGTTTGGAAGTTTGTGTTATATAAATTTCGCACGGGTAAAGCCTCAGGTTCATCTAGTAATATATAATAATGTCGATATGTGTACCTACATCAAATTTAAAACTACCTACCTTCCCATATTCTAAATTATAATTGTTTTAAATAAATGTTACAGCTGTATCGATGCGTGATATATGGAAGGATATACGAGAAAAATTGTCGGAGTTATTCGATATCGTCTACGATTATCTGGCGGGTCTAGGAATCAACGACTACAAGAAAGCTGCTAAATTTTTAATGCAACACAGCGGTGATAGCTCTCAACTCGCTATGGTTGTCCTTCAAGTTACCTCGGATATTCTTGGAAAAAAAGTTTTGTCCAGTTTAACTGTAGGCTAAGGTTTTTTAATTTATATTGTTTAGTTTACGTGACTTCTTCACACGTACCTACTACTGAGTTGTAGACTTATTTATGACTATTGAGTTTAGACTATTACTTGTGACTAATGTATGACATGACATAGGATTAGTTAATGTTATAATAATTTAATATTTATTCTAGATGTAAGATACATTCAATGCAGTAACTTATACTTTTTGGACTACTTCTACTAATATATTTTTTTTACTGTCTATTTTTTCTTTTGTCATTTTTTTTCCACTATTATTTTCTATTTCTGTATATTTTCTTGCTCAAATTATAATTATATAATCAACAATACAGTAATCATTAGTATAGTAGTACTAGTAAATATAAAATGGAAATTATTTTACTTAATGTTTTGAAATGTTTCAATATATAAAATATGTCTTAATGAAATAAATGAATTTTAATCAAATAATATAAGAAAATAATTATTTTATAATTATCTTGCCTTTCATTTATTGTGATTATTGAAATAAAATGTGGAATTTTTGGCGAGACTTTTTTTTACCTCATTGCTTGTCAATGTAGTTTCTCTTAAGATGTGTTAAGTTTTTAAATATTGCAACAAGTAAATATTACTTGATGGAATAAAATAATTTCTGACTTAACTAACATAACGAAGGCATAAAATAGAATAGGCCAATATGAGGCATTTTTAAGGCAATTATGTGGGTGATATTCGATGGAAGGCTCGAGAAAAAAAAACTTAAATATTTTACAAAATTATTTTCCATCAAATAAAATCAATTTAGTTAACTTTTGACGTTTCGTGATAAAAGATATTTCTAGGTCAGTACTAGCTTTATGGCGTAACCTTATAACAGAATACATCTCAATAATAGCTCGTATTAAATGTTCTGTTGATGATTGAAGATTAAATGTTGCAAGGAATGGAAACACATAGAACTGAAAATATCTGAATCTATAAAAACCTTCAACGTCTTAGCAACTATGTAATTTGTATTACTGTATTTTGCGGGTATACTTTGTCCTCTATGTTCTCTGATCAATGACCATATAAATGCTTCAGTCTTTAAACAAATTTCAAAAACATTTCTACTGGGGTAGCACAGTCCGCCCATGTCTTTTAGAGTTATCAATTTGTGGTACGACAATTTTATACTGGTCTTTAAATTTGTGACACACTCTTCGCATTTCAGTATTTTTATCAATTTGCGCGATACATACCCAGAAATGTAAACAACTATTTGTTTTGAAGCACTTTTAAAGTTCTCGTCGTTAAGTTTTTCAAAATTTCACAATTGATGCTGGCCTCGATAGGCAGAGTTTAAAATTTGGTTTTCGTTTTCATGAACTTGATAGTCTTCATCTTCGAGTCGGTTAGTTCCACTAGTGCTGTTTATGATGTTGACTGATGTTGTTGTTAAAATGGAACAAATATCCAGTGGGATGCAGTTGCCTGTGAATGAGGAACTCAGTTCGAGATGGCTAAATATGTTCTTGTACGCTGCCTGGAATTGAATAACGTTGGGATTTTTATTATTCCCGCCGTATTTCCTGATAAATCCAAAGAACAGATGAATATTGTCTTGGCTTAGACGGTATGTAGATATATAAGCCAATTTTTTTTTACCTCGTCCATCTCATTATACATATTTTTTAAACTTTCGATACATATTATTGCCCCATCAAACCCAGTGTAACTTTGGTACTCTATAACATTTTTTTTCAAAATATTTATAACATTTCTGGCATCTCTGTTTGGTCGTTTGATAACCCTTGTTTGTTTGACACGAATTTGTAATGAAATAATGTAGCGTTTTACTTCGTTTAACAATTCAAAAATAGTGGTTTTGTTTTCGCAGCATATGGGGCTTTTGTTACCATTAATGTGACACTTTTTAGAATTTAAACGTCAAAGAGATTGTTCATCAAAGTGATAAAATTAACAGTACCAGCGCTGTCAAAAAATTGCGGTGATTTTAACATTTCATCACATAGCTTAAGGGTTTTAAGCTACACTTCTGCTGAGTAACTGAATAGCTAGCCTAACTTTCATGACCTGATTACGAAAATGTATATGCCTGGGTGATTGTTTATTTACAAATCTGAATCCTTCATTAAATTGTAATTTGTTTAAATTAACAAGCAATTGCCATTTGACTTTTTTATTATTTTTATCGAAAAATATTTTCTTGTTTTCAAATGTATTTCTTATAAGTTTTATAACGTGACAAGGATCAACGAAAACATACATAGATTTTCAAATGTTGACGGATGGGAAAAATGAGTCTTCATGTTGGCTACATCAGAAAGTTGACAGCCTAGTTTCCAAACAGAAATCAAATTTGTTTTGCTTCCATCAAATGTTAAGCTAATGACTCTTACTCTTGCTTTGTGACACTTATTCAAACAAACTTTAATTAAAGTAGCTGTAGTTTCAGCGGTAACATCAGCTGTCAAGAAATATCCAACAGGAAATCCTTTGGCAATTCTTCACATTAGGCGTCGTCCCGTTCTCCTGGAAGACTGCTTTGGTGCATCCGATTCCTAAAAAGGGTAATCGCTCAGACCCGTCCAATTATTATAGGCCATCACCCATCACCCCCTTGTTCTCCAAGGTAATGGAGTCCATTGTAAACTGCCAGCTCCTGCGGTATCTAGAGGAGTAGCAGCTAATTAGTGACCGCCAGTACGGTTTCCGTCGGGGTCGCTCAGCCGGTGATCTTCTAGTTTACCTTACTCATAGATGGGCGGAAGCAGTTGAGAGTAAGGGGGAGGCATCAGCAGCCCGTCTGGACATAGCGAAGGCCCTCGATCATGTGTGGCCCAAAGCGCTTCTTTCGAAGCTTCCTTCCTATGGGCTTCCCGGGAAATTATGCAATTGGATTGCCAGCTTTTTGGCAGATCGGAGCATCAAGATCGTTGTCGACGGTGCATGCTCCAACCAAAAATTCGTCAATGCTGGTGTTCCACAAGGCTGCGTTCTATCACCCACACTGTTTCTTCTGCATATCAATGACTTGTTGCAAATCAGGAACATTCACTGCTATGCAGACGAAAGTACCGTGGACACCTCATACACCGGCCGTGCTAATATTTCTTGGGAAAACGTCGAAGAAAACGGGAACAAACTTGTGTCTGAAATCGAGTTTTCGCTAAAAAAAGTATCGAACTGGTGCCGGCTAAACCTAGTCCATTTCAACCCCAAAAAGACGCAAGTTTGCGCGTTAACTGCCAAAAAACACCATTCGTCGTATCTCCACGTTTTGTGAACATTCCGATAGTCGCCACAGCTAATATCGGAATACTTGGCGTTGATATTTCGAGCCTCGTTTAGTTCCGCGGTCAAAAGGCAAAGCCAAATTGGCATCAAAAAAGCTCGGTGTGCTCAGCAAGGCAAGACAGTATTTCACGTCGGCCTATCGCCTAAGATTATACAAAGCGCAAATTCGGCCTCACATGGAGTACTTCTCTCACCTCTGGGCGGATGCTCCCCAGTACCAGCTCCTTCCATTTGACCGTATCCAATGTAGAGCAGCTCGAATTATTGACGATCAAGCCCTTTCTGATCTGCTTAATCCTTTGGGTCTGCGTAGAGATGTTGGATCATTCTGCATCTTCCATCGAATTTTCCACGGGGAATGTTTCGAGGAATTGTTTGAATGAATCCTGGCAGCTGAATTTCACCTTCGGACATCTCGTCAAAATTCTAAATTTCACCCGCACCACCTAGATGTGCGAAAATCCACAACAGCGCGTTTTTTAAGGCATTTTCTGCCTCGCACAACCACTCTGTGGAACCAGCTTTCGCTGGCGGTTTTTCCGAACCGATACGACTTGGAAACCTTCAATAAAAGAGCGTACTTATTCCTCAAAGGCCGGCAACAACCCTCCTGGTGTTGGCGATGTCCATGGGCGGTAGTAATCACTTTCCACCAGGTCAACCTCCTGCTCGTTTAAATAATATATCCCCCCTATAAATTAAAAAAAAATAAGAAATTTCAAGTTTTCTATCAAGGATACACACATAAATACTAATGCCTGCGTAGCCTTTTCCTCTTGAGGACCAGTACCAAAATTTACAAAGCCGAACTTTTTATTTTTAAAAAATTTTTCCTGACGAATATCTATCTTATCAAATACAAGCGAACACAAAACGGGTTTTTCTGATGTAGATTTTTTAGACATTTATTTTAAAGTTTTAAAAGCTTCTTCAGTGAAACCGGGCTCCGCCTTAGGGTGTGGTAAGGCATTATTGTAAGATTTTCTTACAAACATATAGGCATGGTGAATAATAATTTAGTGTAAGTGAAAACTTCCGAATACATAAGGGGTATGCGAGTTTATATGAGTTTTAAGGTTGCTTTATTTTTTTCAATGCATTCATGTATGTTTCAATAACTACAGCTTGTTGCAAAAGCTTGTTTTCATTTTCTTTTAAATTTTCTACAGGAACTTCTTTATAATTTAGTCTTGAGTTGTTTAATTAAGCTGATTAGATTTAGATTTTTTGTTTTAAAAGATCTGCACTGTCGTTTTACTTTATTATGTTCTACCTTTAATATTTTTTTGGCGACCGTAACTTCTTTAATGAAAATTGAAAACGCCACTTTAGCACTTGTAGTCTTGTACAAAGAAAAGTTCCATCGATAATCGATATAATTCTACAATTTTAACGCATTAGACAAAAAAATATCAACGACTACTAAGGATTAAAATATTAACTACACATTAAGATTTAAAATCAAATAAATAGATATAACTATATTTTTGCTTTTTTTATTATAATTTTGACAAATAAAATGTTTCCACAATAATTTCAAACCGTTTGTTTTTGTATTATTTGCTGTCAAACTTGTTTACAAATTTTATTACATGACATTAGTTTAACGAAACGTAAAATTATTACGTTTTGCTTGGCATTTGTCCTAAAATACGAAACTTCGCCTTTTTAATGTGACGACTGACGACGTTAAATCAAAGTACAGTAAATAAATATCAAATGGTTAACGACTATCTGCCCGCTAAGAAATAGTTCTGTAATTTTTCATCATGTCTTCATTGATGCTAGAGCCTTATAATATGCCAACAGAAACGGGCTTCGACCAAGTATTAATACAGAGTGTTATATTCGATCTGGGTAAGTTATCTTTATAAATAATCATGCATATAATATAATTTTTTATGGTTTTGAATCTTCGACGCATTTAATATTTCTTCATATTGTTTTTTACTATAATTATCAACTATACATACGAAATTATACACGATTGGAAAATTGGCCTTGGAAACCGGACTATAATATTGGCGAAAAAAAGGAATTTTGCTTTAAATCATATTATATTTAATATTAAATATAGACATCAAAATTCCTAAATGTTATACTAAAATTTTATTTTTATTTGTAGCTGATGAATTTCAAATAAGAATATCATGGGATCAAGAGACAGTCATTCTGACCGGAGCTTTTGCTGTTGCTGGTGGTCTTGTTGGTGGTTATGCAGGAGGAAGGGTAGGTGCAGCTATCGGTGCTGGCATAGGTGCAGCAGCTGGAGTTGGTAAGTGTAATTATTAAACTTGTATCATTTAATAAAAAGTAATAAGAAATTTATTATATTCATTGAATTATTAAATGTTTTATGACACCTTTAGAGGTGAGTATTCATTTACCATAAAGGTCAATATCCTATAAATTTGTCCCCATGAAAAATTAAATAAAAACTTATCCAATAAACCTTTTTTTATAACTTCTTTTATACAGTATAATTATACTGTATAAATAATATTAAGTACTATAATAATTTTCTTTATTGTTTCAGCCTTTATTAACCTGAGAGATATTTGGGAAAGTGTTAAATCGAAATTGAATGAACTTATTTATATTGTATTTAATTACCTAAGAAGACTAGATCCAGTAGATTATGTTCGGGCCATAGAAGTTCTAATGGCATGTACCTCTAGCCGTAGGGAACTTGTATTCACAATTCTTGACTTTATTGCAGATAAATTAGGACGTCAAGTATTATCTAGCATCACTGCTGCTTAATAATGCTAATGAAATGTAACTCAATTGTCTTTATAGTCATTGGATCTTATTAGTACCAAAAAGTTTGTGTGCACTGTGCATTCAATGATCTAATTTTTTTGCAGTAGTGGAAATGTTTTTTTTATATTATGCTTATTGAAATGTTTTTTGAATTTGTGGCTTGAATCTTTGATTTTGTGTTCATCTGTCTCAGGATGATGCAAGAATTTTATGTTTTTTAAAAATGGGTCTGGTGATTTTTAATATTTTTATGATATTAATACAGGTTAGGGTATAAGATATGACTTTTTACAATACTCATTGTAACATAAAATATTGTAATGTGTATATTTCTAAAAGAATAGGGTAATCAATCCGTCCTATGTGAGTAGAAATGGGCTTAACAAAAAATACACCAAAATTTTGTATAAAGTATTCCATACATATATAAAATATTGTATCAAATGTATTTTTGCAATTTATTACAGTAGGCTCTTTTAGTAAATAGATTAATTTAAATTTTTATAGTTAATTGATTATGGGTTCCTTAAATGCACTTACTTACAAGAGCATGTCACTTAGACTACTATTTGTTTAACATTTTAGTATGTATAGATGCTTGTTCCTATTTTCTACGAATTTATCGTGACATGTGATTATTTATTGGTTTTGCTCAATTTATATTATTAGGTACTGTAATGATATTACGATTTTAGCTTAATACCATTTTTGTAAAGCTTGAAACTTATTAAAAATATTTTTATTATTATTATTTTTTATTTCCCTATCAGTGTTACAATATATTTGATGTGTAACATCTTTTCTCGATGAAACATGGACAACTATTGATAATGTAATAGAATAATTAAAAATAATCCTAGATAGTAAAGTCAAAAAATATTTATTATTATTATTAATATAAATATTCCTGCATCGTGACTCATAAACGAATTATAGATCTTCACTTACGAAGGTGCGCTCTTCCACGTTAAACTACTCCAAAAACTTCAAACGAAGGTTAGGCTCATATAACTAATCTAATTTATATACTTTATGCTGTATTTACTGCTCTGTTCATCGTCTTACGCAGATACTTAATCATGCTAATGTATGCCGCTATGAGGCGCTATGATCGAAATCATGATAATAATTTATCGTAGAGGGACGCGCCTTTGTGACTGAATATATCTACAATCCATAGAAATATTTGATTTTTGGTATTGGTCTTTACTATTTAAAATCAAATTCAAATTATACTTTATTCAAGCGCTTATAAATCATTTTACAGAACTATATTAAGGGAAGCTACCACCGTTTCGAAATGTACTTAGATTCTACCGAGAAGAATCAATAAAAGACTCAGTAGATACTCTCTTATATACATTTACAGATTAAACTAGAGTTTGTGAGTATTTTTTACACGAGTATAGGTTTCTGTAAAAGGCGAATAAAATGAAAAATCCATATTTTTTAAATCATATATTTGTGAACATGTCATATAATAGAAACAATAACTTGGCTATCACAACTAGAGGCTAGTCTATTAGGTATTCAAGATATATAAAGCAGAATAAGAGCTAAGATGGCCCAGCGGCTAGATCGTGAATCTAACTCGGAGATTTTGGGTTAAATTCCGCACCAATTTCACTGAATATTCACATGCTTATTTTGAGTTTCTAATCCTTTATATTACACCTTCGACCATCGCACCAAAATTCGAAGTTTCATCCGATTTATTTAAGGCATTTTCAAGCTTTCACCGGAACCTTTAAGAGCGTACACATTTCTGCCGACGACGCACCTGCAAGCCCTCGGTGTTGCAGATGTCCGTGGGCGGTGGTAATCACTTACCATCAGGTGAGCCTCCTGCTAGTTTAAAAATCTCTCACATTTTTATGCACCAAACATCTGGCAACACTTCTCTAGACAGAGTTAAATACGACACTGCAGATTTTTTTCACGATGGGTTTCTTCGTCTATAGGATTAAATACAAAAAAAGCACATCTAACTCAGATATATTCGTCCGGATTTTAACAGGCTCACTGAGCCATGTTTGCTTTCATCAAGAGTTGAGCGTAAGTTATTTAAAATGCAACCATAGACAGAAGACATCTACAAAATATAATTTATAACAACCACATCTCACTAAGTGTAATAAGTTAATTCTTACCTCTAATAGGAATGATTATTTACGTGCCTAAAAACCTTTACATACCACAAAAACTATGAAAATTATTTTAATTAGGATAACATTATTAATAAATAATAAAAGCGAAATTAATATTTGTGATTTCAATATTGACGTTGGTTTTGAAAGAAATTTAAATTGTATAATAATTATTAAAATATGTCTATGTATGTAATTAAGTACAGATTAAAGTGATAAATACTTTCGACCCGTCTTTTATTAAATAATGTCATGAATATGAGATTTATTATTATTAGAAATAAATATGTTAAGCATATTAATAAATCATAGGCGCCTTATTCTGTACATTTTTGATTATGAGGTGATTTTTTAAGTAGTGCTGTCTTTTTCTTTCCTATGTTAAACTAAACATGACATAAATAGAGAAATGAACTTAAAACAACTTTTATAACTACGGCTGTGCTTATACTAAATTAAAAATATTTTTCTCATATATGTCAAATCCGTTTTGAATAGTTTTGTTCCAATTATTTGTATTTCGAATGGCTAAGTAAATAGGTTTTTATTTCGATTAATCTAAATAAATAAATAAATAATTTAAATATTGTCATCGTATAAACTACATACTACCGTTGATCTAATCAAATAACTATCTTTTATATTATCTATTTCTGATATTTATTATCTATGGGATAAAAATTAATCAAGTAGTTTAGCATGAAATCGTGATCAATAGATATTTCACTGAAAATAAAATATAATATTAATCTAAATTAAAAGTAATAACTTCGTCGTTGTTACTAAAATTATAAGTAAATATAGTTATAATAAATATAATTGTGTTAATTTGAAATCGATATAATATCTAATTTGAAATCGAAAATTATATAGGTATATAAGGATGTTATTTGTCTTGATTAATTTTTACCCTCAATTCTAAATCTATTTAATTATTTTTATTGTATTCTACCTTAATATTAATTTGTAATTTGAATAAAAGCTCTATTATTTCTAAAAGTAGAGACAAACAAATAAAGTTTACAGGAACTTCAAATAATATTTGAGATCTTAACTCGCTTTCTAATTTGGAATACATATGTATATATTATAACCATAAATTAACTAAAGAATAAATAATTTACTGGGAATTCAAAATGAAGTCTCAATGCCCGCTGTCTATTTTAAAGTAAATATTATTAATAAAATAGACTGGTCTATTATTATATATATGTATATATCTAACGACGAGTTTTTCCTACGATATGTTGAATCTATATTTTACAATCAAGACTCTTATTCGGTCATAACTTAAAACTCCGGACAAAAACAGTTTGAAAACTAGTAACTGGTATTTGGAGGGAAGAAGGTAAAGTGAGAGGAAGGGCTACCACAGGAAGAGTTTTGATTGCGACACACGCATTAAAAGAGGAGCCCATGTTGATAATTGAGGATTTATATAATATATTTTAGGCATGTGTCCGATATACCGAAAATAATCTAAAATCGGACGTCGTCGGAATATCAGAACTCAAAACTATGTATATCGTTTTGGTACATCAATGTATTCTAAGTACGATAACATTAAACGCATGAAACATTCGTCCTGTCTCTTCTCAACTTTACGGTAACCCGTCTGTTAGAAAGAGATGAGACGAATTTGAAACATATTTCACATCACATCTTTTCATCTCTTTCTTACAGGCCGTACAATTTAAAGTAAAACAAAGACAGCACGACATCTGAAATCAGATGTCAGCATCGATATTAAATCCAAATTTCCGTATTACAACCGATGTCAGAAAATTCGGATATCGCGCATGCCTAGTATATAGGATATAGAATGCAAGGAATCCCTCTTATGCTATTCTACCGAGCTCGAGTAAATCCCAAAATCCCCTTGGGTCACCCCAAATTATATATATTTACTTATAGAGTTTTTTTTTATTTGTGTACTTATGGTGCTTTCGTCTTTGTTTTTGTTTGTTTACTGTAGTTGTACAGACCTTGGGTGAGATTTCTAAAATATTTTAAACTCTATGGTGCATTAAGATCGTATTTTCGTATCTAATTATATTGTTCATGTCATGATATGTTAAGAGATATTACCGATTATGTCGTATATGATCTCTAACCTATTGGTATCTCTTTCTCGTGTATGGGATTTGAAAGAAAGAAGATATGGCAAGTATTTTAGTTCTGCCTAATAAGTTAAGTTAAGAGATTATTGACGAAGATCATTTTGTCGAATGGGCAAAAAGGTATTGATATCTTAGCTATCGTTATAGGTACACTAGTATAAGCCGATTAATGTCTTACTACTGGACGGGACTGGCTTTTATACGCTTCCAATATTGCCTTGGCCAAAAGATGTTTTGTTTTTGTGTTGAATTTTTGTATGTAATTGTTTGTTTACTGATCTTCCAAAGCGTCCTTCAGCTCCATGGCGAGCTTGTAGCCGAGTTCCGGTCGACGATCACGACCTTCCACCATGGCTAGCACCTGTAACAATATTTATACTAATAAAATAAACATCGTGAAATTTCCGACAGAGAAGAGAAGAGTGCTTAAAGTTGTTTAAGGGTTTGGCATTAGCATTATGCTCTTCAATAACCTGTATGGTCTTAGAGTAACACGTGAACACCAAAAGCATTCAAAATGAGGGATGGTGAGTGGCATACTTCTTTTTCTAGCAGAATTATAGCACACAAATCATGAATAGCTGAAGGGCAAGCGAATATAATGATGACCAAATTTATAAGAGATTATTGTAATGGTATTTAGTGTAATAATATTATAATATGTAACTTTTTGTTTGAATTTCTATGATTATTATTGCTCAAATGTTTAAGCTTTATCAATATTGGTTAATAGATAATAGAGTTAGACTAGATCATGAAAGTGACGTTGCAACTTGATGGTTAGTTGGATAGCCTTTTATTAGATTACATGAAACGGGCACAAGGGACATCAGTTCAGGGGACATCAGGTGGTGACCACTTCCCATCAGGTGGTCCATTTGCCAGTAATATATATAATAGGTAATATCGAGATGTACCTGATGCGAGTCCACGATGACCCCGTTGTTATCGAGGATGGCTCGCTTGGTGTTCTCGATATCCTGGAGGTCGACTCCCCGGCTGGCGTCGTCCACCAACACCGAGCGGTAGCCTATAGCGAGTGCGTCCGCTATTGTTGCTCCTGGGGGCACAGGCATCGTATTATGGATACTATCTCAGGTTAGTGGGTTTTCCTATCAAGTATTACCAATCCAGTGCAAACTAAACCACGTAACGTCACTGGTCCTGCGTCTGTATTCTTTTCGTTTATGTGGGATAAGAATCCTATCCTATCGGATTATAAAGATGATTGCTGAGGCGAGGGCACTGGAATGATGATTTAGACTTACCCACACATACGTCGTAGGCCAGTCCACATATATAGATGTCGGTCGCTCCTCGTGAACGAAGTTGCGTGCTGAGGCTGGTGTCCGTCAGCTTCTTGTTATCCCAGAACACGGAATACGAGTCCACCTCAGGATTGGTGCCCTTATACACCTTGACCGCCTTCTCCACCACCTGACCACAAGCTCATTTACAAAACGATAGTCGAGCAGGAGAATTTACAGGCTCTTACGTTTTATTGCAGAAAGAAACAGCCGTTCCACTTTGACGCAAAAAGTTTCAAGATTTTATCACAGTGTAAGTTTCTAATTATAATATCCGATTGGATTTTGAAGGGAAATATAAGTAAAAATTATAAGATACCACAGATATAAAATAGTAGGGATAACTTTAATAAACACGAAACGGCGACATATGTGATTGGTAGCTACTTTTATCAAGCGTTTATCTTCTACGCAGAGATTAAATACTAGGGATACAGAAGAATACTGAGACTACACCTTAAGTTCTTTATGCAGTTCAGCTCCCCAGGTATCTTGCACGCAATGACGCGGCCAGAGCCTCTGCTTCATGGGAGGAGGGCCAGCGAAAACCACGGTGTCGTAGGCCTGCGCTTTATCAGCTGAAACCTGTTGATACCAATTATTTCAACTAACCGTTTGTGAACAACGTTACGAAAATTTGGAATGAAAAATAATACTTATTTTAAGGACATTTTTGGGACTTAATATAAAAACAGCTTACTTCAAACAACTACTATCGGAATACTATATCTAATAAATACTTATTACACATATTTATTACATATGTATATATACATAAAAACCTTTTTGGAAAGTATCGAGAGTTATATTAATGTAACATAATTTAAGATGGATAATATCATATATAAAAAAAATCAAGTAATAAAAAGGTAGGTAACATAGAGTGGCAAGCATAGTCGTACACCAACTTTGTATGAAAGCGCGACCCGGCACGTTAAAATATTATTATATTAATATGAGTGAGTGACGTTCGTGCTTAAGAGATCTCTTAGAGACGACTAAGAGTGGAGATAGCAAAAAAAATTGTTTATATTATTTTTTTTTTTTTATTAAAACGCCATTATAAATTAAATGCCTTCATAAGTTAATAGATCTCTACTAGAACTTACTATGAACGAAAACAATTTTTGCATACAGGATTGAGGATTGATTAGGTAATGTTCAAACGTTATATTAATTAGGCTTCTATTTATACGAAACAAATGACGCGGCGTAAATAAAATTACGCATTTGTTGGCTGAAAAATATTGTGCAATTGACAAACGAACTTTTTTTAAAAGGGTTCATTACTTTCAAGGGAATCGGTTTTTATCCAACCCACGTGAAATTGAGGGAAAATTTTACGCATAATATGTACGTGTCTCTAGTTCATTTATTATAAACCTTTTTTAAAATACATAAACAAGATAAAGAGTGCAAATACACATCGCACTTACGCTATTTATAGTTTATTAAGACACAAATGAAATCTTTTCTCTTTTTTAGAACATATCTTAGGCTACATTCACAGAGCGTTTTGTTTGATCGTACACGGCGGCGGCGATGGTGTACATATATAGTTGTAGGAGGAAGTTTACACAGATGTTAGTATCCGGATCCCGAATACACGCAATCCGATGTATCAAAAACGGTGCAAATATAGCCTCCAATAGCAGTTAACACCGTATCTGTTAAAAACGATCCTATAAATACGGACCTTCGGTGTGAATGTGTGCTTATTAATTAAACTAAAATGATAATAAATTCCTAAATTCATCGAAAATCAACTAAGATAAAGTGATGGACGAACCGGACTAGAAGGATGTAGCTCTCGCATATGCACGTTGTCGATGAAAGAGACGTGATCCGGTGGATGCCAGTCCAGAGAGTAGAACACGCAGTCGAACGGCACCGTCTCCAGCAACCTGTTGATCGGATCTACCACCTAGAAATGGAAAACATTTTCGATTATAACTTGTATAGCTATATTGCGGACTCGGGTGTGTGTTTTTCACGTACTAGTCATCCTAAATAAAGGTCAAAGTTTGAGGCAACTTTTTTTTAAAGAATAATAAATAAATTAAGGAAGTACTAATATTTTTTTATATCCCACCTTTTAAGCTCACTCGTTTTATGAGTGGGGACGACTGGGATAGCCCAATGGGTCGGAATCGATCTTGGGACTTTTTACATCGCTAGGCGGCCCGTAACCCATTGCGCTATTGACGCTTCGATACATATTTATATACAGAAGGTAACAATAAGCTATAATTATATGTAATTTGATTTTCAGATCCTGTGTAACATACGAAGGATTAGGGCTATCTACAATAAAAAAAAAATTACACGTAACCCCTTGGATTTAGGTTTGTAGTTACTAGGTAAGCAATATATAATGCCTCTTCAAACTACCTATTCACCACAACTGTAGTAATCCGATTCTCATGAGCGCTGAACCGCGAAGCTATTGTGCCAACGCGCTATTATAGTCTGATCAAACCATTGTGTATAAAAAGAATGACGCATGAAAAACGAAGGTCCAGCCTTACCCAGTTCTAAGATACTATACATAAACAACATACATTAAGAGTCAGCATCTTTATTGAAAAATGAAAAGTCGATAGTAAAAAAACTGGCCACAATATATCTGTATTAAAAAAAAAAACAACAAAATATTTTAAAAATAAAAAAGTTTTAATCATTGTCAGTATAATACTGTTCGTGTCTTATCCTGAAGCTATGCACTTTGCGCGCGAAAATCTCGACCTTGACATTCGCCAATGCAAATACAAGAATATCGATTATACGAATCACCGATTATGCAACATTAATCAGGGCAATCGGTAAAAAAACTCCTTGTCAAAAAAATAGGTAATGTTAGAGACTAGCCCTAGCCTCCAATACGGTGCTACGTCATAGGATATCATAATTAATTATATCATTATTAATATCACATTATTATTATTATTACATATTATAAATATATACAATTATTATTGTAATTAATTGATCAATAATTTGTACAACTTTAGTTAATATTATTTTATATGGAATAACATTTAATACTGGCATGTAACACTATTTCTTATTTTAAAAGTGATTGAGCTGTCATAAGGAAAACAATGGATGATTGGGATCATTGTAAAAATATAGAGAGAGAGATTGAAACATTATTGTACAACTTAATTTTATTTTGCCATCCCGAACTACTGAAATTACAGTAACAAAATACGATTGATAGATTATTACAAACTAAATGAAATATAAATTTAAAGCATTTAATATTCAAATTATTGTATGTGGTAATTTTTTCTACAAGTACCTTCGTTACTGTACGTAATGATAACCGCATTCTCATACTTAAGACTAATTTTCAATTGAATTGCTTAACCGGTAAAACTTATTAAAACAACTTCAAACTTGATTTGAAACGGTACCAAATCGCAAAGTTACCACCCCATTTCGGCCGCGGTGGTGCCTGGTACTATCGTTTCGATGGCCTAATTGGAATTTGCCACCTCTACGTGTGAATGTTCGAAGAAAATCTAATTTGAACACTTTGAATGCCTTGACAGCCCATTTCAATAGTCTGGTAAAAATAATTATTAAGTTCAAAACTGGAATGCTGGTTCTATTTGTGTTGGACGTGTGAGTTGTTGGAGGTTACGTCATGGAGGATTAATGTCTATGCAATTTTTTTTTATTAAAAACCACAGATAGCTAAATATTACAAATATTTTGTTACTTGACATGTTAAACACATAAATCAACTTCTTCTTAAGGTTTTGGTTGATATATGAATATGCGTCTGATTGATGTTATTCTGACCAATTTAAATGTAAACATAGATGTTCGTTTTATGGTCTATTGTAATCTGACGGGATGGCAATCCGTCAGACACAGTTAAAGCAGTTTCAATTGGTTTCGTACCTTAGGCTACTGAGAATTTCTTGGTAGGGAGACAGGACTTCGAGATCTGTATTCATAAACCAACCATAAAACAACTACATCAACCAGGCTTTATCAAATATCACATCATTAGATACCAGCGGCGGCCTTACCCATTGCGAGGCTCGGGGCGGTAGATCTTTGCGACTCCCCCTGTCCTCGGTGAAAAGTATATATGTGATTCGAAAGTACGTCTGGTTGTTTGGTTAAGGTATTTGTTATGTTTGACGAGAGATGATAAAGTTACACAAATAAATAAAAATTGTGTACTTTTAAAATATTTTACATCGAAAGAAAACAACAAACTAACAAAAAAACAAATAAAGAAATTATATTTTTTTAAATTGATGTTTTTGGCGTCTTCCTTTGACTAAAATCTTTAATTAAAGCATGGGCCGAAACTATGCGATTAAAAAACCGATCTTCAAGTGTTTCGAGGCGCGATATATTACGTTCTGAATTAATGAATTAGTTAACTAAATTTATTTTAATTTACTGTTATTTTATAACCTTAATAAATAACTAGAGATCAAAAACAAACGTTTTAAATAAAAAATCTATTTGAATTTTGCTTGGATTTTTGCGCGAGGCCCCTGCAAGAGCGAGGTCCCGGGCGATTGCCCCGTTCGCCACCCTCTAAAGCCGCTGTTAGATACCATAAAATTAAAAAAAAATAGGTAAACTTGTTCTTCTTATTTAAGCGCGTGGGGCGTATTGTTTTTGTCCTTAGCACAAAAATATAGCATGCTCTTGAGTGAATTTCGTCTGCGATCTCTTTTCTATCACAAATATAAACAATGTCAACAACAAAGAAAATTATGGTGCTGTCTTCCTGGCCTGGAATTCGGTCACGACGGCGAATTTCAAGGAAGACCAGCCAACTACGCATTTGCTCTCCCTATACACTGGCTTACTCACCCTTCAAACCGGAACACAACAATACTGAGTACTAATGTTTGGCGGTAGAATATCTGATGAGTGGGTGATACCTACCCAGATTGCCTTGCACAAAGCCCAACCACTAAGTAAATCAGTCAAATTCAGAAATTCTTAATCAAATCAAAACTGGTTATTAATAATAACATTAATTTATGTATTGTGTTTATTATTAAAATAAGGAAATTATTATTTCGTTTTATATTAAACATAAGATATGTTTAATATGTTATGTATACTATGTTTAAACCTACAAAATTGAGACTTAATTTTTCGAATTATAAACATAGTTTATTATTTTATAATTTTTATTATTAATTAATTTCCTTTATATATAACATTTTAGTATTTTAAATATGTATTAGTGTATAATAGAGATATACATTACATATACATATGTATATACGTAGTAAGTATAAGTGTTAGTGTGTAAATATTTGGATGTAAGTTTATGACTGCACCGCCTACGCTGATGGTTTTAAAAATTCTCTCTCAGATTGGGTTGTCTGGAAGTGATGTACTAATTAGCCATAAGTCCGTCCATTGTACAACACTTGTAATCAACATTTATTTATTTTTCGTTTTTGTATTCAATAATATTGGTTTGTTTTTTTTTCTGTGTGTTTCGTGTTGTTTGTGGTGTACAATAAAATATATTTCATTTCAATATTTTATAAAATTAACATTATCAAAGTAAATTGAATAATGAACTATACCTATGTGATATGGATAGCAAAGTTTTCAATTTAATTAATTAAATTCTAACAAGGATATTACATGGAAGAAAAACTTATAAGGAACTTAAATTTATAAGGAACATCAATAAAAAATATCTCTGACTCTCTCTTACTTTTGTATAATCATATCTCAGTACTACAAAGCTAGGGGGAATAAAAGATAGGGCCCCTAACGCATAGGCATCTGTTAAAACATAATTATGACCTATATTATGCAAAAAACTACATATTAATTATTAACTAAGTTATTAGACAACTAACGTCCGATTTTAAATTCATTTTGTGAGACTACGTTGTTTGAGATTCAATGTTACTCCTAGAAGTTATATATTTATTACTGAACAATGTGCGAATCGATCTTATATTTTCCTGTATTACTGGGAATCCCCGGAAAATTGCATCTTTTACGTTATTATTCACATACTGCAACTATTATTGATATAAAGCGAAACCATACAGATTTGGATAAACTGATTGCTTCCTCTGCAGATAATCTTGTCTTTGGTAAAGGAAATTATTAAAAATGTTTGCTATAGAATTGTAATCTTTTTTTTTAGTAAATCTTTATTTCTAATTAACAATACTAATTTACTAACATGAGAAAACATTCTAAATATAACATTTATTAAGTATGTACAAGTTTATTTAGTATTCCAGACGAATATATCAGCCTTACTAAAAAAAAAAATTGTTTATCAAAAAACTGAGACCGCCTTGCACGATCGCAGTCTTGCCTCTCCCTAGCCTTTGTCCCCGTAATTAAATTGACTTATTCATCCGTTTCAATGGAACTTATGAAGTTCGTAGTATTTCTTCTATTTTGTAGATTAATAGACGGCAATGATTAAACTATTAAATCATTAATACAAAACATTTGTTGACTGTGACACAGTTAACACACCAAGTACATTCGTCGAAGTAATCTCTTTTAAGATATAATATTATTATATTCATGGCCATTGTTTTATTTAGATTTAGAGATATTTGTAAATCCTTCTAAACGATTGAGTCGATATTTCTTCTGCATTAAGCCTGACGGCCTCAACTAGAGTTTTTAGGCCATTGTAAAAGAAATGAAGTGTTTGGAAATGAGCCAAAATATATATTTTTTTTAAACATTTCAAACCTTTTGTGAATTTCCGAACGATCGGTTAACTTACTTCATTATCTGTGGTTACTGCAGCTCTATTTAAACATGCAATATCTTCATTCGTATACTGCACCATTATTTTCATGCCAAAAGAAAGCAAAATTAAATATTTACATATATGAATACATAGTATCGATACATATTTTTATCCTTGCTTTGATTGATCCGATTCCAAAAGTAGCTAACTAATTTGCTATTGCAATCTATTTTTTGCTGTCCTTGTGGAGTAACGATTAATATCCTTTTTTTTCGTTATATTTTAACATACAAAAATAAAATTTAGCCCCGCATTCATCTTCCTAGGAGAGGTCCTTTGGAGTTCAATTATTGAGACATACAAAATTAAAATTGATGAATTTTAATAAAGTTAGAGATCTGCTAACAGTATTGATTTCCAGCGTAAAAATAGTTTCGTTGTCATATTAAACTCTTTCATTTCGCGGACTTTCGAGCCTTTCGTGTGTTGTGAAATTGAAAACATTCGCGTATTTGAAGTACTACTGGGCCGACATGGCCCAGTGGTTAGAACGCGTGCATCTTAACCAATGATTTCGGGTTCCAACCAAGACAAGCACCACTGAATCTTCATGTTGTTAATTTGTGTTTATAAATCATCTCTTGCTCGTCGGTGAAGGAAATCATCGTGAGGAAACCTGCAGGTGTCTAATTTCAACGAAATTCTGCCACATGTGTATTCCACCAACCCGCATTGGAACAGCGTGGTGGAATATGTTCCAAACTTTCTCCTCGTAGCGAGAGGAGGCCTTAGCCCAGCAGAGAGAAATTGATAGGCTGTTAATGTGCGTATTTGAAGTACTTCTGTTATTTTTTTTTTTTCTTATAAATACAGACAAAAAAAATACGGATAAAACGGCAACATTATTGAAAAGATGCGAATGTTGAAATCAGGACCGTAAATATTGAAACTGTAATCGTTAGACATTTCAAACTGTCGGTCATTTTGTATGATGTAAAACAGCTCAATGATAATTGCAAACAATTATTATTATTATTATTCATTTGCATATTATGCGTCGCACTTTTGTACGTTTTGTTTTTAGAAATTATTTTTAATTATAAAATCGTTTTTGGTTATAGTTTTGGGTCATTATTGTATATTTATTTTTATGTACTAAAAATACAATAAGTATTTTTTTCTCACTTAACAAACCCAAAGGATTTGGTTATTGAGGAGATTCCAGAAGTGGTTTACAGGCTGTTGTATGTACATATAATAATATATAAAGGAAGTTTGAACTCCAAAGAAGGATATAGGGTACCTTTTTTACCGAATTCCGATCGATTTAACCCTAGAACGCGAGCGAAGCCGCAGCCAAGAACTACTATTGTATAAAGTTAGTAATCATATAATTATATTCGACTGTAATGAAATCTGCAAAGCTTTACGAAAACAACGAAATAATTTATAAAAGACATGAGCGTTTTCAGTATTCTTATTATGTAAGTTATGTACATACGTGGAATCAAGTTTTATGGAGTGAAATTGTACGATTTTAAATTTAAATAAGTTTATTAATTAAGCATTGATATGTTTGTCATTATTAAGAATGTATTCGTTCATTTCATTCGAATCGGAATTCAGTCAGTTAATGGTTCTTTTTTTAAATTTTCTTATTCTACTTGCCTACATAACAAATAATCGTTACTTTATCGATAAAATAGTCGATTTTCAACGATACAATAGTTAACAAAATTCGATTTACCAGTAAATTCGTAACACAAAATACAAATGATCCCGCCTCTCGTTAAGATAACGTGCTATCAATCGATCAAACGTAACGTAGGGCGTCGTAACGATGCATGATGACGCGAATACGGATACACGCATTCAGCTATACACAACAATAGGGCATGTTGCAATAGACAAACACGATTATAATATCGATCGCTTTGGTACCGTCAACCAGCTGATGTTAATCAAGACTCGCGATCGAAATTAACAAGTCATTCTGAATACTTTTATTCGGTAAATGTTATGTTATCGGTGTGCGTATTGAAATCTTAGCGTCCATTAGTCAATTCATGAGGTTGTTAATATTTCTAACAATAATATTCAAATATAACACCTACAGGGCCGGACCGTAAGTTTAGGGGCCCTGGTCTATCACTACTTAGGGACCCACTTAAGACATATCTGAACGTAGACTTGAATTAAATTAATTGAATGGGTTTGATTAATTGCAGGACTCGCAGGTCTTACATACGATACGATCTGTTTAATTTAATAAAGATATGGATTCTTTCGCAATATCGTCTATTTTTCACTTTGACTTGACTTAGCTGGGGGCCCCTTGATGCCACGGGGCCATGGGCTGGAGCCCAAAACGCCATATGGTAAATCCGGCCCTGAACACTAAGTAAAATAAGGGTTTACGTAAAATTTTTCTATTCAATGACGAACACACATAAAGGAAAGACTATCGATAGCGTCATTTCATCGGATAAATGATTTTGGATCGCATGGCAAACCAATTTATTAAGAAATTATTTGCTATAGGAAAACTGTGATTAAAAAAAAATTACAGCAACAACAGTACGTTATGTACTATGCTTTATTATACAAAACAATATTTAAATTAGTTTGTTCGAAAGCGTTAATTAAAAAAATGCATAAACTGATTATTAAGAAAGGTATAGAAAATATTTCAACACGCTATGACCCTTGCGGACATTTCGTTTAATGCTGGTTGAATTGCGCGGAGCAGTAGAACAGCAATTTAATATTAAGGTTTTGTTTTTATTTCATTTCATTACGGACAACGTCTGTTCGCACGTTTTACATTTGTTTTTTTTTTCATATATTCAGCCATAACGCTGCTCTACCCGGCCAGTAACTTTTTTCCGCTCTCTAAAATTATTATTTTTTTAAATCGTAACAATTTAGTAGCAATTGCAATTAAGAATCCTCTTTAATTTTCTGCACATCTACGGCTAGAGCTCTTCAAAATAAGACCATAACCGATCTTCAACGGACAGCGTTCGTCCCATATTCACTGGGACGAACGGTACGTCCCATATTCATAAGAATCGGCTTACGCTATTAATATATAAGATTGTTTATTAATCAAATCAAATCAAAATATTCTTTATTTAAGTTGGCTCAAAGTACTTTTGAATTATTTATACCTTTTGTATGTGCGGTTGATACAAATCCTAGGTAATTCTATAAAGCGAGTACCAATTATATTGATGTGCGATATTCATCTGTTTATTGCCATTGCCATTGCGAAATCTTTTATCATTCTGATTAAACTTTTTTTATTACAAATAAAAGGCTATTCAAAACACCAAACAATAGTCGGCCATGTTGTATTTCAACACACACGGCACAACAATAATTTCATTAAATCGATTTTTGTGGATCAGCATTTTTCGTATTGTTTACGTGTAACAATGAGTTCGCAACAATTAATGCTATTTTAGTATTTTTCGTGCAAAAGTCAATTTAATTGATTGATCGAAAATTTTACTATACAAAATGTATAAAACTCGTTTCCGGTAGATTCACCACCCGCGTACGCCCAGGTGTCAGGTACCCTAGATCCTATCCTGAACCGTAACCAACGTGTGGGCTAAACTTCATGATAATCAATTGGTTAGTTAAGACTCTAAAGCGATTTTTTTTTTTTAATTGAATTATTCCTTACATCTCCAATGCGGCAAAAACTTGGGAATTGTTAGTATGTCCCTTGTGCCTGTAAACACTCTGGCTCAGTCACCCTTCAAACCGATACACAATAATTCAAATTCTTGGCGGTAGAATATATGATGTGTGGGTGATCCACCAATTAAACAATCAATTTACGCATTTATAATATTAATTAGAATTTTATTTATCGACATAAAAGACGCAAGAAAAGCTGACAATCAATCAATGTATACTAATATTATTAATAAAAAAGTAACTCTGTCTGTTACTCTTATATGACCAAACCACTGAAATGATTTTGATGAAATTCGGTATGAAGTTGTACTCGAAGGAAGGACATAGGCTACTTTATTTACTTAACACCTGAAAACTAACTGCTCAAACGCGAGCGAAGCCGCGCGACAACTATTTGTTTATATTTCAACGTACACAGGAGTCTAAATTTAACAATAATGAAGTCAATGCGGCAGAGGTTTATGCTAATATCAGAAATATTGGTTCAAGACACGAACTGTCACATCGTCGGATAAATACTTGATGTCCATTTTGAAAGTTCGGCATTAAAGAGTGAACAATTGATATTTTATGCCGTTTTATCGAGATTTATTTCAATCGCGAGGCCATAAAACCCTAATGCGAACAAATTCTTGAATATAAACATTAACCTTATCAGCACTTTGGGTGATTTACGCCCCACGAAAATAAAAACCTTTTCAATACATTTATGATGTTTAAATACATGAAAAAAAGTAAAAATTAGGCGTCAATAGCAATTGTTTATGGACCGTTGGTTCGTTCCTGACCCCTTGGCTATTGTCGTCCAACTCCTAACACAAACTTTAAGCTTAATTGGAAGGTTGAATCGGAATATTAGTAATTCCTTATAATGGGGGCATTGGTTTTTTTTATAATATATATATCGGCGCCAATTTTCGTTTTTCACATAATGGGCTAATAAGTTTTCACTTTATTGGCATATATGTGAAGAAGCATCGAGTTTTTTTGCAGTGACTTCACCTTGTTGGCAAATGATAGGATCTTCGGTTGACATCTATTGATGCTGTAATTTAAGCAGTCTATTCATTCCTCATACGAAAACTCCCGTGACTGCCTCGTAATTCGAATATCTAATACTTGTAGAACATGCGTTATGACAACTAATCTTACCTCGCTGCCGTCTTGCTGTGCGTTGCACTTGCTGATATTTAGAGTGCCAGAGATGAAGTCGTTCTGCACGTCTACTATCAGGAAGGCGCTCACTGGACGCACTATCTGTTCCAACATATATTGATATAATTAAGGATGAGAAAACAAATACAACACGAGAATTCTGGATATATATTCTAATAAGTATAACAATAAATAATTAGACTACTACGGACTTATTAAAGCCTCTTTTATATACTTAAAAAAGTACACGTTTTGATTACGAATTGGTGTTAGTGGCATTTACTTTTTTTTATTGAAATTCTAGTATCTGTCATCTTTATGCATATGTTATTTGTAGCCGTATCTCTTAGGAAGACATTGTTAGCTTCTGAATTATGTATGCCGCGTAGACAATCCTAACATTCTTGACAAAACTTATAGTTTCTTGAATATTGTAACCGGACAAAAAGCTAGAATAGAAATACTAGCGGAGGGATATATTATCCATTTACTCACCACTTTGATCCAATGGTTCCAGCAGAAGGTGAATTCTTCTTTGTCAATAAAGCCGTCATCATTTTTGTCGAACACCTGGAAGACGTGACGAGCCTTCTCTTCCGATATTGGGTAAATGTGACCCTTATCATTACGGAATAACGCCTTGCAGATCAACCGGAACTCGTCAAGGTTTAATAGACCATCCCTGTTGAAAAAAGGGGCTACAGCATACATCGAACGCAAAAAAATAATCTTAATAGACAAGACTTAATATTATATTTACGAGGATCGGAGTACCTAGTTAATTAGTAAATAGTACGTTAATTACGTGGAGGTTTTATATATTTATAAAAGTAGGTAATAAATGTATCGTAATTTGTATAAAAAATATATTTAAGAAGTCTACCTTAAAACCGGAGATACAAGTTAGCTTAAAAAAAAATTGTTGATCGATTCAGGATTTTACAAGTAAATTTGGTTCTTTTTTTAACAGATATTTATTAAGCCGTATCTGAGAACCAGCAATAATGATATAGGTACGTAAAGCCTTTTCTAATCGCAGGAGTAAAAATAAGCAAACCTTAGATTACTTGAGTATTCATAATAGCTCTGTCATATTATGTTATAAATGTGAAGTCTAATATGGCAGAGCTATTTGACAATACCAACGAATCTGGTTACGTTCAGACTTCAGAGTCGTTAGTATTTTAGGTACCTATGGTAGTTTTTACTCGTATGTATGTACTTATTTTAATTGAATTACATTTCGATTTTGATAAAAATGTTTGTACACAAGGTTAAGTTACTTGTTAAATACAATTATTGAGTTATTACTACTGAAACCAAAGAGTACTAACTTCATACTTTTTATCATCTACATAATCCTTTATCGTATAATACGCCTTATTAATTCATTAAAATTTTTCTAACATGTGATTGAAATTTATTAATTGGCAAAGCTAAAAATATTTGTGTAATTTTATTATAGAAGCGAACACTTTGCCCAAGGAAGGATGAATTCCATCATCGTAATCATAAATTCTGCTTTAAACGCGTAACTAAGTCTTATGTAGGTACTTTAAGCTTTCGCGATGTACGTATTAATCGAATTTATGTATTATGTTCACCGAAAAATCCGACTGCTCAGCTCGTGATTAATCAGATAAAATGGAAAGGCAACTTATTTAAAAAGATATGTAATATAGTCTGAAAGCTGACTATACGAAATAGTTTAATTTTACATAACATTACATTACCCGCCTGTAAATTTCCCACTGTTGGGCTAAGGCCTAAGTTTAATTGTGTAAATATATCTTCCGATATTTTTCATTTTACTAAAGCGTTATAAATTTATAACTATTTTAAGGAATGATTATTTCAGACCTCTTTTCCTCGAAAACTTTCGCAAGCGTCATGTTTGTATTGACGTAATAGGTACTTATGTTTTATCTTTTACGTAACAGTAAGCTTCAAAAATATCTAAATGATTCAAATAGATAGAAAATAATTATACTCAATAACTAACATTCTAGATTACCTATAAAAGGCTAGGTAAGTACTTCAGTAAGTTGAAGGGCATACCTACGTGATAATAATAGTTACATTGTTTTGAAATGTGCAAGAAAATCCCCGTGTTCAGAAAGACTATGATGGTTTCACAAGTAATTATTCTTTGGAATGACTTGGTCTTAATAAAAAATAATAAAATTACAGCTGATATAACAACGTGCAATTATCATTTTAAAATAATTGCATAATAATTTTCTTTAATCACATAAATTTGAATATGGAATAGGTTTTTTAATAAAGTATGTGTTTGCTCTTTGACGTATACGAATTTAAAAATATGATTAACGTCATCGATTATCGTAAACACTAATTATAAATTAGAGCATTTTCGTCAATGAAATTTTTAACAAACGAAATAGGTATCATTATACTTTTATAAAATCGTTGCACAAATAAAACCCAAAAAAAAAAAATATATATTAGGTAAATCTTTTTGCGCGCAATTTTGTATGCATTCATGTTTTTTTTTTTTAATAGGTAATATTACATCTTTATATTGTATGTAACTTAAATTGATTATTTTTATATCTTTATCTATAAATTGTATACATAAAATAATACACCAATTTAGGTTAGACACTAATAAAATATTTTTACCAAATAATTATTTGTCCATTTGAGTCTTAACATGATTATATGACTAGAATATTTTTTAATTCAAAAGACTGACTAGGTATTTTGATAATGTAGAACTTTAACTTGTTTTCTATGTAAAGCCTACCTAATAGTGCATATATAAAATTGTCATTAATCATACAAGAGTAGAGGTTCTATTATTTTTCAAAAAAAATTAAAATGTAACATATTATAAAAAAAGAATTATTTCTAATTACAACTTTCAAATGTGTAATATTTGTAATAAATTATTATTTAAAAACTTAGCAAAAAATTACAGTTTCAGATAGCCAGTCCATATAGTCACACCACAAATTATAGAAACTTATGTTTTTAAATATTGTTCTTATTTTCGAAAACTCTAAACAAAAAAATCTCCACTTGGTTGTGAAAATGTTTTAAATTTTTAATTCATATTATCTATAATTCAATATAATCTATTCTATATTTGAAAATCAGTCAAAAAATAAAACTGATTTAATCAGCGACACATCATAACTAATGTAACCAGTTTTTGAATAGTATTCATAGAATAAAATAAATCTTGTTAAATAGCTTAACAGTATTAATTAAAAAGTTTTGTTGATTCGAGACATTTTTTTAGTATGAATGTGATTTGAAATTTCACTCGCATAAAAATACCAGAGTAATGCTTTTAGAAGTATGATTGTTTGCTATAATTATATATTTGTTTTAATTACTTATTAAATGATTAATGAATAAATGAAATACATAAGTTTCATAAATATTAATAATATTTGTTGGTTGATTTAGTTTATTATCATTATATTCAATGTTCAAGGAAACTTAAGTGAATATGATAAAAACTCTTTGAGTAAGTATTTTTTTGTTATTTTGTAGTATTTTAATAATGATTTCGGATGAAGTAGCATCAACTAATCTCATCACGTACCCATCCTTGTCAAAAGTTTCATAGCAGGCGTCCATATCGAACAAACAGCTTTCGTCCACTTTGAATTCGTTAGCAACCTCCGACATCGTTGGTTGGATCGAACTGAATCCGCAGCTAAAGCTGCGCTCTCTTATAAGGCAGTCCAACATCGTTGCGCAAACACTTCGCCTTCACGAAACTATAAAATATATAACTCGGAAACTATTTCTTGTATCTTCAAAACTTTCGAACTAATTATCACTTTTCCTATAAATGATAGACGTAAGACAGTTTAAACTTAGGTTTCATTCAAAAAATTGTGTAATTCGTGAATCATGAACACTGCAAGCGCCGGTGAGGTATAAAAGATGTTATTGACATTACACTTGATACATCTGACTGATGTAAGATTAAGAGAATGATTTAGTTATTATTTAAAAACCTTTGATTTCTCTTAGAAAAATATATTTAATTGACTTACTTAATAATTTCAACTTAAGTACATTACTTGATTGTAAACAACTTTCGATTTTTGAAATTTCTAACATGACATTTTCTAATTTTTATCTAGGAAAGTAGGAAGGAAGTTTTGTATTGCATAAATATATCGATTATAAAATCGATTTGACAAACAGTCAGAAGGGTTCACCTTCAATAAATGTCATTAATAAAAAGTACTGCCTCTCCCCTAAGAATTTCCCCAATTGATGGGGAAATTATAGTTTCCAGAAATTAAACCATTAATCAATTTTATAATAAGTTCTGTCGACTTACAAAAAAAAATCGAAATAAAAATATACTTTATTCAAGTATGCTTTGACAAGCACTTTTGAATCATCGTTTTACAAAATATATTAAGCGAAGGTACCACCGGTAGAGAATGTAGATTCTACAGAGAAGAAACAGCAAGAATATTAGTTACTCTTTTACAAAATTTAAAATACAAAGTTATGTTTGCAAATACAATTATATATGTATATAATGTATCCTGCCTGGAAATCAATAAGTATTTGTACTACGTTTTTTTAACTTCAGCTTCAATTAGGTTAGTATATGTTGTGACAACTGAACGAATACAACTTCTACTTCTACTTTCTCTTTTTTTCTGTAAGGATTAATGTAATGGAAAATTGAACCAATGTTTGTCATAAGATATTGGTTTTATAAATACTGAAACTTAATTGGGATCCGCCTTATTACACGTTTTATGTTGTAAAATAACATGACTGACTGCAGATTTCCTGTCAAATATTTTATGGATACATAACAAAAACGATGAGTTTACAAGTTTTATATGACACTCTAAATTAAAACCCCATAAAGAAATAAATATTACACAAAACAAAACAAAACTATTTTCGGGAACGATTCTGATCAAAACGTTTATTCGTGTATATTAAATTAATAATATCTTAGTTACCTACTAATTTGTCCAATTTGTTAGAATAAATAAATACAACATTTATATATAATATACACAATATTGAATCATGCGACATACATTTTGAACTTTATAGGCCTGGAAACTTAAAACAATGATAATGCTGCACTCTTTAGAAATGACAATTAGTTATATTTAACTTTTGAAGGTCATATTAAAAAAAACAACAATTCATTAAATATATTAAAAACATATATTTTTGATAGCGGTTTAACTCAGTTCTTACAATTTTAGTCTTAATGGTTTTGATATAAAGTTTAAATTTCTTGTAACCAAAATAATCGAGTGAATTACAATCTTTTACTTTAAAGACAACAAAAAAAAACTAGAACAAATGAGGTATTACCCGTAAGTCTAGTTAATTGTAAATGTTTTTATTGGATGTAACATCACACTATATGATACTGTCATTTTTTTTTTAAATATTTCATTTTGTAAGACAATTTTATTTGACAATTTAAAATTCTCCAATATATAATTTGATATAAACCAGTGTTTTATATATAATATCTAGTGTCCGACCGAAACTGGTTTTACGACCGAAACCGAAACCGAATTTCGGCAACGGTCTCAGTTTCGGCCGAAATCGAAACCGAAACTTTTTTACAAGAATTATGTTTAGAGGGAAAACAGAGAAAACATAATGAAAATAATCAGTCTTTTTTATTTTTTTTCTTAAATTCACATAGTTTTAAAAATGCGTTAAATAATAACTTAAATCCTTATTTAAGTTGTTACCTAATATCTCAATAGTTATAGGTAGCTACTTAATATTTAAGTAATAAATAAAACAATATAAATCACATTTATCTTTAAAACAAATAAACTATTTCTAAACTTAATTCGTCATTTTGTATGACACTTCAACAAATAACTATAGCTAAACTACTAAATTATAAACTAATCATAATATTTCAAAACGCGTAGACTTGATTCTAATCATTTCAAGCAGCAATCTGTATTTTTTATGTCTTATTAATATTCAGAACTCCCGAATGTAGTTTCGGTTTCGAGAAACGAAGTTAGGCGAGCGTGCACGACAACTTCCGAATTCAACGGCCAATTTTGGCCGAAACCGAAACTTGATTTTTGGCCGAAACTCGACCGAAACCGAAACCGAACTTTCGGTCGGACACTAATAATATCCTTTTATAAAACCCCTTTCAACTTCTTAGTTGTTGTTTATTTTATTTTTTAAAATTATATATAGTATAGTACGAGCCCTCGCTCGTAAAAAATAGTTAGTGATAAAAAAAATACATCATAGCTGTTTGGTGCAACACCTTTGCCATTTCCAAGAAGAAAAAACTACAAAAAAAAAGAAATAAACGTCAAGCTCAAATCTCAAGAACAAATCCTAACCGCGTTTGTGATTTAGAATTTTAAGCGGTTTTACCCGTAAAAAAATCTATTACTAGATTTTTGGTTTGCTTAGATATAGGAAAAAAGGCACATACTTATTGTAATATATTAAATATAATGCAATATTTACTTTGGTTAACTACTACATTTTATGTTACATATTAAAGTTAGTGCGATTTTGTGTGGGTAAGATGGTGATTGAAAAAGTGCACGGTCTACAAGCCACTAGGATAAGTCTCAACGATCGGTTTACAATATTAGCATCTGCAGCGACCGTAGCTCATGTTATGAAGCCTCGTAGGCGTCCTTCTGGATTGTTCTCTTTTAATCATAATGTTAATAACAGAGTTCTTATGGACCAAATAGCGTACCGATTAGGCCAGCAATCAAGAAAGGTAATAATTATGTACAAATTTACTTATGCTCTGCAACTAAACTTGAAATGACAAATATTTGCAATGGTTGCCTATTTGAATTCAAGATTGATATTTTAATTAAAGTTACAAACGCTAACAACACGAATCTCGTAGGCTACAATAATACAATAATTCGTTTCTTTACTAGTGCAGTTACCGTGTCAAAGGTTACCTGAAAGGGACCTCTGTTACAAAAAAAGCTGCTTTGCATGTTTTTAACTTGCAATATCCTGTGCTATTTAATGTGTTTATCTTGAATAGAGTTTATAAATAAATAGAGCTAAAATATAAGTTATGTTGTATCTTATTTAAAATATTTATAATAAATATGAAATTATGCATTACAATGGTATTATTTGTTTATTACATTACAGCAAGCAGTGAAACAACGTCTTGGCATGCCAGGGCTTAGACGCTTTGGCAGTGAAAGCAGTCTTATAGGCCTTCAGCGCTCCAATAGTTTTAATAACCTAAATCAAAACAGCATTAAGAATAGAGTAGCATGGAGACAGTCAAACATGAATCTCAAGTATGTACAAAAACAATTAATACTTTATTTAGATAGATCTTAATTAATATTGTAAATTTACAAGTGAGTTAGGTTATTTGTTTATTTCGACCCATGAGTCTGCTTGCATCGTGTATTGTGGGGGTATTTAGAAGGCCGGTTACTTCATACCTGTATTAAGGATCCTATGTCAATTTCTCTAACCCAGATGTGACAAGATGTAATAATCAATTAACATATAAACAAACAAACTTTTGTATTTATACTATTAGTAAGGACTAATAGTATAAGTAGTTTACACTAATTAAATATGTTAATTTGGACTTGCTAATAATTTTTAAGGCCTTCCTGAATCACTGAAAAGAGGCACTGATTTAAGGCCTCTGTCCAGTCCATTAAAATATTTAGTATATTTTAATTCTTAATTGATACCAGTAGTTTATACTATTTTTCTTTGCAGTCGGTCAGCATCATTTAGTAACTTATCACAGGGAGTTTGGCGCGGTCGTGGGTTCCGCCGTCGCGGAGGTAGGATGGGTGTCATGAGAGGAAGGATGAGGTATTTATTATGATAAACAGTTTATAATATTATATTCATAGTCTACAGTTACTTGTGAGCAGGAGAGTCATTCAAACATGCACGCTGATAATTTAGCCTGACACAGTCTGTACCTTCCGGAGTGAATAAGTCTATACATAAATGATAGCTACAGTAGAAATTAATATCATTTCAGAAAATGGAAAAGAATATATCCAAACTAAAGAAGAATCAATAAAATAAAACTCAGTTTTTTATTTGTCAAATGATGTAGTTTAGAACTAGGTATTTTCATTCCAAGATGTAAAATGAATGCTGTTACACAATGTTCTTTCTTAATTATTTTTTTTCATTTCCAAAGAGCCAGAGAGAGAAGAGAGAGACTAATCAGACACAACTGGTTTTAGAATAGTCTGTAAGCTGTATGACAGAATTGCTACATTGCCAATTTTTTAAATACCGTCGGCTTCCAATGAAAAATTGTACAGCAGTATTTGTATGACAGTTATATTAAGGCACACAACTGTATTAATGGCAATTCAAACAAACAATTAAATAAATTAATCTCAATAAAATTGTTGGCAGAAGAGGCTTTTGAGCTGCTGTGGAATATTGTAGGTTACTTATCTAGGTACAATTCTCATCTCCTTAATATTGTACTTAACCACAGAGGAAGAGGTGGGCGCGCGGGACGGGCGGGGCGGCCGGTGATGTCGCGGTCACGGACGGTGACGCCAAATAGGGGACGAGGCAGAGGTATTGTGATACGATCATATAATACATAAAGTTCTACTGACTATCCAAAAGCCAAACTATCTCAGCCAATGTTTCAAATTTTAACACATCAATCACCCTATATGGGGAAACAACCTATAATTTAAAGCATTCCTTGAATTGTGTCAGTGTGTGATAAGTGACCAACCTTACAAATCTGTAAAATCGTTTTCATCCTGTTAACACACTGACCATGACCATGACTACAAATAAATTAGATATAGATATTTTGGTTATATATAATGGAAACACAGAACTGAAACAGGAAACCCAGACAGTCAAGATTACGTGTGTCTGACTAAACAAGTCAATAGCAAAGTTTACTACATGGTGTATCTATTCAGTACTTCGATCTCCGTTCAGTATAATAATCGATACCTTCTCAACTTCCAGGTGGTGTAACTAGGCAGCAAAAAACTGTTCCAACTAAGGAAGAGCTAGACTTGCAACTTGACCAATACATGGCAAGCACAAAGTCTGCTCTCGACAAGGAACTAGACACATACATGAAGAATGCAATGGACCTTGAGTAACAGAGATATGTGTGTGATATGTGGACATGCAGATTATTCTCACAATTGTGGAATATAGTGTTAAAACAATTTTATGTTATTTTCTATTTTGTTACAAAAGTTTGTCCAACTTAAAGACATTAATGATAAATTTTTGATGTTGATTCAATTTATTGTTGTGTTAAATTGATTAAAGTAGGAATATGTAAAACCAGGTACAGATACATGATTGAATGTTACTTTGTTAGTAATCGTTTTTTTTTTTCTTTAATTTTAAGGTCATGATCCAGTGAATTGGTTTTTGCTATAAATATATTATCTGTATGCTAAGCAGATGAGTGAACATATTTAAAAGATTAAACGAACGAAGGCAGAATAACAAGTTTGTTTGTTTTATATAACATAATCATCTTCTGTACTATTTGTGTATTAGATTCATTCTGTTACAAAGTCTTGTATATCAGGTATATATAACTAGTTGTTTTTAATAAAAGGGCTTCTAATCCGTCCATAGACATTGGCATCTTAAGAAGTATTAACCATTCTTGTCATTTTTACGCAATGCCAACCATTGGATCATTCTTGTGCCAGTAATTATACTTACTCGTCATTGAAAATAAAATACAACATTAAAAAATTTGAATTTTAACAATAGCAGTCTGTTTTTAAGAATAGGGACAGTCCTCTTGGTCAAGGAAGAAATAAAGGCTGTGAATTTTTTGTGTAAGGTCATTGTTTCATATTTATAAATGAAGGTCTCATGTTGCATTGGATAAATCTTTTAAAAGCCCCAGAGTTGAAGTTTTTGATGTTATTTGATGCTTCCACCTCAGTCGCTTTTACGATTCACTTTCATTTTCCCTTTTCATTTCCACATATGAGAAAGAGATAGTTATATGTTCAGTGATGTAGCAAAAACAGTTTTCACGGGTAGTGCACATTCTTGACCAAAGTGATATATTAAGCATAACTCATCCAGTCCATTATTATACATTTAATGATACGTAAACAAACAAAATAATGTTAAAAAATGATATTACGATCATTGAAATTTACTAATATGGACTTGCTATTATAGTATTGTTCAAGGTCATACCTACAGGCTTTTTGCTTAGATATTATTCTAACTAGCTAAATATTTTACTATAACGATAAAAGAATGATCACTAGTCAGATCAGATAATTATGGGAAATAGTAAATGTTGATGATCGAAACATCTCTTGTAATAACTTTTTTAAGATTAAAATGAACCCAATAAATAAAATTAAATCCGTTACAAAGAGCAGGTAAAATATTCGAAGTTCCTTTTTTAATTCGTTCGAAAATACATTAGTTACAGTATCATATCGATATTATTGGTTTGTTATAGTGTTGTCATAATGTCGATATTTGAAAAATACAAGAAGAATATATAAATCAATGTCTACGAGGACGTAATTATTAATTAACATTTGAATAACTCTTTTTTTTTTTCTTTAATGTTTGTAACTATTTTGGTTTCTCTTTGAGTACTAAACTGTCAGGTTCTTTGGATACGACAACGCATGCGATAATAACAGATTGGTCAATTAATGTTGTTCAGAGAGTTATTAGTTACACCTGTGTTATCTTCTTTCAAATGTCGAACTAAGATGATAGAAAGAGGAAGTAATTTTTTTTTATAATTTTGGCCGCTTTTCAAACATTTAAACTAAATTGCTTTTCTATTTTTTTTATCTATTGCTGTTTAAGTGTGAATATAATTAAAGCAACAAGTTTGATTTTCCATTTTAAAGATTTTAACAGATTTTAAAATTAAATGAACATTTGACTGAGACTTCGGAATTCGGACTTCGACATATAATTAAGATGTCTTAAAAATATAATTCAGCAAAAATAAATATGCTCAGTTGTTTTTATTTTACTTATTACAGAGTGTAAGAAATACTAACGTTGAGTCAATTCCTATATCATTTATTGCAAAATATTGCATTGTTTTGCTTGCATTTACTTACCTCTATTAAATAAAATATAAAAAAAAGATTTTTTTTTTAATTAGTGATAATATAAGACACTCCGTTACAAATGTGAAACCGGTGATAAATTTGTAAATAGTAACTATGCATGTGTGATTTTGAGTGTACTAATATCCCTGTAGTCTATTCCAATTACTGGAGGACGCGCGTTCCATCTGCATTTTGTTTGAGATTTTAAGCTCCAAGATATATATATATATAAACATACGAGTTTATAATTATTGGAATACAAAATACATCAAAATAGTGTAAAAAAATGTATATCACATTAACAAAGAGGTCGTATTTAATAATAATAACTGACTGATTAATCGGTCGAGATCTAAACTAATATAATATGGTGTTATGAATACGTAAAAAAAATTTAAATGTTGGTGAAATTTGAATCGGAACTTTGGAAGTGAAGTTTTAATGGATATAAGTATTTAATCAAGAATCGTTTAGTAGTTTATAGCAAATCTTATGGAATGTGTAAGTAACATTTAAATATTTGCTCCTCGTGTTATAGAAATAAAGCATAAGTTAACACAACGGGCGCGTAAAGGCAGAGAATAACTTGCAGGAGGGGGTTCCGCTCTTCTCCAAACCACACTCTTTCATCCTGTCAAATATAGCCTAATCCAAACCGAGAAGAAGAAGATTTAAGCAAACCTTAGTTTACTTATTGGTATATTATATAGGTACTTCATATTGTTCTTTATTAATATATCTTTATTTTTAATAGAGTACTATTTATTTCCACTCTATTTTTTAACTTCAAACGTATGTTCTATTCCAACGATAAGAAGAGAAATGCCAAATAAACAACATTTGACAGCACATTAATACGATGTCATTGGTCGAGAGCATGATTAATTTATGATATTCACTATGGATTTACGAAAATGACGTTTTGATCGTCGACGAAATTGTTATCGGAAATTTGGAAGTAAAATTATTGTGGAAGTAAGTGTAATAGTGTTGTATTATAAATAAAGATATCTAATGATAAACTCATAGTAGTGCATAATATAGCCTATTTATTAGCAGATCGCATGAAATATGTCAATCTAAGGTTTGTTTAGTTCTACTTCCATTGGAATAGGCTATCCCGATAACAACATAGCCGACACCCAAGACACCACTTTTTGTGTTTCCCTAATTAGTATCATAGATTATTCAAAACGACCAATGAAATCGCGTCAATTAAATGTCATAGTTGTTTATTTGTCTTCAGTCCTTGGTGGAATAGTCTATAGGGTGGAAATGACTAACTATTAGTAATTTTAGTAGTGTTATGTTACGAGATTATCAGTTTGCAGTTATTTTATTTCATTTACAATTCACGCTAGAACCATTTGTTGTGTTTTGTAACTGTGTTAATACTAAGGATAACTTATCTTGTTATCAATAAAGGTCAATTTTGTAGTGTTGTGTTTATTTTACCTCTAATTTTAATGGCTTTCGTTAAATGTTTACTTGGTGGTAGTGCTTTGTGCAAAGCTTTCTGGGGAGGTACTGATCACTCATAATTATATTCTACTACCAAGTAGCAATATTGAGTGAGTTGGTGTCACTACAGACAAAAGGGAAATAATATCTTAGGTACCAAGGTCGGTGACGTAATGGGGATGTTATTTATATCGAAATATATTTACTAAATACTACTGATGATGATGTCTTCCTGAGAGATCACGGCCATGGCACTCATTCATAAACTATAATTCCAAAAGATTCGTTAAGATGTAAATTTAAAGAAATTAAAATAATGACTCGCTTCTCAATTTGTTTTTGATAATATGTAAAAATATAAATGAGTTTTCCTAAAATTTTGACATACATACTATTAATACTAGGAGTGAGTTATTCTTTTGTGGGTAATGTATACGTTTTTACAACAGGATTCCAGACAACGTACAAAAATATTCAATTCTAAAATTTAAAAGAATTGTTAAAGAGCGTTTGCCTGCTAAAGGTAATTACAACATTAATGACTTCTTCTTGGGAATGAGATGATCGCCTCCAGGATGTTTAAATAACGAAAATATGTTTATTGTTATTGTAGATGAAATCATTAGTTGTAAAAAAGGAATTAAAAAAAATCCTGATGATTTTCTTTTGCTGGTTCTTCTCAGGCTCGAGGTGTTAATATCCGAATCGGTGGTACATTTTTGACGATCAATAAGCAACTGTAAAACTTTCATATTGAATAAAGATCTTTGACTATACTAGCTAACTCTCACATATAAGACATAATTGTGTGCGAAAACAATTTGTGTACTCAATCCTCTTAAATCCAAACGAAAAGAATTCAGGCTCTGGACTTGCTGTATTTTCCTTGGCACGGGAAAATAGTGCCAATTTATGTGGGGAATTTTCGAAAAAAACCTAATATTTTTTAAATGTAATTAAAGGACATAACATTTTAGTTCCTTAGTTTTGTGACGTATTGGTGATATGAATATAAATATATATAGAACGGTTAATGTTTCTTACAGTGCTAACATCTATGAGCAGTGGCGATCAGGTAATAAAAAAAAATCATAATTCGAGAATAACAAAGAATCAGATATATCCCACAATAAAAAATCTTATATTTAAGTATTTTGTGCGATTTGCTTTTAGCTCTACTATATTATGCATTAAAGACAGTTATTAATTAATATATTTTAAATAAAACAAAACAGCATTCCGTTCATGTACACTTTACAATACTTCCAAAGTTTGTAACAACTTTGCCGATAAACTTTCAAAACGTCATTTTCGAAACATAGCCATAGATTATTATTGAAGATTTCGACCAATGATATTGAGGCAATTCAAAATCAAAGTTGTTTATTGTGCGTTACACCGTTTGAAATTGGAGTAGTTTACACATGTATTTTTCCTGTATTAAGAGTAGAATATTAAGTGACTTTTACCATAAATGGTCCATTAATGGTAAATGTTATGACCGTTAACATAGATGACTTCATATTCATCATGTACAAAAAATAAAGTTAAACAGTTAAAAAAGCACCTAAAAATCAATAAATGTTATACTATTAGTACTTTATTAAGTTATTATAAAAAGCAGTTTATAAGCGAACCTATAAATATATAAATATTGGACAACATCACATATATTCCTCTGATCCCAATGTAAGTAGCTAAAGCGCTTGTGTTATGGATAATCAGAAGCAACGACGGTACCACAAACACCCAGACCCGAGACAACATAGAAAACTAATGAACTTTTTCTACATCGACTCGGCTGGGAATCGAACCCGGGGCCTCGGAGTGGAGTACCCATGAAAACCGGTATACTCTACTTGACCACGGAGGTCGTCATACCTGAACTCTGAATTTATATTAATTAAAAAGAGCGGTGCGTATCAAAAAAGCTGACAGGCACATTTTTGCGAAGTTGCCTCGGTACATATTTTTTGTAAGGCCGCTGTCGGATACCGTTACCTTTTATATAAATGGGATCTTTTTGTGTTAGATATGTGTCAATGACCTCATGCAAAAGTACTTGACGACGTAATACAGATATTACGGTGTCCTTAACTGTTAATAATGATTAATCAATGCGGGTGAAAGGAACCTGTTTTAAAGATTCTATAAGTTAGGACGTTGCTGTTTTAGTCATAATAATAAACAAAAAAAAAGAAACACCTTACGTTCATTCCAAAAGTCAAATTCAAACACAAAAATTGGTTATTCAAGGAGACTTAAATTTAGTGAAATAAAAGAAATATTCTCTATTCAAATAGGCTTATAATAGCATTTTCGAATTATCATTTTACAGTGTTCAATTAATTATAAAGCTACTGCCTTTACGGAAAGTAGATTCCACTGGGAAAAACCGACAAGAAACTCAGTAGTTACTCTTTTCCACCATTTTAATTACAGAGTATGTCGAAAAATACATTTAAGTCTTATGCATACCGTCTAAAAATCAATAATTAATAGTACGTCCACGTTTTTTTATTTATAATATAATCTTGTATTGAATAATATGCTTTATTTATCGATGTTTATTTTTTGTCATGAGCCTTAAATTTTTTAATAAGCCCAGTTAAAAATAACAGTGCAAACTTATTATAGAAACGAATACCATTCAGAGGAGGAATGTATTAACTTTGCGAAGTCAGAAACTAGGTGTTAATAGTTTATATTTCCTCCTCGTCTCAATACAATAATTGATGATAAAATAGGTTTAAAATAGGTTTATGATAACAGGTTAGCCGTAAGACATAATACTATAAAAGTAACCAAAGTATTCTAATCGAGCAGTATCAACATCAGTTAGTTGTATAACTTTTCTAACCACGTATGGTACGAGGTTGAGTCTCTCTGTCAGGGACGATATATGAGGATTTCACTGAAGTTTTGGGTCTAAATTGATTCCTAGAAATACTGTGGTGTTGGTTATAGTCAGATCACTATTGTTTAAAGTTATCTTGAAATTTTGTTTTCTTACATTAAGTAAGGCAAAAAATACGCATCTGTCTTAACAGCATTTTGAACTAAATTATGCTTTGTAAGCCAATTTTGTATGACTGTTTACATAATCATCATTAGGTTGTTGCCTGTTAACAATACAATATCACAAATACCTTTAACATAAAAAGAACGATCATACAATTATATACAATAAAAATAGAAAGGGACCTAAAATCGTTCCTTGTGGAACGCCCATCTTAGTACAGATCCAAAAGACTTTTTCCATTAATAGACACCTGCTGAAATCTTTGATTCAAGTATGAATAATTTCGATCAAATGCTTTGAATATATCACATACATATGTTTAAGTAATGCTATTCTAGCATCAGTTTTTGAGTGACCCTTACTAAAGCCAAATTTTTCACTATGAAAAATAATATTTATACCAAAGTGGTCTAGAAGTTGATTTAACATAACTTTTTTCAAATATTTTGCTCAACGGCGGCAACATAGAAATAGGCCTATAAATACAGGAATCGCTTTTAAAAACTGGTAATATTTTACAACATTTTAATAAATAAAAAAAAAAAAAAACATTTCCAAACACTTGTTAAATATTAAGGTTATATACAGAACGATATCATAAATAATATTATTGAAGAGGTGCACGGAAAGACCCCTATTGACCTTCTAGTTCTTTTTATGCGACTTACTACCTTTATAATATCTAAAGCAGTAACTCGTTCAAGTGAAGTTCAGTTAGTCGTCTAACTTTAATAATTAGGCTGTATGCTGCTGAGGGATGGTAAATAATAATTCCAGTGTAACTTTGAATATAAAGTAATTCCTAAACATATCGTAGTATCATTTACCGCGAAATCTTTATTATCTAATATCAGCTGGACGACGTCAACATATTTCGTTTTTTTTTTTTACATACAAGACGTAATTATTATTTGCAAATCAATTCTGCAATCGTGATAATACATTGATTACATCGCCATTAATGGTTATTTACTGTCCACTTGAAAAAGTAATGTTGTATCATCAGCAAATAATACAATATCACAAGGACCCCTGTTATAATAGGGGATAATTTATGTATGCCAAAAATAGGAAAGGACCCAAATTAATCGCTGTGGAACGCCGAAAGGAATTTTTAATCCAGACCCAGCAGACTTTATCCCTTTTATAAAAACATCTTGGGTTCTCTGACATAGATATTATCAAGAGTTTTACTTTTAATACTATAGTGCTTCAGTTTATGCAAAAGGGTTTCGTTACACAATCGAATGCTTTAGAAAAATGACTACATGATTTTAACCACGCATCGTAATATTTGGCGGATCCACTTCTAGTAAAACCGAAAGGCAAATGCTATTAATACAAAAATGAATAAGATGATTTGACATATTTTTTTTAAATATGATAATTTTGTAGGATCAGCGTGAAGTTTTTGCTCATTGACCATTTTGGAACCATTGTCCACCACGTTACGAATAAAGCATTACCGTTTCAAATTGGTTTACTTTTCCAAACCCTGTTGCCCATAGCACAGATTACGCCATACACGCCCTATTTATCAAACACTCCCCATTGCTCAGATGTTTGTGGGTTATCTGTATAGATATGCGATTTTACATAAATTTCAGATAAAATAATCCAATGGTGCCAATAACATATGCCAATGGTGTAAATCGACCTTTGGCTGGACACCACATTCCTGTCACCTAAAAACACGTTGAGAACATTTTCCTTGTCCTCAATGTCGGTTCAGGTGTCAAGCAACCAGGTACTTGAGATGAGGATCTCTTCGACGGTAGGAGCGTTTGGGTTTGACCTTATACCAACCATTAATTTACAATACCTTTATTTTTTTGTATAAGCAAATTTATTTATTGTAAGGAACCATTATATACTATAAAAATACACACTGCTGTAGGCTGTTAGATTTGTGATTACTTTAAGATATTAATATATTATCATGACACAAAGACAAAATTTAAAATTACAAAGTTTAAAACTGTGGTGATTCCAAGTATCTTACTGTTTAAATTTTATTATTTATTATATCTAAATAAACATGTATTTGTCAATTTTTGTTAAATAGTCTCACTTTTTCTGTTATTTCTCAATATCCTGACAGTAAAAATAACTTTCAAATCTAAATATTTTCAAGCAATTTTCAGTCGATGCATAAAATGTATATTATCGTAATATATAATCGTAAGTTATCGTGTATGCAAAAGTTGCATGATTAAAGTTGACTTTCATTTTCCTACGCCATATATAACTTACATGTTTTTAAAAAATATAATTAAAAGGAGTATAATTTAAATATTTACCAATATGAGCTACAAAACAAGCTTGTATTTTATGGTTAAAACCAAACCTTGATCTCTGACCACTTTCTATACTAAATCTATTAGATTAATCTGTGGACAAAAACGTTCATTTTTATTCCTTTTAGAGTAAGAACTAGCCAAATGTTTATACATAGCTGATGATAATATATCTTTTATTGCTTTTCACAGGTGAAGCTTTTACTTGTATAACGATGAACGAAGAAACTTAAAACTGGATTGGTTGCGGGCAGTTAAAACTGGGTTTTCAAAAGTTCCCCGGGCGCTAATGTCGGTCAAAGAACAATGACCGTAATCATTAGGGTCTATAGATTCACTGTGTTCAGTGTAAACAAAAATATAACTGGTCATAAGAGCATGTTTCATATCTCAAAGAGAATTAAAAAAAAAACAGACACGAAACAAGAGTCATTTTCAAAACGATATCACTAGTTAAACAAAAATAAGGCGCAGGAAAATTGGTTCACTTGACTATACCGAAGAGGGGGACAAAAGTATATTAACCCTAGAATATATTATCATAATACTTAAAAATGAGTAGCGATAGTTTCTCTTTAAAATAAAATAGGCATTTCCATTCATCCATTTGCCATTTCTATCTTGTACCATAATCTTTGTTATTATCATCAACAAGTCATCAGGAGAATTTAGTTTCTCAGTTTCTTTACAGATCATTGTCCGGTCAGTCGTTGCTTCACCTCCTTAGCAGTCGATAGAGTTCGAGATAAAAGTGCCGTCACACAGACCAACATGAAAAATTTAGAAGGCATCGCTTTCTTGATCATCGTATTTGCCCATCACGGCACCGCGCAGGAATCGGTGCCTTTTTTTAATGTGATTCAAGCAATTGGAGTCGGTACGTAAAACGTTCGATTTTTTTTTTCATTTTTTATATTTATTATGTTATCAGTTAAATAAAATGGGATGTTACAGAATATGACCACAATATAAATATCTTAGAATATCTTATGTGCTTTTTTGTCGTACATCGGAATGTACAGACATACAATAATATTGTAATATGTTCTCAGATTATGTAAGCAGCTTTATACAAGATTTTTTTAATGACAATTGCCCTGGACTTTGTTTACCGCAACCTATATCGTACGTGTGCCAAATAATATATAGTAACGCAGGGTGCCCGTCGTCGAGGCGTTGCTGCGTGAATAATATGCGTATTCATATAAATAGTAAGTACATAAATGTTTTGAAGTCTCTAATAAGTTTGTAAGTCTTGCTTGACTGTTATTACCTATATTCGCCATAAAACCTACTACATATAGGATTCTGGCGTACTGTCAAATATAATAGATACTATTCAAAGACAATGAGATTAGACATAGACGATTTTACTACTTGTAACTAATTTGATACATTCCTTATATTTAAAGTTGGACTTGTTATTTGGACAAAATGAAATGCATATAAATAGGTCCCTATATCTAAACGACTCTCCATGACTTTGCATGGTCGATCATATAACGCATTCTACAATCTGTATAACTATAAATTATTAGTAAATGTTCTAAAGATTGTCATAGAAGTGTTAAATTGATTTTAATTTTTTAATAATTTTTAGAATTTGTTATAGCATTTAAAATTATAATTTAATAAAAGTATTGTTTTTAGCACCAAACAGAACTGTGACCTATCCTCTAACTGATTCCGAGTTGACCTTTAACGTTCCAGAAGAAACTACCATAACAGTAAAAGATAAAGAGACATCTCTTGGTGAGTATTGAGTTTTTATATTTGTAACAGCAACATGTTCTACGAAATTCTATCTAAATTACACGTGTAACTTAATATTTTGTAATTTCTTCTTTTTAAATTCTCTGCCTGTAAGAAATGTTCATTATTGGTCACTTGAAGAAGTACCTTTCAAAAGGAAAATGTCAGTGTTCGTGTGTAAATTCATTAGGTGGAGAAGCCTTCGGTACGCTATGGAGTCTTATACTTTTCCTCGTTATTATTACCCTTTCAGATTATGATATAATCTCAAAGGTTTTATTATTACTACTCTATAATTTAAATATAAATTTACTTAACATGCATAAGTATATGTAAATTTATATAAAATGTAATAGCAAAATATGCTTAACGTTAACAACACTCGTAGAGGTGTATTTTTATATAAATGTTTGTTTGAATATTTACGTTGTTCTACTAATGTCAAACTTCGTTATATAATAATAATTTTCAGTTTATATAACAATCTTATACCATTTATCAAACTTTCAGATGATAGTATAACAATAACTACAAATTTACCTTCGGTGACTCATAAAACGACTGACGTGTTGGAATTAGAAGGAGAAAATAATAAAATCGAGAAGAAAAACGACGTAAAAGATAAAGGTAGCTAAAATGCACGCTATAAAGTTTAAAAATGATTGTTCATTATAAAAAGTCTGGTTTAACAAAAATACTAGCCTACTACTAGATCATCAAACGTCCCAGGCAATTTTATGTTTTAATATGATAGTTTTGTTCTAGCTTCTAATCAATACTAATTACCAAACATTAATAGGATACGATCATTTGAACCTTAGTAAATCTCGTTTTTTTAAATTAAAGCACTCCTTTTTGTCAAAATATTAAAAGATTTCCACGCAAAAATAATATGCCTGAATTGTTGAATTGTAAGTTGATTTTGGAACTCCGTTTTAAAAAGTCTTATCCTAATAGCCTTTCCAGAAGATATTACATAAAATTGGTTTTTTCAGATAATATATCTTGTTCCGGTGTATGCGTAGAGAATCATCTTACCAATAATTGTGAGGCGTACTTCAACCTCTCCACCGACCTTTGTAGGTCTGGCAAACGATGTTGCGTCAATATAACCTCATATGTAGGCATGTACCCTACCATCGGACCTCGTCGTGCCCTCTGAAACTGTACGTCCCACAGAACAGTCTCTAACGACGGTAATTTTTTGAAATGGATAATTAAATGTAATTTTTATTCACCCTGGATTTCCGCATTCTTAACATATTTTCAGACCACGGCCACGAATGTGACCACGAGTTGACCAACAACGAGAATGAAAACCTCATCAGTAAGTATTACGTTTGTTGTCATCAAGAAAGAGTACCCCTAAAATTAATTGTTATATTTTTCACTTGCTATGTATTTGTTTATTTTAGCAAACAAGTCTAGTTAATATCAATTGTAAGCACAAGCTTGTTACCCTATTTGAACGCAATAAATGTTTGACAACTGCTGCTGAGATAATAAACAGAGAGAGATAGAGAGAGAATAAGAGGCGAAATAGCCTGATGGCTAGAAAATGTGTATATTGGAAAAGTGTGGCTAAAAATCTGGTTAAGCACACATAATAAATAATCTTGTCCTTGACTGAAATACGCCGTGAAGAACTAAAAGCGGTAAAGGAAGACATCGTGAGTAAATCTATATGTGTAGGATGAAATTCTGTCTTATGGGCACCCGTGTACGGTTGTGTGAAGCAGCGTGTTGTATTTGTTCCAAATTATCTCATAAAAAGTAGTATGTTCTTTTTGTTACTTAAAAAGATCGTATCGATCAAGGGTAAATGTTAACGGCTATGAAGACAAACAAGTTATAGGAATTATGTATCCAAGTGTAAAATGATTAATTTTAATGTAGTTTATTATTTACTTTTTACAGAGTGCCTTCAAACAAATCTACTGAACTGACGAAAGTACCGCAACCGATGAAGTCTTCGGAATTTAAATTCGAATATGCTTCAATTGAAATGAAAACTACACAAAGGTTTTTTGACTGAAAAATGGAAAACAAGAAAATACTTTTCCGTTTTGCGGTCAGTGTGTGTATAAGATTCTTTCCGTTTTGCTGATAGTTGCGTGAATATATTATCAGCGAATTGCGTAAAGTACTAAGTAATATTGTAAGATATTTTTTGCATTAATAGATAAACATATGAATCAAATTCAAATATATGTTTGTAATATGAAATAAATGTTTTTTTTTATTGAACTCAGATTTTTTGTTTAATATCTAACCCATCCGCGATTCACAAATGAAATAACCGTTTTTATCTTTCCTTAAGACTGCTCTGCCCCATGGCAGACAGATTCTAATTCATGTGATTTCACCATATATAAAATTATATGACCTTATAATAGGTATAGTACGTAATATAGAAGCACCCAGAAATAATATAATAAAATGACACTGTTATTTTCATCTTGGCCGATTAAAAAATTAAAAGCTCATGTCAAATGAATACGTTGATAAACTAAGTATAAGGCTCAATACTCGATACAAGAATACCAATATTAAATATAAAAATGGCGTCAATTAAAATGGTGGAAAAGAATAACTACTGAGTTTCTTGTCGGTTCTTCTCGGTATCTACTTTCCGATTCGTTTAACATAGCAACATGTCGACTCTAAAGTGCTTTTATGATAAACTGAATATAGAATATTTTGATTTGATTTGACTTAATTTCCGTTTTAGAATCTCTCTCCGAAATTGAGCCCTTATTTTGGGAGCGTTTTTAATGTTGAACCGTTTATCTAAACACTAGCTGAGCCCGGCGGCTTCACAGCATATAGCTTGTGAAGAAATGTCGTTATTTTGTTTATATATATAGATATTTAAATCGTCTAAAGCGTTTGATAAATCACTCATACTTCATAAGTAAAAAAACTTAAAAATTTAAGTATACACGGTGATTTGCTTCAGTGGATTGAATCTTACCTAAGAGATCGTCACCAAGCGGTAACTGTCAAAGGTTACTGCTCATTTTTCGTACCAATTACATCCGGGGTACCACAAGGATCCTTGGTCCTTTATTTTTCAATATTTTTATAAACGATGTTAGTTTAATATTTCAACATAGTAATATCCTTTATTCTGATGATTTAAATTTTGTTAAAGAAATCAATTCCATCAACGACTGTATTTTCTTACAGAATGACTGAAATAATTTTTGGAACTATTGTAATAAGAATTTTTTCACTCTAAATGTTATAAAATGCAACACTATATCATTCAACCGGAAAATAATTCCACAAATCTATGTGTACAATTTAAATAAACTTTCTTTAAAAAGGGTGTATGAAGTTAAAGACCTTGACGTAGTTTTAGACTCCAAGGTTACTTATGCTTCTCACATTTGCTACATAACATCCAAAGCTTATCGTATGCTTGGATTTATTTTAAGAGTTGGTAGGGATTTCAGACAGTGCTCAACTTTGGTTCTGCTCTTAACTCAAATGTTCGGTCTACTCTTGAATACGCCTTTATTGTATGGAACCCTCAGTATATAACTTATATAAACGATTTAGACTCCATACAAAGAAAATTCTAAAAACATATGTATTATAGAGCTGGATTTTCTGCTAACATACATCTTTTGTCTCCTCCTATTTTAGGTAGACAAGCTAGAGACCAACTTTTCTTATATAAAGTAATTAACGTTTAAAAACGTAAAAGTTTTATAGAATCACCTTTCCTATTGTCTAATATAGAATTTAACTGTCCACGAATGAATTCTAGATATATGGCATTATTTAATGTGCCGATTTGTAAAACAAAAAGTACGAATAATATCTTCTTATAACGTAGCTGCCAAAATTATAATATATGCTCCAAACCATTTCCTCAAAGGGAGAGGAGGCCTTTAGCTCAGCAGTGGGAAAATTTACAGGCTGCTAATGCTAATACAGATATTGATATTTTATTTGATAAAATGTATTCTTTTAAAAATAAAGTAAATAAGATAAATTTATGTATTAATTTATAAAATATGCTCTGACATGTATAAATATTTAGCCTGTTGTTAATTAATTAACCAATGTAGCCATTAATGCCTTAGATTTTGTTTAATTTTTTAATTTTGTTTCGTTTAATTATATTTAACTTTGTTCATAATTGTTTAAGATTTCCCTTAGTATGCGTTTATTGATCTTATTAATTGTATAATGTTACCTATTTGATTTTATCTATGTTAGTCTTTTTTTTTATTTTAATAAGTAATTGTGTAATTTGTGTCAGTGCAAACTTAGGTGATGTATGTAAAATTGTATATTTTTATGTCATAAGTGTCATCTCATTGTTTTGATCCCTAAAATAAAATAAAATAAATATAAATATATATATATAGATTAATTGGTCAATTTATTTCAAATGTTCAAGCAACAATATAAATTTATTAGTGACACAAATAATCAATTAAGGAGTACTTGTTTCTCTCTATCTTCATACTACTACCGTGCTTGCAAAGTTTCAAAGTTCGAAAGAGCTAAGCAAGTTATAATTTGTTTAAAATATTAATAAAGGCGAAAATAAAAATACTGGTTTTCAAACGGGTAAAAATGAAAAATAAACAATCAAAGTTTTGGATATTTATAAAAAATAACAGAGGCCAAAGAACAGTAACTGCGGCCAAGTGCCGTTGGAAGCTTCACTTCTATTTGTCAAAGACTATTTAAAATAACAGAAACGAAGCACTAGAGCTATAAAGGCGTTTCATAAGGCTCAGTCCTAATTTTTTTCTATTTGATTTAAAGAGGCACTAACGTACCCGATGGAAGTGTTTAAATAAATAAATATTATTGTCAACGTTTTTTGTATTTGACAAAGGCCGACGCCGAAACACATTGGTATGACTATATTTCTCTTGTGTGCACAAATACGGTGCGCTCATAATTCCCTTGCTCTCGTAATACGATAGGTAATCTGTCTTGACCGGAAAAAGAAGGGGTGCGAGCAATTAGTTTATTCTATTTATTCTCTTTACATTTTTTCTAGAAAAGTTCCGAAAGTACGATATTTCTAACCTAGGAATTATTTATTCTGAAGGAAATATTTATTTATTCTGCAGAGTTGCGATCAAAAATAATCCATACTATACTAATATTATAAATGCGAAAGTAACTCTGTCTGTCTGTCTCGCTTTCACGCCAAAACTACTGGACCGATTTAAATGAAATTTCGTACACAAATAGTCTAGAGCCTGAGAAAGGTCATAGGCTACTTTTTATTTGGAAAAAGTGCTGTAAAGGTTTGAAAAGGGGGATGAAATTTTGTAAATTGTTCAAAGTATGGTCATTTTTAGAACTAGAAGCATAAAACCTATATTTTTAGGCTGTACACTTATAAACTAACATATCATGACACCCACCATAGAGCAAATTTTGGAAATTCTACCCCTACGGTGGTGAAATAAGGGTTGAAAGTTTGTATAGAAGTCCGTCATTTTTTAAGATAGAAACATGAAACTTTATTTTTGCGATACTGATCAAAACTAAGTAGAAACGTAATAGAGCGTTTCTAGATAATCTACCACTAAGGGGGTGAAATAAGGGTTGAAAGTTTTTATGGGATTCAGTCATTTTATAAGTTAAAAACATGAAACTTTACTTTGGGGTACTGATAAAAAATGAGTAGATACGTATTTAAGTGTTTTTTGATATTCTACTACTAAGGGGGTGATATAAGGGTTGAAAGTTTTTATGGAAGTCGTCATTTTTTAAGCTAAAAATATGAAATTTTATTTTTGTGCCACTGATTAAAAATGAGTTGATACGTATTTAAGCGTTTTTGAATATTCTACCCTGAGGGCTGAAATACACACCAATGTATACAAAGAGGTCTTACATTAAAGTAAAATTTTAAGTTAATTTGTAAATATATTCATTTTCTACGCGAGCAAAGCCGCGGGTAACAGCTAGTTTAAAAATAAAACAACGTTTAAGTTTTTATAATATATTTGAAATTAAAATGGCAATAAGATACCTATATTTTTAAATTTACAAGTAAAATAATTTACTATTTTGGATTATTGAAAATATATTTGTCACATCTACTTTTTATCATAATCTTTGTTACTATCATCATCAAGCAATCATGAGACTTTTATTTTCTCAGTTCCTTTACAGATCATTCTCCGATCGGTCGTTGCTTCACCTCCTTAACAGCTTACAGAGTTTCAAGTAAAAGTGCAATCACACAGATCAACATGAAAAATATAGTAGGCGTCGCTTTCTTGATCCTCGTAACCGCCCATCTCGGAAATTCACAGGCATATGACTTATATAGTATTATTACATCAGTTGGGTTTGGTACGTAAAACATTCGTGTTATTTTAAATTGCATGAATTATTAACATGATCACAATACAAACATCTTTAACTTTCTTATCGTTTCTTTTACATAGAACGGAATTTGCAGACATACAATAATATTGTAATATGTTTTTAGCTTATGCAAGCAGCTGGGCACAAGATTATTTTCATATAGGATGTCCTGGAGTTTGTTTATCACACACCGTATCGAATTTGTGCCAAATAGTATATACCAACTCAGGGTGCCCAGCAATGAGGCACTGCTGCGTGTTTTTTATGTACATTGAACTAAATTGTAAGTACTTACTTTATATAATATACTGTTTTTCGACAATTTTGTGCATAACGTTTCTATATTATGCGTTCCACTATGTATTGGATATAGGTGTATAATAATGAGTTCATTGTGGGTCCTCTCGGGTACACATTAAATACGCTCAATAGATTTAATATTAATTATGATTCTTGTGATGGAGATTATGCGCGATCATTAATTTGACAGTTTTTTTGAGAATTAAATTAAGCTATTCATTTAAATAAAATATATTTTGGCATGAGGCTAACAAACGGTTATACGATGTGATAAAAAGCATAAAAGCGTGTACGGGCTAGTAGCTAGTATCCAAATTGAATAAAACTGTGTACAGTTCAGTATACAACCAAAGTAAAAAGATCCGTAGTATTGCAATAAATCCTCATCATTATATCGCGTACAAATCACTACAAGACATATATATTTATCTATGACAAGCATTCATATAGCCTTTTTAATAAGCATTTAAATGTTTTATTTAATAAAAGTATTATTTTCAGTACCTAATGCAACTGAGCCCGTTCCTCTGAAGGTTACCCACTTAACCTTGAATATCCCAGAAGACATCTCGTTAAAACATATAGAAACATTTGTTGGTAAATATTAAGTTTATATTTAAATTTTAACAACCTATCCATATCTAATAGCTAATCTAAAGCGTAATTTTCAAGATAGTATGATCTCTCGTTTCATAGCTTCCATAGCGCTTAACCGCTTACGAAAAGCGCTTATTCAATTTTATTGCAACCGCTTGGACTATTGACATTAATCGCGTTTGACTTAGACGAAAGCAAGTTTGTCCTATTTATTTTTATATTTAGCTAATGTGACGAAGATCTGGTAACTCTGGTATTAAATCAACACGTTCTGAAAAAAGTTAATACATAAATTTTATCATCGCCTAAAGATGCCAAATTATAGCGTTTTTGATGTGTGTGATGTAACACACTTCTCAACGTATCTAGTAAAAATAGTACTATGTAATTCTGAGTTCCTCATAAAATTAATATAAGTAGTTCAAAATGAAATGTCTATTTAACACAATCATATTATATACGGTATTATTTATGGGTAAATTACCAAGTAAGAATGGCTTAGAGATGATTTCGATTTTGAAATTTGGATCTGTTTCTCGAAACCTTTGATCTCTGTAATTGATATCCTATTTTTCTCTTCATACATGCTCTCTGCATACGTGAAACTTTTTTTTCACTTGTAGAACGTTTAAAACGAAAAGGTCAATGCTAAATGAAAAGTTATTGGATGGAGAAACTTATCGTACTTAACGGAATGTGTTGAATTTTCCTCGTCACTTTATCTTTCCTTTTTAAATTCTTATCTCATTTGTTTTCCTCTCTTCCTTATGTATTTCCGAACGAATACTTAGTGTTTCAAATGTTATACTAAAAATGCTTAAATACATAACTAACGATCCACCTCGACTTTACACGGGTGCAATTTATTAATAGAGAAAATTGTATAATATAAATAAAATTCATAATAATAATCAAGGAAGATTCCACCACTAAAAAAAAAGTTTTGGCTAAGTATGTACGGTGATGAATAGTGAGTAAATTTTGTTAGTTTTTACGTAGGAACAAAAAATATACCTATTTAGAAGATAAATGGATATTTTGATTTGATTTAATTTAATAAGTTGTGCTATTCATAATTAATCTTCATAATATACTAGTATTAATATTATTAGTGAATTATAATTACATATATTTTATCCATGATTCAGGTGATAAACTAACAATAACAGCAAATATACATCCTACGACTAATAAAACGACTGATGTGATGGAATTCGAAGAAGAAAATGGCAAAATCAAAGACAAAAACGACGAACACGACAAAGGTATTTAAAATCCACGTGTCGATAATGTAGTCTAATGTAAAATAAGAATTCTTGTACATTATGTTCCAGGCTATTTTATGTTTTAATATCATAGTTTTGTTCAAACTTCTAATCAAAACTGATTGCCAAAATGTATTAGGATATGATCTTTTGAAACTTAGCACATCTCATTTTTTAAATAAAAGCATTTATTTTTGCCAAAATATTAAAAGTTTTCAACGCAAAAATATTATGCTTGAATTTTGATTTTTTTCAAATGTAAGTTGAATTCGGAACTCCTTTTTTAAAAGGCCTTATCCTAACAGCCTTTCCAAAAGATAATACTTAAAAATTAGTTTTTCAGATAATATATACTGTCCCGGTGTATGCGTTGAGTATCATCTTATCCATGATTGTGAGGCATACTACAATTCCATCGACCTTTGTCACTCAACCAAACGATGTTGCGTCAATATAACCTCGATTGTAGATCCATTACCATCGAACCTCATCGTTATCCCTGAAACCACTACCACTGTACGCCCCACAGGAGAGTCTCCAACGACGGTAATTTTTTAGAAGGAATAATCAAATGTAAATTTTATTTCACCCTGGATTTCAACTTTCTTAACGTATTTTCAGACATCAGTAAGATCTAATCCTGAACAAAGTTCCAGTCCGGAATGTAAAGGAAAATGTCTCTTCGGTCTTTTCTCAATGTTCTGTCAAAATATTGATACAAATGGTAATTGTCCCTCACAGGAGAAATGTTGTCTTGACTAAAAGACCACAAATGTGACCACGAGATGACCAATAACGAGATAGAAAGCCTAATTAGTAAGTATTACGTTTATTGTCATCAAGAATTAGTAGAAGGGACATTTGATCTGAACCGACTTAAGGAGGAGGTTACCACTTTGGCTGTTTATTCATTTAAAAACAGAATTTGTAAAATTATTTTTTTTTGGGAGGATACACTTCCCGCTGGCCCCATAAAAGATTTCATTCTGATAAAAGTTTTTACCGGAAGAGACCGTCAAGAACATGATAGTTACTATGTTTGTTTTGACCTGTTACTATTTACAATAAAACAACAACAAGATGTATCCAAAAATATTTTTATCTAATTGAATATATTTTTTTTTACAGAGTACATTCACCTAAATCTGAATTGGCTATCTGAACAGCCGATTATATAACACGTTTTCTGACTGAAGATAAGAAAATTACCTTTCAGTTTCGCGTTCAAGGTGTGCATATAAGTGATCACGCCATTTTACTAATAGTTCTGTGAAAATATTAGTGGAATGCGTCTAGTATATTAAAATTGTAAGATATTTTAAGTAATAGATAGTGTTATTTTAAAAATAAATAATTTTATATTGGCTCGGATTTTTTTTTTGCCTACTACTACAATATCGGCGATGCCGGAGCACATATGAAATCTAATTTTGTGCCTATATGACAAACAGCTAATCTTTGTAATTTCCTTTAAATTTAATCTCGTTCTGTAAATAATAATAATCATATATTAAAATTATTACCTTCTAGCAAATACTATACAGCCTATTCCAATCACAGAAGAAATATAAAAAGATAATCAAACCTTAGATTAAGGTAATTCAAGTGTTTTGTTAATAGCTCAGATGTAATGCTCACTTTAACCTTAGTTACATATATTTTTTTACTATACAACAGCAATTTAACTACTCGTACTGATCCACTTTAATTTATCGAGCTGTTATCGAAACTTGGAAAGTTTCGTTGATATTCATAACGCCATTTTTTAATATCATGTTTTATTTGAGCTCTAGATTACAGTGATATTATGTTATTTCGATGTCAATGTTTTTTATTTTTTTGTCCTCTTGTGGTTGGAATAAACTATTGATATATTAGAAGCTTTCGGAAATCAGTTTAAAATTTAGAGATATTTCGAATATTTTGCTGAAAAAAAAGGACGTGATTTTAGCAGTTCGACTCTTATGGTAGGAAATAATTCGTAAAACTAATTTAATCTAAAACTTTTTGGATGTGGACTCCATTAATAATTATTTAAAAACAGGCAAAAGATAAATAATGTATTATTAATCAAATCAAATCCAAATATACGTCATTTAACAAACTATATTAAGTGAAGCTACCACCGGTTCGGAATGTAGATTCTACCGAGAAGAACCGGCAAGAAACTCATTAGTAACTCTTTTTCAATATCTAAAAATACAGTCGTATTAGTTAAATATAATTATATATGTATGTAATATATCCTGCCTGGAAGTTAACACGCTATATATTCTTGTATCGAATAATATGCCTTCTTTACCAATGTATTTTTTGCAAATGATTTTAAATTATGAAACGGCAATGTTAAAACTAGCTCACAATACTGTTAGTGTAATACGGGGTTTCCGATTATTATTCTCTACTTTTATTATCTCTCTTACTATTTTGTGTTTTTGGAAAAACCTTATTAGCACTTAATTAACAATTATATCCGGAAAATTCAATTTCTGCATTTGCATTGCTTTGAACAACGACTTCATTTTTACAAGGGCTACCTTGTGCCTTTGATATCTATACCTGTTGCACTTTATTAGGACTTCAGTCCTTTCTAATAATATTTGATGTAGATATATTGAACTATACTATACTATTGCTAACCATACGCTAGCGTATTGATAGCAATTCTGTGACCATAAGAAAAATTAACATTACCTACGCAGTGTTAAGGTTTTAGAGGCCCAAATTTTTATACTTAGCAACTAGCTAGCACCTAAAAGCTCCTCATTCTGGCTTTTTGGAAATGGAAGGTCCTGATTTTGAATTGCATTTGCAATGGACATCGATAATTTTCCATGTTTATATTTAGTTCAACTTTTAAGTAGTTTTTATTTTTTAACTGAAGTAATCCATTGAAAGGTCCTTGTTACTATCTTCCACCTTACCAGACACCTCGTGTATTACCAACTTAATTGGACTATATTAAAATAAGAAAACTACCGAATACCTTGAAAACCGATTCAGATCAGACTTAAGCTATTCGAAAATCTTTAATTAAAAAAAAGTATATGCGAATATACCAAATTTTAAAATTAATGCTTAAAACTATCATTAATATATATAAAAAAAATGTGAATACTGTCGTCTGTGGGAATATACACTTAATATAAATGATAAGAAAAAATATGTCAATATTGTCAATGATTAAGCAACGAAGAAAGCTTAAAATGAAATGAAGTGTATGATTAATGACTTTACGCTGAAGCTGTTTAATTTAAATATTCTGCTATCATAGAAATGTTTCAAGTCTAAGATGTTAATCTGCCTTGCTCGCTTAATAAGATCCCGCTCTGTAATTTCAATAGTTGATTGTGAATGATTATGAAGACCCCGCATATATTATGCTAGTTGATCCATTGTAAGTTGCCGGAGTATGTAGTAGAGTAACTTACTACAATTTTTCTTGTATGATAGATATTTCTGGAATGTCTGTAAACAAATTAATTTAATGTATGTAATGTATGTAGTGTATGTAATGCATAATAATTGCGCTTCAATATCTTTGTATGCAGTATGTTTATTATAATTAAATTTTAAATAAAATTACCTCCTGTTAAACATGTACATTTTTTACAATATGTAGACAAATAGAAATTATACGATTGTTCATAATATTTTACAATTATTATTGTAAACGGTGTTTAAAGGAATATACTTGAAAAATAAATAAACATAAACTATATTATCACCAGATTTGCAAAGCTCCCAAAGTTTCAATCTGTCATTTTTAACAAAAGTAAGTATGTAGTATTTTTTTTTACAATATTACAGGCGAAACTAATTAAACTGGTTTTCAAACGGGAAAACCCGATAAATAAACAAATGTAGTTTTGGATATTTGTAAAAAAACAGAGGCCGAAGAACATTGTGTGGTAATGTGCCGTTATTGTAGCGTCACTACCAAAGAGTATTTATAATAACAGAAATGAAAAATAAGCCATTCTAGAGATGTTTCATATATTCTTAATCCTAATGCGTAAAGCATTTTGTAAAATTGGTCTGAACGGTCTGAAAATTTTGTTTTCAGGTCTTGGGTTAACTCAAACGATGAAAACGTTATTAATTTTTTTGAAATTTAAACATTTTTTTTGTTAAATTTGTATCTCTGTAGACATCCCGTACATTACATTACATACATTACATTAGCAGCCTGTAAATTTCCCACTGCTGGGCTAAGGCCTCCCCTTCCTTTGAAGAGAAAGTTTGGAGCATATTCCACCACGCTGCTCCAATACGGGTTGGTTGAATACACGTGTGGCAGAATTTCGTTGAAATTAGACACATGCAGGTTTCCTCACGATGTTTTCCTTCACCGACGACAGCGAAATGCATTGGAAACACTGGTAAAGAGGGCACAAATACGAATGTTTTCCTGTGACGTGATATTGCAATCCCCGCAATTGTCGCTTTTTAGTCGTATATTTAAGGATGTCCGTCTCGTTATCCAGTCCCTGCACCTTATGTTTTATGAGAGTGTTTGATTCTTCTCCATCGCTGTCTCTACTTGTTTGTATATGCTTAGACGTAGAAACTTTATTACTTTACTGAATGAATATACGCCTCCGCAGACTTCACTAAAGTTACGCCACATTTATTGGGCATATGTCTGTCCACAACAGTTCTTCTGATATAGTCGATACGAAATTTGGACGAATATGTGTTTCCTTAAAGAGATTCTATCTTTCAATGTATTGAATTGACGTCTCCGATGAGTAAGAGCTTTGATTATATCATTTATCATCAGGATGGCTCCAAACTGGTTCAAGAGCTTGAAAAGGAAGTTCTTCGCTACGAATGCTCCTACCCAGTTGGTTATCGTATCTCTTAAGTCTTCCTTCGCCACTGTTGTGGTTATAGCTACATTGTCTTCTTTAATATTAAAGTTGCGTATGATCCAAGTTGTTTTTACGCTCCCTGGTACTAATTTTATCCATCGATTGGCTCTAGCCTTGCTAGATGGAGGGTTACAGCCAAATTTCTGTGACTTCGATTGTGACTATGATAAAATTGTTTTCTGGGGTGTGGAATTTGATTTTTCCGAGTGGCTTGATTCATCTTCGTCCAGGGTTATGATGTCTCCGGTGGCACTAAAGGCTAGCATACGATAAATCATCTGTTCTGTTACCCTTTTAAGACTTCTGAGGTGTCACCCGTGTAAATGGTGGCTTCCGCTTCTTCGCTAAGTTGACTCTGTGATCATTTGGACGCACTGGACATGACCTGTAAGAGTTTGCACTTGGATGAGTGGCGACTTGGTTGCTCGCACTGTGCGGTTTGCTGTACATATACTTTCTTTGATTAATTTTGTTAATGCAGTGATATCCTTAGGGTAATCCTAATTTATACGCTTTATGTGCTTGGATATTGCTTTATGGTTTAGAACCATGTAAAAGTTATATACTTCCCACATAGAGTCCCTACGCAACCTACTACAAGGCTATCTCGATTCCTCGTTATTTGGCCGCTTGAAGTAATTCCGCAATTGCTCGATTTGATTTTTGCTTGGACTATCTTGACCTTGCTGGCAGATTGGGGCGATGATGATCTAGGTAAGTATGAAATCTTGGAGCGTGCTATAATGTTTTTTTTTCTCTCCACGGTCATTGGTAAAGGCATTGAGGTCGAGGGGGTAATGCCTTGAAGGTTTTTTGAAGAAGTCCGAGAAACGTGTCATGCAAAAATTAATATTATTAAATTCATTATTTCTGCGGGCGGAGCTGATACGTTAATTTAAGTAACTTTCGATAACATTCTTATTTATGTGCGACTAAAGAAATAAATACAATCGTAAGATTTGTATGTATTGATTTTTACATTATGCGTTTGAAATTCGGAGATAAAGTTGTAATTGAATTTTGTTGGCAACACCTTAAAACTTCTTTGAAGTACCAAATCACATATACACATTTCATTTCAAGAGAATGTACGTTTCCAATTTTAAAAAAAAAACCAATGGTACGAAACTGGTGGTCGAATAATTTTCGGAATTTGTATATTAACAGCCATATTTCACATTATTACTACTCATATAGACTAATACATAAAAGTTATTAAATAAATATAGTAACTTAATTTTGCTAAGTGCACTTCTCATTTTCTCTATTAAAAAATATTACCCGTGCGAAGCCAGGTGAGTCACAAGTAGTGGCATATTGTAGACTTTATAAGTAACTGAATTTATAATTTTGTATTACTACGACTAGTGGACATAGGCATCATAGTACTCTAATTGCCATATCGACTTCTACCGTTATCTTTGTTATAATTGTTGCCATGATATTTTTTTCTTTTCTCAGTTGCTTTAGAGATCATTATCCCGATCAGTTGTTGCTTCGCCTTCTTAATAATTAAGAGAATTAAAAAATACATATTCATCCATTAGCCATTTCTATAGTGTTCCATAATCTTTGTTATTATCACCACCAAGCAATCATGAGAATTTTATTTTCTCAGTTTCTTTAGAGATCATTCCCCGATCGGTCGTTGCTTCGTCTCCTAACAGTTGATAGAGTTTGAGATAAAAGTACAGTCACATAGACTAACATGAAAAATATCTTAGGTGTTACTTTTTTGATTCTCGTAACTGCAGATCTCGGCGTCGCACATGGTCTACTATACTTTTTAAGTTACGTTAAATTATTTGGATTCGGTACGTAAAACATTACTTTAAAATTACTCTGCTTTTACTCTTATAAATTAATAAATTAAAACATATTCAAATGCAACCGGAATAAAGAAACATACAATATTAAAATTTAAAATTGTGTTTTCAGGTTATTTAAACCGTCACCTAGAAGAATTTTCTGTTCCAACTTGCCCTGGAATTTGTTTTCCACCAACAATTAGACACATGTGTCCATTAGTATACGACAATGGAGGATGCCCAATGGCTAAGCTTTGCTGCGTGTTTTCAGTGCGTGTTGAATTAAATTGTAAGTACTTTAATATCTTATCATTTATAAATGGTGTGTAAAAACAAACCTAATATAAAAAAGCCTTCAGGTGTTCTATATAAAATAAAATTTGTTCAATACAAAAAAAAAATCAAAATGTTTGTCCGTTCTTTTGTACAATTTAACCAAAAACAAGTTCTCTGAAATTAATATGTATATAAAAAAAACCATTTAAGACTTATAAAAAGCGTTTTTTTAGATTATCATTATTATTAAATGGACTAACTGAGCTAAGCTAAATAAAAAAGCTTTCCTTACATCCCATCAATGCGCAATCAACCTTCGGGCCAAGATATTATGCCCATAGTGCCTGTAGTTACTCTGGCTCACCCGCCCTTTAAACCGGAACATAATAACACTAAGTATTGCTGTTTGGCGGCAAATATTTGAAAGCTGTTTTAAAATATAACGCCAATAATGTAGAATGAAATGTCAATAAATTTGTTTGGAGTAAATATATGATTACGCGTGATCACCCAGTTCAGTTTTCGTGAGTGTTGAATAAAGTATTTATATTTTAATTAATTTTAAAATGAGACTAATGGAGGTAAATTGTATGATAGACATCATCCTTATTAAATGAAAGTGCTAGGTTATCGTATAACCGTTAGGTATAAAACCAAAATAAATAAATCTTATTTAAGCAGGTTTTAATTTAATATTAAATTATTCATTTATATGAATTGATATTCATTTATATATTTTAATATAATTCGATAATACGTGTCACCTGTTTAAAATATAATTCAATAAAAATGATGTTTTCAGCGCCAAACCCAACTGAGTCCACTACTCTAACGGACTTCCAATTTACCGTGAAAAACCCGGAAGATACTACTATAAAAGATATACAAACGTCTAGTGGTAACTATTGAGTTTATATATTAGTTACAGCAACAGTATACGAAATATTACACGAACTAATTCTTCAAAACATTTTGACACCAAAACGTGTCAAAATACACACAGTAAACGCCCATAGACATAACGCTTACTGTTGTGTACTGCCCTTGAAACTACTCGGTATTTCAGCTTCATAACAATCAAGACCTTTCGATTCGTAGCCTCATATGCGCAAAGGCTTACAGGCCAACTATGACTATGGCAACATTGAATATGGCAATAATATTTCAACTGGATAACAATGATTATCTTATCTTATTCTATTAATCAAACTTTCAGAGAATGATATAATAATAACAACAACAAATATACCATCTACAAAATACGAAACGATCTACGCGTTGGATTTAGAAAAAACAGAGGCTGTAATCGAGAAGAAAGACGACGAACAAGGTATTCTTTATTCATTTAACACACACACACACGCACCTTAAACACACACATACACACACACACACACACGCACACACACACACACATACACATACACACGCACACACACACACACACACACACACAAAGATCTATATACAACTTTTAGATTAAATTAGCATTAGCAGCCTGTAAATTTCCCACTGCTGAGCTAAAGGCCTCCTTTCCCTTGACGAGAAGGTTTGGAGCATATTCCATAACGCTGCTCCAATGCGGGTTGGTGGAATACACATGTGGCAGAATTTCGTTGAAATTAGACACATGCAGGTTTCCTCATGATGTTTTCCTTCACCGCCGAGCACGAGATGAATTATAAACACAAATCAAGCACATGAATATTCAGTGGTGCCTGCCTGAGTTTGAACCTGAAGTCATCGGTTAAGATGCACGTTTCTAACCACTGGGCCATCTCGGCTCATTAGATTAAATAAAAACATAAAAAGAAAAATTCCTGTTTTTTCCAGTTCGGAAAGTGAAAACTTGGCTATACTCTACTATAATATGCTTATATTAATCAAATAATCTCCGTAAATAAATAATTATACTATAATTAGTTTCGCTTAACAATATACTCATGAAGCGTTTGTTATTCGTAATTACGATATCTGTGTCTTAATTTGGGTTTCGCTGAAGACAGCGAAACCCAAATTAAGACAATCGTGCAATCGTGAAATTTGAAATAAAGATATTTCAAATTGCACGATCATAACGATCGCTTATGTAGTTTATCTTTTTAAAGTAACACACACATAGACAGAAATACTATCCCATTTATTAAGTCTGATATTTTTATTCTAATCAATGCGGCTTACTTGAACGCAGAACGAGTATCGCAGAGGTAAAATGACAATTAACTCTTACAGACCCTGTTAGGGTAGGAATGTTTGACGATATAAAAAGTTCCGAGTTGTCAGAGTTCACCACATCTTGTTTTTTAAAGCACGGAGTAGTGAAAAACATAATGATGTGTAAAAACTCGAATCTTCCATTTTTGAAGTTCTTATCCTAACAGCATTTTCAACAGATAATACTTTAAATCATTGTGGTTTTCAGATAATATATCCTGTTCCGGTGTATGCATAGAGTCACGTCTTACTAAATATTGTGAGGCGTACTTTAGTTCCACCGAACTCTGTAAATCTGGCAAGTTCTGTTGCGTTCCCATTTCCTCGTATGGAGATAGCCTTCCATCAGACCTTGTCGTGCCCTATAAAGGAATATCTTCTGCAACAGTTAAACACTCTATACAGACGGTGAGTTCATTAAAAGAGATAAAATATTATTTTTATTTTATCCTGCATTTCAGCATTTTTAACGTGATAAAACGTTTTTTCAGTTATCAACAACACCGATTCCTGAAAAAAGTTCCAGTTGGAATTGTACAGGAGAATGTGTATCCACTCTTAACGCATTTTTTTGCGATGACATTGATAACGACGCTATCTGTGAGGGACAGAAGACATGCTGCCGTAAGGCCACAAAAATAATCACGAATACACAAACAACGACACCATAAGCCTCATGAGTGAGTTTTATGTTTATAAATTATTAGACTTTTGTTTTATTTTGTTAATTCGTATTATATACATATTATTTACCCTCATCCTCATTTAACACACATGTCCTAACAGTAAATTATTGTAAACGCCTATTTGTTCACCTGGTGATGGAAAACATCCGATGGTGAAATTAAACTTGCACGTGTCAGTTGAAATTCTACCTTAAATGTAATGTCGGCGTACAGCATAGAAAACCGTGGCAAAAAAGTTCCAAACCTTCGCACAAAAAAAGTAGACCATGGATTTTTTATGTTATACTTATGCGAACTTTACTAAAATCCTATGTTATTTTCACAATAATTTAATATCACATTTGTATTGGTCTGTTATCGGGTGTGATTAGCGAAGAAATAATTTGTATACAACCATAAAACAACTTTATTTATAACATTTTTTTTTTCTAGAATACCTACTAGCAAATCTTACATGCTGACGATAGTGACCATAACCGAGAAAGTAATTTAAATTTAAATTCGAAATTTACTCCAATTAGAAAACCCGGAGGTTTTCGGACTGTTAAGGAATGCTAAGAAAAGTAAATTGCCCTTCTTTTTCGCATTCAAAGTGTGCATTTAGACTCGCCGTTTTGCTGATAGTCGTGTGAAAATATCGGTGGACCACAACAATATAATACCTAAAATAAAATTGTAATATATTTTTAGTATTAAAATATAAACATATTAATAAAATTGAAGTGTTTGTCTTTGTAACCTAAAGCCATTTTGTATTGTCATTTTTAGTATCTACGTCATAAACATACGTTATTCCTGAAAAAATTAAAGCCGAACGCTAACAGTTGGTTTATCTTGCTAAAAATATGGTTAGCAAATAATTATTTAATTTATTTATTTTATTTAATTAAAACGAATTCGTTTGCAGTATCGCGTTGAAAAACACTAAATAATAATCTTGTGCTTAGTGTTAGTAAATAGTGTTATGCTAACTTTCTGCCGGTGAAGCTGGTAATTTAAAATTGTCCCAGCCCTGGTTTGGTCGCTTCTGCAAAACGGCTTCACGCCGAAAATGGGAACGCTACCAAGATTGGGCTAACACATCGGCGTCTTATGATGTAAATACCAGCGCATTCAGAAAGGAATATAACTCTGCCTCTAGGCCCTTCAAAAACGTCATTGCTAAGGGGAAATCGGGGTATATTTTCAGAGTTGGCTAGAGACTGATGCGCCTTCCTTAAGGAACACGTGCGTTCTGGTCACTTGCAAAGGCTATCTTAGTGAATTTCTGTCAGCATTCTTTTCCATCTCTGCACTGGGACGATGACCGAGGAAACCCCTATCACGCGGAGTGATACCATGATGCCGGAAGTTAAATTCCGGCAAAGTGCAGTTTGTAAAGCACATCTTTCCGTGGATATTATCGTGCTACGGTCACGTGCTCTCGAGTTGGCATGGTCTTAACGTGTCTTTTCCGGCGATCCTACGCATTAGGCGACGTCCCGAACTTCTGGAAGACTGCTTCCACCGACCAAACAAACGACCAAACTGTCAGACAACAAACAAACTCTTCAGCTTTATAATATTAGCATAGATATGTGACAGACGATATGGTTAGAAAGAATGTTGCTTGTGAGATGACGTCCGACAGAGAAGTATGGAAGAAGAAGACATGCTGCGCCGACCCCAAGTAAAATTGGGGCAAGGGCAGGAGGATGATGATGATGTATCATCAGGGCTACTTCGATTTTTCTTTGGACAATTCGAAAAAATATGGCCCCTTAAATAAAAGTTAGTACATTATTGTATTTTGGGTTTTGGAAAACGGAAGAAGTTATGTCCCGCTAATTGAACAGTCAACGGCTTGTTTACCTTTAATATCCCAACGTAATAACGAGCTTTTTTGTCTAACAGGTAACAAGTTCGTCACAATTTTCTCGCGATGGAAATGACCTAGTTTAAATTTCCAGTCCGTCCTGATGATTTCGCTATTCCTGTAAGTTTTAGCAAAACATAGTGAACGATTTGCTTTTTGTTTATTTGAGCCGAATCTTCTATCTTATGAATCCATGAATCAATAGTTTATTCTTTACATAATGGCTCAAATTCGGATACAACATTATTAAGAACTGGGATTTTGTCGCGATCTATAATACTTTTGTCCCTAATACCTTGCATTAATTAAAAAAATTGTTCGAAAAATAATCGCCGAGTATCAGCATACTTAACCGATAACAGTTTCGTCGACGTTCAAAACGCTAAAAATCGCAAATCCATTGTGAATATCATAGATTAATCAAGCTCTCGACCACTTTTTATATATATATTCATTCTTGTCACACTAATTGCACAACACTTTATTTTTCATTTTTACATTTTATTTTGGGGTCGCAAGGACGATAGGTATTTTAGTGTTGTCCATACATGGTACAAATACATAAAATTATCCCTTTTTTATTTTTTATTAACAAAAGTTACTAATTTATGACCTCATTATATTAGTTAATGATTTACATACACTGCATACATAGAAAACACCCGGACTGAAGGCAAATACAAATATTCATCTCACAAATATTTGCCTGCCGCGGCATCGAATCCACTACACTCGCTATCGCAGTCAGTTACATCAACAGTGCAGTCAAAAAAAAACATATAAATAAAAATATATATAAAGTATAAAACTATTCTATAGATTAATAGTTCTAAGGCAACCATGTGTTGGCCAAACATTGGCTAATTAGCTGAAATAAATGTTGTTTCATTAAAATAGTTGGGTAGTTTATTCTTTTAATTAAAATGATATGCTTTTAATTACCGAAAGTATACTTACTCGGTCCGATATAAATATTTCTTGATAGTTAATTTTACAGTTTTTGAAAACACACTGAGACAAACGTTAACAGATTGGCGCAAACGAAAATAAACCAAATTGAAATAAGACCCCAAATTGAAGAGAGGCGTTATTTGCTGCTACCGGTTTTGAGACTGTGAAGCGATATAGTAATATTTTTGATCAGAGTGACTTTCGTGCGCTGCGAAATTCACAGTTTGAGATATTAAGCAAGATAATTAGTAATCCATTGTAACTACGTGATAAAAAGACATAACAATAATTTTTTATGCTTTTAAAACATTAGTAAAGACAATTATGCCTAAATTAAAAAACTAAAATTTATTTCTTTAATTTGATTTATAAGTCAATAAGTTCGGTGAAAAGAAAGGTAGTGAAAAACGTTTCAGTAAGGAAAAGCGTCCGCAATTTTCTATTTTCCAGGGAATAAATAGTTTACATTGGCAGCACTGACTTCTATTGGTCAATTGACATTTGTCTGATTTTTGACAGTTTACGTGGAAGTCTGCGAGTTGCAACTAACTAGTGGTAGTGATCATCTGTGGTTATTCTTGTTGCTTTTTACCGTTTCTGTTTAGAGTTGTAATTTTTTGTCAAAATTTCGTAATCTTAATAAAAACCCGAGTTAAGGGGGTTGAGATGTTTACTTATAATTTTGCAAAAATAATATGTCGAATTGGTATTGGCGGGTGATTGCTTTGAAAGCGGCTTTTGTACTTACATGTTTTGTATCTTATATTCGGACTGATGATACTATTCAGAAGTTACCGTTTTGTAATCCTCACGCATCTAAGGATACTGCTTTTAATGAGTAAGTTATTATAATTTATTAATATCAATATTTTATACAACATTCATATAAAGTTTTTAATGGTATAAACAAAATATTTATTTTTTATATATTTTGTAAACAAATATGTTTGCTTCATTTACATAAACACGCCATACTAAAAAAATGTCATAAACATTAGTTCTAGATAGTTCTAGAATGAATGTGGCTATGTACTGCTAATCCAATTAATCACGACCTTGCTTTTATATCTCGAAAGTTGAAGCCTACACAAATTTTATGTACAAAAAAGTCGGTTATGTAAACAATTCACCAAATTCTTTTACTAATGTCAACTTAAAGCATATTTATTTAGTATGTATGAATACGCTGTAAATGTTTTTTTATACATTATGTTATACTTCTAGCTTCCTGTGTCATAGTCATTCATTGAAGCAACTTATATTTTCAGCTTGATAATAGTCAGCACTCTGGATGGACGTCTTACAGCGTTCTCTTCAGAGAATGGCATCAAAGCATGGTCTTTGGACACTCAGCCACTGTTATCTTCTAATTTACATCATGTTGAAGTGAGTAATGTTAGGTGTTTACAATAACTAGATACAATAAAAAAATATAATTTGATATAAGCTGTCAATAATTTGTTTTAACTTTCATTCTCAATTTCTTTCATGCCTTCTAAAAATGTGTATTAATCTTATCCAAGTCTTAGAATATTTTTTGTATGAATTCCTATTTTTTATATACATACAAGTTCTGTTAAGTAAATTTAAAGGTATACAACCATCCTGCTTCTCAAGTTGACTTTGTTGCTGGCTTTCATCCTTTTTAATGTGGTTATAAGCAAGACCCATAGTATGCTTAGTATTGCTCTCACAACTCACATCTCGCAATAGTAAATGACTTAATATCTATGGAATGAATAACTATGGGGATAAAAAGATAGATACAAATCTGTCACTAACTTCAGTTCAGTTTTGCATCCATAACTTTGTTGTTAAGTCATTGGATATATTCAAGATGTTTTAAATGTATTTTTATATTGAAATTCTTTCAATTATTTCAAAGCTTTGTGGCATACTATCTGGTTTTATAACAGAGTCAAACGAGGACATGTCTGAACTTGTCATGATGGTTGTAGACAATTACTAGAACTCATAATATATTCGTTAATAATTCTGTCTAATGCCTTGTTATTTCCTCATTATTGTGATACTCAAATAAAATATTTGTTTTGAATTATGTGTATTTGTAATAAATATGTTAGTGTGAGTTTTATTGTGTCTCTCTTTTTTAATTTATTTCTTAAATATAACTCTTATTTATTTATTTGACAAATGTTACTTTAATATTTAATTATTTTATTTTAATTATTTTGACTGTATGCAATGCTGTTAATTAGAATGCAGCTAAAAATTTAAAAATGACTTTACAGTACAGTATGTACTTCAATAGAAGTGCAGGTACTTATACTTCCGGAAATACAAGCTTCTTATCTACTGTCCTGCACAAGCACATGCATTTCAAACCTTGTTAAAGATTACAGTTGCTCTAATAATATATTATATATATTTAATTAAGCAAACTTACGCAATAAACAACATTGGACCGATCCAAAAAAAAACTATTCAAGAAGTACAATGATACTTAGACTTGCCACCAAATGTATCACAAAATTTTCACTTGAAAATAATTTGAAGAATATTTATCTGATCTTATAGATTTCTCCTTAGAAAGAAGAAATAAACAAATTATTTAAAAAAAAAAACAATATGTCACAGCTCACGTCAGGCGGCAAATGGGTTCGGCTAGTTCCATCCCTTCGTGGGACTCTGTTCAGTTTGAGTGGAGATGCCATAGAGCCTTTGCCCTTTGATGCGGAGCAACTACTGTCCTCATCGTTCAAATACTCGGATGACCTGGTGATAGCTGGTAAGTTGGATTTTACATGAATTTCTTTACCAAATCATCATAAAATCTTATAACATATTCGTATTCGTATCGAAGAAGTATCAAATAGTTATTATTTAACACTTTTCCATTTAACTAAATATATCCACTTCAATTTTACTTCCAAAGTTCCGACAACGGACGAGCACATGGGCCGCCTGATGGTAAGCGGTCACCACCATAGAAAAAGGTGATCATTCCTAACATTTGGAAATGAAGTGTTTTTTCGTATACCATAATAAATATCATAGATTATATCTCTCCACCAATGTTATCGCGTCGATTCGATGGCAAATGTTGTTTATTTGGCTTTTGTCCTTTTTGTCGTTGGAATAGACAGTGTATTTTGTGACACTAGTAATTAGGATTGACATACTTTTATGGCTGGCTATACATCGTGGAGTGTTTTTGCTATATTATTGGTTTCTCGTCACCAGACGACCTGTTGAGTTGTTAATCACAATGTTTACCTAGAATAGTTTAGTTACATATATATGTATATATCATATAGAAAAAAGTTGACTGTTGTTTATTGATAACAATCAAAGTATTACAAACTGATTTCAAGTAATTACAATATCCACAATCAGTCATAATTATATTTAAAATATGTGCTAAAATTATCTCAAATTACATAACACTATATATATGTTACTGTAAAAGCTCGAACAACGGTAAATCTTAAGATTTTCCAGCAAAACCTAAGATTTACCGATTATGAATGGTAAATGTCCATAAAACTTTGGGATTCAAACTTTTACCATCATTCACTTGGTTAATCTTAGGATTTACATGTTAAGTTAGGTTAGGTTGGACAGCAGTGGGCTGATGAGACCTTAATTTGAATTCGTGAATGTGTTTGTATGTAAAACAAAAGTTATATGATAGTTCGAGTATTTTTTATTTTTATATGTATATATATTTTATATCTATTATTGTACTACTAGTATTATAAATACCACGTATATTTTAAATATACTTAGTGTCAAGTTAAATTATAATTTTAATACAAAACTAAAACTGATAAATGTTTTATCTCAAAATTAACAATACTGAAGTGGCATGCGTAATTAACATTCGTCATATTTACCTTCGTATATCTTATCTATTAAACATACTCATTGATTAAATTATTATACCATGTTTTTCAAATCTACAATTGAAATGCAATATATTGCAATCATTACGCTATTTTTGCATCTTCTTAGACAGGGCTGGATTACGTATGTCGAGACCTACAGTCACAGCACGTTCGGGGGGGGGGAGGGGGGTTATTTGGTTCGTGTTCTTTCCTAGAGCACAACGTTCCTTTTTAACATTCTGATGTTTTTTTACGGTATTACGAAGGTATCACTAGAAGGAGTGTATTCTGATGTTTTTTATGGTATTACGGAGGTATCACTTTTCAATTAGAGAAGAGAGAGAGAAATTTTTGGTTTAAAATCTAATGGTACAATGTCTAATGGGCAATGCGAACCTCTTGTTATGTGATGGTAATTCCATTTCTAAAGCGGTGGTAGTTTTTACTCTGATTATTATATACAATACAAATTGTAGCTTGTTAAAAGGAATTTTAATGAAATTATTTGTATAATAATAACACCTTGAACGCGAATCGATTGCACTTATTATTACATAAAAATGTCCAAAGCTATTCACCCAGCCTTGACTTTTTAGTCTTTAAAAATGTTTATTTAATTTGTTATTCTTTTTTTTTTATTGGATACCAGATAAAAAAAAATCTTAGGTCTAATTATTGTGTAGTACAATTATCTTATCTATATTATAATTTATCATTTTAAAATACAAACAAAACATCAAGTATCAATATGGTTTCTAATTATAATAATAAAACAAAGATAAGTTGGTTTTAATTTTATCTGACTCACACTTTAGGCCTTTGCCTATTTAAGGTTTATTAAAAAAAAAATGAATTTATGATTTTATTATTGCTCTCTGTTAGGTGCTCGAGAGACCCTATGGGTGGGTTTGGACGCGCAAACCGGCACCGTTATATACGAGTGTTCGTCCAGTGGGTGTAACAGTGAACAGCAAACAGCTACCGCTGGACGAGACATCATCGTGTTGAGGCGACACTCCAACACAGTGAGAGCGCTGGACCCACGTTCCGGAACCGAGAAGTGAGTTGTAGAGCTATTCTTTGGTTTATTACTATTAGTAATAAGGTTCATTTTTCCACGTTGAATCATCTCTATCGTTAATATGAGATAAATAAAGGCATACATAGTTCAGAGTGGCGGCTAAATTACTGATAATCAGGGTGCCAATTCTACTAACGAATTGTCACTTTATCGAAATAAAATCGGGATCTTATCGTAATCGTTACAAATTAGTTGAATTAGCCTACAGCGAAATTATGTGTATTAAATTTTAAATACATGTGTATTTCACCAACCCGCATTGGAGCAGCGTGGTGGAATATGCTCCAAACCTTCTCCTCAAAAGGGGAGAGGAGGCCTTAGCCCAGCTGTGGGAAATTTACAGGCTGCTAATGAAATTAATGTAAATTGTAAAGTGATTGAGGAAATTAGTTATTACTTTAAACCCACGAGTCAAAATTACGAACTTAAAGATGGCCGCACTGCTCCAAAATCATTCAGTCATATAGTTCATTATGTTTCAATATTGTTTATTACATACAAATCAGACAACGAATATCGGTGATTATTTATTAGTCCCCCAAAGTAAAGCCACATTAATGAATGATTTGACAACGTGTTCATAAAATTCGTGACCTCTCGCGATTTTGACGCGGGAATGCATTCGCTTCCCAGGACTTAATATCACAGGGTAAAGCAAAACGATCACTGGAACAGTTGACGCGTCTAGACAGCTCAATCGTGTGTGATCCGGGCGAGAGAGGGCGGTATCGAGCCCAATCTGTCATACTCTCGATATGGACATACCGTTCAAGGGTATAAAAACCTTAATTTACGAAACGGGATCATCGTGTTATATAAATATTCTGATTACCTTTTTGTATTATATTTTTATTTATAACAAGACGATTCACGTGTACATAAATATTGATTAAATGTTATGCCTGGTGCTGGTACCCTACATACAAGGACTGCCAATAAACAAATACGGAACATACTAAGCATAATAAATAATAAGTACGTTTGACAATCCTGCGGCCTTGACGAAAAGCGGCATTTCGCGAGATTTCGATAGTCGATGGCCCACTGGTAGTTTTTCTTTAGGCGGTGATGTATCGAATATTAGAGTGGGAGGTGTGACGGTGTGGTGGTATTCCGCAGATGGAACTTCAGCGTGGCGGAGCACCAGCTGGCGCTGAGCCGGCGCGAGTGCGCGGGCGCGGGCGCGGCGCGGCGCGCGCTGGCCTTGGGCGTGTCGCTGCCCGACGGCGTCGTGCTCGTGCGCTCCAAGGACTCGCACGCGCCGCTGTGGCAGCACAAGGTCCGAACACTCCGCTAACATATTTATTCAAAACTTCGTATGGCCCCCTATAAAATTATCCGCCCGAAAACAACGCGGCTTTTTTATTTTCTATTAAATAGGTAGGCGGACTGACATAGACATTGGTGCCACCACCGATGCGCCATTTTGAGATCTAAGATGTTATAATTATTAAGTAATGCTGTTTGACGATAGCATATCTGATGAGCGAGTGATACATACCTAGATGGGCTTGCAGAAAGCCCTACTATAAGCCGAGATTAACGTGTTCAGAGAAACGGGCTAATTTTATTATTATATAATAATATAGATAATTAACAAAACTTTAATTAATAGTTTTTAATTCAAGGTTGAAATTATTTTTTATATTCTTGTTCCGCTTTGATAATGTATGATAACAATTTTAGCTCGAAGCGCCCGTGGCCGGCATGTGGAGGCTCCAGGACGGTTCGCTCGAGAACATGGACGTTTTGTGGGAAGCCGCGCGAGCTTTAACCGATTCGAATACTCAAAGTACACCCTCATTGTATTTGGGAGTTCATAATACACAGGTAAATTATGGCGTTTTAAAACGATGGCGGAATTCATGGCTGTATTATAAAGACATTCGTTTATTGAAATAATATAAATAGTGTTGCAACTTTGAACTTCCGGCTCGAAGGACCAACTACTAATCTACGAGTTTTTGATACACTCTTTGATAATACGCTTATTTATACTATGAAACAATTAAAATATAGCTTTGTCAAATGCAATGAAACGATTTAATAAGTTATAAACATAAATGCACCGCGTAAGAATGTTGACTCCCATCAAACGGGTGGTTGTGGCATATAACTATTATAACTATTAATATATATGATTAATTTAATTAGTAATAAAAATTTAATGAAATTATAAACAATTATGTATTATTATTTAATGTTTTTTTTTTCTACTTCAGCTATATATTCAAGAGAGTGTTTTGTACGCACAAAAAATTGAAACATCCGTTTCAACGAAGCCGGTGCCGTGGAAGTTGAAACAGTCTATGCCTCTCATCACCGACGGTAGCACCGCTATATCACAACCAGTTGAAGATCCTAGAACTCTAGCTGTGATTACATTGCACGGAAATTCTGGCAGGACGGGTAAGTTAAGAAGTGCTTAAAAGTAATATTATCCTGGTAATTATGAAATTTCAATATGGCAATTTAGTACATCAACGCAGTGAGAGCGCTAGACTAAGTCAGGTCAGGTGTATAAATCTGGAAATATTTTTTCTTAAAAACTTAGGAGATTCATAAATCAATATAATAGCAAGCAATGCTAATTACTCAACCGATATTACACTTTTAAGGCAAATCCCATGCAATAGTACTGAAATTTTTATGTACATACAATTTTCGTCGATAACTTATTAAATATATTCAAATAAATATTGTTATTACAGAAAACCACGGCTTCTTCCTCTACCTACAAGACACATGTGATCAAGCCGTCCAAGTAACCGAAGATTCCATCGAGGGACCAGAGGTAGTTCTACCCAACAATAGTGATGACCAACCCAACCACCACCACGTGCACGTCCACGTCTATTCTCTATGGTTTTGGTGGAAGGAGGTTCTATTGATAGCGATAAGTTCCGCCCTACTCATGAATCTAATGATCTGGCCGAGATTTTTCGCCCCTAAACTCCGACCTCCGACGCCATTACCGATGAACCAAGAATATATCGTCGTGGAACGTCACTACGAGAGACCGCCGTCGAATAATAATACTGAGTATTCAGGGAGATACGAAAACGATTTCACACCTCTACAGTGTCTCGGTAAAGGTGGCTTTGGTGTCGTTTTCGAGGCGAGGAACAATATAGATCACTGTTCGTATGCTGTGAAGAGAATCACTTTGCCGAAACGGTATGTTAGTTTAATTTACCTTTGTTTTATTAGAATGATAGTTTTTAATTTGATTATGGATGTGTAAGTGTAATGAATCGATATTGAATTAGGATTTTAGTATAATTTGGTTTGAGTCATCAATAAATTATTCTTACTCTAAGTCACAATTCTTGAACATGTACATTATAATTTTGTGTATATATGTACATAATTAGTATCGTTATTGCCTGCCTGCCTCTACCGTCTAAGTAAGAGAAGGAGAAGCCAGGCAGACTGGCACCGTAACGCGTTACGTAGCGCACCGGTTTACCCTTCCATAGGACGTCAATGTCATGAATATTATGTGTTCAGCATTCACAATGCATTAATGTCGCGTCCGCAGCGAGTCGCGGCGCGAGCGCGTGCTGCGCGAGGTGCGCGCGCTGGCCAAGCTGGAGCACGAGCACATCGTGCGCTACTTCAACGCCTGGCTCGAGGAGCCGCCCGCGCACTGGCAGGAGCAGCGCGACGCGCACTGGATGAGGTGACGCCCGCCTGCCTGCCCGCCTGCCCGCCCGCTCCCTCTAACGCTACTAGTCAAACATTATTCTTATGGTCTATTCCAACCGCAGGAGGATGAAAGACGAGTAAACGACATTTGACCTTGAATTGATGCGATCTCATTGGTAGAGAGCTTGAATAATCTATGATATTCGGAACTACATATTTTATTCGAACTTTGGAAGTAAAATTAAAAAGTATCATTGGTTTGTGATGAAATGTTAGTAGTGAGAGTAGTACCCACTTAGACTACATGCACAGAACCCATTAGTGATAGCGTTACTTTCTTGCCAATACTTTTGTTTTGTGTTTCAGAGAACTAGGCGGGATATCAGTAGCGATGTCCGAGGATTACACGTCACCCACGCCCATATCTCCCCCTCCAGAAAAGTCCCCCGCAAAGGGCGATAGTGTGATGTTGAACTTGCATAAGTCCATTGACGAATGTGTTGACGCTCTCGACTACGAGAAAAAGCTATCCGAGCCTAGGAGACATAGGTATTTTATTTATTTTTATACATATATAAATATATGACTCGAGTATGTAACAATGGATATTATTAATTGATGATTATTTAACATTAAAAACTCACATAGAAAACTTGTATTTTACGTAATTTTTCTAAAATATATTTTTGTTCACATTACATGTTCTAAATTGAATAAATTAAAAAAAATATATAGTAGCACCCTTTATTATGTTCCAAATAATATACCTAAATTCTACTTACAGAGATGGAGCCACTAAATTAATTAAAATGTATAAAGTTTAACATTAATTCTTTTATTTCTTTTAATTTTAAAATGTTTGTACGTTTCGTAAGTGTAACCTTTAAATATAGAAAGAGGATAATAAATAAATACAACCATTATAGATGTGGTCAAGTTATTATAATATACATATTTTTCTCAGATCCTTGAGTTGCAACGACTCATTTAGCATCATCTTCGACGAAAACGCCTCAAAAGACCCCCACTCGACCACTGAGACCCCTAAGCTCAGTGACGTCACACCAAGTACCCTCTCCAAACATAACGGCAGCGGGGACAACGATGACTCGTTTATTGTATTCGCGAATACTGGGGACCCCTCCAGTGGACTCTCAGAGGCCAGGAAGGAAGTGTCTAACAAGATTTTGGAGAAAATTAAAGAATGCGATACGTTTCAAGATAGCCAAAGTTATAATAAGAAAAAAAAGGTAAGTTTGTTTAAACATATTTGTAAAGTTAAAATATAACTATATAATCCCCAATTTAAATAACTTAAAAGTGAATATTTTTATTTATTTCGGATAATTCTGCTACATTAAAATAAAGAAAATAATGAATAAAATGTTCTTAAACTTTCTTCTAAAAAATATGACAGAATTAATTTTAAAATTAATTTCTGTCATTCGATGAACTTATTTAGTACTTTCCTTCTCTAATAAAACATTTAGATTGACGGTCGAAGTAGTTTACTTGAATTTTTTCTATTAATAAAAATAATATAGTATTGTTTTATATTCTTCAGTGACTAGACTAGCATTTTTATAAGTTATTGCATTTCAAAATGAAATAATTCTGTACATAAACAAATCTCAATTCCAGAAGGGTCACACCCGACACTGGTCGTTGGACATGTGCGTCCGCTCGCCAGACGAGGGCGCGGCGGGCTCCAAGATGTACCTCTACATACAGATGCAGCTGTGCAGGAGGGACAGCCTCCACGACTGGTTGAGGAACAACCGTACCTGGGAATCTAGGAGAGACCAGGTATCAAACTTTATATATGTTTTTTTATGCATTGTAAAGAAATTTAAATAAACAGCAATAAGAAAAAAAAATACCTTTAACAATGCAATGGTAGTATTAATTTGAATAAAGGTCTTTTTACTTCTAATTTTTCTATATAACTTCCATACAATAATCATAAATCTCCATATAAGACCTATTATATAATACGATATATATTCAGAGGAATAATTAGTCAGACGGACAAGATGTCTCTACTGGCCTTAGACATTGACGCTGTAAGAAATATTAACTATTCCTTTCATCGCTTGTGCGCAACCAACTTTAGGAACAAAGATGTTGTCCCTTGTGCTTGTACCCTTTAAATCGGAATAATACTAAGTATTGTTGCTTGGCGGTAGAATATGTGATGATTAGGTTGTACCTACCCAGATGGGCTTGCACAAAACCCTACCGCCAAAACATTTAGCGAATAATATACATACATATCTTAAAAACGTTTTGGCCGTGTACTATGCCAGGTACGTGCCATTAGACTACTCTTAATCAGAATTAGATAGTCTGAATATCGCCTGGTGTAATAGACCTATAAATTGTAACGACGGTGCAACGTCAGACATTATCTCGTCCCAGGTGAAGACGCTGTTCAGCCAAATAGTCTCCGCGGTGGAGTATGTACACCTCGCGGGACTTATTCATCGTGACCTAAAACCGAGCAATATTTTCTTCGCACCGGATGGGAAGGTGAAGGTCGGAGACTTCGGCCTAGTCACCGCAATGACGGACAACTCGCAAGACGGACCCGCTGAGGAGCTCGACGTGCACGCCAGGCACACGCACAGAGTCGGTCAGTATCTCGCGACTGTGCGAGAGTCATGCAGAGTACAATATTTAAGGAATAGATATTTTATAGTTAGTAGAATTTCGTTATACCTCTTAGTCCTCAATTGTTCTAAACAAAAATCCAAACATAAATTCTTCGATTTCAATTAATTATGTTTCATTTATGAAGTAATTGTGCATGCAATTTCATAATATAGTCCATTATAATGGCAGGAGGAGTAATTCTAAACAAATACTACAATCAAAAGTTTTATGGTACGTCTATCTATACCTAACAAAATACATGATCATGATTATGTGTGAAAACATTTCCCTTACTAACTAGTAAAGTAACAGCCAATTCAATGTCATGGTTGTTCATTTACCAGCACTCCTTCTATGTTAATAAGCGTTAATAGTAAAATAAGAAGTATTATTATTAATGTATAAAACCCTATTGTATGAATATAATTTCACAATACATCTTGTTTCTTTCCTCAGGGACACATTTGTACATGTCTCCGGAACAATTACTCGGTCGTCCATACAGCTACAAGGTTGATATCTACTCGCTAGGGCTGGTTCTTTTTGAGTTGTTACATCCATTCGGTACGGAGTCGGAGAGGGTGGCCTGTCTCATGCGAGCAAGAAATGGACACTACCCACATAACTTCCAGCAGAATTATCCTAATGAGGTACTTTTTCTTAATATTACCAATATATATAAATAAAAAGACTAGTAACGGTTACGGGTGCGCATCGGTTATTGTCTGACGAGTGACGCAGGGTAATAAATTAAAACAAATTCCAGACGGAGGTGCTGAAGCTGATGCTGTCGGACGAGCCGAGGCGGCGGCCCACGGCCAGCGGGGTGCGGGCGCGCGCGCCGCTGTACCAGAGCACGGACCAGCAGTGGCACTTCACGCTGCCCACCCTCGTCTCCTGCTGACTGCGGCGCTGTGACGTATCGCTAGTGATCTCTGATACAAAAATTACTACAGAGTACATACAAAATTATAGCTTTTATATATTGTATTTGGTTTTTGACCACAATCGTACTTTTTTATTATTTTTTTCGACATTTAGAGTTGCTCTTTTTGCATGAGGTGGGTCAGTGGGTTGGGTTAAATTCCGAATGTAATATATAAAATGGATGATTAAAGTGTGTAATTTATAAAAGACATTAAAAAAATCTCAGTTTATAGAAAACTCTAATCTATCAATATGATAAATTGCCTTTAGGTTTGAACCGCTTTATGACTTTTTAAAAGTTGATTATGAATTAACGTGTGTATCTATAAATATTGAACTTCCTTAACCTAATCATGAAAAAGTTAAATTTATTAATCTGTAAAAAAATATATATATTTTTACTAAAAGTAATCATTCAAGCTATTCGCCCCAAATTAAAAATATATATCTGAAATAAAAAATTTAAAGGTTAAAATTTAATCTTTTCCAAAGTACTATTAATAATATGAATTATCCAGGCTCTTGTTCTATAGCATAATATATTGCTATTATTTTTTGTGACTGACACCTTAGTACTTTTATATATAATTTTGTTATTAATAATGATGGATTAATATGATTATTGATGCAATTTATACATCCATCATTTATAATGGTAACTATATAGTGGTTTTTTTTATTCTAAAAGAGCCGGTTTAATTAAACAAGTGTTGTTTATATATTAAATCAATGGCTACTTATGGTTCGGAAATTATATTTCTCACACCAAAAAAAGTCTACTCTCATCACATGATAACGTACTTTAATGGTTTAAACATTTTTTATTTATAATTTCTCTTAGTTTTTTTTTACCCATTCCATATGCAATATGTTAAATATGCATTTATAAAAATATGCACTATATCTAATCTCAACTCTATATATTGTTTAATAAATACTATATAATTATATCAAATATTTGGAACCAAAAATGAATTAAAAAAATAATTACAAATAAAATGTAATTAACTATCCTCTGCTATATAGATAACGACTCAACTCAACTCATAGAAAAGTAAAAAATATTAAAAATAGAAAATAAATTTCTGAAAAACCCAATCATGAAGAAATAATAGTAAACAATGAAATAAACAGGTTAATTGTTACTTTAGTTTATATTAATACATATTGCAAGAAAACTTACTTAATTTAAGTACAGTAGAGTCCTGCTGCTAATAGTAATAAAGAAAGAAAAAGAAGTTCTGTAGAATCGGCACACATTGAAGTCAAGATAAATTATTGCTAACACAACTAAAAGGCAAAAAAAGATGAGGCATATCTGAATCAAACAGAATTCTGTGTAAGATGATTCTTCTAGAGCTTAACAAATTATAATTTGTTGTTAATTTGTCTGGATTAACAGAAATTTTTACCGTTCAATATTGGAATCAGCAGGACTCTACTGTACACTAAAAGCATTTCATATGTATGAGCTATGTGGAATTCATTGAAAGTCAAATAGTTTTAAGTAATATTAAATAATGTAATGACAAAAAGCCAGTGATATTAATAAGATTGTTTTTTTGAGGCTTTCTCATTGCCTTATTTGATTGTTAAAGCAATAATATTAAGTATTAATTATGGAAAAGACTGGAATCGGTGTTGGAAGGGTTTTGTATTTTTATTAAAATAAATACTATATTATAACTTAAGGAATCATTGAATTGAAAAACTATTTTCATTGAATGAACGTAAAAAATTTATTTGAATAATTTATTGTCTTGAATGAGTTTCATATCATCTTAATATTTCATTTTCACGAGAAAAATTATTCATACATAACTAATAATTATAAATAACCCAAATATTATATACAAGAATTAAGACGTATGTCAGCGCTATTTTTCATTGTATTTTTTTAATGTGTAAGGTGAAAAGATGTAAATTTATTTCTACATAGTCCAGTAGAAACTATTTTTTCTATGTTATGACGATTAATGTATTATAATAATAGGTTATATGATAATTCATAATAAATAGTGTTAACAAAATGTTTGATATTTTTATTTTTATATATTATATCTCGAAATAAAGTTAAACTTACAAATAAGTGTATCGTTGATTAATTCATAGTACTATATTTTTAAATACAGCCATAAAATAATACTTAAATAAAGAATACTATTGAAAAACTTATAAATAAATTACTCTAGAGTAACAAACTTGCACCAGTATTGGTTGAACAATGATCATCAGTGGTGCTAAGGTTTAGAATTTAACTAGACTATTTGACAGAACTAAAAATAAATCAGTATCCTTTCTACACTAATAATGTTTCAAAGAATGACCATATTTTCATCTCCAATTAAGCGTAAATAGGAGTGGATACGACAATAGACAATTTTGACTTTATTTAGTAACATTAAACTTTAGTCTTTTCAATAAAGGGGGGTACAGACAAATAAACAACATGGAAATAAACTGATTAGTATTGATTGAATAAACTTTAATATTCATTATGGATTCGTGAAAGTAGCATACAGTAGAGCTATTAGAAATTGCTTGGAATATGTAAATCTTTATTTTTACTTCGATTGAAATAGGTGTCATCTCTTTCCCATATATAATGTTAAAAAGAGATAGTGAATCATTTAGTTTTGTCAAATTAGTAACAAAAAAGTATAAATACAAAATAAACACAGTCAATATTTTAGTAAACCATCACACATGTATTATTCTAGCTTCAATAGTTAGTTACAAGTATAAGTATCACATATAAAGCTTATCATTATCACATCGAAGGGTCAAAACGACATGTAAGTCTACAATACAAATACAGAGTCAATTCCATGACTGTTAAGAAATACCATGAGATGTGTCTTAGGAAAATTTTGCGTGTGAACTTGCTTTATTCATTTAAGTCAAATTACCACTTATTTGTAAAGTGTTTAAAAATTAAATATTTTATAGCAGATATGTACAAAAACAAAAAGAATATTAAATATATCGTTGGTTCTAGTAACCGATTTAGCTAGATGAACAGCAATGAGAGAGGGTGCGCAACATCACTTTACTAAGTAATCAGGTGTAGGTCGTGCGTGTCGCCGTGGCATCGGTGAAATGCTTCCATATTTTTTACTTCGTGTTACAATCACTCATGATTTAAACCCAACCCTTCGTCTCTTAAAGCTACTAGAACCAACGACGCATATAATTTAATATTATTATTTATAAAATGAATTCGTCATACAACATTTTTCCATTCATTAAAAATTATGGCAAATATATTTAACCAGAATTCTAACACATCTCACCGTGTCTCTTACGCTACAAACTATTCTAAATATAACTGAGCACCCATTTATGGAATGTCCTGCATCATTACATGTAAAATACATTAATAAGACGTGTTACTATGTAACATGCTTGTTATATAATTTAATAAAATTCCATTTACTTGCAATTAATTTATAAAATTAGTCAGATATCGTCAACTTCTATTAAAACTATGACTCGAGTTATTATTTTGCAAGAAACTTGGAGTCTTACCTTCTTTAACTATTCTTAAAGCCTGTAAGACCCTAGCCGTATCCAATTCTTTTTCCGAAGCCTTCTCGTTGTCCAAACAAATTTCTGACATACGAGCGTTAAACTGTTCGATGACTTTGACTCTATAGTCTATGGATGACGCTACCGGATTAGCCGTTAACCACAGATACTCTAAGCACGGCAGATTGCATATGTATTGTACTTCTTCAACATCATCGATAAGATTACAGCCGAGATCCAAACTTTCTAGTGAATAAAGCTTAGAAAAACCTTGTAGAGATTCGATTTTATTCTGTGAAAGATCTATTTTAACAATATTGCCTATTTTAGCGTGCCAGTTCAAACACATCGAGAATCGATTCATAGATAAGTTGAGTACTTGTAAATCGTGAAGGCACGATATATCACATAACTCGGTCAGTTTGTTTGAAGACAGATTCAGTTGCTGTAACTTTGGCACTAATCTAATTGCCCAGTCGACGTTGTCAATGTTGTTGCTTGCAAAGTTTATAACTGTCAATTTCTTCCATATCTGAAAAAAAAACAACAATTATATAATAATAATAACTAATAACGGTAATAAATAGTATATTCATTATAGCTAAAAAGTTATTTTATGATTATCATTCCATTTAATATAATTTACTGTAACCAAGAAACTACAAATCTAAAAATGGATGAAATAGAGCTAATGAAAATCTCATTTCAAATCGTTGTCAGTAGAATTTGTTTATTAGTAGACTCTAGAATAGGTCTCTCCACGCTCTCGTCACATATACGTCATCTCACCACCAAACAGCAATACTAAGTTGTTTTGTTCCAGTTTAAACGATGATGAAACGATATAACAATAATGATGTAAGGAATTGTTAATATTTCTTACACATTACTGTTAAAATGTCTACGAGCACTGATGACCACTTACCATCAGATGACATACCGTAATTTGTGAAATGGAATTTTAGATATACTTTCTACATTCATTTAGCATGTAAATTTTATTCATATAATTCTGTTTCACGTTGCTTATATATATTTTTTTTTAAATTTTTTTATGTCATAGGTGGCAAACGAGCAAGAAAGAAATTATATGTACTGGGCTGTAAAAAATAAGTTTTTAATATTACATACTACGTAATAATTACTACGTAAGTTTTTTATATTCATAGCGAATTACGGGACGATAGCTGCACATATCGGTTATACAGGCGTAGATATGTAAAAAAATTAAAGAGAATTCTTAATTGCAAGTTAATAAATTGTTACGATTTAACAAAGATTAATTTTAGAGAGCGGAATGAGTTACTGGCCGGGTAGAGAGAGGCGCTATGAATATAAATTAAAAAAAAAAATACAAATGTAAAAGTGCGAACAGACGTTGTGAGTTTACAATAACAATAAATCAAAACAAAACCTATTATATGTTCGGAAATTTGTAAAATCGGTTACCAACTAGTATTAGATTAATAGTTATCAGTGTCACTTTGTCAGTCAACCATATATCTACTAACATATATAAATATATGTGTTAAGAGTAATTCATGCGGATATTACATCGTATGTTACATTATCCAATAAAACTATGAACTAAAATTATTTTACAAATTTTATTTCATTAGTTGATTTTTTTTAAAATATTTTTGAAGAGGTACAATTTGCACTAGTACCTTAACTAGGCCGAGCCAGTACTATAGCTACTATTCCTTCCGAATATCTAAATTAATGTTGAGATAAAGCAATTCTTATATAAAGGATAAGCGTAGGTATTTGATTTATTTCCTTATTATTATTATCAGGCTATTTACTTAAGAGATAGTAGGTTGTATGTTTTGTTACCAGAATAGAAGTACAATTATTTGATATATTAATGATTAATTTAATTATAAGTCACAACTTACACTTTTTAAATGTGTATGTGTGCGGTTGTGTATGTGTGCGTTTGTGTATGCATGTTGATTTGAGGTTAATATTAAGAAAATACGAAAACAAATATATTTAGTAGGTCTGCTCTTTTATTTTGATATTTCATAGAGATTTTCAATTTGATATGATTATGACTTAAACAAATTATTCATTTTATGCTTGCAAGTATAATGATTTAAGATAGATATGTTCAAAATTTTGTTTATTCTATTGTATAGGACTGGATCGATAAAAAACGGGAACCGTTTAATGAAGGCAGTTTGAAAACCTAACATCGGACATATTCTGTTGTTTCTCCGCGTAACTGTCTGTGACGGATTAAAGGTTAATTTTTGTCTTGTGCAAGGATATTTTGCAAAACAAAATGTTGTCATACACAAAGAACATCACATTGGGAGTATAACTCGCTTGTAGGAAATGAAAAAATGTTTAAAAGTCATTAATTTTAAGAGCACGTTGGCTCCAACCCAAGGCATAAAGCAGTACACTAGAATCGATTGCGCTAATGCATAGGTTAGGTTAGGTTAATATACAGTTACATAATATACAGTTTTAATAACTTTTAAATTAGTTTCAGAGTTATTTCTGAAATTAACTGAATATTTTTTCCATGTCAGAGATGATCAATATTTCGTTGTAAGGATTAGACTTGCACTTAAGGTCCATGCGAATACAATTTTGTATGCAACAAACGGGTCCTGGTGTTATCCAAGGCTTTAGATATTGGTATTTTTTGGGAACTATGACCCTGATTGTATGATTCATAAGGTAAGTAGAGAGTTGATTTACTAATTGCTTTTAAAATAAAATTGAAATTAGGTTAGGTTTTTATATCAGTTAGTAATGCTTCGTAATCTAGTTTGTTTTTAATAAAATTTTCTTTGGAGGTAAATTTATAATTAGCATTCAAACAGGTTAAAACTGCTGAATGATCAGTTATAGGAGCTTTTAATAAAATTATATAATTCTCATTAAAAACAGCACATGTAACTTATCTTTACACATATAATAAATTACGAAATAACTACAATGTAAAACACATTTATATTACGTCTTTTAATAATATTACCATATTGTACACGTCATATAAATACATGAACTAGCTGTGAACGCGACTTCATGCGTATTTGAATTTAACAAAAATGTTATGGTTGCAGACTAAGTTACTCATTATATTAGCTATCTGCCAGTGAAAGTCCCGTCAAAATCGGCCCAGCCGTTTCAGAGATTAGCCGAAACAGACAGACAGACAAAATGTTATTTTCGTAAATATGTACCGTGTATACCTATATATGCATTTAGTAAAATGCGGTTATTTTAATATTACAAACAGACACATCAATTTTATTTTATGTATAGATAAAGTAACGATTTAAAATAAATAGCTAAGTAACTAAATACACCTATACACAGTTGATATAATTAGACTACTGTATTTAAAATGTCAAACGAGCAAAGAGGTAACTTTTAAATGGAAGCTTGATTTGACCGCATAGGAATACTTGGTAAACCTTCCAAATACAACGAAATAATCGAAAACTATGTACAATAAAATTATTAAAATGAAAATATAAATACATACTTAATTATACGAGTAAAGGCGGAATAAATCGATAGTATAACAAATATTAGATATAAAATTATTTTAACTTGTAACCTATTAAATGGTGATATAACCTAATTCATAATGAAAACAAATGTTATCTGAATCATTGAAATGACTAAGCAGATGTCCGATAACCTAGTCATAAACTAGGATGGTAATGTTTATTTTATTATTCATATATTTAATTAAATATGTCTGTTGCAATCAACATTGTTCGTTTATAATATTCAATAGATAATAGTACAGCTACGTAGATCAGTGGTTCTCAATCTGTTGTCCGTGGAATCCTATTTTACCTTAAATTCACTACTAATGTTTAAGGAAAAATTAAATAAGTATGCCCCATACTTATTTATTTTTCATTCCATTATTACGTAAGGAAATGAAAAATTAATACACGTTTGGTTTATTTTAATGTTTCAAGGATTCAATTTTTAGAAGTATTTATTTATAATTTCAAAGGTACTAATAATCTTTATTGTTTGTCCCGCCCGTTGTCATAGAATTGGAAATATTGTTTTACACCTATACGCATCCGAGCGAACCTCGACAATCGAACCCTTTTCAAATGATTTTAACTTTGCGCATTTTTTTGATATTACGTAAGAACTATCGAGTCTCCTTCCCACCCCCTTATAAGAAAACATAAGACATCGTCATACGTAATAAATGAATGGATATACAATAAAAAAAAGTTGGAGAGGTTAATTTTAGAACATTATTTTCATCATTACTTGCAATGGGTGCGATACGATATGCTTTCCTTTTCCTTGTTCACAAGGAAACTTTTTTTGCTTAAGATGTTTTTTCCTCATTACATAATTTTAAGTTAATAAAAATTAATCCTTCATTAAATTACATGTATCCTGTTCCGCAAATCATCAATTTAGTGCTCCCCACTTTATAATGATTGAGAAGCACTGTCGTAAACGATAGTCGTTTATTGTTGACACAACTGACTGGTCTATTATATAGTTAGACATGCGTAAGATTTGGAGGACTTGTTGCTTAGCTAAAAAATAGACAGAAAACAGTGGTGTCAAAACTAATGATATACAATGGAAACTTCGAACTTTAGGTGCAACGTTTAAATGTGTAACTTACGAGCGAAACGCTTCTAAAGCTAAAATCTTTTATTTTTGTCACATTTGCTAAGTTATACGTACTTTTCAATTTTTATATAAGCTTAATAGTTACATATAAGCAATCATATCATACAAGAAACTTTCAAGAGTTTTAACAAAATAAGCACTTTCTGTTTTGGGACTGACAATAGCATACAATTATAAGACAATGACTTCTTAGTTGATGATTGAAGGAGATGATCGCCTCCAGACTGTTTCCAATTACGAAAATATATTTATTGTTATTGTACACGAAATAAATACTTGTAAAAATGAAATTAAAAAAGAAAAAATATCCCCTGAGTTTCTTTCGCCGGTTCTTCTCAGGTCCGAGATGTTAATATCCGAACCGGTGTTAGATTTTTGACTATCAATAAACAAGTGTAACACTTCCATATCAAATAAATATTTTTGTCATCGACTTTGATACAAGAATGACTTATTTCACAAAATTCTAATTTAAATAATTAAGCATTGAAATTGTGAGTATCAGTATAAATAGGTTTATATGTAACATAGACATGTATGTATGTACTAGCAGGTGACTCCACTTCTATAAAAAAATAATTTACGTGAAAATTTATATGCCTATAATTGATGACCATAAACAAACACAGAGTTACTTTCATATTTACGATATTAGTCTGATTGTATGTAAGAAGAAATATTGTTCACATACCACAGTGTCAGCGAGACTGGACTGATCCTTGTGTAGAACATCAACGAGCAGAAACTCATTCAAAGTCACAACACTGGCTATATGCACAGACAGACTAACAAGTGAATCACGCAGGCACCCTGAAACAAAAATTCATAATTATCTTTATTTTATTACAAATATGGATTATAGATTTATTATTATTAAATTTAGGAATTTATTATAATTTTATGTTATTTCAAACAACAATTATCTATACAGCTACTGATATTACAGTAACATGAATAAACTATATTACAAATATATGCAACATATAAACACATTTTGTATATAGGTAGATCTACCCTGATACTAAAAAGTATCATAATTATATGACAGCTCAAAATATTATAAAAATTAATATTACTATACAAAATTATAAGATTACGAGTTTTAATTAATATTACGACTTGAAGTACTTATATAATTTGTAATGGTTTAATTAATAACCCCGTCCGAGCAGTTATTCGTTATTTGTCTCAGAACATATTGTTGCAGATTGCATAAAAGTCAAGTTTAAAATGTGTATTTTTAGTGTAAACTGCCTAATCTTGTTTAATTATCTTATCTATGGCTTCTGATATACATTTTTAAATATCTGTGTTTCCTTTTATGATACTTACATAATTTATATAATAAACATGTAAATCTTTGCTAAAAAACATGTATTATTACACAACATAGTTGATTTTTTTTTAATTTCATCATAAGAAATTAAATGCATAGTAATAGATACATAATGTTGATTATCAATTTTTACTTTTTAATAAATATTTTCGTTGTATTATTGACATTGGTCATCATCATAATCATCTTCTTGCATTTATCAGTGGCCATTACAAGAGATATTCACTGCCTACTTCACTAGTTACACCAAAGTTAGCACTCACTTTACCAAATTACTAGAAACAGTAGTTTGTTATTTCTATGTAGTAATTAGTCAATAGGTAAGGGTAGATCTATTCATTTGAATATATATAATAAATGCGACTAAGCCATTAACTTACCCACACTTTGTATACATCCCATGGGAACACCGAGGACTTTTAAATCAATCAATGATTTAAATGATATGAGATCAAAGTACAGTTCATTAGGTATAATATTACTCGTTCCCAATTTCTCATAGCTCCCTTCAATGCTGAGTGATCTCACTTGAGAACAGAAATCCAGTATGTGGCTGAAGTCAAACATTTGATCCACTTTCTCTGTCGGTGGGCATGCCATTTTAAATCTTTCACTTATAGCATGTAACTGAAATAACATTTAAAATATGTATAATATATTTAAATACTTATTATATTATTCCAAATAATATATTAAGTATTACAGATATTGAGGATGAGATAAATTTATTCCTTAATTTGTTGCCTCAATTGCTGTATCATGAGTTATATAATTTTGTTTGATTTGAATTTAATTTCCTTGTTTGACAAGTAGGGAAAAACTAAATTTACCTCAAGTATGCTGAATTTATGTGATTTTTCATTTTCCAATAACTTGTCGCCTTCTAAGTAAAGTTTTTTAGCCAGATCTTGTAAGAGGAAAAATATATCATACAAGTTGAAGTGTAAGAAATGCGCGAACTCTGATGGCATCGTGAGCAATAAATATTTGAAGACATTTTTAAGGTAATCGTTTAACGCTTCACGTCTTTGTTCCACGAATTTTGGTGTTTTATTGCGTATAACTTTTTTCGGTGGCAATAAATCTTTCGCCACACCATGGTCACTCACTAACGTCTCGTGGAGTTCCACAAAATCATTGTACCGATGTAAAACTTCCCATTGCACTGATCCCACTTTAACAACAATTTTATAAAATGTTACATTATCCTTGGATAAAGCTTCCACGACATTCACTGTGCTGTCGTTTCGGTAATTTACAAACGACGACATTTTTACTTTTACGAAAATTGGTTTAATTTCGCATTTCAAGTGATGTAATGACGGAAATCGACCGTGAAGTTTTATTTGATGCGCTACTAGCCTTCTACAGAAATAATACAGAAACCAGTCTCTTAAGTCAACACTAAAATGTAAATGATGACATTTGACATTTCTAAAATGTGAGTTTGACGTTCTGAATATTCAATTCAGAATCAATTTTACATATTGTAATTTTCTTGAAATATTTAAATTAGCTCAATACATATTATTTTTATTAGTTTCATATTCAAGTCAATGTTTTATAACCTTGTAAATAAAGTCATATTGAATAATTAAAAAAAATGTAATAATTTACTAAACAATATTGTCTGGCAATAATCAAATTAAATATCTCATAGCTTGTTACTAATTTAAATAAAAAAAAAAAAAATACTATACAAAATTTTACTCTTTAATTAACAGAATCTTTTGAAAAAATCCTAAATAAACAATACTAATATTTGATAGATTATTTGTTAAATATATATGTTTTAAAACAAACTACAATTCTGTATGATTTGAACGCTGTTTTACCCAAGAAATGAGTTGTAAGTTATTTCTGTAAACTCTACATGAACGCTCGTTCAGAATTTCAGATTGCCTTCTTTAGAATGTGTTAATAAAAAATATTTATATCCCTATTATATTTTTTTAAAAAAGTGATGAAAACCAAGCTAAATGCACATTCTTATGCTACAAAATTATATCTACGAAACTAAATAGTTAATACTTTACGTTTACGAAATAAAATATATGATTTTATTTAAATTACAATGAATTATAATTTACTGGTTTTATTTTCAAAATTGTCTATCAACATTGAAACGCAACGCGAAATTGGATACGAGGATGTATCGTACGATGTCGCGTGCCACACATGCACAAAACTATTTTCTAGTAGAAATTTTCTACGTACGCAGTCTCTCGTTAAAGATATAGCGCGGCTACGACGCTTCAAATATAGGTTATCAATTAGATTGCTTTTTTTTATTTGTTATTGTTAGTTCAGAAAGAGGACCACGCATGTATTAGTTATTTCAACCTACCACCTATCTGATATATAACTAACATTTTGTAAATGACCCCGCTGGGCTAAGGACTTCTCAAATTCAGGTGGTTTTGGAGCTTGTTTAACCAGCTGCTTCAATAAGGATTGGTGTAATATCATTATAATTGTTTTTCTGTAATATGACAACTATTTAAATATATAAAAAAGGTATAGAAAGAAAAAGCCGAATATCTATTCACAACTTTATTTAAGTATATTGAAGATTTTACAACTAAAATTGTGCAAATAAAGTTTACAAAAATCTCTATATTTACAGAATTTGCTTTATAGAGATGATCTGGTACATATTGTAGATTTATCGTTTTTTAATTCTACCGATTCATATTTTGGTTTACCTTTTTATATCGACATAATTCGCTAAAAAAATAAATACAACATAATAAGTTGTCATTGTTAGTCACTGATAGAAAAGAAATCAAATGTTCTTTTATTATTATTATTATTAAATTATCCATTTCACTAAAGTCAACAATAGTCTTTTTGTGAATAGAGCATTCAAAAATAACTTCAGTGAAACTAGATTGATTAATTAATAATAATAATATATATGGATCCAATTGTTCCATTTTTTTTAAATATAGTTAGTAGAAAAGGTTTACACAAGATATCTACAATATGACCTGAATCTATGGCAAGTAATTTAATAGTACAATTTTTGTACAAAATGTATTCATACTGGTTTTTAGAGGAATTTGAATAAATAACTGGGTCGGATTAAAATAAATAATATCAGTTTTATAAATTAAATTATTAAAAATTTACTCAAATCGGCATTGCATTATTGATTTATTACATAATGCCTGTTTTCAAATAATTACTTATATTCCTATTATCTAGGCTCCAGTTTTTTTTTTAATTTCTGTCCTGTACTATGTCCAAGGGGTCCGGGTGGAACCTGTGTTTTTGAATAGATATATAGTGGTAAGCTATTGACGTATAAATTATATATTATTGTCAATACACTGGTAAAATTGAAATGGTCCTTAATTTAAAATTAACGTTCTACATACTGACCATCATTAACCATTTTTAATTGATTGATTTGTTTTATTTTTAAAGCTAACGATATGATCGTTTTTTTAACAATGAGTATGGATATTTGTGAACTTGAGTATGTTGCCAATTTTGCAAATCTTCGCTTCATTGATATATTGCAAAACCACTAGTATTGTAGACAATTTCAGGTAAAATACAAAAAATTTTATAATTTTTTAATAATAATTGATTATCAAAAACCTTTTTTGAAATATAATTGACCACGCGATTTGATTTCTACATACATAACTATGAGTACTTGTATAAAATTTTATGATATTAAAAATATGTCCATTAAAAAGCTTTGAAATTTAAATATTGTAATTGATACTTAATATATGTAGCAAAATAATATATAAATATCGAATTGCTTCATCCCGTGGACGGATAAGGACGTTTTCGCATTATTAAGACTTTTTTGTTCAAATATTTCCGCGTTTAATACTATTAATTACAAAAAATATTATTCATAAAGTTAAAAATTCAATCAAAATGTTATGATACATATTCTAAAATTGTTAATAAAAAATGCATATTTAAATCAATTAAAATTTTCATTAATCTTACAAATTAAAACATAATAATCGTTGCACGAACATAACAATATTAAATTGTAAAATAATTACATATTAAGTCGAAAATTAAAAATTAAAATATTAATAAAATTAACACAGCAATGTTATTGTTCTAGAAAAAACGAATAATTAAAATTGTCCTAAATTCAGAAATAAAATCTATGAAATTAAATATAATTATAAATAATGCGAGTTCAGTGTTAAAAAAAACTATTTTGTTTGTAATAGTAAAAAAAAACACGCAATAAAATTATGAAACTTTCGGATTGAACATTTCTTGATCTATCGTCGATCGTTTTTTTTTCTTCTTTCTCACGAGCATCGAGTTTATGATGTACTCTCCACAGCCTAAGGTGACACTTCAAACAACGCATCTTACTTTAAATACTAATTTAAAAAATAGTTTAAATTTGTATAAAATAAATTATATTCCAATTTAATTTTTTGAACATTATAAATCACAGTTCAAAATTACGATCATGGCATTCGATGATTAAAAATACGATTGCAACTACACTTAAACCTTATATAAAGTTAGGTACTTAGATTTAAGTATGTGATATTTAGGTACATCTAAGGCATCTAGTCTAGGATTTACTTTAGGAGAAATATTGTTTTTATAAAAAAAATTTGAACGTGATTTTTAAGGCCAAGGTAGAGCATATTCTTCCGATATAATTAAAAGTATTAGACAAAAGATTATTTACTATAAAATAAGGTATAAAGTCAGTGTTACAATGTAACCTAACCGAAAATAGAGTAAATGATACTTACCGAACTTATAATTGTACTAAATTTTGCCTTGGCCTTAGACAAAAATTCTTTATAAAAATATGATTGCTATTTACATTTAACGTTTTAAGGCATTTCATACAAATGTGTCAGTTACGACTTTATTATTTTTAAATATGCCTTCAGAGGCGAAAGCTAACAGTCATAATGCCACAGTTCGTATATAAGTGTCGTTTTCGTAGCAATCTGCTGACAATCGTAAGGCTTGTTCCTCACATAGCGAGGACAGTTCCTTGAGCCATTCGTCTAATATCACTGCGTTTAGGACGGAACGGAGTGTGATGGACTGGTTCCAGTAGGCTTCTTGTGTGAAGATCGGATGCCTTTGTGCGGGGGAAGTATGGACTGAGTTTTGTAGGTTGTGAGAGTTGTTTTGTGTCGGTGATACTGAAATATAATAATTTTTTATGTTGAATACGATAACTTCGATTCGCAAGACAAGTGTACCATGTGCTAGGTTTGATAAGTCTCGCGTTTAGAAGACTCGGACTTAACAATCATAAGTCAATATTATATGTACTTTACGAGGAAAATAAAATGTTTACACTATGCACTCTGCTGCACTTCCTTTACCTTTTGTTGAAAGTATCTTATAAGACATGAAAGTCCTTATATAAATTCTTCGTTCAATCGATATACTCACATGAAGTTTTCCTGTTGAACATATTTGATATACTCGACGAGAAGCTACGACGCTTGGCCTCCACTCGTCGGAAAGGGGAATCGTCTCCTTTCTGTGCGGGAGAGTTTGACCGCGGTTGACCTGAACAAAATAATATATATCTTGTATGATATTAATTGATATTAATAATCAATATTTTATCAGTTTACAATAGGTAATAAAAGTTGATATCAGAATGTGTGAAAATATGAACTACCTTATCAACATTTGCATGCGCCACGCCACACATGGCTGGTTAGTATTGAAATGCTTGGTATATTTTGCAGTTGTACGTAACACGAATCGCAGTTGCGTTGAAACTTATTGAGAATTTGAATTGTCAACTACCGACACCATTGATAAGGCGTGCAGTGTTATCAGCAAATGTTCCCACCATTTTGTTCCCTACGCCTATTTTGTAGCGAATTCTGATTTTTCTTTATACTCACTATCTTCGTTTGTCTGCGCCCGCGATTTGACCAACGTCATCTCCCTTTGTATGAGGAACACTCTCGCCTTATCGACTAACTCGCTCGTGTTGTCCAGGCCGTTCGTCAATTCGTCGATTTCTTCCTTTAACCTGCAGAGAATCTGCAAAGAATTTAATTTTGTAAGATTTTTCATTTGACATTGATTAAGACACAAGATTACGCTTAATTGGTGGGGAAAAGAATTAGACGGTAAATTCTTAATAGCATTAAAAATATTTAACTTAATTTGTTTGAAGTATTTACCTGAAACAATGAAGGCACATTCGGCTGCAACACGAAGCCGGGACACAACAATAGCGCCGTCAACAGCGGCGTCGGCAGAGAGGCGAGCTTACTCAATATGCTGGATACTCGACACGTGACAGCTACTTCGGTTTCGAGGAAATTAGCGGCTTTTTTTAGAAGACTATGCAGAAGGGGGCCTGAAATAAACAATTATTTATTATAATATCATAAGTGCAACATAGACGTTGGTATTTAAAGATAAATGTATGCTGTATCGTTAATCCACCGCTAATAACGGGAAATAATGTATTATGATCCTTTTGCATGTACTGGCTCACTCACTCAGACGAGGTAAGTAATATAGATATTAATTACAAAAGATATCAGATTTCTACAATTTTCACCATTTTTAATAAAGCTGAGACTGTATAGTAATTGGTAGTGTTCAGCTTTAATTTTTTTTTAATGAGACGAAAATAGGTAAGATAAGGATTTCCAGCTTTTAGTCCTTTAACACAAAATAGTTTAATATTTAACTAAAATAAATAAAATCATACCGATAATTGATTCAGCACTGGCACGCCAATTCCTCACGGACGACATTTCATCGTACTCCCTTGTAACTGTAACTGTACTTTTCACAAAACTCTTCATGAACGAATCCTCAGCAAAACCTTCGTCCTCGTTTTCATCAATTCTGTACATAAAGCTATCATATCCACTACTTTCACCGAACGATGTTAAACTATCAGGATCTTTTGTTTCGTTGCATTGCTGTTCACTAACTTTACTGCTTTCAGCGACTTCATTCAAGGAGTTCAAACTATGCGGTTCCTTTTCAGAAGTATCGCTGTTTTTGAGAGTATCATAGCCGCTCGTGCATACTGAGACGAGGCTGTCCTGCTCTCGCAAAGGGGTTTGAGCATCTATCTCTTTCGTTTCTTTAGTTGAGTTGTTGTTAGTTTCTCGTTTCGGTGGGATTGCGTCGTATTTGTAGCTCCAGTTTGCGCAGGCTATCGAACGTGATACTATTTCGAATCGCGCGTCGCAGAGGTATGCATGATAATTGTTATAAAGTGTTTCGTTTGGGTTCTGAAAGTAATGATTAAGTTTCTATGTGACGTATAAGATTTAAATATTATGTCAAATACATAAATTTAGAAAAAAAAGGTAAAATTATAATGAATAATATAGAAACAAGCGCATCTGCTTATGACAAAGGTCGTATGTACATGATACATTTTAATGATAACTTCAAAATTATAGGTAGTATAGCCTTCGTTATTATAATGAATGATATATAGAAATACTTTACATTCAACTCGAATAAAAATACTGTAGAATCAAATTTTATAATAGACATTATTTAATGACATAAAACCTTTGTAACTGACAGTAGCAATATTTTAGATGATTAGGTCTAATTACCTTGGGAACAAAAGTATCACCTCCGGGCTATTATTGAAAAAAAAGACAACTTTACATTAACGACGTGACAAAAAATACGTACTAAAACTTCAGCTCTCATCGAGTGAGAGCCGAGAGGGATTTTTCGCGCTCACCGTAAAATTATTTATCAAATTATTTGCAGTAAAAAGATATTTTTCTTATCTTTTGTTTCATAAAAGTGAAAATCTTACCCCGTAATCAAAGTTAACTTCATGGACTAGATTGTTCATGGCAATATCACCGTGCACTCCATTCATTCTTCTATTATCATCATCTCTCTTAAAATCCAACACTCTCCTTCCACTCAGGGCCAGTTCATCCACCCACTCCCTGGTCTTCTCTACGGGTCTCGTACAACACCTGGGACTTAGTCCTATGAAGGCCATTGCTGAATCTCTGTAGAGTTCCGGGTTGGATAACTTATGCCTGTACATCGCCATCAAATGGCTGCCATTCAGGAGGTACTTGTAGACTAGTTCTATCATAACATCTTCGCAATTCAGGTCGATGAGTGTTTCAATAAGAGATAAAGTTACTAAGGAAAGCTGAAAAGATTATAAGAAGATTATAGTAACGAAAATTATATACAAATAAGTTTATAAAAGTTCCCATGTTAATAAGACAATGTTCCTAGCTCGGATTTTTTAAAGGTGAGGCATAGTACAAGTCTACCTAGTTGGGACACCATTCACTCATAAAATATTCTACCAACAAACGGCAATACTTCGCAGTACATAAATGTTGTTTGGACGTAAAATATTATGGGATGCTAAGAATATTTTGCAATTTGATGAGCGAGCTGTAATTATATGGACAAGGGAACTAAGATCTCAGTTAATGTCACTGACGACGATAGAGTAAAGATTGGTACACTTTCTTTGGTAAGGCTCATTTTCCAATTTTCTAAAAAAACCAGCGTATATTTTGGTCAACTAAATTAATCTTGAGCAATTTCCTAGTTCAGATTACACGGTTACAATTAGCGCATAATAAGTAAAAACTGTGACATTTGTTCAATTAAATATATAGTCTTAGAATCCATTGAATTATTAAAATGAAATAGTTGACTATTAAGGATATAAATTATGTTAGTAATTTAGTTTCTTGCCGGTTCTTCTCGGTAGAATCTACATTCCGAACCGATGGTAGCTTTACTTTAAATAGTTTTTTTAAATGACGATTCAAAAGTGCTAGTAAAAGCCTACTTGAATAAAGTATATTTTGATTTGATTTTTACTCACTTGATCATTCCCTTCCAATCTACCGAGTAGTACATCAATAACTTTGACACCATCGTACTCGTACGCGAACAGGAAGTGTAAGATCACCCGCAACAGTCCCCCGGAAGTGACGCAGCGCAGTAACAGCTCGAGGTAGGCCATGGCCGTCGCCTGCTCCCCCGCTCCGCTCTGTAAGGGCGCCGCTCTCTTCTATCGTGGTTCGTGTCACGAGTAGATGGCGGTCGAGTGACAGTTATTGGGACTTGGATGTATTAATCGCTCGGGATATTACAGGGGTCTGGTAGTAAATTAAAGGGTAGAAGTGTGGTGTCTGTAGAACTAAGGTCGTTAACCTTAACTGTTTTAAAAAGTTAGTTTATTTATGTGGTTAAGTTTTGTTATTGTATTTTCGAAGCGTGATGTTATATTTGCTCATACAATCAGTGCATGTTAAGAACACGTTAGAAGATATATTTCAATTTAATTACGATCATTCTTTAAAATGTATAATCTTACATTAGTTTTAAAGAACCGTGACGATGTTACATTAGTCTTATTGAGTTTGTAATTACACAACTTATGATGCTATTCAACATTTAATTAAGTTTTAAAGAAAGCATTATACAAAACGGTAATTGCTTACCGTTTACACGACACCTTTAACCATATAAGCAGTATCACACGGCTGTTTTGATGGAAGCGAAAATGACAAATGAAAAAGGACTCTAGGATGATTGGCAAAAGGTTCACAATACACTGTCACTTAACCGTGAAACTAATAAATGTATGAATAACAAAGAAAACTCTCTATAACGATATATCAAACCATAGATTATTATTTTTTTATTTTCATGTATAGTACTTGGAACACGTTTTCGTTGTGTGTTGCGAAGTTATTTTCATAGTTGAATAGTTTTAATATTACAGGCGACAATATCACAAAACAATCTCAGGTTACTACGATTGATATGATTAATTAATTATCATTGACTACAGAATTGAACGTTTAAGTGTTATAACAATCGAACAGAAATCTGTTCATGAAATTGAGGATATTGTCGTTGAGCAACTGTAATGTCACTGGCAATACTAGATCAGTTGTTTTTTTAACAACCTCGCAACATAAATTAAATGAAAATTAATTAGAGAAACGTTATAGAGAGATTTCATCGTTGGCCATTACCACATATGTCACGAACCCCATGTGATTTTAGCTTACAATTAGTTAAAAACATGATAAATCATTCTTTTGCTTTTTGCCGATATATATATATATATATATATATTATAAACATCAACATCACCATGATTTTGGGAGGAACGACAATACTTTCTTTCTGCTCAGTTCAGAAGATCTCTAACTTCTTTGTCAGAAAAAAATTACACATTTTTTTTGCTATCTGTACTATGCAATATTTTTATAATTCTGTAAATTTTATTACTTATTATCACAAAAGTACACACACGTTTTGTTTACATATTGTATTTTTTTGCGTTTTGTATAATTAGATTTTGAATTCCACTTAATAATATGTTAAAAAAACACAATACGATTATTGACATGCAATTTACACACACACACACACACAGTCCGATGAAATATGCATTCAAACAAACCCTTGCCCAATTTTAAACAATACCTGTAACAGTGCCGGACCCATCACCGGTACCAGAAAGCCCTGGTACAGTAGGTCTAGTAGATGTTTCTTGATGGATGGGTGAGCTACCTGTCAGAATAATTTTAATATATATAATTAATTGGTTGAAAATTGTAACCACGTGTATAATAACAATAATTTTTATTGAAGTAATTATTATCATTATAAATTAGTCATAAATTTACATTAAATAGTAAAAAAATAAATTAAAAGTCATACCTGCATTGTAGTCTTTTGGATCGAGTCTGTATTTTGTTATTTTTCGATCTTTAGTGTTATAATTTTTTGAACATTTTTATTGTTTATATAAATGCAGTATAACAATCTATAATAGTCCACATTATTCAAATCGAAGGAGAGTATTTTCATACCTGAGCGACTGCATTGCAGAACTCGAGCGAGTCGATGAAGAGTGTGAGTTTGTGCACGCGATTGACGTCGTCCGGAGTGAGGCGCGCCACGCCCAGCGAGCGCGGCAGCAGCGAGTACAGCCCGCTCAGACCTGCCGACGTTCTAGAATGTTGACTTGCGCCACGCTTCGTTACATAGAGCCGCGGGACTGGTCTATTCTACATTTCTTTTAAGAATAGGTAGGCGGACGGGCATTTGGGCCACCTGATGATAGGTGGTCACCACCGCGCATAGACATTAGCGCTGTAGGAAATATTTAAAAGTTTACTCCCTTCATCTCAATTCATAACCAACCTTGGGAGCTAATATGTTATGTCCCTTATATCTGTAGTTACAGTGGTTTACTGACCCTTCAAACCGGAACTCGTATAAACATTGCTGTTTGGCGGTAGAACATCGCAGAGGGATTTGCAAAAGACTTACCACCAAGTAAATTGTAAAATTTGGTGGTTTAATGATAAAAGCATTAAATCCTAGTCAAACTTAGGAAGTGCTGACAGGAACGCCATTTGTGATAAAGTTTGTCCGTGAGATTTTTGCCGTAAGCAAACAGGTTTAAAATTTAACAAACTATGACGAAGAGAAGACTAAGAGAAGAAGAAGAGTTTAGTGTCGACATAATAACAATCTATTATATAGATAGATATGTCATTATTATATAGATAGATAGCATCAGTCGATAACACTATTTTTACTAGATTGAGATTAATACCTGTCGCCAGTATAGGACATGCGTTCCCCGCAAGCAAGCAGTGCGCTAGAGGTGGACATTTTGCGGACATCTTAGCGCAGAGTAGAAACGCATCACGCGCCACCGAGCCTGCGGAACCTTCTATATGCACGGATGACAGAAGAAGACGACCGATGATAAATCTGTAGAGGAACATTTATTACTATTTTTTTACAAGATCAAGCTTATCGGTAAGGAAAGGCTTAAAATTATCTTCTCTTTTTAAGTTTTGACTTTCAATGTTTGTCTTTATAAATGCAGATCTTATTACAACGAGCCGAGATGGCCCAGTGGTTAGAAGGCGTGCATCTTAATCGATGCTTTCGGGTTCAAACCTAGGCAAGCTCCTTTCATTCATTTCATGTGCTTAATTTGTGTTTATAGTTCATCTCGTGCTCGGCGCTGAAGGTAACATCGTGAGGAAACCTGCATGTGTCTAATTTTAACGAAATTCTGTATGTATTACGACCTTAATCTTTTCCAAGATGACACCTAACGAATTACGATTTATCAAATGATAATTTTTGCAACTTTCGTCTCCTGACTTGGATATGTAATCGTTAATTAAATAAATAAATAAATGGAAACATGACTATGAAGTCAAATAAATACTCACTCAGCTTGTGAACCGTTTTTCGTGTGCGTCATAAGAAAGAAGAGATCTATGAATTTCATATTCTGCATCAGTACCACACATAGTTGGTTTAGTACAGCTACCAATTGACCTAAAAATAAAATTATTACTTATTATTACTTTTTCTTAGAGATGGATTTAATGATCACAGCTGGCTTCATCTTTTATAGTAATAATTCATACAGCGTTTTATTTCTTTCATAAATAAATTTTAAAAAATATTTTGTAATTATCACAGTTGAAGCGTTATTGAAATTGTTACAACGTTATTAACAAAACAGATGTTTATACAGAATATATACATCCAAATGTTTATTTGTAAATACATATGAATAAAATCCATGATACATTTCTAATAAATAATATTCATAAATTTATATTAATATAATTATAAGTGAAAATTTAACAGGCAAAGTTATAATAATTATCGGTATTTATTTAGATGAAATACTTTATTGATCTACAAAATTAAAAAGTTCAAACACAAAAAGTTAATGAGATATATATGAAGGTATTACAACAATAGGAAAATAATAATATTATAAAATATATTATTCCATAGAGCTGAATAATCTTGTATCTTTGCCATGGTTTACATAAAGAGTTAAAAAAAGAGTAGTCGCTGTTGATCTAACATCATTTACTTACTTTCCAGATTAGGTGGGGGCAACTGGTTTCTAAAACCACTGAGAAGTTTTAATAATGGCCGAAGAAATGGTTCAGCAGCTATAACCTGTCAGAAAAAAAAATACATGTATACATTTATCGATATATAGTTGTATGTATTGATTTATTTTTATTTATATTACCTGTGAACCGTAATGGCCGACTAGGTTACCAAATAATTTAAGCTGTTCCAGTCGGACTGCATTTTCGTATCTAAAACAAATACAGAATTAAATAAACAGAAAAATAATAATTGAGAAATCAATTTAATTTTGATGGTAGGAGTAGTAGTAGTGGTATGGTGAAATTTTGGTGGTAGGATTTTATGCGACGCCGTCTGGGTAGGTTCACACATTCATATCAAATTTAACCGCCAAACAGTAAAACTTAGCTACTTAAGCTGTTGTAGCTACTTAATTCCCAAGATCACAAATTGAGAATGAAAGAAATGTTTATACGGGGCAAATGTCTATGGGCGGTGGTAATCACTTACCATCTGGTAGCCCACTTGCTCAACATCATACGTATAGTACAAAAAATAAATCAAATGATACTTTATTCAAGAATGATCTTTAGTAGCACTTTTGTACCAATTAACGCGATAAAATTAATGCTACCGATTCGGAATGTACATTCTACCGAGAAGATCCGGCATAGCTCAGTAATTACTACTAAATGTATATATCCGATTACAGTGTGAAATATGTAGGCACTTCACGTGTACAATACTAACATAACATATCTAGTTATGTACATAGGTATATCAATCCATCAAAAAAATATCTATAAAATATAATTAACATTAAATAAAGTATTAAATTTGAAGTCATAAAAAAAACGTCTCCAAATAGATTTTAATATATTTTATATCAAAAGAAACGAATCATATGAACGTTTCCAAATAATATCCGTTTTTTAAGGAAAAGAATTACATTAAATATATTTACGTTTACAGAAAAAAAATAAACATGGAATAGATAGAATATGGAATAGAATACATTTGTTTTAAATTGAATATTTATTTAAAATATTCATAACACTGTTTTTTAATAACTATTTTATTGCATTTATTTGGATATCATCCTATATATTATAATACATGTTTTAGAGCTAAGTATTTTACGTCATTTAAAAACCACTGTATAGTTTTATGCTTTCACTAGTTAAGTCCGTAGGCGTTTAATCTACTGATCCCGTAATTTCAAATAAGTCTTCCTCCAATTCCAGGTCCCTATATTGATGTCAAAACTCATTATACTCGGTTTAGCTGTGATGAGGAAACAAACGTACATACTTTTGCATTTATTACAATAGTACTGATAAATTGATTATTATCTATCTGCCACTGTTTTTTTATTGTTATAATATTTCGTTTGATTAAATATAGATTAATTGATAAAATTCCCACAGAGCAATGATACGATATTGATTCTGCATTATGAAGTGGTTTCATGACGTAAATAATAATCAAATAAATATTTAATGAATTATATTATTTTTATTATTAATTCGTATGTATCGTTTGTTTGTACTATGCAAGATCACGGAAAATTTACTGGCCCAATTCATATGGAACTATACATTTTCATAGGTTATATTTTCAGGACCGATATAAGTCATAATCTTGTCCATATTCATTACAAAAAACTTTGTATGTAGTTAAGGTTTGTATATATTCAAATGGTATAGATTGTTGATAAGTAATTCAAATTTTTCAACTTTCCAAATTCAAAATGTACAATTTTCTATGCCATAAATGTATCTGCATAAAATACAGATAACCTAAATAGGTGTAGTTAGTATGCATAGTGTTTATAGTAGAGTTTTCCTGATTAAGTCTGCCGTACTACATTGTTGCCACTTAGCTATTACCGCGTGTAATGTGAGACGTGAGCGAAATAACTCGATAATAATCACTTCGAAAACCTCTGACAATCGTATTGGCACTGACCATTTATGAATGCTTATTTGTTTTTATATTACTTGTAATCATTATCTCATATACAAATGGACCGATTATGAAATATTTGTTTTATATTCATATTATAATAATTATTATATCAGTAGAACCAACCAACCCCCAAAACGAGCGAAACCGCGGGCGACAACTAGTGTTAAATAATATATGATTGTAAATTTATCGAAGCGAACATTGTCAATTATAATACACACAAAAAATGTTGCACGTGGAATTTGTCGTCAGTATCAACCAAGAAGTCCACGACAACATATCTATCTAACTTGACTGGATTATATCTTAATTTTAATAGCCATAGTAAACACTTTTTCTTAAAAAAAATCACGATAACTTTAATATTTTGAGTGAGCCAGTTCAACTACAGACACACGGGATATTACATCTTAGTTCTCAAGATTGATAATGCATTGACGATGTAAGAAATGGTTAATATTTTTTACAGCGCCAATGTCTAAGGACGTTGGTGACAACCCTGCCCGTCCGTCTACCGATATCATAAAAAAACAATTCATTTACTTTATAGTATTAATATTTATCGAGTTACTTTGGGTGAAGATGATGATGAAGAACGCATTAAAAAAGTAGAGAGATTAATACATCTTATCTTAGTCACAAGGTGTCAGGATCGAACCTGTGCCTTACATACACACAACAGACAGTCCATATACTGTTGAGTTAAGTTATATAGTATTTTTTTTAAAGTTTGCCCTGCATGTATGTCTGCCTCCTGCGTGCATTTTTCTATTACAATTTGTTTAAGACTAGACTAGATTTGGATATATGGGATGTCGTTAGAATCGTTACATAAACCCGCTGATTCTAAATAAATTAATACGCTCATTCAATATAAAACATTGTGATTGTAATAAAATTAAAAAATATCAATTAAATGACTAAATAATCGTTATAAATAATAAATACTATCTGTTATTATAGTATCCCTGTATGATTTAATAGTGCATATATCATCTTGAGGTAGTTATCAAGGGCATAAGCATAACGTTAATGATGCGTGAGGTGATAATTTAAGTAACGATAGCCTAGTTATTTCTAGGACGCCTAACCAATTATAATTATACCAAGTCTGGTTCGTTTGATAACATACATTATCAGTCGAACATAATATATACAGAATATAATTCTTCGGGTTGAATGATTCACGCAGGAAGCAAATGATATCACAAGTTAAACAATATATAAACATTTATGTTCATAAGATTTTTTTTAAATATTAATTATTACAGATTTATATAGTAAGGTGGAATAGACCTCGGTTATCCGAACACAGACTTAGTTTTTCCGAACGTTGGCGCGTTAATAAAGAAATGACGATTTTATAAAATATTCCTTTTTGACTTTTTTTAGGTGTTTTAGATGACAACGTTTTATATTTTAATATAAAGGTGCTTAGATTGCAACGTTTTATATGTTTTTATAAAAGGTATTGTTTTTGTTTGGTCTTGTCCCAATATCTTATCCGAACTTGTACTATCTATCTACTATCCGAACAAGTCTCAGTCCCAATTATGTAGTTCGGATAATCGAGGTTTTACTGTAATTGTATTTATAGACCTATACTGTAAAAACGACCGGAATTGGAACTCACTCACTCAAAGTCATATGCGACATTGGCCGAGCGTTAATTAGTTGTCAACATTAAGTCGGTTTAAAGAAATTTATTTCTCGGTGATCAATATCATCAAAATCAAAATATACTTTATTCAAGTAGGTTTTTACAAGCACTTTTGGATCATCATTTAACAAACTATTTAAAGTAAAGCTACCACCGGTTCGGAATGTAGACTCTACCGAGAAGAACCGGCAAGAAACTCAGTAGCTACTCTTTTAAATGTGATAATTTAATAGTGACTAACAATAGATGGTTCATTAGGTAAATCGAAAAAGAGTGACCAGGCAATCGTAATACATTGCTGGATAGACTGAGCATTAGGTTTGAGTATGTCGACAAAAACGAGTCACGCGTTATTGCTAATTTATTTACCACTAATAGCCTATTTCAAACGAGTTTCATTTGGATTACACGTGCTCGTCTCATACGCCATATTAGTTGACGTTTGTGATTAATGCTCCGCTGTTTAGTGGCGTAGTCGCTGTATAATATAAATATAGATTATAGATGCGAAAGTGTGTTTATTGGCTTGACCGTTCGCTAACAACGGACCGATGAATCGACTTTTTTTTTACTTTAAGATAGAGTATGAGATACTATGTAGTATGTAGATAGTGACGTAGGCTACTTTATATACTGTTAAAATAGATCGAAATGTCGTTTTACCGAATGAAACGCAAAATGTTTCAAAATTGTATTAAGCGAGTATCGAATTTCTGAGTCTTTAGGCCTATTGTAAATAAAATTATTGTACGACTACAGGCAACAAATTTTCCGATTAGGTATAATGTTGACTGACCCTTTTTATTGAATTATTATTTGAAGTTTAGAAAAGGGACGACATATTTGCACATTTTTTGCTAAAAAAAATTATATACTATAATTAAATATTAAACTTTTTATATACAGTTTTTACAAAGTATCTAATACAAAATTAATATTCTTCTCTTACATTTGTAAAGCTTATTGCTTATTTCATAATGTAGGATTATACTCACTTGCCCGTACATATCGCCCATTCATACAATTTGTCCAGTAGGTTCTCACTGAGCAAATATTCGAGGCATGTCGCTGGACTTGACATACGGTTGATCTCCCGCGCCCTTGCTTCTAACACCAAGAGTGTGGTCAACTGTTCGAGATGATTCACTACACCGAGAACATCATCGTGTAAATGTTGAGGCTGTAAGCGATAGAAAAATATTGATATATGTATCCATATTGTAACTTTTATGTAATACGGCATGTTCTAACGCAGAGTCGCATTGACTTAGTGCAGCGATTCCTTATGGTAAGTAATAAGTATGTTTCCGTGAACTAGTGGGTTATTTTATGTTAATGATATGTAAAAATATTTATTGACAAGTTATTCGTATGTTTAAAAAAAGTGTTATCCAGAGTAATTTCATAGGTCAAATACCACGCAATAATAAGTCATGAATAAAAAATAGGGTAGCGATGCTCTAGGAGGCTAAAAATTAAGATTTATATGTAAAATATTGTAGTGTATATATATATATATATATATATATACATTATATATACAGTCAAAATTTGTTATAACGACATTGAAGGTACTACTCATATTTAGTCGTAAAAACCGATAGTCGTAACAACCGGTGTAGCTTATTTTTTAATGAAGTGGTATTATTTAATTTGTAGGTCATAGGTATTGATAGGCAAAATATATTAATGTATGTAATTAAATTATATTTTGTTTATTTCAATCAAAACGTTTATTAAAATTAATATCGCTCCTTAACTTTGAAATAATACGCGACTTTTCTTCGATATTAATCTGCTTTCTTTTTGCTCCCGACATGTTGACAGTTTTACAATTAACTCAACACTGTGTTTTGGTGCGACTTGTGTACAAATGCGTGTGTTTTGTTTCTAAGAATTGCAAAAGACCCTAAACCTTTAATTTGTGCTAAATTCGACACGTGTTTACTTTTACGACTTTTACGATAATAGCCATTGATCAATAATTACACTGTGCCTATTCAAATTGTTTACAATACGGATCAGCTGGTTGTTCTACAGATATAATTTTTCGAAAACATTAGCCAAATGAGGTCGTTTAATGCGGTATGTCGTAAAAAGCAATACTTTTTATAAGACAGTTATATAGCATTCAGCCGGGACCTTTGATTTTGGTCATTATAAACGATATGTTGTTCTTAACAATGTCGCCATATATATATATATATATTATACATAATCATAATATATATATATATATATATATATATATATATATATATGTATATATATATTATGATTATGTAATCATTCTGGATTTCAGCAGTAATGCATATTGCCTACTATAATAAATCCTACTTATTGCTTAATGAAATTGTTTGTTAAAACACTATAATTAGTTTAAGTATAATAGTGTTGCTTATTTGTGTTGTTTATGATATAATTAATTACCAGAGGGACTAATTAATTTATCATTAGTATCAAAAGTATAACACTTACAGGACAACTCATTATCATATAATTTAATATCCATTACTTCAGACTTGTTAACAATTACAACTTGACAAGTTTTTTTCATCAAGCTTAATACATTTCTGAAGTTGCGTTGTTCGAGCCTTTAAGATTAGTAGTTAGAAAAAGAAAGGACTTCAAAAATAAAAAAAAATAAACATAAGTTTTTTAACAGGGATTGCCATTTCTTGTCCCTCTGTGAACTTTATTCATTTCATTATTTTTATAAGAGAAATAAATTACCTGTGATTTTATAATAATATCATGAGCCTGTTGCCAGTGTTTGCAAAATGAATTATAGCACGCTTGAGGCTCATAGTCATGACGAGGATCGAGAGTCCGCGACAACTGGCGTGCCAGTGTCAATGATGTTGTCCGGAGCCAACTCATCTTGCTTAATTATTTCATGGTATCCTGCAAATTCAATTAAACATTAAGAAATAAGTTTTAGCATTAAAAGTTTCTTTTTTAAACAAGTATGTATTTGATTTATAAATTAAATTAAAATAGAAATGCAGACAATGCATACTCGGTTTTTAAATAAATCTTACATGACAGGACTTAAGATTACAATAGATAAGTAATTGTATAATGACACAGGTGTTCACTGCCCCAGAAAGTGTTCATATTTAAATTTTATAAATTTAGCCTAATGATAGTTGATTAATGGATTCAGAAAAATTAAGGACTACAGTATTTTTTAGATATAGGTAGGCAGATGGCAAATGTGCCACCTGATGGTAAGTGGTCACCACTGCAGATACACATTAGTGCTGTAAGAAATATTAACTATTCATTACTTGGCCAATGCACCACCAAACTTGGCAAATAAGATAACTTGCATTGGAATATTTGATGATTAAATATAATTTACATATGAATATTTTCATTGATTTTAATTATTCTAAAAAAAAGTATATTTTGTTACTTGTTAAAAATAATATTCATTTGTTAATTTATAGTAGTAGAGTATCTGTTGTTTTGTCAAGAAAAATAATGTATTATTTTTTCATTGCTTTAATAAAATGAAAGCTTAACAAGATATATTCAAATGTGCTAAATTTTTTCTTAAGGTTTCTAGCATTAAAGGATATTTCTATAATATATAGGTATATTAATAAACAGGATGAGGATTAGTAGGATTAGTATTTTTTTCTAATATTGATAAGGATGGAATATATAAAAAATAATATTATGATTCAAGCTATATCTATTTGTAATTGGTTTGTCTTACAATAGCTTGAATAGATAGGAACTTTCACTATCTGTCAAAACAAGAACTCCACAGTTATGAGTACATTGTATTGTTGGTACATCTGATAAAACCTGTGTGAAAATATGCAGAATAATAGAACAGTGAAACCTCATTTGTTAACTTTTTATTCATTTTGTTTTTAAATGTATTTTTAACTATTTATGATTTAAAAAATATTTAGTTTTTAATAATAACATTTTTTTTTATTAATTTCAACTGTCAGTTTATTTATGATTCAGAAAAAATATTTCGTCCTACAAGCAACATGTCATCACTATCGTAAGGACATTCTTGGACCTTGACATTACAAAATTTCTCAATTTACAGATGTTCGTCCCGTCGACGCCAGAAAAGATATATCTAATATTATAATATCTACATATTAGGATTAGAAACATGAGTGCACGTACGTTATGGAAGAATGCTTGGTCGGAAATAGATGCAGCAGCCACAAAATAAACCACAAGATCAAAGAGTTACATGATACGCAGTACTCATAAACAAGAATTACGTCTAAAACACTGAACAATGACACTTTTATAACACTTTTACACTAATAAAACACTATCTTTTTTAATATTATTGATGTTTTGTATTGCTTTTAACTTAAAACTATAGATCCTCATAAAAAAACCATTACGACTGAGAAAAAAAGGCAAAACAACCGTACTTGAGGTTGAACATGACAAATGACATCACTCATGACTGACAACTGACAATTTTACATATAGTTGCCACTAGCAAATATTCAAAGGCTAAGTGCTGCTAGTGTAAATTATTAAAAGAAAATGAATAATTCAATTAAAGAAATTAAGGTTACATACAAGATTTAAAATTGTTTTTTCAGGTATTCGGACGTTTCTTCGTTTTCATTATCTTTTGTATATTTTTGTATATGGATGTTGCTGTTGTTTAATAAATTATAGATATGAAGTTTAATTTAGTATAAAAACATGTTCTTATAAATAAAATATTTTGTAGTTCACAGAACTTATAAACTTTTACGGAATGGTTATGAAGCCGACAAACTTAAAAAAAACTTAATCCTTTAGGGCTTTTTACCTCTTTGGATAAAAATATTGACATTTCAACATATATATTGTATAGATAATTTCGACATAATCTGAATTGTTGAACTATTACTACTAATATGTACCATAATATATTTACGGTATACTGAAAAAAATGAAAAATATTATATTTAAGTCCCCGATTGTTGAAGAAAATAGAACAAATTCAAAGAACTCGCATGAAAGCACAAAACTGACTCCATTAGATTTGGACATTTTTTTACCTTGGATTTGCCTGCAATTTAATATTCCTATAATTGTTACTAGAAGATGTAAACAAGGTAAACATTTTTTTTTATTATAATTGTATAGATTAGTCATTATAATCCATCTTTCTAATGATTTTACAGAAGATCATACGTCACATGGCTCGAAAAGAACAAGTTCAACCAGAACAAATTCAAAAGAATCAAAAATGAGATTAGAATGTGCTGATGTGATCAACGGCTCGCAAAATAGCTTTTTAGGTAGCGTAGCTTTAAATAATAATGAAAAAAACATTCCTGTATCGACTTACTATAATTATAAAGGACAATTGGTGGGAATAGCTATTATAAATTGTTCGTTTAACATTAATACCAAAATAATTAAGGTTATTAATCTAATTTTACCTTTTCATACAACATTGCACAGTCTTAAAATAAAACGTGGTGGCCTTACACATGCGGTGCTTTATGAAATAAGTAAACTTCTTCCCCATTCACATATCACGGATGTTTGTTTAGATGATAATTATTTACCCGAAGGAAATTATTATTTATTATTAGAAAAACTAAATAGTATTCGAAATCTTTCATTGAAAAGGTGTCATATTAACGACGAAGTATGTAAACGGATCGCTGATTTGTTGTGTTTTGCATGTCCAGCGTCTAAGACACTTCTTACTTTAGATTTAGCTTCGAATTGTATTAACGATGTAGGCGCTGAGTGTCTCGGTATGATGTTGAGACAAAACCGTACTTTATTATATTTGAATATATCTGATAATAAAATTACCGATGTTGGCGCAAATTATATTCTGACTCATCTCATTTCATTTCCTTTAACAAAAGACGAAAAAATTGCAAAAAATTTTAAACACTTTAAATATTTCACCGAGAGAGTAGAAGTATTCAATAGATGTAAAGACACGATCCTTAACCAATTGAAAGAGGAGGAAAATAAAGAAAACCAAAAGTATATAAGAAGATTGACAAAGCTAGGTCGAGAACAGGATATAGACAAAATGAAGAAACTTATTGTTCATTTCGAAGGTTCGTCGATAAATCAACAAGCAGAGAAAATGACTACAGAAATAGTTGGTGAATTTAAGGACGTGTTTGATGATCAAAATATAGTACGTGAAAACGGACAAACGTACGACATCGGTAATTTAAGGATATGCTACCTTAATATCGCTTATAATAATTTAGGATATTGGTCAATTCGAAAAATATACGATGTATTGAAATATCAAAACAAAATAAACAAACCAGCTGAGTGTAAAGGATTACTAAAACTCGTCTTAGAAGGAAATAATTTACCCGAATCGTGCAACGAACTGATTGCTATCGAATATTTTTTGAAGGCAGCAATAACAGACAACATACCGCTTTCTGAATCACATAAAATCAGTCATAGAAAAAAAAAAGAAAATTTACATAATTAATTTTTTTTTTTTTTTACTTTCATTAAAACTATTTTCTAAGTGGTTAATTAATATTAATTTAAATATTAATTAACCACTATATAACTTTTTCTAATATAAGATAAATATGTTAAGTAGATTAAATGTTCTTCATATCTTTAACAGAGGTTAGTTTAGCTTCAGTTAAACGTTAAGTATCACAGGTGTTTCGGTTATTATTGTTTAACTAATCACCCTCTAGAAGTTCTGGGTAGAACCGCTAAGAAGTAGAATGATTATTATTTCTTCAGAAGGAGTGTATAAATTAAGTACCTTTATTTTATATAATTCATATTAGCCTATAAATTAAGTACTATTAAATTATTTTATTTTGACGTTAAAATAAATTTAAAACAGCTTAAAAAAACTAATTTATTACATTTTTTTTATCAAGGAATATGGTTTTTAGTTATGATTTAAGAATAAGTACAACAGTTAATTTTCTTTTGAGTTATTGTCATAAGTGCAATCGTTCATAATTAATTAATTTACTATAAAGATTAATTAATGAGCACATGAAAATTTAGTGCTGCTCATCCGGATACAAATCCAAGCTAATTTTAGGTTTAGGATTGGATCATGTGTAAGTATCAATTGTTAATTTACGGATAGTCTAGTTTGTCTTTTAAAAATTTAATAAATGTAATTTGAAATATTAACAGCGTATTATTGTTATGTTAACACTGTTTACCTTATTGGGCTGTAGACGACGTTTTTCCAATTCCTCGTGTAATATTATCTCGACTGATGTTCGATTTTAATAAATAAAAATTCGGGAAGTTGATCAAGAAGGGTTTGTGAAAGTTAATATTATTTAACATTATTGGCCTATGAATTAGCTAGGCAACTTATTTGTGATTTTATCAATGTACATATTATGTAACATAAAATCTTTGCCATCATCAAATAACATATGTGAGTATGTATTTCTCATGCCGTATTCTAGACGATTGCCTCAAATATCTAATACTTACTTTGCTCCGTGATGCTTCTATACACTATACGACCAAAATTTTTATATATTAATAAATATTCTGTAAGTATGCATGTCACCCAACTCATTCCAAATGATCTAAACAATTTTGATAATTTTTTGTGTTTTGGAAATAAATGTCTTGAGAATAACTGACAAATTAATCTTAACGGTTTTATATATTTTTTCTACAGTTAATATTTACGATAACTAATTACTAATTATGATATTGAAATAGCCAAGCCTATCTTCACGTACATGTATGTGCTTATATCTTCTGGGTAAAGTTGGTTACACACAATTGTGTGAGGTAGAGAGAAAGACCCGGCTGAAAGAGTTTTGGTTAAGATATCATCATCATTCATTGAATAGTTTTGAAATAAATGTTAAATATTGTAAAACCATTTTTATTTTTTTGTTTTTCTACCGTCCTATATCACACAATTCTCTTTGGCATTCAAATCTTTACTTTTGTTTATTGTCAATGTTACATTTTGGCTTCTTTTTGACAAGGTTGCTTATTTTGAAAATGAAAATACTTTATTTCTAGTATTTTTATTTATTTATTGTTACGATTCTTATTATATTTTATATATTATATTTTATTATTTTTAAAGTTGTATTTTTTATATATAATATTATTTAATAATTTTGTATAAAACATGAAATCTCCGAAATCAACGAAGAGCTTGCGGTCAATCAGGTCGGCTCGGTCTGGAAATACTGAAAACATTTTTCACGACGATGTTTGTGACTTGGATAATATGCTAGTTATGGCATGCGCAAAGTTTAATTGTCCATATGCAGTTAGTGTGAAAAAGGAAATAAGACAAGGTGTGTTATTTTTATATGCTTGTTCCCATATTAATGTTTGATTTTGTGACATGAAATGATGTTATGATGCGAAAAAGTATCAAAATTACAGTTTATTGCAATCAAATCGAAACATAATTTTGGCATACCTGTATACTTTTTAATTTTGTTGTTTTTTATCTATTTTTGATTTTTATCGTATGGATTCGCCTGAGAATCTGTAAAATATTTAAACGTGCAAATTGACACTCATTATGAGTGCTTGTTTTGCTTTTAAGATTAAAGGAAAAAATATCATCTTTGGAAATTATTTCACGTCCATATCCGCGTTCAAAATTATTTTTTAATTTACCGTGTTACATAATATTTTTCAGTAATTCATACAAATTTCGCATTCATAACATCATTCAATATATTAAATACAATCAACGACAATTTAGGAATTTTGTAAAAAAAGTAATTTAAAAATGTAAATTTTTAGACGACTATTATAAGGCATTGAAACAGGCGGATAATAAAACTAAGTCTAAAAGAATAAGTTTAATGCCAGAGCACAAGGTACCGGAATCAACCGTTGACGTTCCAGCACCTTCGGATCAAGCTTCATCTGTGGCTCCTTCTGTGTCTTACACAAATAACATAGCTACGACATTTGTATATGATAATTATCATACTTTAACAGAAATCAAAATAACTAAAGTGTCACAAGTACCGAATATTCTGCTAAAGATAATCGGCTTATTAGTACCATATTACAAGAATTTAGTGCCATTAAGTATTACCAATTGTGGAATTGATATGTACATTATACACGAATTGGGCAAAATGCTTAATGTGTCAACAATTACAGAAATATTGCTTGACGGATCACCTTTAGCAAGCTGCGATTATAGTATGTTATTGAGAAGCAGTCTCAGAAATCTCTCATTATGCAGATGTAAGGTAAATGATGAGGCTTGCGAAATAATCGCTTCAAAGCTACACCACGCCGCCGCTGCTGATAATTTATTGCTTTTAAATCTATCCTCAAACCACATAACAGATGAGGGAGCGAAATATTTCGGAGGTGCGTTGAGAACTAATAGACATTTGCGGTATTTAAATTTGGCCGACAACCACATCACCGACGACGGTGCCTGTTACTTATTAGACGTGTTAATTGAATTTCCTCTAACATATGACGAAATATTAAATATGCGTCGGAGGCGGTTAGATTATTTTAAATGTAGAAATGCTCTGTATTCAAAATACTTAGAGGGATATTGTAAAAGATCGTATGATCAAATCAGTCAAAGTATCTCGTCGAAAAGAAAAAAAACATCGACGACAACATTAAAAAGTAAATCCAGTGCTAGAAAAGAAAAAGAGAGACCTAGCAGCGGAAGTGCAATTGAAGACTTTATTAAAACAAAGGCTGAAATGATGCTTGCCGAAGTAATGGGACCTTTTCAAGATCCATTTCATCCACATTATACAAAGAATGTTGATGGTTACAAATACTGCTTCGGCAATATGACGCTTGCTTCACTAAACTTGGCATATAATAATTTATCATATATTACAATAAAAAAATTATATAAAGTTATACTTTATCAAAATTCAATAAGAAATAGAATAAATGGTGGTCTCGTTAAGGTTGTAGTTGATGGGAACAATATGCCTATAAGTTGCACAGAAATGACAGACATAAATGATTTAATGGCGAAAAATACCGGACAAACTGGTGAGAACTTAGATTTACTTCGTCGGAGAAGTCGGGCTATAAAATAGAGAAAGAGTAAGATGTTTATTTTAAATAAAAATATATAAATATGTTGCTCGAAATATATTTCTTTATTATTAGCTTTTTGTTTTATTTACAAAATGAAATGCTTTATTAATACTTTACATACTAAATAGTGATAAAACTATCGTGAAACATTAATCAAATAGTATTTGTACTTTGTGAACACTTATTTTTGCAACAAACTTCCACATTTATGAAAATTTAAAATATATGATACAATGTATTCCAAATCAAGGTCACGTTCTTCTAAATGTACAGTTTTATATAGATTGATAGAGAGTTTATGTAAAGACATTATACAGACTAAGCGATTCAGAATTTTTACACCAACATTCACATTTGTCAACGTTTTCTCTTGAAATTTTCAAACATTCTTTGTTAAATATTATAAGTGGCATTTTGGAAACTTAAAACTAACGAATAAATCTAAGATTTTCATTATTTAGATCCAAGTGGAAAATTCAGTTTCTAGGTGGGAGGTATTCTCTGTTAGGTTGAGAACTTGGATAATTATTATCGCTGGGTCCTTGAGGTCTTCCAGTACCAGATGGGAAGCTCGGTCCAGAAGGTTTTCCCGACGGATAACCTTGGTTACCTGATCCAGGATAGCTTGGTGTACTTTGAGATCCTGGATAGTTCGTTGAGCTCGGACCTTGAGATCCCTGAGTAGGATAAGATCCGGGATATGAGCCCGGTTGTTGTGATCCAGGTCCACTAGGATAAGATCCAGGCCGTTGCGGACCTGGGCTTCCAGGGTATGAGCCCGGTTGTTGTGTTCCAGGTCCACTAGGATAAGATCCAGGCCGTTGCGGACCAGGGCTTCCGGGGTATGAGCCCGGTTGTTGTGTTCCAGGACCACTAGGATAAGATCCAGGCCGTTGCGGACCAGGGCTTCCGGGGTATGAGCCCGGTTGTTGTGTTCCAGGTCCACTAGGATAAGCTCCAGGCCGTTGCGGACCTGGGCTTCCAGGGTATGAGCCAGGTTGTTGTGATCCAGGTCCACTAGGATAAGATCCAGGCCGTTGCGGACCAGGGCTTCCAGGGTATGAGCCCGGTTGTTGTGTTCCAGGTCCACTAGGATAAGCTCCAGGCCGTTGCGGACCAGGGCTTCCGGGGTATGAGGCCGGTTGTTGTGATCCAGGTCCACTAGGATAAGATCCAGGCCGTTGCGGACCAGGGCGTCCAGGGTATGAGCCCGGTTGTTGTGTTCCAGGTCCACTAGGATAAGATCCAGGCCGTTGCGGACCAGGGCTTCCGGGGTATGAGCCCGGTTGTTGTGTTCCAGGACCACTAGGACGAGATCCAGGTTGTTGAGCACCAGGATAAGATCCTGGATAACTTGGTTTTTGAATTCCGGGAAAACCAGCTGACGGGCCTGTACTACCGGGGTAGCCAGATACTGGTCCTTGCGGACCTGTATTGCCTGGGTAAGATCCTTGAGGTCCTGTGCTTCCTGGATAGTTTGTTGATGGACTTTGTGGTCCAGAACTGCTAGGATAAGATCCTTGAGGGCTTTGAGGAATTCCACCATGATTAGATCCCATTATGGAATAATCATATAGATTTGCGTTAAGTCCATAATAACTAGGGGCAGAGTCACAGTCAAATTGATTCCACCAGACGCAGACGAAAAACTCTTGAGAAAATATTGTTCCATTGGGACATAAAAAGTCGTAAGTTATATTATTGGCACAAACATGGAATACTTGGCATCGAGCTTCGACGTCTGCGTAATAACCTGGATAAGATTGAGCGTCACACCTGAACGATGTTTCGGGGACGACTGAAAGTATGGGATAATCTCTATCTGGCTCACCGGGTATTGCTGAATAATCTCCACCTTCAGAACCACTATTATCATCTGTGCCAAAATTGGAAGTATCGGGTCCAAATCCCGGACGTTGGGTGTTTTGTCCTTGACCTGGGTAGTTTTGTCCAGGATAATTTGAACCTTGCCCTGGGTAGTTCTGTCCAGGATAATTTGAACCCTGTCCTGGAACACCAGAAGGACCCGTTGGTCCGCCTGGACTTTGTCCTGGATAAGATTGACCAGGATAGTTCGTTGATGGCCGATTATAGCCTTGATTATTTGAAGGGTAGCCTGAAGGTCCAGATGGGTAACTTGGTGTTGTGCCCGAACCGACTCCTGGGTATCCATTTTGCTGTGGCGTATTTGGGTATGATGGAGAGGTTTGTGTACCAGGATATCCACTTGTGGGTCCTGGTTGGTAGCCGGGGCCACTTGGCGTCGAGGGACTGTATGGTTTATTTGGTTTGTTATATTCATATCCACTTTGAGCGACTGCTATCGACAGTAACACTGAAAAAAAAAAAGGTTTTATTATAATGTATACATTTTCAGCAATTAAAGGATAACGTGATAAAATCGATGTGCCTTAATAAATTATAAGACATGTTTAATATATATATATATATATGATGCGATAGGTATTCTGCAGCGTTGTAGAAGAAGGCTATAAATTCTCCTGATACACTGGTAATATTGTTAATAAAAGGGTTATTACAAATGAATGCTATGTAGTGTTTTTTTTTATTGAGAGAAGTAAATTGAAAGCGCACATCGGCACAGTCAGACAAAGTCTGTAAGGTCCACCATTATTGCACCATCTGTTTATGTACGATAAAATAATTTAAATGTGCGTAAGATTTCAAGGTCTGCTTAAGGTCAATTGCAAAGTTGTTAGAAAATGCTTAGGTTGATTTCAACATAAGTTAAATGGACTAAGTATTTATTAACGTTTTATCTAATTTCCTCCCCCTGGCACAATGGACCGCAGATGACATCGCGTGGGACCGGCCGGCTTCGGCGCTTGCGCAAGCCACGTATAATGGGGAAATTGTTGTAATCGTAATGAACGTCTTTCGGTAACCGCCCAGTACCTAGTTATCATATGACATTAATGCAAAGACACACATTTTTCAAAAAAAGTAATAAAACCTTTTTTTATTAATAGAAAATATTGTTATATGCAAACGTATTTCTAATAAAAAAACAGCTATCGTTATCACTATAATTTAGGCTTGATATAAAATAAATATTAAGAAAGGATTCACGGTAAATGTTTATCATTAAAATTAATGAAATATACGATGGATACTCGTTTCAATTTAATTTGTATATGTTGAATAAAATAATTGGTGACTGATTATTTCTACATCATAGTAATATTTGACAGTTATTATTAAATGTTTCCCGTCTAGGCAAAGGCCTTAAACTTATCATAATAAGAATTTGCAACTTTATTACTATACTGCACGTTGACAGGTAATCATGTTTTTTTTTTTTAATTTCAAGTAATTTATACGAAGATAATTAAATTTTCCTTAGTTTAAATTTCTGTTTATAGTTTACGTATTATTTTTGTTTTTTTTTTTTAATTGGTGTTTTGCCTAAATATAAAAAAAAGATTATTTAGATTGTTTCTAAACTCTAAACTATGCCTATATATTTTTCAATTATATTCCTTAATTGCAGGTTTTATTTAGCAAGAATACCTTAAGGGAATTACGATGCTATAGAATCTACTTGATAGATGTCTATTTTTATGGTATAATATATTATAGTTAGGTATATAATCGTTGATAGAGAATATCATAGAGATAGCAGATAGATTTACACCAATAGTCCAATTAAAACTCGCTACGTCATATGAAAAAATAAAATTTAAACGGCCTAATAAATTCAGTATCAGAGTTTAATTCAGCGTTCTTCCATTACTTTTTCTTGAAAATAAACTCATCTCGAATTTTTTTATATACTGTACAGAATACGTGTTGAAATAGAATACCAGTGAAATCTAGCCTGATTTAGTTATATTTATGTAAATATTATTAAGTGTTTTTGTGCCTGCAATTACTTATTAAATATTTTTAGGTCAGTCATTGTATGTTTTTCATGACATAAATATCTTCACCAAAGTCAGAGCTATATATATATTATATATATATATATTAGGTTTAACATTATGTTTAAAATCGATAAATGGACGTTGAAACTTTAACCTGTATATGTTTGTTTTTTTTTTTCAATTAAAGCTACATTCACACGATTCCAAATTGACATGATTCATAATTGTTTCGTATATTTGCTAGTAAATAGAGTTAGAATAGGGAAGTCTATAGTCTATAGTTTCTCACGTAGAGGATACTCGTGCTGTGAGCTCACGATATAGAACAATGCACTAGGAAGCATAAGAACTGTATAAATCGGGTCCACATTTATTTCAGACTGGAAAATGATTTGACCGTATTCTTGAGAAACTGAGCGTCTGTTTGAGCTTATTGAAATGATTCTTAAGGATGAATGTTTATTGTTACTTGAATTATTATACAACACATTTCTCATTGAGAAGCCTGGAGTATTCATTAATAATCATAAATTAATTTAGTGTTAAATGTGTATTTATGACCACCTTTTCTGGACTTCTACGTAACTTAATTATTAATTTGTTGACAGTTCCTTATGTTGACATAAAATACGCTTCTTTAGTCACTGCCACAGGGAGTGATTCGGATTTAAGCAGAAATGTAATCGGTTTCAAATTCTAAAACAAAAGTTGGATGGAGCGCGCAGTACATTAAAATGAAACATCAAAAGCGAATTCAAATTCCCTGTAGTGCGTTTCCCGTTTTGTTATTACGTCAAAACTGCTATGACTTTAATTATTAATAAAAATACATCATTTTGCGCTGCCAGAGCTCCAAATCTGCTAAAAAATTGTCGGATTATCGCAAACATTATTATTGACGTTCAACCATTTTCCTATTCTACAAACGAACCAGTTGCGGTTCGATCAAAGTTGAATCGGAGTATAATCGAGATCGTATCGTAAACGATATAAATAAGTGAAATTTTTCTTCAGTTTCGATTAAACTGAGGTTAATTTTTGTGAGGAATAGTCGAAATTGAATCGAAAAGAAGAAAAATTGACCCCTAGGTATTCTTTTTCGCTTTCGAATTTATATAGAGAATACATTTGATGCTTTACTATAATATTCCGTGCAGCTCTAACTGCCAATTATTTTATAATCTGTGAGTGTAGTAATCAATGTATGCAATTTAAATCCATTACTACTGATTTTATTCAAAATAGTCGGCAGTACACAAAAGATTGTTAGACGCTTCAATCATTTGCGTTTGCGTATCTTGTTTGTTAGTTCGTTTTCAAAAAGCGTGAATGCCGATGTTTCTTAAGGCGGCCACCGTTTGTTTAGAACAAAGAAGACCTACTCGAAGCTAATGTTATACTCGTTCTATATATTATTTACTTTGTCTGATAGTAATATTACACAAATTATTATTTAATTTTTTATTATAAGTAATCCTGACTTAATATTACTCTAACGTATTGTAAACGTATATATTCTAACTAGTAATCAGCACCGGTTCGGAAAATAATATTTAACAGTGAACCTTTTAACTTTTAAAGTTATTTTAAAACCGTTAATAAATATTAATATACATATTTGAAGATGAGGTGATCGTATAACAATTTATCAAACACAAATATTTATTACGTTTATTTTTAAATTGGACATTATGATTAACAGTTTAGAACTTTGGACGTTTTGTGGATTCATATTACATTGCTTTACGAAAGGGCTACCTACGTGTAGTTACAGGTAATACTAGAATGTAACGTTATACCGTGTTATTTAGCATACTGATTATAGTGTTATAACGAAAATGTTGCTATAAATGTAATATTATCAATCATATTAATCAAGTTTGTAATCGATACGTGGTGATGTTTTTTAGATTAGATATTTTTTTGACCTGGGATTTAAACTGGATAACATGAAAGTAGTTGTCCTTAATAATTAAATTAATTTTACATTACATTAGCAGCCTGTAAATTTCCCACTGCTGGGCTAAGGTCTCCTCTCCCTTTGAGGAGAAGGTTTATAGCATATTCCAACACGCTGCTCCAATGCGGGTGGGGGAATACACATGTTGCAGAATTTCGTTGAAATGAGACACATGCAGGTTTCCCCACGATGTTTTCCTTCACCGCCGAGGTATATATAAAGGTAATTCATTAAATTAATGAATTCCCTTTATATAAAGTTAGTAGGTATTATCAGAGATCAGGCGTTTCATGTCTCATATTTTAGTCAAAGGCATTTAGTCGTCCGATTAAATGATTATAATAAATTGATCGTTAGCGTTAATTGCTAACACGATGAGACTTAGCTATTGGTGTATTTATACATACATTGTTTCTTCGAAAAAAGAGAAGATTTTGATTGGATGATTGAGATTGACGTTGAAGATGCAATTGACAAATATTATAGGTATTTATTTAATTCGAGCCTAATGAAAGATAAATGCATAAACAATTGAAGATATTTTCGAATTGGTTTAAATATACGCAAAGTTATCATTTTTTTATGTTGTGCTGTAGGGTACAATACATTCCTCGAATTGTATGTATCATACCTTTTTTTTAGTAGAGACCCCAGGATTTCTGGTTACGCATACTACCTCGTTCCTCCCCTCATTGGGTCAAAGTTTGGAGTTTATTGTTTATTGGAGATTTGATAAATGTGGTACCATCGGGCAAGCATCTAAGTTTTAAGTGGTGCTGTTTGATATTGAACCCGCGACTGTATGTTTATGTGCGTTCTTACTATTGAGCCTTCCCTCCAGTTTTGTAAATAAATAAATAATTTTAAACGTAGACTCAGTACCTGAGCTGTAATATTTAAATATACCTAATTGTACTAACAATTCTCCTTATTAACTTTTACACAACAGCTTAAAAATCACTTAGATTGAAAGATTACCACAAACAAACAAACTTAATTTAAGTTGGAACTTTAAAGCAAATGTACAATTTGTAAGATTTTTTTGCCCAGTGAAGATTAAAATCACAATGAATTAGTAAGTAAACTCAATTCAGGGTTACGTTGCCAAATTAAGGAGGTAACATTTAACAATACGTAATTAAACTTGAGCACCAATTTGGAAATATCCTCCTCTTTTAATTTGAGAACACGGATTGGAGACTCTACCACCAAGTTACTATCTTTTCCTTCACCGAAAATGAGACGAATTTATATTAACAAATTAGACATATTTAATTTCAAAGTACCCGAGTTTGAACTCACATACACATGTTCTAACCATTGGTCCATCTACAATTTTAACAAATGACGATTTTGAATAGAATTTAACTTTTGTTGGATATTAAAGTAAAGGCTGGAAAGGTGCAATTATGTTCATCACACGCATGGTTTAATTGCCAATTATGTTATGTAAATACATAAAGGGAACACGTGCAGTGACCTGCATCCCATAGCATATAGCATTGAAGACACTAGTTGATAATCTATACTAATATTATAAATCTGAAAGTAACTCCGTCTGTTACTTCTTCAAGCTCAAACCGCTGAAACGATTCAGATGAAATTTGGTATAGAGATAGTTTGAGTCAAAGGAAAGATGGTTACTTTTTAATTCAAAAGATATTTAAATCTAGTGACGGTTTGTGAGCTATAATATGTGGCTATGTGGCTATGTATCTTTTATAAATTTTGTGCGGCTAAAACCGCAGGTTGAGCTGGTTTGATAAAAATGGCATTTGCTTTTATATATACAAAATTTAAAAAAAAATGGTTCACAGGTGCGGACCTGTTGAGTGTTTCGTTTAAGATATATCATTTAATCTTAAAAGAATAAATGTGTGCACGTCCATTATTTGCTAAACAACGTTGATGCTTTTAAAAGGTCTATTAAAATCCATGCATTTATAAAGTTATAATTTTTAGGATTGAGTTTATCGGGATGAATAAAAAGGAACGCTTATAAGGTCATTGCCGGACTTCTTTGTCAAGCATTATCTCGGAATGTACCTAAAGTAAAATTAGAAAATTGCTATTTATGTTTTAGTATTAATATCGTTTATTTATTGATTTATACAAAATTAACCAAAATTATCGAAGTAATGCGTTATAATAAAAGAACGTCAAACTCATAAAGAGTTCTTTAATTTTAGAGATTCAGTAGTAAATTCATCATTTAAAACGAACGGGCTAGTTTTGAGAAATATTAATCTTCTATATCTTTTCGATCATTTTAGTGTCCTAACTTTAAGAGACGTTACAAAAATATTAAAACCTTACGGGAAAATCCGTTTGTCGCCTGATTGGTCCGATTCGATTCAAGTACGACATACAAAACTCGAAAAGAAATTTAACCCGTTTATGTATGTTTTGTTTATTCTATCAATTCGATATAAGATATGTGGAACTATTTTAGGCGGTATTACATTTGTGTGTTATGAAGTGTCATTTTTTTTTAATACTTACTGCAAAACGTTGACAAACGTAGCATGTTGTTGGTGTCGCTTGGAAACCCTAAACTAAATCTGTAAAAAAAAACATTGGTATTAGCTTCTTTTTTTTTTAAATAAACAAAGTGCAGCAGAGTTCCATTAATAAAACTATACTGATTAAATGAAATAGATGATAATCATTTAGAAATACAAATATCGATACATTATGAACAAAAATAAAATATATCGACAATTACCATTATAATATATATATATTGAATATTTTGTAATGAACCTTATAATAGTGATGCCCTTGGGTCACGTGAACAATATAATGTTTTTTTAAAATTATTATTTATTTTATTAATAAAATATGAACAGAAAATATTGTAGCATAAAAGTTGGAACACGAATAAAATAATATACTCGTAGTGCACTAAACAAATACGACCATTAGCTTATATTGTGATCCATTCATATGTTGTAAGGATTCTTTGTAACTTGTAAGAATCTAAAGAACTTAATCATTCATATCTATGAAAAGCTTATATAATATTCCTTGTAATAGAACTAATATGTTCAAATAATATGTATTTAAAATAAATATTAATAAAATAATCTTAGAAAATATTACTATTGAGTTAATTCCTTTTAATATATACCTATGTTACGCCTTTTTATTAAATCTAAAAGTCATAACTAAATATTAAGCGAACCGGAATGTAAAAACCACAGGTTCTATCTTGACCGCTTGATTTTTTCACGTTTGATTGAAGGATTAAATAGAAAAATAAGTACCTACCAAGAAGAAAAAGTACTTGTTTTAAAAGAAAGCGATTGGATAATTTAAAATGAATTTTAAATATATGCATATATATATATATTGTCGTTACTATCGATATCCGCTATTGGAGTTTTCCAGTGCTTTAAAATTAAGTGTTTGATTAGATTAGATTAATGAGATTACATAATGGCAAGTTTTTACCACTTAAATTGGTTCACATTATGAATGAGAAGAGAAAAGTGATGGAAATCATCAATTACTATCATTGAATTGATTGGAGATGTATTTGTTGGATCTTTGTGTTGAGAAAATTGAACGCGGAATTGCTGAGAACTCTTTTTTTTTTATTTGAAAATATGTAGATAAAGGTGATAATTGTTTTATTCTCAAATGGTTACTTCTTTTGATTATATTTATTTCTTATTTACACTAATAAGGTAAATTAAATGTTTCAAAAAATTTAACGGTACCTATTAAAAATATTAATAATGACTTTGGTTTTTTTAAAGACATTACTTCTTTTTATATTTATGCAGTTTGTATAAAATATAGATTGTTTTCCAATATAAAATTAAAAAAAAAAACGAACATTTCTGGTCTGTATCCGATTTTTCAAAAATTAATAATTCACGGAGGCGGATATTTTTTGCGAAAGTGATATTCATTTATTTAATTTAAAACGTTGGTTAAAGTCATACAAATTTAAATTATATAAAAATGTTTTTAGCATTTTAATTTAAAATTAACTATGTTTTAAACAAAAAAAAAAACAATTAATAAAATCACTTAAAATTCACATAACACTGAAAAAAACGTATTATAACCTTAAGTGTATTTCTTTACCACACAATATTTAAACTTAACTTTTTTAATATTTGGAACACATTTTAAACTCACCGTACGTACGAAGCGCGAGCGAGTCTGCGCAAACTGTACCTTAGTATCATTACTCGCGCTTATATGTATTTGCAATAGTCACCACCACCTCAAAGGGATGGATGGCACTTGAAATAAATGTAAGCGATTTTGCAAAATAACTGGGTCAGGTACCTTATGCTTTGTACGTGGCTTAAGCATATAATTATTAACAGATGAACCAAGGTACATCTTAAAGTGTAGGTATTATACATTGAGATAATAAATTAAGCTAGAGTTTACATTTATTAGCTTGCTCAATGTAGAGGACGCTTTATAATGTACATAGATAAACAATTCTGATTATTCATACTTAAAATTATAGTACATTGAATTTCCAAATTATAATATGAGACTATGATCGTACGTATTATTATACGATATATGTAGAATACAATTATTTAATATAACATATTTGAATAGTAGGTTAATTACGCGATGTAGCTTTAATCATTTTGTTGATTTAAGGACGGGCAGAATGATAAATTTTTTTTTGACAGCAATTTTTTTTTTAATTCTGATTAAAACCTTCTCAGGGAGGAGACCTTAGCCCAGCGGTGTGTTACTTTACCGACTGTTACTTTACTTTACCAAAAGTAATTAAATAAATTATAAAAACATTTGTTGCTTGAAATAATATAATTTGTAAAACATTCCGCAAGCAATCGTATTCCTATTACAAGATCATTGAAACAATGGATTTGATTTGGTTCAATCATAGAGACATACATCAGCTTCAAGTGTCAGATAGTATAAGTATTGAAAGTGCATGCAATGCACAATGTTACAGAAGGCAAGAAAGCGATAAATAAAAATACATTCGACAGATGGATATTAAGAAACCAAATGCTCTTGTCGCCGTATCTTGTCATCTTTATTCTACGTGACATTGGCGAAGCGTTAGTCTAGTGGGTAGATTATAAATAATTGCAGAAGTCGACGTTTAGTATTGTCTATATATTATCTGTAGCAATTAGGACTTAAAAAAATATTAGTGAGTGGAGAGAGTCCACTCGTGTCGGATTGACTTTATATCGAATTGAAAGAGTGAGGAAACTTAATAGGGTTTGAATGAATTGGCGTATGAGCTAGTCGGATAATTATAGGCTTAGACATAACATCAAAGATCCCAAAGTTACATTCGCAAATATAATAAGAGAGCGTTTTTTATATATTGCAGTGTATGTATTGTGTCGAAGGTTACCATATTCCATGTACTCATCTGACTAACTAAAAAACAAAAGAAAAATTTTACTTAATTAGAAAAGTTAAACTTAATTTACTGAAATGAAAATTGAACTGACAGCCGCTAGACAGTTTTTTACTGGACCATATCCTTACTAATTTGTTCATAACCAATTCTTATATTTTTAACAAAATCGATATTTAAATCGATATTATTATATATTTAAATCTAGATTTAATAATATTATATCTTTATAAATACTTATAAGTAAACAATTTCATAATAAATCTATAATAATAGTAACGATATATTACATAAGCTCGAGCACGGTTCCAAGCGACAATCATTTCTGATGTTTCATTTTAGATATGTCATCCATTCAAATCGATGTAGACATCAGACTTATTTTGCCAAATACGTATGAAAATTTTTAAGTTCGTTGCCTATGTAAAACAATTCCGATGTTCCGTCATTTTAGTTCCGATAGTGTTAAAAATCTGTTCTTTTTTTAAATTATATCTTCTGGATGATTTCAGTCACGGCAGCAATTTTGGAGAATATACAATTACAAAGTAGATACTATAGTGTTCCAAAGTGTGTGTGTGAAAGTCACTCATTTAATCCAAAACAGTTCGATTTTGGAAGGCAAGGAGGTGCCATAGCTTTTACCCTCAGGATCAACAAAACAAACACTTTACTTTGTAAAGCGTATATCTAATAATTGTTTATACCATAAACAATTACTGCTTTTTAACTAGTCAGACGTATTCCTCATAATATTGCCTTACAAAAAGGTATATTTTTTTTATTTCAGGCTGAGTATAGAGTTTTTAACAAAGCTGTTAATTAAATAATCGATATTGTATTTTAATCAGGTGTTAGTGAACGCAATTCAGTGGTGCGCCTGCGCAGCTCCGTGAAAGATGACAATCGATTGTAGATCTGTTGCAGATTGGATAATTATTTACGATTACATTATTGTATCGAAGACATTTGGTATTTATGATTTAGAGATGATTTACCATGAACTAAAGAATAATAAAAAAAAAGTTACAATGTTTTTCTAATAATTTAAAATAGACAATAAAATGATAAAATAATCTACAGTTTTGAAACAAAATATATAATAACGTATCGTATAGTATGAATATATTTTCCATGAGAACTTAATGTTTTCCTGGGATGTCTTTGAGAAATGTTTAAGTCTTGCAGCATAATGCGTAATAGGTACCTATGTCCACTCACGAGTTTGTGTGATTTTGACTGTGATTGGTTGGTTTTTTTTTTATTTATGTCGAAGAAAAGTTTCTATTGTATTAACTTTTTATTTTATGATTCAACAACGACGCAAAAGTGTCCACCATTTTTTTTTTTTTAATTAATTGTTGTAAGGACATACAATACAGTATATCTATCAACTATTCTTATTTTCATTCGGAATTTCACAATAATTTCGAAATATAATTATTTGTTTTTCGTGATACGCTCTGAGCATTGAGACGGGCTGATTTCAAAATATATTCAGTAATCAACGTAACAAAATCACGATACATTCGTTCCAAATACAATGTACATCCTTTATAATCGTTATACATAAAACATGAATGTTCGTTTGACTGTTTACGCAAGGGCATATTTCTTAAAGTTATAAAAAAATCTATACTAATAAATTTGGAGAACATTTTATGCAATGCCTAAATGAAGAAATCATTAAAAGAATACTATATTTACTCACTTGGTGGTAGGGCTTTGTGCAAGCCCGCCTGGGTACCACCTACTCATCAGATATTCTATTGCCAAACAGCAGTACTCGTGTTGTTGTGTTCCGGTTAGAAGGGTGAGTGAGCCAGTGTAATCACAGGCACAAGTCACATAATATCTTAGTTCCCAAGATTGGTGGCGCATTGGTGATGTAAGGATTGATTAATATTTCTTAAAGAGCCATTGTCTATGGACGGTGTCGACCACTTACCATCAGGTGGCCCACGTGCTCGTCCGCCAACCTAAAAAAAGAAGCTACGAGTTGTAGAGGTTTAGGTTTAGTATATAATATTATTAAATAATGTTGACATTTATGGTTAATTTTTCTTATATGTTCCTTAATTAAGTGCTTACCAATTTCCAATTGCGAGAGATATAATATAATGTTTATCATTTTACAATTCCGTCACTCTCGTAATACGGAACTACAAATCCGATACTACTAGTAACAGTTCAAGCGCCAGTGCTCCCCGCGCAACGTCAGCGTTGAGCATCATGCCTTCGGCACGCGATGGTAAACGCTATCAAATTCCAGACTCCAGGAGCTACTGATAATTTATAGAAACAAATCCCAATATTTTTTTTGACTTCAGGAGTTTTGGCTTTTGTTTTGAACTTATGGATAACTGCTAAAAAATATAACTCTTGTCGAAAAATTATTTTTTTAAATTTGTTTTACATAATAAATAAAATATTCTACTTCTCTAAGCATCTGTATAAACCACGCTGTTTCGATAAGACTTTTTGTTCTAGAAAAAAATGTTACCTCTTTACAGGCTAAATGTTCGCGATCACTAAGACTTTTTCCTACATACCATTTTCATTGCCCGTCATAAATTTTATTGTATCTTTATGTGATAGGTAGGCGGGCTGGCATATCGGCCACCTGACGGTAAGTAGTCACCACTGCCAATATACATTGGTACCTCAAGAAATATTAATCATTCCTTACATCAGTAATACGCCACCAAACGTGGGAACTAAGATGTTATGTGCCTGTAGTTACACTGGTTCATACAAACCAGAATACTAATCACAGATGCTAATTATTATAAAATTGCCACAACTTTTTTTTAAGCCAAAGGTACAGATTTTTTGTTATTCACAATGCCATTTAGGGCAAAGAAGACACGAAGGAGATCAGTAATACTCATTTTCCACAAAATATTTTTTCAGTCAAAGTCAAAGTTTACTAATAGTTGACAACTGATTAGAAGGCAGGTCAAATTTATGAGCTCATCGCGAATTGAATTGAAGTAACCTTAGAACTCAAGCTCCAATTAAAAATGAACTGTATTACTTGTATTTAAAGTACATATTTGATTGTATATTTTATGATTTGTATGTTTAATCGTGGCAGCTAAATAGGATAATCGTAAATCTTAGGTAAATGAGTGATGATTGAAACTGTATGTCAACGTGGAGTGCTGCACGACATCTTGTAATATATCTTGAACATAGATCTTGTTAACACCTTATAACATACAATTCTGAATAGGTACTATTTAATAATTATATATATAATTGTATTCCTAAGAAACTTGGGTGGGTAGTTACGCACTCTTTCTGTCATCCTTAGATTATTTATATCCTATAGATATATATGATAGACTGTCAAATCTTAGAATGCGTCGAAAAAAGTGGGCAACTCTTGGTGATTATTTTTATTCTTCAATTCAATTAAATTCTTAGTTTAATGGCTTTTAGTTATTAAATTAGTAGAATATTATTTCGCCAATGTCACGTAGGATGGAGAAGACACGAATGAGATTGATCGGTATGGTTGAGATAACAAACTCAATTAAATTTTAAAGCCAAGTATAGTAGTAGTAATTTCCTTGTTAATTCGTAATTTTTATTCTTGTACACACTTGTAATGTAAAATGACGTTTTGTAAATGTCAAACGTAGCTGTCACGCAGATCGCGTCAATGGGAACTCGATTTTAATTCTTTTTTAGTGCAACACTATCTAGACATAATTAATAATTAATTAATCTAAGCAGAAATCATCATTTCATATTCGAGAATGAGACAAAGACTGGTAATCTACACAATCAGAAAATAATAAATCTAAGAAATCAATAAACTTTTTTCTGATTACACTTAATTCAATTCGGAGAAACTATTTTTTTATTGCCCTTCAAAATATTTTAAAAAGACTCAAATTTAATAACTTTTTGATTTTTTTTGTTGTCATGTTATTATATTATAAAAGTCATGTTTGTAATTAACATTTATGAAAGTTGAAATTTGGAACATAGGTTTAAATAACTTTAGTAAGGGACCTTTGAAAATTTCAGGATAGGTAAACGGGCTTTGTAACTTTGTATGAATTTTAATTGTAGGAATCAGGACTGGCAGCTATAAAGGTAATAAGATTTTAACGTACCCATGATAGAGATGTTACAAGATGGAATATCAAGAAGGCAAGGACATTAAAGCTTGTAGAGAAATAAATTAATATTAAAGGAAAATTTATCTCGATTTATATTATGTGTATGATAGCTTCTAAACTAATCCTTATAGTATGGGAAACGGATATATATAATTAAGGGTATGTGATGATGATTGAAGATAATAATATGTACTTTGTATCATTTGTAAAAAATCATTGGTATAGAGGGCATCTTATTCAATACAAGATTACATAGATGATAAAAAGGCGTGGAGTTAATGCTTGTTGACTTCCAGGCAGGATATATAACATACATATATAATTGTATTTAACTAACATGAGTTTCTTGTTGGTTCTTCTTGGTAGAATCTACATTCCGAACCGGTGGTAGCTTTACTTAATATAGTTTTTAAATGACGATTCAAAAGTACTTGTAAAAGTCTACTTGAATCAAGTATATTTTGATTTTGATTTAATTCAATTCCAGAAAACCTAATGACGATTTAATTCAATCGTCATTAGGTTTTCTGGCTTAGTAACAAGCCAGTACTGTTCAACAATATTAACATTTTTTAACCAACTTTTCCGATTTGTTATTGCTGAAAATCGAGCATAAATCGAGAGAATAATACTCGAGGAATTATAAAAACATAGGTCGCCTAAATTCCCACAACTATGATGTTGCCAGGTACAAAAAGTAAAATGCATTATTAATAAACAATCATCAGTTTTTTTTTTAATGAAACGTTATTTTATTTCGTGTCCAACAGTATTATCATCAGTTTTTTTTTAAAGATACGTTATGTTATTCCTGTATTATGTTAACTTTTTAAAATTATATGTTTGCTTATATACTAAATATTAAGTTTCAGGCGTAATTTAAATGTATTCTTAGACTATTAAAAATTATATTACTTGAAGTGAAAGTTGCGTTATAAAAATTCATTAAAAATCTATCAAGTGTATTTTCTTAATGAATTTTTATTTATTAACACATTATATATCTTTATGAAGTGGCAAATTGTTGCGGGAATTTTATTATAGATGCGAATACCTTGTCCCATAAAATAAACATTAACTTTACGAAATAGAAAACTTTGTGTTATGTATGTGCTTATACAATCATTGTTTATATTTTAGCATTTTTTGTGGATTTATTTTGGTATGCCTTTGCCATTGTCATTATATCAAAATGAAAAAAAAAAATTAATATACATAAATTTAGCAATTAGGTTAATTAGAAGTTACTCATAGGCATTGGTACTGCAAGAAATATTAATCATTCCTCACATTACCAATGGGCCACCAAACTTGGGAACTAATATGTTATGTCCCATGTGCCTGTAGTTACACTGGCTCACTCACCCTTCAAACACAACAATACTGCTGTATTGGCGGTAGAATATAGGTATGATATGGGGGTGGCACTTATCCAGACGGACTTGCATAAAGCCGCACCACCAAGCTATCATTTTTTTAACTTAAGCAAAATAAAAAAAATATCAATTATAGTAAGTAACCCACAGATTAATAATTATTGGTTTAAACTAGTTTTATAATTACCGAAAAGACGCTATTTGTTTTCATTTACAAATAAATGATTTAAAATATATTTAAAAAAAAAAACCAAAACATTTAAAAAGTTGAAACATAAATATTTCTACTTTTACCTTTTATGTAACAAACTAGTTATAAATACTTGCTACTTCTTCGTCGTGAATCTCAATACTTTTATTTATCGTGTTAAACAAACACGAATCATGGAAGATGTTCTAATGATCATGTACTTATCTATATATTTCTTTGTTTTGGTTCCAACTAAAATAACCATGAGTTCGAAAAATTATTATAGAATAATATGTTAGTTCATTAATATGGATATACAAAATAAAAAAAATGGACTACTTCAACCACGCGATGGATCTTTGTAAGATATTATTAAGTTTAAGAAGTATGCAAAATAATTATGGAAGATTACTCAGGATTCTCATTGGCTTTTGTCTTAATTTGACTCCTCTAATGAGAAGCTGGTAACGATTAGTAAGTAATTAACGGAGACTACGACGAAAACTAAGCACTAAACTAAACCTACGATTGAGATTCATATCAGAGATGTTCCCATTATGAATAGACTAACCGAATATTAACAACAACAACAAACAACAACAACAACAACCTACCTGAGTACTTGGAAACAAAATCAAACTGTTAGACTCAAATTAGAAAGGCAAAATAAAAAAGTAATTAAGAATCGAGTCTTTAATAAGACATTAAAAATGGTTATCCTAATACAAGAACATTTATAATGAAGCTACAAATCTGTCCGTATTCGCGATCACGTCGCGCGTCACGTCTGAGGTAACGAGGTTCAAATAACTTATTTACTGCGACTACGGACGCTGAAATCGAGACTTTGACTTCGCAATACCATTTCAACTTTGACATTAGCTGTACCAATGATATAGTTTAATTTTTGTAGCTTGTTTTTGTCTTGTAATAGTCATATGAAATATTATTTTGTTGCTTGGACATTTGAAGCATCGACTGTTATGGTTTTGTAGGCTAAACAAGTTGAACTCAAACGATGATCGCGAGTTCAAATCTGGGAAAGCACTAACCAATAACATAGTGGCGAAACTTCCATGTATCGAATCTACCACATACATGTACAGTAACAGCTCGTTAATTTCCCACTACTGTGTTAAATCCTCCTCACCCTTTGAGGAGAAGATTTGGAGCTTGTTCCACCAAGCTGCTTGGTTACACATGTGGCAGGATTTCGTTGAAATTACACATATGCAGGTTTCCTCACGATGTTTTCCGAGGATGAGACAAATTAAGCATATGAAAATTCAGTGGTGCTTGCCTGGGTTTGAACCTACAATCATCGTTTAAGATGCATGCGTTCTAACCACTCCATCCACCTTCATTCGTCTCGGCCATTCCGGCTCTTTCTCACATATATATCTATTGTCCACCATCGTTCAGCATTGCGTGGTTAAAATAGCTCCAAGCTACATTCTTAAAAGGAGAGAATGCCTTGTTGCAGCAGTGGAATATTTATACCATGTTTAAAAAAGTCACAATTCATATAAATATTGCATGAATTATATTAATTTAAAACATAATACACCATAGAGCATATAATAAATAATAATAAAAACATACTAATTTTATTAGATCGAAGAGTTTATTTGTTTGAACGAACTTATCTCAGGAGCATGCGACAGTGATTTCGTGACCTCCTGGACCTCTGGACCCCCGTGGACCCCTGGGGCTGTGGATTCTTTCAGAAGGATTCCAAAACATAAAAAAAAAATTTAACAGGTTAGTAACGTCTCAGTTCCCACAAATGAGCGCTGTCCTCCGTTATAGAAGAATTCGTTTGTCTATTTCATCGCACTATTTCAGCGCAGCTTAATCGCTATACATGTGGCAGATATCATTACGTGACGCAACATGTAGGTTTAATTACGATGTCTTCATTCAGAGTCGAGCACATGATGATATGAACGTAAATAAAGCACGTGGACTGGAAATAACCCCATTTAGAACTTCCGATATTTGGTAAAGATCGACGTATTCTCTCTATAACGTCGACAATGTATATGACATTATGTATATATTTTTTTTATTATATATTAAGGTAAAATGTTGATCCTGTAACATGACGATCCAAAAGTGTTTATTCTTATGAGATTAAAGAATATTTGTTTTGCATTAAACTAGATCATATATAATTTTCTTATGGTGTGATTTTATTTTCGATCTTCTCAATTACTGTGACTTTTAACCTTGCTCTAAGTTTCTGCGCTTCGCTTCGTTTTTCACTTGTAACTTGTGAATACGTATTTGTGTGGATAATTTTTTTATCACTCACCGTTTATTTAAAATACACACAATTAAAACATAGGGACTGTACAAGTAATAAAGTAAACCAAATATTTTAAGTGATAATGTTATTTTTATTAAAACAAACATATATCGACCTCGTGAGACATTGCACATGATTTTAATCATACCTTAACTGTAGATACAAATTGGTTTAAATTACCTTTATTGTAATGCAATCATTAGGCCTTGTAGATGAATTTCCTAAGATCGAATCAAGTGCATCAGACGAAACGTCTGCACGAAAATGACAGCGCAAAAATTTAATATTGATTATTTGAAGACAAATTGCTTTGGGAATCGTAATCATCGAAATAGCTTTAATTGAAATTTCGTTTTTGAATGTCTGAGCATAAAAGGTCAACTCGACGAATGTGTATTGGGAAATACTTTTATTCTCAGTAAATAAGTATCAGCTTGTATATATTCTACCTCTAGGCTAAAGCTTCTTCTCATGTGAAGCGGCTTGCTTATTTCCCAGGCTGTTTTAATGCAGGTTAGCGAATTTATATACGGCTCATTTCCATTTAAGTCATTCCGTGTAAGTTACATACATACATACATGGCATACATTCTTCCAGAACTTCCAGGACTCTTTTGCGATAGAGCTTCAGAATTGAAGCCTATTCACGCTGCTCAATCGTAAATTAGTATTATTAGAATTTATCCGATTATATCCATGGAGGCATTTCAACTCTCTCGACAAAACCAGTATGCAAATTGCAATTTATAATTATTAATGATAATTGAATTTAAATCGTTTTGTTTCCAAATTTTTATTACTTAACATATACTGTTTGTTTCGCTAAATAAATGTAATTATGTACAAATTTTATGTATATAGATTAGTGTAACACTTGCGATACAATCTACTGAGAAGTGCACTAATTAAACACTCTCTTAGGTACGCTTCAAACTTTATCTGAATAATTAGATTCATTGTGTAGTATAACATGTTTATATATATTTAAAAATATCTTAAAATTTTAAGTATGCATATATAAATTTAAAAGCTAAGTTTTCTTTATACTTAATAATAAATAATGTAAGCGCAATCAGAATTAAATAAACACAATAAACTTTTATTGCTATTTAACTAAACATATATATAACGAAATATTTAAAATTCAAAATTAATGTAAGGAAATTTGAAATTGATACAATAATCATTTTCTCAGTATTCGGTTATCATTGCCTCGTTACAATTTGTTTTTCGACAAAGACCTCCACTAAAGAGTTCCAATTAATTCTGCCTTTTCATATGCGTATTCACTCTGAACTACTGATTCGGTAACCATAGCGTTTTTTGATAGTATAACTGGTATAAATAAACTCTACCTTGCCCTGAAATTTTAGTTTCTGATATTAAATTTTTATGGTCAACTTTCTTTGACCATCGTGATCGATCTATGACGAACTGAAAAAACGACAGTTTTTTTTTGTTGTTTCAATCCTATAAGTTTTATAATCATATAAGTTTTCATTTCAATAAAATAAATTAAAGTTAATTACAACAACTATTTACAGAATACCTTCACAAAAATTATTTAGTATCTTAGTAGATACGTATACTATGTGTATGTAAAGTATTGAAATATACTTTATTGTACACCGCAAACAACACGAAACACACAGAAAAAAAAAGTAAAACAAAATTAGTAAAATTCAAAAAAGAAAAATAAAAATAAATGTTGATTACGAGTGTTGTACAATGGGCGGACTTATGGCTAATTAGCCATCTCTTACAGAAAACCCAAAGTATTTGAATTAAAAAAAACAATCTGTATTTACAGCCTAACACAAGACGAGCTAACATGTGTCGTTAAGTTACGTCACGAGATAGCCAGAGGTCACGAAGTCGTGTAAAGCTGTTAGAGGCGGGCTTTATCGGCTCGCGGATTGTGGAGTAATGAAGTATTTAAACATTATTACGTGGGTTATTTCACGTGTATATTTAGTATTATGATATGTATTTGTTATTTTCTATACGACGTGAGAAATGAAGACGTTCTCAATTTATCTGCGTATATTTTTATCTCATGTACTCCTGATATAAAAATTTATTTTATGTTATTTTAATTGTATATGAATCAGATTATGTAAAAAATTATTTAGTTTCAAGTTTAAATTATAAATGATAATGAATAAATCTAATCGTGAATCTTAACCGAAGACGTTTCAAATCCGGGCAAGCACAACTAAATTTTCATGGGCTTAATTTATGTGTATAATTCAACACGTATTTGACAGTGAAGAAAAACATCGTGAGGAAACCTGCATATGTTTGATGAAAGTTTGCATGTTTATCCACAAATCTGCATTAAAGCAGCGCGGTGGAATAAGCTTCAACACTTTGTTCTTAAAACGAGACAAGGCCTAAGCCCAGCAGTGGGATATTTACGGACTGTTACTGAACATTACTGCTCCGCTCCCGTGAGTCGTAGTGTGATCCTATATAGTCTTATAATCTTTCTTAATAAATGGCATATCGAAATATGATCTAAAAGTATGTTTTGTGTTAGATAGAGAAAAAAAGAAACCATCGCGAGGGGGTCGGCAGAAAATTGATGAAAATTATTATTGAAAGAAATTATAATTAGAGAAAATTATTAATATTTACGAAGTAAAATAAATAAAATCGTACAATGTATTTAATAAACTGAATATCTTCTTGTCTTATTATAATAGCATATAATAACGAAATGTAATGTAAGAAGATGCAAAGAAAGGCGTTCAAAGCGATTGCCGTCAGAGCAAACGAGTTTGTCGTATTCCCAAAGCGCAAATAGATGTTTAACATGCAAAATCTTTAAAAAAAAGTCGAACGAGTACTTTAGATTTTTAAATCGCTACTTACTTATTAACGCCACGCAGCAAATAAAACATTCTGCTAATACACCAATATAGGATAGGTTAGGTTTTATTTATTATATATATATATCTATATGTGTGTGTGTGTGTGGTATACTAAGATAGTTAAGTTATTTTTTTTTAATGTTACACCTCCTTACTAGAGGATTTATTTTTTGTAAGTATGGTGACACTAGACAGCTGTCATAGAACTTAACCCGATGTAAGACGTGTTGATATTGATTCCGAAGTTATTAAAGAAATATCACTCTTTTTAAAATGTTTTACTCACTATAATCCCACATATAAATTTTAAAAATAAAAAAATGTCTAACCTATATTTGTGCATTCACAGAACTTATTTTTTGCTTCAGTGGCTTAATAAATAAGTACCTTTAAATTTTAAGGATTAAAAATAAAATAACTTAAAAAATAAGTTTGAATACATATCTTTGTTACATTTTAAACTACTTCAAAATCAACATATGCAAATATCGAAAGTCGTGTTGAAAAGGGCAGCCATCAAACCTCTTAGTAGTGAACTAGTTCCTGAATGATTTCATTTCGACCTATGAAGTCACTGACTTTAGCTTAGACTTATGGAACGATGAAAGTAATTACATCACATTTCATAATTTTAAAACATACTACTTATGTCGATAGTTTTAAGTTATCCCATTGAGAATATCGGCATCAAACCGCAGTTTAAACATTTAGTGTAATCAAAATTTGAATTTTTATTTTTTATTTAATGTGTACCGGCAATTGGGCCACCTGATGTTAAGTGGTCACCACCGCCCATAGACAATGACGCTGTTAGAAATATTAGCATCCCTTACCTTCGCCAATGCGCCACCAACCTTGGGAACTAAAATGTTATCCCTTGTGCGTGTCGTTACACTGGCTTACTCACCCTTCAAACCGGAACACAATAATACCAAGTATTTCTGCTTAAGAATCCATCCATCCATCACAAGATTAATATAAATCTTTAAGATACACAATTACACATATTCCACTTGATTATGGCTCGCCTATGTATACGTACACGTACGTGTAACGTGTTATTCTATACGAATAAATCGTTAACACACAATACGTAATGCAGTGGCAATATAATATTCACAGCTACTATTATTTTTCTATTTTCAATGTTATCTTATTACACTAAGCTAATAAGACTGGAAATATTTCAACACGTCGGCATTCGGCCAAGATTATATACTCACATTACATTAAAACAATTGAACAATAAAAATATTCGCCTCTGTATCGATTTTTTCGTCCGGTTTCCGATCGCACGGTGACAATCGATTGGAATCAATACCGCTATTTTCCTTACATCTTATCGTGTTAAATAATAGGTTAAAGCTTATGAGAAAATCGATATCATTGTTGTATAATGCATTATTGTGTTACAAAGGTTAAATTATTGTCAAAATGTATTATTATAGCAAATAGTCATTTGTTTATATTAAATTCAGTGTATCTTGTGTCCAAAACATAGAACAATCACATCTCGGTTTTTTTTTAAATCGGCTATCTTTAGCATTTATATGGTTATCACATACTTAAAAAAAATTGTATAGGACTATCTGTGTGGGTAGCACAGTAATATTTTATCGCCTAAAATCAATACCCATAAATCGCTATAAATGTGTGTCGCTGTGCTTCTTCTTCTAGAAATAGTAATAAGGGACGTAAACGCTTATAAGTTTGTTAGTTTTTTATGCATCGAATTAGCCATCCATAACTTGTCATTTTCTTAGATATGTTATTTGAAAGGTTTATTATTTATGAAGCTAACAATAATGAGTGTGTTAATCCAATTGCGCTGTCTGTAATCTTACTCCAGTCCATTAGGACGGTAATCCTATACGCCCGGAGAGAGATCAGCCTCAAGACCACCGGCTTTGCGTGCTTCCGAGGCATGGGGATTGTAGCAATACTAATCTTCCCAATGGAGACTGCAAATAAGAATTATTTGATAGAAGACCTGAATAACTTTTTAGGTATACGAAATCGTGACCTCCAGATCTCCTACTAGGCCAACGATGTCGTCACATACCAAGTAAATCAACGAAAAAATAGAATTATGCAATATAGTCATATCTAATTATATTTTGTCAACTAAGATCATCATGCAACAATTGCCCAAAAGTACTTTGACCGAGTGACCGTTGATAACAAATCCACGTAACCGAAAGAAATATGCGATTCATATTAAGATACCGGACGAGACTGGAATTTCTAAATGAAATACATCTGGTCATTCGGTATTAAAAAAAATACCAATAGCAGACCACTAGGCTATTTCAAAATTACAGTCACGTCAACGCACGAAGCGAAGTTCACCTATGACATGAGATAGGTAGGAAATCTCTTATTAAAGTATCGTTTGTGTTTGCTGGCACTTATATAATAAATAATTTGTTTTATTGCGAAGTGGCGTTAGTAAACGCGTCGCCTTCGTTTTTATGCGTTTTAACGAAAATATGAAATAAATAAATTTCCCTATATAACGTGTATTAAATGATAGAAAATGGATTAAATTGACTACGTTTGAGAATAATTAAATGCGAAGAAATAAAACTGTTATTAAAAAAACCTTGTAAATTAAAATAAATAAATAAGTTTAAATAATGTTACATATATTAAACCGGATATAAAAATTAGAAAGAGACGGAGAGATGAAAAGGTCGTCTGGTCGCGTTTCGGTGTTTGTCCCATTCGTCCAACTGAAATGTAACTTTGAACGTTTTTTGTTTCTAAGAGTACCTTCACTTGACAACAGCCGCATGCTGGGCATATTCTAGTTCTCACAAACAGTAAATAGTGTACAACAAGATAGAAAATGTATAATTTGATACTATTTCATAGTTCTCCTGACTTTGGTCACGACAGCCATTGTAATTAAAAGCCTTAAAAACTGCGCCGGTGTAAGTGTGTAAACATTGGTGCGCTATTGTAATTCGACTATGATATACCAGTAAATATGTTTAATTTACCATTGAATACATTTTAAAATCTTATCAAACCACAATTAATCAATAAATCTTATTACTCATTAAAATTAAAATATGAGCCGTGATGGCAAGTGGATGCAAAACGGGAATCCTAACTGATAATTCTGAACTAGAACTAAACAGAGACAAAAAAAAATTTCGACATAAACAATTTCACTACCTTTTAATAATTTCACAGATGTTTCTAGCATTGACCTGATTATTTTAAAAGAGCAACAAGACGTATTAACAACCCTACCATTTCTTCGCGCTAGAAACTTCTTTACAAAATAAATTATTTAAAAATGCTTTATTAAAAATAAATTATTTAAACTCAAGTAGCTACCCTACTTTATAAAAAGTCTCTCGAGTTTGACTGTAAAACACAAAATAACATTAACAATGAAAGAATGACCTACCAATTGGGTGTACAAATACCTTATTTAATAAATGTTCGACTTATCGTGGGACCAAGTTTACGTTTCTTGCGTCTGTCATTGTATTTAAGTTCATTGGACAACATTGTAAATAACAATAATTTTTAATCACAGAAAAATCGATTGTAATGTTTTCGAAATGAAGTTAATGTTTCTATTATAAATAATATAATCTAATATTCTTTTAATAACAACGTAATAATAGATTATTATTTGGCTTTAGGAGATCATTATTACGTGAACGCATCATCATCATCCTCCTACCCTTATATAAATTTTACTTGGGGTCGGCGCAGCATGTCCTCTTCTTCCATACTTCTATTTACGTAAAAGCATTTTTTTATAATCATGTTCCTTAACAATAGAAATATACTTTATATTTAGTTCAGTAAGGACGTAAATCGGTCAACTAATATTTGTTAATAGTTGTTAATATACTCTATTGTACATCACAAATATAAAATATAGAAATCTTTGGACTAAGCACAAAAATATAGAAATAATACTAAATATAAAAACGAAAATATAAACAATTATTTGATGTGTTGTGCAACGGGCGGTCTTATGGCAATTAGCCATCTCTTTCAGACACCCAATCTGCGAGAGATTTTTAAAAACAACTGGGTAAGAGGCAGCGGTTTGGTTATACTGTGGCTTAAAATAAGAGTACTAGAACATTGGCTTGCCTCTGGGGTTGGTGGGTTGGTCAAACAATACACAGATTTGTATTTATAAAATTTAATTATGAAATTGAGATTAAATAGATTGTATTCGTATATATAACATAACAACATATATAATTATTGATATTTTGTATCAGATAGACAGATGAATTAAGTTAAAATAAACGATTATTTTCGTAATAAGAAGATATTTTATTAGTTTAAGGGGTAGATCCATGGAAATTAAATAACATTCAGTACAACTACTGTTAATAGGTAATTCTGTTATATTGGCTTCCAGGATTTTCGTGCATTACTTTGAGTTTAACTTTCCCGTATCTTTTTTTTCATTGACTTTGATTTTCGATGTTCGAGCGTTTGTTCCAATTCCCGCTTCTCAGTTTCTGTAATTTTTAAGCTTTTGTGTGTGTATCTGCGTATGCGTAAATATATGCGTGTATAAGAAAAAGCACTATAGTCAAGCTAATCGATATAAAATATGATGCTATTACTTAATTTATTACGTATACATGGGTTTTATTTTCAATTGTATAAAAAATAAAGTTACATGCGAGTAATAATATATTACTGAAATAATTATAGTATATTGGATATACACATAGTTTATTATATATAAAAAATAAGTAAAATATTAAAATCGATTGTCGCTTCTAGAACCTAAGTTACTAACTAAATGTGCGCATTGAATCGTTTAAGTCGCCACTTTATATTAATAAAAAAAAACTATTCTATAAAATATTAAAAATACTATTTTTCCCATAAAATAAAAATATTCTTCGAAAATTTGCCTCCATGTTCTATACAATTAAACTAAATTAAGTACTCAAAAACCAACCCTTGAATTAGTATAGTATACCAACCGTCCCGTCTCCACACGATAGGGTCCCGTCTAAACCCTCTATACACAACATTAAGAGATTGAAGAACACACATAAAAAGAAACATTCTTGTATTTTCCGGTCGCAAAGTTGAATTTAAGGGCTTTTCTCTACTATAATATACATATACCCATATACCTTTATATTGAATCATTCTATTTATTTATGAACACTGCATTAAAATCATTTACGTAATTTAAATGATCTATGTGTACAGACAGCGATAAGCGACTTTGTTTTATACTATGTAGAGATTAAAATTGAATAAAAATATGCTCGAATATTTTACCCCCACTTTATAGTCGGTTAAAGTAATGTCATTCAAATCGATTCCATGGTGGACAAACTAGACTATCCCTTTGATAAAGCATGCCATAGACAAGCAATTCTTAGTAAATGAAAATCGATACAGAAAACTAAACTGTTTGCTAAGTTTGGCAACCAAGGTTCTCATCACCAACCGCCTCGTTTCCATATCACCAACGATTACCAAACTAGCAATTTCGCAACGCTTGTCTACATATGTGATAAAATAAGATCTTTGACTTTGTTCTACGACATCGACCGTAGAGTTACCTTCCTGAGTAATCACTGACACTTGCACACTGTCAGAAATAATGATCCTCCGCTATCTCACGATGATCGTGATTACTAAATCGCGATTTGTAATCGAAAATGTGTTAATGTTAGACCCCAGTATGTTTCTTATACACTAGAATGTTATTAAAATAAGCATGAATGATGATTACAATTTAAAATGATAGTATGAAATTACTAAGATATGTTATTGTCGAACTATGTGTAAATTTAAAATGTAAAGTATAATTTTGCTTTAATATACTAAGGGATCATTATTCATAGAAATATTTTAACGTCATAATTTCCTAACACCAGACAGCGTCTAACTTTAATTACGTTGGATCAAACGTGAAAAAATGTTTTAATATAATATAATAATCCAAGCGAAATCAGACAGTACCTTGCTGCCTGCTCACTAACCTTGGAAAATCTTCTGAAAAATCAACTTAACAAATGTTATTTAAAGCTTAATAAAAAGGTTAGTTTAGAACGCATTGTTATTTAGCGATGGTTGTTAGTTCAAACCCCGACAAGCACCATAGAATTTTCATATGCCTAATTTTTGTTTATGAAAAGGCATTTATCATATGAAACAAAATGTGTATCCAACCCTCATTGGAACAATGTGATGGAAATTTAAATATCAAAACTGCAATTCATGTACATTGACTCAAGTATTGTAGCTTCAAATATAAATAATCATGATTTAGGTAGGTATGGCAGACTGTATGGTCCCTTAGGGTCAAATATCTTCACACGTATTTCAATAAATATGAAATATTTTGCAATAATACAGCATTGCATAGAATATTCAAATCTTGTGATAGATAGAAGATCGTCTCTGAACGATCAGATGTAATTGGAGATATCTCTATGACGTGTCTTAATGTGTTACTGTAATGCCTGTATTTGCCAACACGAAGTTCGGTTTCTGTCTAAAATGGTATTCTTAATCATTTTCTTTGCTATTAATCTTTTAAGTTACTAGTATTTACTTTAATATTGTTTTTTATTTGTGCGGCATGCAGGACTGACAATTGCATATATAATATATTAATATAATCTTGTATGCCGATGTGAAACTGCTTCTTAGCTTGAACAAAATATATTTTCATTCTAAATGTTGGCATGCCAAATCAATTACAGTTAAATTTCCTTAAAAAAAAAACTAAGTAATACACTTCTGTTATTATAAAGACTGTATTGAACTCGTCAAAATAGACCAAGTGAGCTCAACGTCGAGAGCTCTTGATCAGTACTAAATTATTGTAGCGTCATTCGAATTAAACACATTTGTAAAGTTTAAATCGCATAGGTTTACTATTTACGTACTTTATTATTTACACAAGAAAAGCCAACATATATAGAGCAAATCTATAAAAAAACCAGGTTTTGTCGTTATTTTATGATAAGTGAATGTTAATAAGAGCCGAGATGGCCCAGTGGTTAAAACGCGTGCATCTTAACCGATGATTTCGGGTTCAAACCCAGGCAGGCACCACTGAATTTTCATGTGCTTAATTTGTGTTTATAATTCATCTCGTGCTCAGCGGTGAAGGAAAACATCGTGAGGAAACCTGCGTGTCTAATTTCAACGAAATTGTGCCACATGTGTATTCCGCCAACCCGCATTGGATCAGCGTGGTGGAATATGCTCCAAACCTTCTCAAAGGGAGAGGAGGCCTTTAGCCCAGCAGTGGGAAAATTTACAGGCTGCTAATGCTAAAAATAATGCTAATGAATTTTAATAAAATTAGTTATTGCTGAATGTTTTAATTTTTTTACGGGTCGAAGAAAATTTAATTTAAGTCGACAAACATAAATAATTATTATTTATGACATCCATTTATTTATTATTAGTAATTCCGGCAGACGTCAAAAATAAATTATTGAAGTTTTATTAAAACGGTGAATATGAAACAGATAAAACATGTGTTTAAATTTTTATCCTTCGTTTATTTTACTGGTAGTAGCGTATGAAATAACAGATTCAGGAGTCATTATATATCCTATCAATAATGATTCCTAATGTTAGGGTTTATTTATGCGCAATAGTAGAATTTAGAAGATCAAAATAATTATATATAACGCCTTAGTAACCAGTGTCTTACAGTATTGCTCTACCGACTGTAAACCCCATTATTCGAACATGTAAGAATTCAACGAGTTCAAAAACGCTTTCTTCGACATCTTTCCTTTGCTTCGGGAACGTCCATAATACTAAAAAGATTTAATGATAGACTTGAGTAATTTTAATTTACTTAAAGACCATACAGAAACTTATTATAGACAGATATTTATTACTACCTATATAAAAAATTTATTTGTTAGTCAAATTCCGTGTCCATCTTAGGCACTTTGAACGATATACACCGTCATGATACCCCAGAAAGTCGTTTCACAGTAATTATTGCTAATTCCAAGAATTTGACATTTAGTAGCTTGGATATTTTTTACCAGTAAAAAATCATTCGAAAAATAAAACAACCGAATCGACATATACCCCACACCACCTGATGGTCTATAAAATTTGTACTGTAAGAAATATTAATCATTCCTCATATCAGCAATGCCCCACTAACCATGGGAACTAAGATGTTATGTTCTTGTAATTAATCGGGCTCACCCCCCCTTCGAACCGGAAATCAACAATATTAAGCATTACTGTATGGCGGTAGAATATATTATGATGAGTGAGTTGTATCTTTCAAAACGAGCTTGCACAAAGCCCTACCACCAAGTAAATAGTTCTAAAATCAAAAATAAAACACTATATTATTTTTATTAGATACAAATTTAATAACCGAGTCAAGGTAAATCAGCGAATTACTAGTAACAATAAAATATACATACAGTCGTTCGCTTACGCACTCTTATTATCTACGCATACATAACATAGGTATATGACTATGCCACGAAGGCCAAAGTTACAAAATTAAAAGTAACATTAAAATTATTTTTTTTTAATATCAAAAACAATAATGTAACTAAATCCATTTCTTATCTGCGGAAGCCAATTTCTTATTCGAATTTTTAGTCTGTGCACGACATTTCGTTTTTATTATAAAATTAATTCTAATTTTAAAATAACAATATGAACATAATAAATCTTAAATTAAAGGTATTCTAGATTACGTAAGGCATTTTAGTTAAATAATCAATACATTTTTAATTAATTAGTAACTTATTGTTACAAATCCATTAAGGAGATTCGTATCGATATGCACATTCTTAGATATTTCTTTTAATTGTCACTGTCTAGCACCACATACTTACATTATCGTTATGAAAAAATATTTAAAGTTACAAAATCAGGTGGGTGAATAATTTTAAACGAAAAAAAAAAACTTGACGCTATTTTGGTTTTATTTAGACTACTATCTTGGTAGCAAAATGGAACGCATGTTTTATTTGTCTTAATAAATCATAAACAAAAAAAAAACAGTATTAAACAAATCATTCATATGCAACCTTTTAAAATCACCTAAAATACGATCAAGATTTTTTTTTATTGCAACACACTCATTAAAGGCGGCAATACCAAGTAATCATTTGGCATACAATTTGAAGATTCCTAAAAGTGATCAACTTTGACCGCGACCGTGTTGAGAGTTGTAGTCGCTGGCAGATGTATCTGATCCCAGTCCGTGCTGAGGTGCGCTTCAGTATCCGTGGCCTTGATCGTGAGCCCTAGTGATGGGACGGCGTTGGCGCAGTGCGGCAGCCGCAATGTCACTGGCTTTAGAAACACTAGACCTTGCGGACCGCACATCACTAGTGGGGACAGCATTGCTTCACCTGTCATTAAAACTCAAGTTACATTTAAGGATTTCATTTATACGACTGAAGCATAGAAAAACTGTGCTTGAATGTAGATGTACTAAAACTCTCTACGTGGAAATGATAGAGTTTACTTCAAAATTAATTTTATGGATCGGTTCAACGAGAAAACGTGCAATATATTGGTTGAATTTCGTAATAAAGTTAAGTGCTATCGTATAATTAATTAAGAAAAATCGAAAGAAAACTGTGCAATATTTAAAATACTGTGAAATATAAAGTAAACTTGGAAGGTTGGAATTAAATGAATTATAAGATTATAGAAAAATGGGATTGACATAAACGGAACACACAAACACAAATCGCAACACATTAGTGCAAAGTGTTAGACAAGCAAAGCGAAAAACATAATGATGAACACTTCTCATGATCACACCAAGCACCAAACAAATAACACCATATACCTCTTACACGGAACAAATTCTGCAAAATTCAGGACTGACAGAGAAACAAGAAATTGACCAAACACAAATCAGTCGATGCAAAAACGCTTTATGATGTGTATTTCCAAATATACAGTGCACAAATGTTTGCAAATATCTGTTCAAACCTACGATCACATTGTCGGATGTACGTAGCATTGTCTTCTTCTCCTCTGGTCAATCGTTAAGTACGAGTGTATTGAGTGGTAGTAACTGCGCAAAAATAACCAAATGTTTTACCCAGTGTTAGTTATGACGTAATTGAATATGAAAAAATGAAAATGATTGAATGAATTGATATTTATATTTAAAACGGAAATAGTGTTTTCATTTTTAATGGTTAATGACTTTAAATGTGCTTGTGATGTAAGTTTTGATCATTTTATATTTCAGGAGAAGATAAGGCGCTAATATTTGCTACTACTAATAGATATTATCATGCCATATACATGCAATAGATATTTTATAAAAAAATATCGTATCAAATACAGAAATAAAAAGTATTTTCGTTCAAAAAAACATTCTATCACATTTCCAATAACACCCACTGTTGCTCCCAAATTTTAATTTTCATTTCATTCGCAAACGTTAATTGCCAATTAGTAAGTGCAGTCTACGATACTACATTCATCGCGTGCTTCGTTATAAAAGCATTACCGTTATCCATATCGATGGGAGGTCCCCCCACGCGTTGGCTCAGTCGCGGATCAGACACGGTAAAATAGATTTTTTGTTTTATTCCTGGAGCGATTGCTTTTGGTGGAATGATCAGAGATACGCCCCAATGCCTATCTTCTAGTATGCCACCATCACTGTCAAACACCCCCCAGGTCGTGTGAGGTCCATCCGGTTCCACTTCATTAGTTTTATTGCCGGATTCATTGTCCTCTGATACATCGGCTTTGAGAACTGTCGTGTCATTATTTATCACAGTCGTTTCATTTCTGCTCGTGGATGCATTTTCTGAATTATCTTGACTGCTTTCAGGACTTTTTTCGATTATACGTTCGCAAAACGTGACCGTCCGATTGGTTTTTAACGAACGGTCGTTTAAATCTTGAGATGTGTATGGGGTACTTTGAGGTTTGTTTTCAAAGTTCATACTACATTCTGAGGCATAATGTGTCTCCATTGATGTTGAAGATTCGTAAGGCACTGGCGAAGTTGTCACTTTTAGAGCGTTAGATATATGATCAGCCTTACCATGCAACCTAGGTGAATACAGAGGTTCGCCTTTCAATATTTTGCTTTCCAAACTCTTTGATTTTTCTTTTTCGGAGTCAGTTTGAGACTCTGTTAATCTTAATTTAGAAAAATCTATTTCTTGGAATGTATCAGATTCACCAGTTAGAGCCTCCGCTGGCGTTTGGTATAATGGTTCTCGGCGCGATAGATGATTGGCATCGCTAAGTTCATATGGACTACTTCTTGCACTGCCTTCTTGGCTTAAAGGTAATGGTACTTCTTTAGCTTCTTGATGCGATTCGTATATAACACTATCTTTCAGTTCCCTCTTTGATACGTACAATGGCTCTCTGCTTTTTAAAGAATCGCTCTCATTCGCTTCTAGTCTCGTCTGATAAATCTTTTCTTTTTTTGCTTGATTTCTTTGTTTTATAATCTCTAGTTTTTCCTCTAACTTACTTCCGTAAGTTGATTCTTTGTTTGCCAATAAAGCAGCTTTTTGTGATAGTATTTCCTGTCTAGAAACATACGTACATTCTGCTGATGCAGGTCTTATATTCTGCGTGTAATCTAAACTGTCACTTGTAGTGTTATAATGGTTATCAGAACAACTAGACTTAACTTCAGATCGAGTAGCGTAAGGCGATTCCGTTTGATTAATTCTTGTCATCATTTCCGTTCTACTAGCATAAGGAGGTTCACTCATACATTTGCTCATGGGCGACATTCTTCCAGGATAATTAACTGGAGTCTGAAGCCTTCTATCCGGCCGAATAGCATAGGAATTTTCAGACCAAGATGTACTTGGAGGTGGCTCATATGTCCTTTTACCATATATAGGATCTTTAGTTAATGAACCATCCAATCTTTGTTTTAGCATATCTTCTTTTGTATTGTATGGAGATTCTGAAAATCTTTGACGGAGCATGTCTTCTTTCGTTGCATAGGGACTTTCGGATGTCATTCTATTCCTTAACATCTGTTCTTTGCTAGTATATTGGGATTCTGCGTACAGAGGTTCTGGTTTTCTTGGAATATCTTGTGTCATCATATATGAGCTCTCTGCTATTTCACTTTTATTTGAATAAGGATCTTCCCTGACGCATTCGGCTCTTGTTGCGTAAGGTGAATCTAATAGAGGCATCGATAGTGTTTCACGGTTCCCATACGGATTTTCAAAGCTTTGATTCGAGATCTCTGATCTGCTAGCGTAGGGATTTTCGCTGGAAGTATCATACAGCGAAGCGTACGTCCTTCTTGGTTTAGGAATCGGATCATAAACAATATGTTCTTTGCTTTGGTAAATTGGTTCTGGAGGTAGAGGTTGAGTAGGATAAAATGGTTCGTGCTTTATTTGCTGTTGTCTTTGGTAAATAGGATCTATTTTGGTAATCATATTAAAGCTGGAAGACTGTCCATAGACACCTCTCCTATTATATTCTATAAGAGAATTCTGTCTACGAAGTAGAGGGGTAACTTTAGGTTCAGTTTCTATTTCACACATGGAGTTCTGTCTCCTTAAGTTTTTGACGATAGTTTTGGTTTCGTAGTCTCTTACGGTGTAAATTGAACCGTTTCTATCGTCACAGAATGAGCTTTGCCTTTTTAATATCGGTTTTAAGACGGGCTTTTCACACGAGGACGAATTACTACGTTGCAACATTTTGTTCCTGATCTGAGTGTTCCTGACGTGGATGTCACCGAGATCAGACTTCTCTCGTCTCAGCATTGGCATTTGCTGTGCGTATCTCTGTTGCAAGTCATTCTCACACAGTGACTTCTGTCGACAAACTTTCTGAGAGTTTTTCGATTTCGAACGGAATAAATCGAGTACGGCGTTTTTAATGAATGATGGCTTTTTAGATAATTTCTTTTTAGTTTTTGGTGAGAATGTTTCGTCTGGCTCCACACTGGAGTTCATGGCATCGGATGAGCTGCGGAAACCCACAACCAAAAACACCGTCTTAGTTACTCAATGATATTTATATAAGGACACCTCAGATAGTTCAATAGTATACTATAGTATAGTATAATACATGTAAAGTAATATATACAATGATACTGATCTCTGTTCAGTTACCGGATAATATTGAATAGTCTGAAATGTCCCTACTGACAATGATATTTTATAAATGATGAATTTCGTGTTTCTACTAAAAGCATATTGAAATAAATGTCTTAAAATAATGTTAGACACAAATAATAAAAATTACAAAATAAAGATTTTAAATAATACATTGTATCCAATATATAATTACATACTAGAACTACATAGAAAATCTAATATGTTATAGTCAAGGAGATACAAATGATAGATTTTTTTTTAAATATATTTTAAGAGATCTACATAGAAGATAAAGAATTTGACAAATTAGTTCAATATGCTTGGAAGAAATCAACAATTGCACTAAAATGCAGACACGCACTGCCAATAGTTTTGTCAAACGTACTACTTGAATAACATACGTTATTGAATAAATAACAATCGAATACGCCCCGATATAGGATATAATATGTTACAAATACATAATATTTATAATTTAATAACCACATACGATACCATAACTAATACTGTGGCCCGACAAGACATTGTTAGTCGTTGTGAAGCGATCGGTGTTTGCATGTTAGAGCAAATTGTACAGGGGCTTGGATAAGAGAGATTTTATAGAGTTCCTTAACTATGAACTGGGAACATGCATGACTAGTTCAACAAAACACTGACTTTATTTTTGATTTATTTAATTGAGACAATTTGATTACTAATAATAAATGGTGTGTTACTCGAAAGTCTTTAACTATTTGGTGCAATGACGAATGCGATATGAAAACTTATATGTTACCTCAAATTGTGCATATGCTGAGGTTTTCTATACAACTCGAACGCCGACCCTCGCTGTTCTCGACTTCCAGCTAAATCTGAAAATATTCATGCATTTAAAAAAAAAAAAGTTTTGTCTATTTGTTTTTATATCTTTGTGATTTGAGGATTAACTATTATTCAATGTTTAGGTGCGCCTTTATGTAATATTTTGTTATTACTATGTATTTCAATAAGTATAAATGCTCATTTTGTGATATATTAGTATTAATTATGTGTGTGTTGAATTTTTATTATTGACCAAAATCCTAGATCGGACTAATAAAATCTATAGCAATACAAATTTTCGATGATAGCAATGTTAAAAGCATGTATAGCCGTTGAACATGAGCCTGATGTCCATCCAGTCGTGCCTAGTGTCCGTCCCTTAGGATTATGAGAGTGAGTAAAAGCGCTTGTGTATATATATACACACACACACTTCTATGCTACAATATTCTCTGGGCAGGAAAAAATGAAAACTATGAGCTGAATTGGCCAGGAGGTCTAAATGATATTGTCCGAGTGTGTTACCTATGAGATGCGGGTTGTGCGGCAAGTTGATGGCTCGGTGCGGCGGCGGGCCGGCGTACGGCGGAGACTGCGCGCCCAGACCAGACCCGTACATGTTCTGCTGCGATCATTATTTCAATGTTTATGCTGTTTTATAACAATATACTTTTTTGCAAAGGTCGACGGACGGGCAAATCGACCACCTGGCGGTAATTGATCACCAGTGCCTACAGGCGGAGGGAAAATTTAACCAGTCCACCATGAGACGAAAGACGTTATGACCCTCGTGCATGTAGTTACACTGGCTCAGTCACGCTTCAAGCGCTTGTGTCCGTTTCAATAAAGTCCGTAGAATCCAAGTAGATCGGGGCTCACCTGATGGTAGGCGTGCGCGTGCGGCGCGCGGTGCGGCTGCGAGTGCGAGTGCGCGTGCGAGTAGTGCGGCGCCGCGCCCGCCGCCTCCAGGCTCTGCGGGGCAGCCAGGGCTGTACTCTATCGGATGCGCACCGTGTCGATATCGTGGTATTCATATCATTTCAAAGATTACCAAAATTCAAATTTATGTACCTAACTATTTCTTTACAATAAATCTATGATTCTATTTTTATCGCTTTTATGGAGTTTGCTAACAATTGAACAGAATTATAACTAAAATCAAATATTTTCAAAAAATCCACTTTATTTGAATATTAGCATGACATCAGATTTTGGTACTAGATTTCATCATTGTAATCGTACTCACCCCGTTGCGCGGATGCGGCTGGTGGGTCTGGTGTGGTGGTAGCTGCTGGTGGGGTTGATCGGGCGGACGGTAGTGCTTGGGCTTGGGTGGCGGTACAGGCTTGTAGGGCGGCGCTCGACCGCTGTAGTCCGCTTGGGAGGCAGAGTTCGTACGCGCACTAAGAGGACAAATAATTAAAAAACTAACGAATTTTAATTTTTAGATTTTTCAGTATTTGAGCAGTTAACGTTTAGAAAGAACTACTTATGTAAAAAGAGGAAATGAAAGTTGGTATTGTTTAATTAAGTTTTAAAAGCGAGCTCGTCTGGGTAAATACCTACTACTTATAAGTTATTGCCAAAACAAAAGTAACAAAATTTCTTCTCTTGAAGTTTCTTATTTCTTTCTTTCTATTCTTAACATAGTATAAGGACTTCTAAATATTCATGTTACGTTTTTATCATTTAGAACCTAAAAATAACTCAGTAGTTAATCTTTTTCACTTATTAAATTACTAAGGTAAAATAAAATAACTCAAAATAGTCAATACTTCTTACAGTGAGGTTGGTTTTGCTCGTACTTATGTGGCCTTCCTATTATTACCGACGTATTTATTTCAAGCAAACTTACCTGTACTTAGCATGATCGTTGGTCGGGACGTTTGGTAAAGACGGTCCTCTAGCGTGCATCGGGGTGGTGGGCACGTTGTGAACGGTGTGAGGGTTTTGGGCGTTATGAGAATTATGAGCGTTGTGAGAGTTGTGGGTGTTATGGGAATTTTGGGCGTTATGGGAATTTTGGGCGTTATGGGAATTTTGGGCGTTATGGGAATTTTGGGCGTTATGGGAATTTTGCGCGCTGTGAGAATTTTGCGCGCTGTGAGAATTTTGCGCGCTATGAGAATTTTGCGCGCTGTGAGAATTTTGGGCGTGCGGACTGTTGCCGTTCATCGGCGGTGGTCGAGTCTGCGGGCTGCGGTAGTTGTCTTGAACTCTGTGAACAATTAAATTTGTTTTAAAATCTGTTCTTACATCTATCTGGAAAATGAAAAAGAATTTGACTTAATACTTTTTTTTAGAAATATGGTACATGAACTTGGTACATAATACTAATCATATTTTTTTTAATTTAATATTGCTCGAGAAAGTCGCAAATTCGATCCTAATTTTTTATTTACACAAACTTAACTTTCGTAATTTCATTTGAAAATTAAACAAATATAATATGGTTTCTTTTAATATATATTTTTTTTATATTGTCGTATCATATCATATTGGTTTTGGTATAATATCCTGAGGGTCTGAGTTCAAACCCCCGTGAGGCTTATAAATAACGTTTGCAAAAGCCATTCAAATACAAAATCTTTAAATTTCAAACCGAATACAAAACCCTTATCCTAATAATGGATTAGCGAGAAGATTTAAAGCAAGTATTATTATTTGAAACTGTCTATTGTTTTAGAAATTTCGAAGAAATTTTAATAAAATAAAACAAAACCAGGTAGATAAGTGAATACAAAGAAAAGCTAAAGTAATTCGTTTTATTTTAAGTATGAACCCTTTGATTATTATTTATATGTCTGAATAGACTCTCAAAGCAGAGAACTCTTCGTAAGGTACACGCACACTAGTAAAGTAGTATGACGTTCGGCGAGTTTCAAGCGTAGCTGTCACGCACACTAACATAAAAGTACACGCACACTTGTAAAGTAGTATGATGTTTGGCGAGTACGCACACTAAGATAAAAAAGTGGTCTCGTTGGTTTTAGTTATTTTGATGTGCGACACTCTATTTAGATAGAGAAATAATCTAAGTACGTATCTATATAAATCCAATTCTTATATGCAATTGAGAAAAATAAGTGTAATAAATTATTAAAAAAAAATATTAATAAAATATTATATTATTTAAATTTAATAATAATACTTAACCTTTGGAGTAATATTACGTTTATATAATAAAAATATAAATTAAACGATTCTTAAAATGTTTAAGTTTTCCTATAATTTGACCAATTTTATGTTTAATATGTGCTTGTGATATTAAACATTGCTCCGTTAAACAAGCCAAAACAAAAAATATTTCTTGGCTCTCCTCATTGACCTATGATACCACCGAAAAACTTTTCTTGCACTTAGTATAGTACCTATTCATTAACATAAGACCTTCTGTAAGTTAATCCTACTTAAATTATGCAATGTATGTTAAACAATTATATAATTTATATTATAAGCCGAGCGACAACAATAAACATGTACTGTAAAACTATCAATAGGTACCCACGACACAGGAATACCTAGTGTGGGTCCCACCGGACATTTCATTGTATAATGTTGTTTTTTGTTAATAAACATTTTTCATTTTTCAATAGAAGCAAGGCTGTGAACTACAGTAAATAGGTGCTCAAATCACTCGGAAATTCGTTTCGTACGATCTTGTCCCCATTACCGATGATATCCCAACGCACTATACGAAAATATAAATAGTTTATTTTAATAATAGGACCAAAATCATATGTCATGTCATAGGGTACTTTACTGGGTATAAAATGAAAACGTCACTGCCTAACGGTATGGTACGGCGTCTTTCAAGATAGTTCCCTACTCTGGGAGCAAAGTCACACAAACACAAATCAAACACTCCTGATCACTAATAAAGTTAACATGTACTTTCTCTATATCATTAAGGATGATAATAATTACATTATAAAACATATTAATAAGTTAAAATAAGAATTTACTTGGAGAGTATAAACTAATATTATATACGTATTAATAGTTAATTTACTACTTACTGTAACGATTATATAAAATTGACTAACCTGTAGTTGTCCGGCGGCGGCCGCGTGTAGTCCAGCGAGTTGTGTTCGTGTGTCCGCTGCGGACTGTGCGCGGGGTTGGGGGGCGGGGGGTCCAGTTTGCTGGTGGGGTAGAGTCTTATTGTAGAGTGTATTTTTGATTCAAACTTTCTAATATTTTTTTTTTTAATTTAATAAACCTAATAAATTATTTTATTGACTGTATGTATTATTATTAACAATAGAAGAAATGAATGACAGAGATAAGCTTGCTAGATCTCTCGTGTTAAATATTCTTAAGATTATGAGTAGTACAAAGATAATAAGAGAAATATTACTAAAATTTTACATTTCCATAGTACAAAAAGGTATTAAGTTACGAGGTTATTTTAGGTATGAAAAAATAGACTTTTTTATTCAATTAAACAAATAGTCATTGAAATGACTTTGGTGTAGCTTTTCTATTATTTATATTTTTATTTACAGGCAACATTAAAAACGAAATTATACAACTACTTTTAGATATGAACAATTTATTTGGACTGGAAATAATTTTACATCTATTCTACTATAGGTAATTATTTAAGAAAGTATTTAGACATTAGAATGTGATTATAGGCTGTAGTGACTCACATGGAGGGGGCGACCTTGAGGTCGTCGGGCGCGTTGGGCGGCAGGCGACACGAGCCCATGGAGTTGCTGTTGGACGCCGGCCCGCTGTAGTCGTAGGGCGGCGTGCCGTCGTAGTTCTGTGCGTACGGGGACCAATGTATAATCTATTCCAACCACAGACGACGAAAGCCAACAACAAAGCATACAACATTCGACATTGATTTGACGCGATATTATTGTCGAGCTGTTAGTTGAATAGTAAATGATAGTCATTATGGTTTTCGAAAAGCGTTTTGAACGTCGATGAAACGATGAACTATCGAAACTTTGGAATTAAAATGAAAATTTATATAAGTCGTTAAATGGAATATAGTGTTGTATTATAAATAATGTTATGTTAATCAAGAACTGTTAGTAGTGCACAATATAGCTGAGTTATTGGCGAATCGCGTGGCATACGTAAACCTAAGCTTTGTTTATCTTTATTCCTTCTTTGATTACAATAAACTTTAGCCAAGATAATTATTCAGTGATATTTAAAGAGCTACTTTATGCCTTTAATTGCCTATAGTAAATAATCTAATGATATAAAATACTTGGCGTTTTAATATCATATTGGTTCGTAACTTTCGGTGTCATTTGTAAATTATAAATTTTATTATGCTATCAATAATTAAAAAGCAAATAAACAAATAATATTATAGTTTACATTAAGGGCTCAATTATAAGCAAATAAAATTGAATAGTAGTTACTGTACAAATCATGACCGCGTGGAAAGGCGGTTATAATGCTGGCAGCATTTCCAAGTTAAACAGATTACCTTGTAATTAAATTATAGACAAATTTACCGGATTGTTTGGATGCCTGTGCCTGTCCAGGGAGCCCTGTCCGTGCGCCGGTCGCGCGCTGTACGTCGCTGTATCCTCACTGTTCTCCTTCGGCGGACCGAATAACCTCTCTTGGGCACTCGGACGACCCTAAATCGCGAAATGAATTAAACGATCAATTTAAATGGAACACAACATTATTTAATTTAGTAATGCTTATAAAAATACGAATAGATTATTTGTGATTATAAATTTGCTTAAAATTAAAGTTTGCTTAAAATATATAATTAATGTAAATTAATATATAGAAAATAAAAAAGTAAATAAATCAACGCTACTACGCTACAGCTGAGCAAAATGCACATTATCTTTCATAATCAATCATCAATAATACCACATTCTGAAGACGCGTACAACTCGTATAGTTTACATATTTTGTAAAAGTCATTATTCAGGTGAGTTTTATAAGTAAGTGAAGTAATATATTTGTATTTATTTGTAATGTAACAGGGATATCATGCAAATCAAATGCGAATAACCTTCAAATTATAAAAATGCACCAATATCTCATCGTAGAAGCCGATTTGGATACACACGACAAGAGCACGGTGCCGCATGTACGCTCTAGGTTTTTAAATGTAATAGTCACAAAGGCGTACCGCGGGGTTGTGGCGCAGGCCGTGCGCGCGGCTGGGCGGCGGCGCGGGCAGCAGCACGCCGCCCGCCGGCCGCCCCGCCGGCCCGCTGCGCGGCGGCAGCTCGGGCACTGCAACGCGGACACTTTCTTTGTTAAAGCTGCTCATTGTTAAATATAAACACCGTAATCTTTGTGTCCACGGGCTTCAATTATGAAATTAGCAAAGTAGAAACACCTAGCAGTTCATTTTTAAATAAAATATGTCAAGTTAGTATCTCTTTTACATTTCAAAAAGAATAATTTCGAATAAATAGTTTTGCAACATAGACAATATTTAAATAAAACTTATATTCTCTAGTCTGAGTCAAATTTCGTCCCATCAAATTAGGAAAGATTTCATATCATCATATCTTACCAGTTCCGTACAGAGGCGAGTGCGGGGGTGAATGAGTCATCGGAGTACACTGGTAAGGCGGTGCTTCACTCGTCGGAGGCATATTCTGGCTATGATTGCCGCCGTTGCTTTGCGGGCCGTTACCGTTGGCAAAACCGTATTTGCTATCGTAGCCACCTTGCTGTTGTTGCAAAAGGAACTTTAACACCACAGACTTAAATTTAATTTTACAGTGACTAAAATGTTTCGAAAGCATTTCAATGTTATTAATTTGATATAATTGATTTATTGATCACATATAAGTTGTGTCGATGATAATTTTGAGTACAATCAGTCATTTTATGCGACCTTCTAACTTATAATAAAAACAAAAAAATATATATATGTTCTATCTTCTAGACATTAAGGTTTAATTTTTTGTTGCAAATGACTGACTGTACTCAATGATTTGTATGTAATGAGTTAATTACCGAATATGGCGGAGGCACCGCGTCGGTCATTTGATTGATATCATCGTCACGATCCATGTTATCTTGAGTGGTCGCTATGGACGGGTCCGATGATGACTTCACCAGTCTCGGTGCTGGTGGCGGACTGACTTCCAAGTCACTTTCAGGACTAGACGCGTATGATAGTCTGTTCTCTGAGCTCGAAGACATCGAGAATAAAAAGTCGTCTGACAGCGGCTCTGGCCTCTGTGTCCGCCATTTTGTTTAGCATCCATTTTGTTTCAGTTTTCCATGTTTGAGCCGCAGCGTCGAGGGTGGGTATGGAATGGGGTGATAAGACAAGACAAATGAATGATTGCTCAAAAACTTTACAGATACTAAAATCATGTTTAGTGTCTGTGAATGATTAATGCAAGGTTCACTCAGAAATATACATTCAAATAATCTTTTTTTTAAAACATTAATTATCTTCAAGTGAAGACGAGTGAGTTTAATTACTTTATTTGAATGTTTATTCTTAATTATTATCAAACGTGGTATATTACACTGATATATTTGGTGGTATTTACAAAATTATACACACAAAAAATATTTAAATCAATTAACAGATTGATATAAGGCAACAAAATAACACAACAAAAAATTATTAAAAAATATATTTATAAAGCGAAAAGTTTAAAAGCACAATGCAATTTATAGCGCTATCATTGAATGTTTGTTATGTAGGTAAAATAACAATATGTAAGCGTTAAATAAAATATATATGCAAATAATATTAGTATGTTATGTCTAGTGGTAACTTTTTACGCTAAATATATAGAAGCTCTTACTCCCCACATCTAAACATAACCTAAATGTTGCTCTGACACAGGCTTATTTAAAGAGAGGGAGTCTCGTTCAACTTGTATTTCCTCTTCTTTGCCAAACTTATCCAATTCATCTAACTTTAGAGTCGGGAGGGAGAGGTTTTTCACTTTATCAAGAGATCTTTCAGAGACTGAAGGAAGAGTTCGAGATTCACTGTACCTAATGAGATTGTTAGCGGGTTTATCATTGCATTTACAGTTTGGTATTAGGCAAATCTTTTTTGAAGATTTATCCAATATGGGTTTAGGCATTTCCTTTTGGAGACGCGCCTTCCATTCGGGTACTTCATTGGACTTTCTAGAATCGTCTTGGAAGAACATGGACGCTGGTCTAAATTGTTCCGTAACGGGAACAACTGAAGTCGGTCTTTGCATATTCGGTAATGGTGATTTTTTAGACGTTTCTAGAACACTGTAAGGTCTAAAAGATTGGACGCCGTTGCTCTTGTTAAAGATTTGGGACAGTTCCGGACTGATGCTAGAGTTTTGCAGTCTCGGATTCATTTTCGATCTGTGGTAGAGCTGCTGCCTCTCATCATATTGGTTACTCATAGGCCTATTTCTGTTTGGGTATGGTTTAGGCGTGCTATACATATTATTCGGCATGCATGGGATCGTTTCAGAATAGTAGTAAGGGACAACACGATTTCTGTTAGCGTCATACACGTCATGGCGATTGGTGAGTTTAGTGTTAGAGTTTGATGAAGACATGTTCATGCGAGCTGGCTTTTGGGGAGATGGTGGATAATAGCTGATAGGGTACGATATGGGATAGAAGGCGGGGTAGGGGGATGGTGGCTGAGGAAAGTATATGTCCGACACCATTTCAACGTGCTACACCGCCGCAAGACAGAACAGAAAGAAATTGGTTAATATGCCTTGTACATAAATATACTTGGAGACATATGGCTGCGACATGTTACATCTTATACTTTTAATTATTAAAAAATATACTCATATTACTTTATGTCGAATCCATATATCTTTATGAGGTTATACAGAGAGCACATAATTATAAAGTATATACCAAATGCACCCAACACCTTGACCAAGCAAATACCTTGAGCATGACTTCATTTACGTTTAATTTGAAATACTATTTATCTTAAAGCATATAATATATTGGTTGTCAGTTAAATAATATTCATAATACATTTATGAATAATCGACATTGACAGATACAAAAAGAACGAACAAATGGATTAACCAAATATTACCATTTTTATATTTGATAAACATTATCAAACTGACCTTGGTCTCCGAAACCCACAGCTGCTGCTGTTGAGTCCTCTGTATGAGGTCACAGAGCTTGTTGAACCACGTGTTCTGATTGGCCTCGCTGAGTGTGATGGTGTGCGTGAACACGTGTCCCCACACGCGCTCCATGTGTTGACATTGCTCGAGGAGCTTCTTAGATGATTTGTGGGCTGATCTTGAATTATATAATTTATTTATTAAAAAAAAGATCTGTTAAATCAATTTGAGACACCATGATTAAAAATTTAAATGTGTTAATTTATTATAAATTAAATATATTTCATTAGTTTAGCAGTTTTCTATCGATTAACTGATCCTTTGTGACGTCAGAGCGGAAAATTAGGTTTCCCTATTTTATTTATAGATTTATAATTTCTTAAACTCACAGAAATATTCTGTACTATGATTTGCTTATATTATATGATTTGCTTCTTAAGGCAAATACTGTTTTATTCCGGTTTGATGTTTGACCAGTGGTACTACAAACACAAAGGTCGTTTACGTATTCGTTTCCAAGGTTGGTGCCATTGTTATTATGCGGTTTTGCATTGCCATTAGCCATTGTGTCTATGGGCGGTGGAAACTAATTAACATCAGGTGACCCTGTGGAGTTTGCCAGTATCCACACCTATAATAAACTTAAGTAAATTGATTCAAAACTAGTTACTTACTTGGGCAAGCCGCTTCTAAGTTGTTTAATGATATGTTTGCTGTCTGCCTTCATAAATATAACTATAGGATAAAACTGGGCATAGTTAAGCCTGTCAACGGCGTTAGGTGTGATATCCAGTAAGGCGTGTTTCCCTCGCTCCATGATGCTTCTGATGCTGGATAAGCGAATGATACCCGTGGACTTGGTTTTACTGTCTTCAAGAGTGCTGTCCATTTCTGGAATTGTATTTATTGTAAGTCATTTATGTCCAAAATGTATCACATTTTGTTTAAACAATAGTTTACGATTTTACTAATATGCTAATAAAACAAAAATGCTCATGGTAAAAAAACAAATTAATTAAGGAATAACTAATATTCCTATTTACCCCTGCTTTTAAGCTTATCACTTGTGTTAGGAGTGGGGACGACAATAGCCCAAGGGGTCAGGATCGATTCTGCGACTTTTTACACCGCTAGGCTGCCCGTACACCATTGCGATATTGACGCTTAATGACTTATTTTGATACTTTAATTAGCTACTTTAGAGGTATTTTATCCTTTTTATCAGAACTGCTGGCTAAGAAGATTAGAGGCAATTTTAAGGAAAACGAAGTTATGAACATCGTCGCAACGGTCGGCACTCACTGGGCGAGGAGAAGTTGTCGGGGCTGTCGGCCAGCAGGCGCTCGCGCGCCAGGTCGGCCACGGCGCCCAGCACGATGACGGGCCGCACGAAGCCGGGCTGCTTCAGCACCACGCGCTCGTACGCCGGGAACTTGCTGATGCTGTCCGACAGCACCACCTCGTCCCAGTGCTCCTGGAACCACACGGGCACGAGTTCGGAGTTCAGTTACGGCTGTTTCTGATACTTCGGAAAATAATCAAAATAATCTTTCCTATTCTTTAAGTAACCGATGTAATAAAATATACATAATTAAATGAGAAATATTTTTTTTTTACTTGAAAAGAAGCACCATTGGCACCTAGAAATTGAGTTTTAAATTAAATTTATTTAGCTTATATTAGTTTTAATTTATATGTTATATAAAGCTACGCCTAACAACTTCTTATTTACAATTTTACCAGTCTAGACTGAAATTTTCCATTAGCATCGCTTTCCTTTAAAACTGAAGAATATTGATTTCAAAAAGTACACTTAAAAAACAACTACACTATAAAATTACTATACTTTTTAAATACATCCAAAAAAAATAAAATTTAAATTTAAATACCATATGTCTTCTCTAGAAAATAAAAGAACTATTGCAGGAATAGTAGTAATAATTATTTATAAGAATCAAAAATATAAATAGTTATAAAAAATCTAAGGTACAACTCGTCCTGGGTGTTAGGGGACAGGTTGTTAATATGTACTGGGTAGATCACTAAGCAAAAAAATATAGCTAATTTATACCTTTCCTAAGCTCTTGCTGCGTCGATGCGTCGAACGTCTCCTTCTAAAGAAATTATGTTTAACGTCATTTCCAGACATCTCCTTCTTGGTAGCGTTGAACTGGGCCGTCGCTAGTTCTTCAGCGCGAGCTTTGTTTGGTATTGTGCCTTTTTGAACTTCTTGGTTGTTACGACCTAAACCAAGATTTTTAAATTAGTATATAATAATAGGTCACTTGTGTATTAAATATATATGTAACATAGTTCGTTTTCAAGGTGAAATAAAAGAAAATGTGGTTGTGGTTGAAAATTTGTTCATTATATGAAATTTGTCGTGAAGTCGGTTTAGCTCACCTATCCGGTACACGTGCCAAGCACCGACAGTTCCGTTGTGAAGAGTATCGAGCACGTGGAACACGTCTCCGCAGCGGAACGACATCTCGCCCTCCGTGGGTTCCGTGTAGTGGAAGTGTGTCTTGATGTGGAACGAGTCACCGGCTGGAATATCGGGTAATATTTAAAAAAAAATTGAAGTGATAACTTCTTATGGGAGGGTAAATCGTTACGTAACGCGTTACGGCGCCAGTCTTCCCTTTCTCTTACGCATACGCCAGCTGTAAACAGGCTCCTCCACTCACACTCTAACCCACAGCCGTATTTCGTTTTTAATTATCAATTAAAAGAAACGTCTGTCCGAAATTCAGCTTCTGTCGAGTATCCCGAGTTTCTTAAAATATATTACTCACGCATCTGTCCGCTGGCTACTGCGTTATACTCGTCGGGCGAGTGTTGTACTATCAGGTCAATTCTTTCTTGTAAGCTTAGCAGGAACAGAACTGCCTCCTCCCGTGTTACCCCTTTCATTTCCATGTCGTTGACCTGAAGAATAAAATGACGTGGATTAGATCAATTGTTATATCATACGACTATATCTATTAATAGACCAATTTTCAATTGAAAATTTCACTTGACGCAATTTTAAATCAATACGATGAGATATCAGTATTGGTCGTTGTGGAAATTTCGAAAATTTCCTTGAGAATTCAGAGAAATTTTTAACGTTCCAGATAGTTCTTGAACTCAAACAATTTTATTTAATATAGACTTGAACCTTGAGAATTTTATCTGCTGGCTGGAGTCCCTGTAGCGCAGCGGGGCTGGTTGGTTGAACTCCAGATACAAAAACGCCAGATCGATTTCCACCACACAATCTGAGTCCCACTGAACCTTCCTTTTGGAAACTTATTAATCTTGGTTCGCTCCTAAAATAAAAAAAAAAACAATATATAATAGTGTTCTCCCCGACGTCGAAATTCGACCATATTTCAGAAAAACATATATGATTTCGCATATTTAAAACCTTTTTTTTTCTACTCCCATTTACAAATTGTTTTATTAGACTGAGGATCTTTTACACAGAAGTAAAAGGTCTGAACTGTTTTGTCAAAGCAAAATATATATAGATAGATATAGAATAAATTTCGTTGAGGCGACAAATACTTACGGCGGCTTGTTCCTCTGATTGGTCATACCATCTTCTTCGTATAATTGCCTTCGGCTGCTATAGTAATCTGTAAATTAAAATGGACAACTTCGAATGATTGTCTCAAAAAATTATATGAAAAATCATAACGTTCGTTTAAAAGCAAAAATACATTATAATATTCATTATGATCATTCATTTATGAGTTAATTCCCATGTGTAACAATTATTTTGGTTTCGAGATTGCTACTCTGTATAACCTTTTCCAGTCATCCTATCCGAGAACATATTACTTTTTATTTATATTAACCGAATGTTACCATTGTTCATACCATCATTTCTCGGTGGAGGTGGTCGCGGTGGCTGCTCGTCGAGAGGCCCGCGCCGGTTATCTGCACCACGCACCGGTGCCGCCACGTACAGATTCTGTCCGCTGCTGGAGTACGGAGAGGACATCGTATCCCCGCTGCTTGGATATGTCGTGTGAGGTGTCGCTTCTGAAAATATAAGGGCAATTGTATTATGGGGATCAATACCTCAAATACCTCACGAATGATGTAAGAACGACTATCAACATAATGTGAAGGTTCTCTAAATGTAATTTATTTTTATTTTTAATCTATCAAAACGACCATATCAAATAACTCAGAAATAGGGAATTTATAAGTTTCAATTAAGTCAAGAGCATCGCCTGCTCTACGAATCGTTTTCCTTGTTTAAAATATCTTTCAATGACTTTGAGGTTCAAGTGATTTGACCATTTTCAAACAGGGTGTGTTAAATCTCGTAAAAACCCTATTTCAGTGCTAGAAACGGACTGTGTCGACTCTGATTAGGAGTAGGAAAAGCAAAAGGCGGTAACGTAACAATAGTATTTATTATTAAATAGCATTTTGTCGTTGAGTAAGTCGCCTATCTATGTAAAAGAACATATGTGTGTAAATTATGTAAAAATAATGCAAGGCGAAGGCCACTAATTAAAGTGTCAATCATAAAAATATTATAAGAATCTTAATACATTTCTGCATTTAAAACACATACCTAAACTACTATAATTATTCTGGTAATTTCCATTCGTGACTGTCTCCTCTCTAATAAGTTCTCTAGTAATGACCAAGTTAAGGCGATCTTTGCAAGACTCCACGAGTTTCTTGGCTTCTTTCAAGGTCATTGCGTCCGTCACTGCGGTGTTATTGATACGAGATATGACGTCTCCCTCGCAAAGACCCTGTCCGGCTTGGTTTAGTTGCTCTCTCGCTCGCATCGTTAATTCTTTTACATAGATCTTACATCCTAGGACTATTCCAAAATCTGAAACAATTAATTCGTTTTAATTAATCGAATATTTCTATTCGTAAACCAATGGCTTCAATAATTAAGAAAATATTTCAGGAAGAATAAAAACGGAGCTTTTTTACTTTAAATAAAATTTACGTTTTTGGTACGAACCTTCTTTTTTCCCATTTCTCGTGAGAGCTAGTTTGATGGTGGTAGGAGCTGTCGGTGGTGGTGCCGGCGCTCGTCTCCTTACCACCAGCGATACAGTCGCACCAGACTCTCGTAATACCTGGACAGCTCGTGCATATTCCACGTTTTCGAGAGGTACTCCGTTGACAGATACTATTCTGTCGTTTACCCTGTAAAACAAATTTTGTCATAGTCAAAGGGCATTAATATTGGGATAAACCTGCGATCAATAATATTATTTAGATTTAAATTTATTTGTAAACTTTCCTGTTTAACTATCATAAACGGAAACAATTAACTAATCTGAACGATCTGAGCCGTTTGGAAAGATTTCTAAATTACAACTAATTACTTATAAATAATTACATTATAATAATATTATTTATTATAAAAAAAATGTTTTTCATATAATAATAATAAATACATACTGTAGTTTGTCTTCCGCTGGACCGCCTCTCAAGACATCGGAGACAGCGATGGAAGGATCACCGCTCGCGAAGTGCGGATTGTCTCTGCCCCCAGAGACGGCGATGCCAAACCCGTAACCAGGGACTCTGTTAAGTCGAACTCTATGCGTTTCCCAACCGGAGTTACGTTCCGCTGTCTGGAAAGAACAACACATATATTAAAATTAATTCAACATTTAATAAAATTGGAGTGTCTGTTGCATATGTACCTACGTATACACGGTACATATACCAAAATAACATTTTTTACAATTTTTGTCTGTCTGTCTGTCTGTTTGTTCCGGCTAATCTCTGGAACGGCTGAACCGATTTCGACGGGACTTTCACTGGCAGATAGCGATTTAATAAGGAGTAACTAAGGCTCCTTTTATTTTAGAATTATATATAGAATCATAATAAAATCACGCTACAATATCCAAATAACTTAAATTCAAACAACGCGCACGAAGTCGCGGGCACAGCTTGGCGTAAATAAAGAAGATCATAATCAACCTTATCATAATTAATCATTTAATTATTTTACGTAATATTAACATCAACTGTATGATGTTACAATTATCATAAAGAATTTCGCAACTCCGAATGAGTTTCGAAATTATTCTCACAGCTCAACGGGTTAGATTTAAATGTCTAAGCTTTAATTATGTTAAATACTTCTACCTACGTGTTTACTACTAGTTTATTACTTGGTGTTTACCTAGCAAAATAATACTACGCACAGAATTGTGAGATATCTAATGTGTCTATGATTTAAAATCACTTTTACAAATATGATATATGTCTAACTAATCAATAAAAGTAGTAATTGTCTATGGAATATCTAAAGGTTTTTGATTAAACTATGTTTGATTAAGACCAATGCTGGCAGGCTGGCCTTAACCTAAGACATCGCCTTGTCGATAATGGTGAAATCTAAAACCATAGGTAAGGCGACCCAGAAGGTTTCTTAAAAATCTTTTTTGGGGGTAGATGTGATTGCCATAATACTACTTGCACCCGGATACATGTTGTGCTTAAGACAGGGCTACATACTGCCCTTATAATAATTAATACTCATACAGAGTATTTAGTTATAGGAGACTATACTTAATGTAATAACAATACAGTCAAATATTTTTAACAGGAAAAACTATAATTAGAATTGTTCTTTTTTTAAAACAGAGGTAACGTCACGGAGTAATAGTGCAGATTACACTACAGAAAGTCGTCCATACGCGTCAAAGGTTTTCGAGGACATTGTAATTAGAACTAGACGAGAATGACATTCACAGTGAATCAAAGTGAGCTGCAGAAACAAAGAAACAAGTTTTGTATACAAAGGGCCGCATGCATTTTTAATTTTATCTTCTCGTCTTACAGCGGAATAACTGTGATACCTTTAGAGATAAGTAATAATAGATTCGTGAAGTATTTTTAATAAATGTTAAGTAACAGCCTGTATAATGTTACACTGCTGGACTACATTTGAGGTTTGGAATTTATTCCACTACGCTGCTCCAGTGCAGGTTGATAAATAAATTAATGAACAAGAAAATTATTCGTTTTGATTGTACGTAAATAAAACTAACAATAAATAAGCTTATTTTGCTTAAAATATTAGCTTTTATAAAATAATTGTTAAATAGGTACCTATCCACCTAAGGCTCTATCCACAATGTTTTTTGTATCGTTAAGACTTATAAATATTCTGAAATGTGTATTATGTCTGCAGCAAAGTTATTGTGTGAGAATGGACTTCGTATCAAACTAGTGAGACGTTGAAAACCTAAATTGAACCTGACCTGTAGTAAAATTGTGTACGAGGTGTCTTTCAGGACCATGGGGTTTCCACTTCCTTATCAGAAGAATTACGGATAGTAGGATATACATAGAAATTATAGCATATACTATTTAAAAAAATATTCTAAATTAGATGTAAGAAAAATGTGTCTTTTTTTTGTTAGTAATAATTTAGTATCAGATCTTTCGGACAACTTAAATAGCCGTCCTCTATACATCCGCTATGTATTGCACAAAAAATCCCTTTGTATTTTAGTCGGGCTATATCATCGATTGCATAACCTCTCGTAGTCTGGTTAGAAATCCAATTACACCTAACTATGCAATGTATTAATACACGAACATTGTAGAACAAATAGTTCGATATTATTATTTTAGTTAACACCTGATATTTTAACATTGGGCCATTCCAGAATGGTTCTTACAAAATTATCTGTAATACCACCAAGTAATAAGACTTGCTTGTAAGTTCTTAACGTATTCGTCTTTGGAACCATATCTTTGGGAGAAATCAGTGAAAAATCTTATCCAAGTGATTGATCGTTTCATTTAATAAGATACAATTTAACTATTGAATTAAATATATATCTTAATTTTGATTGAATGAACGAGATCATATCAAAGTAATGCCTCGGCGAATAGCGAAGGGATAAGTCATAGTTCCACTTAAACCGATAAGAAATCCATCAAAATTCTCCACATCAACAGTCCATTGTCGTGTCTGGTGAATGGATTACATGACTAATACTATGAAATTTTAATCAAGATTTACTTTGAATAGATACTAAAAGCAAGAGATTACTGGTGATGGCGGAGGCGTTGCTTTTAGGACAATGTATCTTTGAATATGCCTTCAAAGTTATAAAATCAAACTGAAATTACATGCTATAGCTAGCTAGAGTCTTATCAGTGTTGGATTTCGAATTACAGTTAGTTTAAAAGTTTAACGTCTACAGCATACAATTTTTGGATATATCTTATTTATAAATTTTCCGCAATCTTCAAATTTAACTAAGACGAATAGACTACATAACATGCAATTATGTAATTCTCATAAACATTTACATAATATAATATTTCTAATTATGTAATATTAAAAAAAAAAATGTTTTGTTACAACAATAACATAGGCGGCGATTTGATTCAACCTATAGACAATTTGTTAATGTGCTTTTGTGGGTGTATATTTAAATTTTATTTTGCATAATATGTAGACAATAATGTGAGCCATTCTTGATCATATCATTGCGTGTTCGATGTATTCTGTACACGTCGAATGCGCTGATATCTGTGAGCTGTAGAATACTATATCCTATCACGTATAATTATTATATATAATTATACTGGATCATTTGCAGAGCAAACCAAACCATTAATTTTATTATGATTGTTATTAAAATGACTGATCAGTGGATTCCCTTAAACGATATTAGGAGTAAGAATTTGAAGTTAGTAGGTAGTTTTATAGGTATAAAATTTTCAAATCCAGATTAACTCTGTTTCCAAACTTGTCATTTTTCATTGGCACAATACATTGTTATGAGCCCCGATTGATAAGTCTCTCATACTTAGCTTGTTATGGAAGATACGCTATTGTCTTTATGCTTAATTAACATAGAGCTCTTTAATTTAATAAATCAATAATCATTTAACTAAATGTATGCCTCCGTCTCTGCAAAATTAAATCTACTTTCATCCAAATTCGAAAATTCAAAAAGCGGCAATTCATATTCGTTTTTTTTCAATGCAACTGAAAATAAAAACAAAGGAACTTAAACATAAGTACATATTTAACATTTAGAATTGAGATGTTATCTATTTTCCGGTAATAGATATTATAATATAGAAAGGTCTTTATGGAACCTTTCTAAGATTTCCGGGCGTTGAGTTTAAAACCCATTGTGTATTGAATAGTTATTAGAAACTTCCGATGGTTAGTTTAATTAAACAAAAATATGTTATATTCGATTCTTGATTAACGATTTTTGATTTCTTTTTTTTATAACCAGTCCTTTAATGTAAGGTGTGAAACGCAACGAAACGATTCAAAAATATCGATTCCACGTATTCGTATTCATTGTTGAAAAGCTGCTGGTTGAGTTAAAAAATACTTCAAGAAAAAACGGGAATATTTAATAATAGAAACTTACTTTATATAATTTCTTATAAATATCAGATTTACTTAATACGTACATATATACAAGAAATCAATTATTCACTTTTCAAATTCTGTCATTAAAGCTGTCATGATCCCATGATATTAAGTTACTCTTAATTCTACAATTTCCTCTTGTTGAGTAACATTTACCTACATTCTTTGGTAGACCTTCTAAAACCAGTCACCTAGCATTGATGACCTAAAATTATTCTCATGGTCAGATATAGTATGAATAGTAAAATGATACAAATTGCAATTTACTATCGATAACAATTTAAGTTAAGACTTAATTTTCAATAAAGGATATAATTTTCGGTATATAAATTATTTATTATATTATCTACATATCCTACCTAGGTACACAACCTGATTTGCACGGTTTTAGTCGCGTTAAACGTTTCTGCTTCACCGCTAAGGACCGAAATATAATGGGAAATAAAATTCCTCGAGAATTGGGACATCAAAAATTTTTTTTTTTCAAATCTGAGTAATATTTCCCGTCATTAGCGCGTTCATATCTGTTTGACTTTATTATATTACTACAGATCCATCTGGTATTTTCAATTAAAGTAAAGTAAGACCCTGCAAATTTTCCACTGCTCGGCTTAAGGCCTCCTTTTAAGAAGAAGTTTCGGACCATTTTGTTTACCACCCACTGACAAGGCTGAATTTATCTATAACGTGTAAAAAGAAGATTTTAAAGAAAAAATTAACTACTCAGCTTCATTCTTCTCAAACACGGAATAACAATGAGACTGTTATAGATATTTGGTAATTAATAAGCAAGTGTACATAATACTCCTAATAACAGAATGAACGACGATTTAAGACTAACAGACGAGTTAAGACTTGCACTATTTACCCTACTGACTATTGATTATGGCTGTAAACCCCATCGTCATCGACATAATAAATGCAGAAGCCATAGCAACATGGACAGATTAGATTAGCTTGAGAAAGGACACGGAATCATTTGGTGACGATGAAATTCGATTAGTTACTATATCATGTAGTGTTTTTTTATTATTGTGGAAGTATTTTATTTAATTACATTTCAGGTTGATATTCGGGCATAGATTTTCTTAAACACTGACAAAATAAATATACACTTATTACAATTTAACGGCACTGATTGCTACAAATGTCTTTTGCCTTTTATTATACCAACTTGCACGCGCACCATTCAATCCATAACACAAAATGCAATACCTAGATAGATTTGTGATTTATCAAGATATTGATGGGTACCATCTAAACAGGTTTACTCGGCTACCTAATAAAAGTAAATATTGATCAATAGTAATGCTGTATAAGAGATTGCGATTGGTATTTTAAATAACTATTTTAAATCTTCTAATACACATCTATAACTACTACATACTAACAGTATCTACGTCATAATTAGTTCTCAAGTTTATTTTTGTTATTGTATTGGTAGGACTGGCTATGTGGCCACCTGATGGTAACTCACTACAATCCATAGACATTAGCTCAGTAAGAAATATTTAAATATTCCTTACATCGCTAATGCACCACCAACCTTGGGAGCTAAGGTGTTATGTCCTTTGTGTTTGTAGCTACACTGGCTTACTACCTTTCAAACTGGAACACAATTATACTAAGTATTGCTGTTTGGCGGTAGAATAGTAGGTGGTATCTACCTAGAAGGGCTTGCACAAAGCCCTAACACCAAGTATTCGTTCTTCAAAAACAAACATCTAGAATTTCCATAGTTTATATTTAACAGTTGGTTCTCCATATGCTTAGTAAAGACTAATTGATCTTTATTGTAGGAATACATATAATACTTTTCCTGAAATTATTTTATTCCAATAAAATTAGGAAAATGTTCAATTACTTTTGTTCAAATGTATTGTACCGATATTTTGTTATAAATAATTGTCTAGCCGCTTATAAAAACTGCTAAATAGAATTAAGATTGAACAAAAAGAACCGTATTTTGTATTTTTTTTTAAACGATCAATATAACGTAGAGCGTATATGTTATGAATCTCATAAGCTCTCCTACGCAGATTTAATCATCTTTACTTATGCAACAAAAACCTTATTCAGAAACTACTTTGGTTACATTGGATATTCACATAAAAACCATCGTCGCCTATTGCAAACACATATGCACTTGGTTCGTTAATCTTCAGAAAAAATATTTTTATAAATACTTTGGAACAAGAGCTTTGTTCTCTACTTTCTCTAATTATATATACATTTTAAATTAATAATTAAGTACACGAATATTTTACGATTCTTTCACTTGGATGATCAGTATATTTATGGTAATGTTTTATTCAATATTAAAGTTTACAACTGTTATGTAGACTTACAACTGTGTACAAATGTTGCCAACAAGCTGAACTATAAACCATGTAAAAATGAAAAATGCGGAAATAACTTTTCGCCATCAATATAACAATTGAATGACGAAATCGGATTTTAAAATATATAATAATAATGAATACCTCCTATGTATGCTTTCTGCCTTATTGGTTTGAGGTTAGCTGGGGCAAGGTTATTTTGCAAATTACTTGATGGAAATACAAAGGAAATTCCCGGCTCGCTCGAGTTTGGATGGATTGTGATAAGGCTGTACGTCTACAGCAGATATCCTAGATAATACATTTAAATAAAAATATCGACCCATAAATGACCCACTGCTATGCAAAGTCTTTTAAGAAGGTGTAGAGTTTATTCCTGTTCCACTTGTGCCACACATGTGATACAATTATATCCAACACATACACATGCTGGTTTTACTCAGGATCTCCTTTACCACCAAAGATAAGATATAATTAAAAAACAAATTAAGTACACTTAAAGTCTTGCACTTAAAATCATTGGTTGAGATCTTTCTATTCTATACCGAGCACCATTATTTTACTTGGTGTCAGGAATTTGTACAAGCTCGTCTGAGTAGGTACCACCCACTCGTCAGATAGATCTTATACTTGGTATTGTTTGACATAACATCTTAGTTCCCAAGGTTGTTGGCGCATTGCTGATGTAAGGAATGAGTAATATTTCTTTCAGCGCCAGTATATACGGGCGATGTGACCATCGGGTGTTCCATTTGGCCGCTATATACTAAAAAATCATTAAAAATTATTAGCTCTTAAGATAATATAGTTATTTTTATTCGATATTTATAAAATGGCTTAAGGAAATATAAAAACAAGTTTTTGTCATTGTTTTGACTTGTCTCCCTAGGTTAATATTACTTGATTAGCCGGAAGTTTGAGATATATAGAAGCAGTTTACCTTTTCACTAACTAATACAATAGATTAAGTCTCCGTAGTTATTTATAAGCGTAACTGTAGATGTATTACTGTTTCTACACGAACACACACACACACACACACAGTTATAATATATATATATTATATACAGTGACAAGTATGACAAAGAAATATAAATCTACGATTTATTTTGTCAACAAAATAGATATCAAATTAACAACAAATAATAGTAATTCGCATCATCGTGCGAAGTATTTCGAACATACAAATCTATATTTATTAATCTGAATATAACGGCTCAAGTAGCAGTCTGTCTTAAAAATCTGTCCGAATCTACAACTATTAAAATAAATCTAAATAAAATTTTATAAAATATATTTCGAACCTGCAATTTTTCCAATCCAAGATTATCCAACTTCATCTTAAAATAAAGTTTACTCATCGAAAAACTGCCAGTTTCACTAATCACATCACAAATTCTTGATTTCTCTTGAATTTTCACTAAATCTTAATATAAATATTAAAAATAGGCGCAACGTTCGTAATTACAGATTTATGAATTATTTTCATAGTCTTCGTAAGAAGAGGTTAATATTAAATAGCAACTTTTTTAAATATTATAATGGTATGCCGAAGGTTCTATCGTAGGCGTCCAGCGATGACGCTGCGTCGCGCCATATGAGATTACACTACCTACTACCTTGTGCTTGTTTAAAGTTCGAAGGCAGTAACATTATATCACTAAGTTCAAACTACCATGAATCGTACTAATTTTCTTGACTGAAACACGTTTATTTAACTTGGTCGGTTGAAACATGTGCTACTATAGTAAGTACTATTGATGTTAACACCGTTTTATTTGTCCCCAAATTAGCAGAAACGAAATTCCGTAGCATCTCAGTAATGAGAGCGTTGCATTCTCTTTTTAAGAAGTTTATACCTTTTTAAAAAAACCTTTAAATTACTTTTTTTTATTCTAATTTCTTTGTATATTTTCATTGAACAAGTCTATACATTTTTATATGAAATTAAATAATACTATTTACGCGTTGAAAACCGCTATTTATCCAAATTGGAACCACCTGCCACCGAATACTTAGAAAGCCTTAAGCAAATTCCAACTATTTCACAAAGCTGTCGCGTACGCAGTAAACATTGTACGGCATCATTATTCAACCTGCAATCCTATATGCTACGAATAATTTGCATAAACAACTCGAATAACAGTTCCTATTACCGACACATAAGGTTTTAATTACAGTGTAAATAGTTTCCACGCCCGCAAAGGCTTTGGTGGGTTACTTTACAGACAATGGACATTCTATACCTTGCGATATTTAGTTAACAGATAAACACGGCTTTTTGGCCTTAATACCTTATACAATAAGGGAATTATTTCCTTGGCATTGCAAGCCGATAGTCAAAATTATGATGCGACACGCAATGTCACCGTCGAATATTGAATTAATAGGATTTGCTTCGAGACATCTATATAGTAAAATATACAGTGACATATTCAAATTAAAAAAAAAGAATGTACCTGACCAGTATCGAATTTTTAACCGTTTGGTATCAAGCCCAAGATTACTTAGACAGATAGAAATAATAAAATTTAAATCATCAATTATTCAGTCCTAATTGTTGATTAGTTGTATGTGTTAAAGCTTGTCTATTATTCCTAATGAAAAAACACAACAGCCTAGTCACCAACTGTACTTACAAGGCAGACAGCATTTTTTTTTTTGTATAAAATATTTTTATATTAAATAAAAATAAAATATAAATTTTATATGAATAAAAGAGAGAACAGGGTGTGTTGAAAGTCAAAATAACAATTTTAATAAGATTTTCTTTTATTTCTAAAAAAATATTTCAAATACAGTATTTCGAGTCTTACATAATAACAGATAAGTATGACATGTTCAACGAGAGAAAAGGTAAATTCATTTTGTTTTTCAGTAACAATACTTTACACTAATTATTTTGTGTCTTATGACAAATTACTTTTTTGTTTCATTTGCTGTCGAAACACCTGGCCCTTGGAGTAATGGTGCAAAAAGCTTCATCAAAAGTATAACATCTCGCCTTATTGCCTCCACTGGTGACAGGAGAGCTAGTTCATTTTAAGCCCCGAGGATTGGAACTGTGATTCAACAGGGAAATGCTGCCAGCATTCTTGCCACCATTCCACGAGGTCAAGATTTATACAGTAACTAATTTTAATTCATATTTGTATATATTTAAGCACTTAATGTTATCAATTCTTATATTAATAAATCACTTTAGTATTATTGTATTAATATATTTGCAAAAAATATGCAATAAATAATACTTAAAATAAAAAGTATTTGCTATTTTTTTTTATTAATTACTAACTGAGTACAGTACCTACTAACTATTTGAATACAGTAGATATTATAAAGGTAGTCTGTCATTGCTTTTGTTTTAAAAAAAAAAGACACATTAATACAGAAAATAATTATGCGGTTAATTTCATATGTGACAGAACAAAATGCAAACTTACTTTTTATTGGTTAATGAAAAATCATAAACTATATATTGGGCAGGTATTTGGCAATTAAGTATTAGGCATAGTAAAATGCAACAGCAATCATTTTAAAATTGTGAATTCCTTTTCTAATATCACATGATAGTAGTATTTGATATAACAGATTATATTTAATAACAAACATATTCTATACAAACAGATAATTGAGTTATTGTCTTATTTAGTTGGATAACCCGTTAATGATGAAATATTTGTGCCTTTAAAATCCATAATATCTTCTGGATTCGTTTTCAATTTCTCTATCAGTGAACTTCTTTCAAACCGAATCATATTTAAGTAATCTTCTCTTAACTGTCTTATTTTCTCAATTATACTTCTTCTATCTCTTGACATAATTGAAGGATTCTTTAGGAGCTCTGTTAGTTCTTGAATACTATCCGGTAGATTATCATAATCACAATTATGATGTTCTATTGTTACGTTAGGATATGTTTCAGGGAAATGTCGCATTTGATTTTTTAGTCTCTTTACACAAATGTGATTTTGTAAACTATGGCTTTCATCGTACACTTCTCTGCCATTATCATCAAAAACTATCTTCCTATTTAATGCACAACTACATTCATCATCCTCATCGGTATCATGTTTTCTTTTTCCTTCATTGGGTGTTTTCTTGTCTAAATTTAATAAATGGCCATATTTTGACTCAATATTCATCAGCACTGTTTTGCATTTTTCGTAAACACTTTTCAACTCCTTTAAGTCACTTTTAGAGATTTCAGTAATGTTAACATTATTGTCGTCGGAAGACGATGATTGCTGTGTTTTGCGCTTATGTTTTTTAACCGGTTTCTCGAATTTTTCAACATTTTCAATATTATGTTCTTCACTAGAACTTTCAACACCTTTATCTGGGATTTCTCGCACGTGGTTTTTAACAACAATGTACTTTTTTGATTCTTTATTCTGCATTTGTACCGTGGACTTGGACGACCCTTCTGAATCAACTTGTATTACCATTGCGAGACTTCACTGTATTTAATTCCTTGTTCTTTTCGTAAAAAGGGTAGATTGTGTATTTTCTTACCTTTTATAGCGAGTGGTTTAAATAATGAATAAGTTACTTTATTTTAAAATACACCAAGGTAAAAACACGTGCAATTGTATCTTATGACAATTGACAGTGGTCAGTGACAATCAAAATCGAAAAATAAACAAAAATAGCTAGTGTTGCACCAAATTTAGAACAACTGATTCAAATTTACTTCATCCTCATCGAATAAAGCAAGCACAATGTTTTCAGGTTATATTAATGTCTATCATTATTGAAAAAATCATCACTTTTCACAAGAATAATTTATGTTTAATAACACCTATCTTTAATAACATTTTCGTTCCTTTTAAGATTTTATTCAGATAATTTACATTACGTCTCTACATAAAGGCGAGGTACCAACTGCGTAATATTAACACAAGATGGCCGCCAATGCCAAGCGTTCGGATACTCGCTCGATAATTGTGAGACAATATCTTATTTGTATAGAAAATATGAAATAAATTGAAAAAAATCGAATTTTATGATACTATTGGGTAATTAAAGAAAATGCGATTTTTTATATAATTTTTACTCATTGTTTTGATTTTTTCGTTTTTTTTTCTTTTTTGGTACTTTATCTTCATCACATTTTACAATCTGTTCATGTATATCTTCATTTTGTTTATTTTTATTTTTCTTTTTCTTCTTTATTGGCTCACTTTCAACTAAATCTTCAGTTAATTCTTGATATTTCTTCTTTTTTGCCTTTTTTACTTTAGTTTCTTGTAAAGTATCAAACTGCAGTTCATTATTTATTTCTAAATCTGCATTAATACTATTTTCTTCTGTTACCTCAGATTGTTCTTTTTTCTTTGACTTTTTCTTTTTTTTTACTAATTCTTCATTATTATCTATAACTGTATCTGACAAGGAAGTTTCAACATTATCTTTATTTTTCATATTATAAAATGAAAATCCTTGGAATGCAGAAGTATTAGTGGTTTCATTTTCTGTTTCAGTATCATTAGAAAAACCTTTGAAACTATAATCAGCCACCACGTCTTCATTACTGGATTCATATTTAGAGTTGAGCAATTTGCTTTTTGATTTCAAGTTGGCTAATTTAGTTTTAAAATAATCATCCATGTTACCCTTCTCAGTAAATACTTGTTCACTAGTTTTTACATCATCCTGCACAAGTTTTTCTTCTTCTTTCTCTTTCAAACTTTTTTTACCAAATATATTAGCCAAATCTTTTTCACTGTACCGTGACATGTCCTTGCCGCGTGTAAACTTGTGGTAGTGGATACGAGCCTTACTTTTCTTTGATTTGTCTTCTAATGAAACTCCACTATGTAAGGTCTCGGCATTACTTTCAGCTGAAAGCAAATACAACATGTATTGTATGTAATTATATCTATAAATAATGAAATCTAATATATGTACACGCGTTGAGTAAAAAAATAATGTCAGATGTAATGTTCAAGGAAAAAAATATTTAATAAACATCAAGAACTAATTCATAATAAAAGAACGCTTACCATTTGATAGATTCGCAAGTAGTGCATTAAAGTCATCCTCATGTTTCGTCCATTGGTCATTCTTATCTTCAAAACCCAATCCTCGTTCATCGTTTTTATATTTCGCTACGACATGATCAACCATTCCATTTTCTTTCGCACCTAACCCTTTGCCCGCACTCCAACCCATTTTTTCCAACATTTTCTGCCCGAACTTGTTAGTATCATTGCTCCAAGCATTGTTTTTAGCACGAAGGTTTATCACTTTCTGTTTACGGCGAGGTGCCGCTAACATCGACATGTTTATATAAATAAGTTACAGTAGTTTATATTCACTTATTTCATTTTCACGTGTTACACTTGTCAAAATGGACGGTGTTTGAACGAGCACGACTCGTAAATCGCCACAGATAAAATCAAAACGTGAACAGCGTTTGGATACATACATACGTCATCGCAACTCGAGTTAAATCTGAAGTTCGTGCGATTGACGGCGAATACGTCGATCTACGCTCGACTCGATTGGCTGGACTCGGCTTTTTTAAATTACGTTCCGTTTCACTAGCTGTTAGTAATTCATATGCTAGAAATTGAACTGAATTTAATACAAGTTTTATATAATTTCGATTTTAAATTACACTAAGTTATAAATAAATTTATTAAGTTACTCTGTAAGGGAACTATTTATTTGAATAATGTAAATAGCTCTTTTATCTTATTATAAAATGTTTTTTTTTTTTGCCTTGGGTGTTGAATATATTATTATAAATAATAACTATAAAAAAATATATTAGACTAATAATTTTTTTGAAATGTTTAATCATATTCTTATCCATATTATCAAGTATTGCCTTGATTATTTATTAATTAGTCATCATGAAGTGAGTAAAACTATGTTTTTTGGTCAAATCATTTATAAAATGTGATTTCAAAACCGCGATTATGGTTAGGATCCACGTGTTCTAATAATTGTGCTATTGTGGTTAATTGTTACTCGATACTGGGATATCTGGTCGATGAAAAATGTCAAACAAGCACGACTGGTTACGCCCACCTAAAGTATTTAATAACAATGACAAAACATGAATAAATTTAGTACACCTATAATTTTTTTTGTTCCCATCTCAAGCTATGCTTTTCATAAGATGATGTACTAAAAATAAATTTGGATAATCATTTAATTTTGAACAGGTACTTAAATGATTAATATATTTATCATTTAAATGATATTATTCCACAATTATCCAACAAAATACTTGATGTTTCGAAAGTAATTTCAAGTTTAGTCCAGTTTGATAAGTATCAAATTATAATTTATCAAAAATAATAAACAAACTATTTTTAATAAATAGTTATTTTACCGTCCAGAAAAAATGGTAGATAAGATTAAATATGAGAAAAACGTCTATAAGAAAAACATGCAAATTTATTATTTTTTAATTCTTATGATTTAATTTAATACATAATACTGTATGACTCTTCAATCTCACGATACGTTATAATAAAAATATCTTGATGACTCAAAAAACAAATTTAATCACTCTTTTATGTGTGGCTGTGTGTAAACCTGTTAATTGTCAAATAAAAAAAAAAGCAGAATGTGTTACTTATGTGACGAATTCAAATATTTATATTTTGTATTCGTGTACATACTTTCGTACTACGATTAGGTAGTTATTATTCTGCGTTGAAATTATTCTTGTTTTATTCGAGTCGACCGGTTTGCGGAAAGTAAAAGTTGGAAGTAAATTTTCGGTGCATTAATATTATGCAAGGATGAATAGATTTAATATGCATAGCTTTCCATTCGTCAAATCTATTATTTCTATGGATAATAATCTCTAACTTTTATAGATTAACCAAAAAACAAGTAATTACCGAATATTATTCATAAAAAACATGCTTACAAAGAAACTATTAGTAATAATATAATCTTCCATCGACACAGATCTAATAAAAAAGGACATCACATTAACCCTGTCTATATACGTATGATTGAGTGTATTTTTATTCTCAGTAGAGCTTAGACGCAACATCTGATAACAAATGAGGTTACATTAGATTTTTAAAACTTTTTGTAGTGTTTAAGATAAGTTGTGCTAATTCTATTTTACACAATCATTGTCTGTTTAGTCGATAAAACATATCATCTTTTAACACTGCAAATCTTGAGGTCCAGTGTTCAATTTCGAATGAGACCAAAATTATATTGAAGTTTTCATACAAGAAATTTTCAGAGATAACCTAGAGTTAAAAAGATGGAAGTGTTACATACATTCGCGCGACTCACAAAGCATTTCAAGCCGTTGATGATTTTTGTTCTTTATCTATTTGTGTCGAATTGCCGTCCCCGTAGTGCCGAGAGTGCGAGAATAGAAAATGCACCTGTGTTTACGCACACACTTTATGTAGATACTATGCATCTTTTAAAATTCGCTGGATTGGCCAAAATTATTTTCTATCTCTTGAAACTTTACAGAACTTAGCTACTTGCTATCCCTTTAAGCTCTACAAATAAGAAAGAGACAGCAGTACTTTTACTCCTGTTAAGTAAGTTTAGTGTCGGATAATACAGAATACATTTAATAAAAAGATGCAAGGATACGATCCTAACCGTCTTAGGATATAGATCTGGGTTAGGACCACTGAATTTCAGTGTCTATAATTAATCTCATTCTAATTTCTAAATTAGAAGGTTTAGAAATCTTATGACTTGTGGGGCATTTACGGGCTATTACTCCTATGCATTAATAATGATTTGGAATTTGGTTAAATGTGTCAGTTTGTATGTATATTCGCGGTTATCTCAAATTCGTTAGGTATTTTTTATTATGTTTGCATCAATAGAGATATTGTTTAACAAAGAAAGTTTATGTATATTAGTAAAAAAAAATTTTTAAACGTTAGCGGAAAATTGTATATCTTAAAAACTAAAATTGCGTGCGATTGCTTAATCCTTAAAGTTTTATAAAAATAATCACCTCAAACAAAATCCTAGACGCTATATATATCTGAATACTTATCCTACGTAATATTACAAATGAGAAAGTTACGATTGATCGCCTTAACTACTAAGCCTAACGACATGTAATTGCACACACAGATTTCAGAGGTACCTAACACCATTCCACACACGGATGGAGCCGCGGACAGAAACAAGTATGCTATAATATAACACTAGCTAATGAATAACAGGTCGTTATATATGTATTAGACGTTAGTTTCCATTGACAGCTACCGTAAGACCGGTCGTTAAGAAAGCTTGCCTTTCCGAGAAAACCGCTGCTTCTACTTGTAACTTATAAACATAATATAGTATGGCTTAAAGGCCTTCAAATATTACTCACCTCAATTGAAATTGTTTTCCTAACTAATCTATAATATATGTAGTAATATTATAAATGCGAAAGTAAGTCTGTTTGTCTGTTGCTCTTTACCGGCCAAACCACTAAATCGAATTTGATGAATATTTGTATGAAACGAGCTTGAGAATTGAAGGGCTAGGGCTACTTTATTCCTAACACCAGACGACCAACCTCTGTAACACGAGCAAAGCCGTGGCCGAAATATATTTTTTAAATGAATGGTGTGATAGTGAATAAGTAATACATAGAAAATACTTTTGTATTTAATTTAAGCCATGTTAGTATTAAAATAATTGTATTTTAAAAATCGATACTACGATAGAAAGTATATCGATGAACTTGCCATATATATGCCAACGTGCCGTGATATATGCCAGCCTGCCAATCTTGAAAACTTTCAACTAATGAAAGCCGTTGAAACTTGTTTATAATTAACATAATCACGCTCTTTCTAGTTCACTCAATTTCTCATTATGTAATGAATATATATACGATCAGTGTCTCTCGTCTTCTTTCAAGAAATAAGTATTTATTACTAATGTATTAAAAAATATATGAATCGTAAAATACTTACTAATAATGTTCTATAATAAAATTACATTTATCTCGGACATACATACATATATATGCGATTAAGTTTTTTACTTTTATGATTAATGTATATTTATTTATAAAACAAAACTATTAAATTTAGCTTTTTATTTATATTATACTACTTTAATTTAACTTCCAAAATTCCGATAATAGTTTCGTCGGGATACAAAACGCCATTTTTTCGCAAATCCATAGTGAATACCATAGATTAAAAAAGCTCTCGACCAATGATATCGCGTCAATTTGCTGTCAAATGTTGATTATTTGGCTTTTTTCCTGTTATGGTTGGAAAAGAGTATATATTGTTCTGATAAAGATCTAACATTATTAATAAAATACCTAGATGCTAACATCGTATCTTATGATTGAATGGGATTTATTTAAAATGCTTGCCTTATTTCTTAACATAATTCAAGAAACAATGAAAAAATTGTTTCATCTTTGTTAGCGCTTTATTTTCGCAAGCCAGACTTTATATAATAACCGGAATAGAATCTGATACAGTTACTAGTTTAAAATAAAGTCTTGACTGAAGTGGCAAGTGTGCAATCGTAGTTATTTTTGCCATTTGCAGCCACAGGAAGTCTAGGTAACAGAAGTGACCTATATTAGCAATTTATAGAGAACTCTATTTTGAATATGTCGCTACGCCCTACCAGTTAAACAAATAGATTACCATGGTTAGATATTTTATGATAAATGATCTGTACACGCAATTTCTCTCGTATCTAATTCAATTTTGTGATATAGTTATATTAGCCAAATGGCATGAATATATTATTTTTGAACATTATAATAAATACTATTTTACTTCTGCGTCTTCGCTCACATTTTAAGGGTTGGTCGTCAGCCATTAGATACAAAAAGTACCTAGCCTATGTCCTTTCTAGGAGTTCAAGGTTTGGTCGTGAAAGAGAAACAAATAGACAGAGATAATATAATATAATATACTAGTATCTATTATTCATTAAAGTCACAAGCTACACTGAAATCGTTTTTCATTTGAACAACTTTGTTTTTTGCGTGATGCGTGAAAATATAGATTGAATTCGAAGAAATGTTCTTATTTTATAACGATAGCGAGGTTATTGTGTTGCTGAATAATGCCTGATTTTTCCAGCCTGAAGTTTATTACGAATTCCTCGTTTCGTATCGATTGGAAACTATTCATAAATCATTATTGTTATATCTTCAGCTTCCGTCATCGCAGCGAGATTAATTTCACACCATTTTTATAAATGTAGGAATATTTGTAAACGATGTAGATGTTATTATTACTATTACAAAATATTTTAATTATGAATTAAATCTTTGCTCTTTATTTGTATTCAGTGAATCTTCATGATTTAACGACTCTTGGAGTCCTGTCGCCTCGATAATAGCTGGCTCATTTCCGCCGAAATGATCGAAACTCTTGATTCAGCAGTAATATTAAATTGAAGCTTGCCAACTTACATGCAAATATAATTCATACAATATTGATTATTTGTAAAAATTAAAGAACAACAAAGCAAGTTGACCTTTACTGAATGACTTTCCGGATCAATTTTATATACGTGGGAACGCGAATGAGTCATACGGATAGATCCGCGGTTGCGAACAAGAGAACAACCCTACCTGGAATACCTTAAACTTAATAAACTAATACTGACGAGATAGTTTGAATTTCATAAATGGAATTATAAAAAATAACAGTCCACAATTAGCGAAGTTAACGGGGTATCTCAGAGGCTGAAGCCCGAGGCCGAAGAAAAGAAAAATAAAGTAAGAAGACTAAATTATTGGCGGTCCGACCGCTTTGCCGACGACAGCTGCGAATTGGCGCGAAACTGGTTATGGCGGGAGCAGTGACGTCACCTGACGTGTGCCTTCTCCGATTTTGAACATGCTGCGTGCAAAAAATGCTACCTTTTTCACCTCGACCATCCATTTGATTTTACGGCTCTTTATTGCGTTACATCTTTGTATTGTCATTACCGACAGGTGATTTTGGAAGGTACTCGTTAGTTAGGCGATAAGAAAGGTGTAAAATAAGTAGGGAATCTAAATTCAAATGTCTGCGGCCTGCGCTACACGTTCTTCGTTTCAAGATTTTTAATTTATAATTTTTTTTAAGTAATTTTTTAATATCTTTTAGTTTCGTATTTTTAATTGATTTTGAGATACAAACATTCCTTATTTATTTATCGATAACTTTACTTGGGTAATCCAGGTATCGATCGCTTCTTGAAATGGTAGTGAGTTTTATAGGATATTATGACAATTTATATAAATACAATCTAACAGATAAAGTAATAAACTCATTTTTATAACATTTTTTAAATTGATAAATTAAACTGATTTGAAATATTAATTAATCCATTCGATGGGTTCTAATTCGGGTAGGTTTTTATATGCTTGGTTTGTTTATTATTATTTCGTGCTTGGCATATAAAAAACCTTGAGGAGAATTCTGCATATTGAATGAAATGTTGCCAGATATGTCCAATTTATACTGGAGCCACAAAACCTGCAAAATCTCCTGTCAGCTGCACTTACTTTTTATTTTGTTTTTAATAATAACATTTAATACAAATTAAAAACATTTCATAATTAATTATTAAATATAAATATTAACAAAACCATGTTATTTTATTGTTAAATAGGAGTAACTACTGAGTTGCTTGCCGGATCTTCTAAAATTTACATTTCGAACCAGTAGCTTTACATTTATAGTCTTGTAAAAGAAAGATGTCAACGACGTCAATATTGCTAGTATGGGCCTACTAAAATGAAGTATATTTTGATTTTGACAGATTTTTAGTTTTAGTTGTCTCACTTTTTACTATATGATCTTAAATTGTATGAAATACGACGATATATTCCGTCTCTTTCTTTCGAACCTGATATGATCGTAAAATATCTAGGAGAAAATATTTCTTATCTTTATTCACACGCGTGTTATTTTTACCACTTTTGTTATATAGACTAGAACTTGTTGCAAAAACGAAAAATTCTTTTCATCTAGTCAGTATCGCGTGTCTTATCAGTGGAAGTTAAAAGGGTGTTATTACAATAACAGCCGACCATTACGTTATAATTACAGTCATTGTTTTTATAATGTGAGAACAATTCGATGACTTAAATCTTGATAATGTCGATATTCATCGTTACTTTACTATAGGAGGTAGGGGGGAGTAGTAATGAGCTTTATTACTAAACTTCTACTAACTAAATTCATAAACAAATCTATGAAGTTTATTTGAATCTACTTCAAATAGTTAACAGTAATTATAGTTTTTTTTTTTAAATTTATTGTGTATGTTGGCGGACGTGCAAATGGGCCACCTGATGGTGAGCGGTCACCAACGCCCTTAGACAATGACGCTGTAAGAAATATTAACTATTCCTTACATCACCAACGCGCCACCAACCTTGGGAATTAAGATGTTATGTCCCTTGAGTGAGCCTGTAACTGTAGGCTCACTCACCCTTCAAGCCGGAACACAACAATACTGAAAACTACTGTTTGGCGGTAGAATATCTGATGAGTGGGTGGTACCTACCCATAAGGGTTTACAAAGCCTTACCGCCAAGTAAATATTATAGTATCGTCTCGATTTTAAACTTTGCATGTATGTAATTTAGTTGATAGTACAGTAATTACCATCGTGCTAATCTTACGGATCCGGGAAGGTAAACCTCTTCTCCTAAGCCCCTCGAGTTGGGCTCATTTGGTTTTAACGGGTTCAATACAATAAACAGGTGCTCTACTGGATTACTTGCATTTAAAATTATTCTTTTATAATCCACTTTGTTTGAAATATTTAACGATATAAAGTTTAACTTATGTATATATTTTTTATTTAAATCAATTTAATGTTGTTTACAAATTAACATTTTTAGGTTTCGAGCTTTTTAGCCTTTGTTCTTGTCATTGACACCCAACATAATGGTAACCATAATTTAGGTATTTATGATATCACCTCAGTAATATATAATTTTATATTAAAGTAAGTACTTCTTAATTTTATAAGGTTATCTTTTGTTCTCGTGAAAGAAACTTATACAGCCTTTATAGAATATTTAAATACCAAAACGATATCAAATAAGTTGAGTTTTATTCAACTCACAACGTACGTGTAAAGCGATTGCTTCGAATCTCAAACACCTATAAAGACGTAAATACCTATTTTTCTTGTAATGACATTAAAAGTGTAAACATACTTATAATTTATGAATGTATTAGGCCGTAAAAAGTAACAAATAATTGGGGAGTCATTGCACTTATTCATAGGCAGGTATGCAACGGCAAACGTGTTTTGCCTCATCGATACCTACGGCTTACCTGAGAGTCACTCCGGACATGGTTCAAATTATTCACAACTAATCCGTTGTCTGCCATTGGATCCATTGCTGTATTAACATTATTCACTCACTGACCAATCTATATCACCGCACATCTCAGTCTTACACTTCAGAAATTAACGAGAGACTACCAGAAAAACAAAACTTAACACAAAATAATGTAATCGCACCAACACAACCCGCTCCGCACAAAGAAAAGCTTCGTTGAATCACAAACGAACAGTCCCCCGTTGCAATTTACTGTACGTTATTTGTATCATTGTTATTATTAAATAAAAGTTTTAAAGGCTGCGTTTTACAGCAGCACGTCCGTCCGATCCTAACTAAGGACGCCAGGCGGCGAAAAGTTAACCGTGCGTGATTTCTCGGGACTTTCAAAACCAAATGGTCATATACGCTATCAATCTTTGCATACCAGAGTTGTGCGATGAGACAGGAGTTCTCGAGAGAAGTGCGTCCGCGACGAGAGTGAAAGGGACGGCATTCGAGCAGGTACTCCGCCCCGAAGTAGGCGAACAGTATCTACAGGTTTTGCTCCCACTACGAGGCATGGCACGGACTCGGAGAGGCTCGAAGCTTGAAAGTTAAGTTGTAGTTGAAAAACATAATAGCTCTGCGCACTCGTCACTAGACAAGCCACTTTTTACATCGGACCATCTCTAAAGCTGCCTCGCTTTCCTCCTTCCAATATTTATAGAACATCCTTCTACCCCAAGACGATAATTACCATTATTTTTATGATTTATAAATTGTAAGCTTGTTACTTAATTAAATTATTTGGTTATGGTATTGTAGATGACCGTTTATCAGCGTTTGATCAACGAGAAACGATTGACCCAATCGATAAATCGAACCGGTCTAATGCATCTCTGGTGAAGGCCGAAAGGCACGGTCCCTCGCGGAGACTAATGTCTCGTCATAAATGAAAAAAACATTACTTTAATTTCGAACTTTAAATCGGTGTAATAAGGTCTGAAATTAATTTTCTAGTCAAGAGATTTTAAGGGACTATCCTTATCCCATTTTAAAAGCTGTTCTACTCTTGAAACGCACACAGCTTTACTACCAAGTAATGTATATTATGCTAGGGATTCTTACCTGAGATCTATGATTTTTTTAAATTATATTCTATTCAAAATAAAAATACATTACTTATTAGTATACTAAATAAACCAGAATTACTCATTTTAAAACAGAGTACGTTATTGGTTTCCCAGATCTTCTAATTTATATTCCATGTATTAAAATATTAAATTGTTAAATACTAAGTACTAAAATTTTTGTATTGAACATATAATTAAATAAAAAAGTCCCTCATATAATTGACTTTAAATGGGATTTATTTTACTGGCAATACTAAGTATATACTGCATAAACTTTAAGCTCGTACGTTAGTTGAAAATGCAAGTGAAAGTTCTTACACAATCCTGTCTCGTATACGCTTACGGCGATAAGTCAAAGCGGCGTTAAGATAAATTTTCCGGTTACTCTCTTTTAATTTCGTTGTTTTATTTTAAATTAAACATATTTTAAGCTTAATGATAATAGTATTGACTCTCCAAACTGCTTTTATAGGATTAAAATAGTTGCTTTTACATTTAATACAACGCATGTGAGAATCCGAGCTGATCTAGTAACATAGGAGTTTGCAGTTCAAATCAGAACATGGACCACTGATGAAAAATGATTTGCTTAATATATGTTTACAATTCATCTCGTGTTCGGCGGTGAAGAATAAAATTGGAAGGAAAATTACATGTCCGTATGCACCAACCTGCATCAGAAATGTCTTTACAGAATGTTACTTTTATGATAATGTGTCAAAATAATTTTATTTATAATAACTAATGTTATTTTTAAACAGCGTGTAATGAAGCTACGTAAGCCCAAATTAATCCTGCAATGTCTCTTACAGTAGGGAAGTGGAGGGACTAAAAAACTACATCACATATAACATGTATCATTATTATTATATTAAATGTATGTCTGTATATTCTAAAGGTAAGAGATATGCCAAGTGTTGGTTGCGAAAACATTTTACGCACTTGTCCTTTCAATAGAGCCTTATTTTTTTAATTCCATTTCTATATTTTCGTATTATTGAAAAAAAAATCTAAGAATACCATATTTCCATTTTTGTGTTTTTTGAATTTCAAATATTTTTAAACTTAGATTCAGCTAAACTTTTTGGAAAATAAACTAGTCAAATTATTAAAATAAAAAAATTAAACGTTTGAAAATGTCACCGGTTAAAAATATAAAAATAATAAAATGACATGGGCCGACAAGAACTTATAATGATAGTTACAGCATCAGCACTTATATCTTGTATTGCTACAGTTTTTGAAAAGACCCGCGGAGGTGGTAAGCCGTAATGGTAACTTCATTTAAAATTATTGCATCTTATTTTTTTATTATTCTGGCGTGTATCATTAGTTGAGCACAACCTTTTCAAACATACTTATATTTGACAATGTCAAAAGTGATTTGGAACTGCCTACTAGATGTTTATCAATTTATTATTTATTCAAAGTATTATATTATAAATCTATTAATAGTCTAAAAACCTTATAAATTTATTTATAATGTAATATAATTTTCAGATTCAACCATAAAAATATGTTCGTATATATTTTAACAAATACAAGTACCTGAGGATTTGATTTTTTTTTTAATTAAAATCGTTATGCTAAAAAGATTTAATGGAATCAAACCAACTCACTTGTGGCATTTAACGCCTCGTAAGGATTTCCTTGCTGTGATAAATGATAGGAAGAATTATGAGCAGAGGGATAAGAAAGGTATACTCCAAATGGCAGCTATCGTGTTTGGTTCAGTTTTAGCTGGTTTATATTCTTACGGCTACTTTACACCGGAGAAGACTTTGATGACAATTATAAAAAATCCTTGCGAATCAGATGCTTCTAAACCTATAGGCGCGTTACCACCTTGTCCGAGAGACTGAGTCAGAAATAATCCAAATCTTAGTGTTGATTAATTTTTAATTAAAATTATATTTTTGTATAAAACTTACAGCAAAAGGTTTATGTTTAATATTTTATACATTAATTGTTTTTATATAAACATATTTTTTACACAGTATTTTATTTTATTTTTTTATTTATTTTAATCAACTACAACTCTAAGTTATACAAATATAAAACTGCAGAATAAATTATTGTTTTCTGTTATGGAGAAGACTTCGAGCCAATTCCACCACGTGGAATACACGTGACAGATTATTTTGTAGATGCAAATATCCTCACGATAGTTTTCTCCGCCGCAGATTATGCGATAAATTAAAATCGTTTGACAGATTTGAATTAGTTATCTAAGCTCCTAAGGATTTTGAAATTAATTTAATTAAAACTAAAAATTAATGTTCTTTAAGTTAAAAAAATTCTCTCACAATTCTGATTAAAAAAAATATTACATATTTATTCTCAGTCACATTAGCTAGTAATATTATTAATGTTTTAGTTTTATTGAATACAATATATTTTTTTATTATAATCACAACACAAAAGATTTTATAGTATCAAAAATGTAATAAATAAAAATATATATTATCTGTAAATGACATAAACACATGACAGCTATAATAATAAAAAAAAAACTAAGCACGATCCATAAACCGGAGGATTGCAGTCATAAACATTCAGGTAAAAGAAGAAAGACAAAATAGAATCATTTCCTTGGTGTATTCCCAAGTAACACTACATTTTGTCCGAGTTGATCTTGGCTACATTGCAACTTGTCTCCTTGTCAATTCTATATCTACTTAAAGTGACTGAGAATTTTTATCAGAAATAAAAACTTATCATATAAATTTAGCTGAATCAAGAACTAAAGAATCAGCAAGCGATGGATAAGAAGCAGCAATTGAAGTTTTTCTTAATGGTGTTATCAATGTCGACATTCGTGAACTATTCTTTTGAAATGATATCAATTCCAATTACGTCACAAGAACGTAGAACAAAGGCATTTTATAGAGCAAGTGAAAAAGTCAATGCTGAAATATTACAATGAATTTTTAAAATATAAGTACAGGAATTTTTGACGAAAAATGGACGATGAACGATTGAGAGGAGTTAATTATTCGACTATTTTTAGATAAAATTATTGAGTTCTTGATTATTATTTTTGTAAGATAAATTATTTAGACATTGGTCCCTTCTATGACATAACTATCACCGATTCAATCTTCACTTATGACTCCTATAAGTTGCGATGAATACCAGATGCAAACGTAATTTTGTTATTATGAGGTTATTTGTTTTTATGCAGTCTTGAACAGGTATCAGTAGAGTAATTTAGATCGTAACGATTGTTTTATGTTATGTGACTTTTGTAATATAAAACAAAAGCTAAGTTTGTCGTAAAAAAATAAAGAAAATAATATGTTACACTTCCATGGTATGGAAAACACGTAAAGATTTGATGCGCCTTAACTTACAAGTGCAATACGTGCAATTGAAGTTGATATATTTAGAAGATGGCATGTTTTTTGCTAACTAGAAATCCCCATCTTATTTAAAATATAATCAAAAATGTTATAATGCATGTTTCTACCATTTTAGAATATGTAATAAAATTTGCGTAATATTTTGGACTTTTGTTTGTCTTTGAGCATGTTATCTAGATATGGATGTCATTAATATTCACATTTAATTTTATAAAGCACTTAAGATTTTTAATTATAAAAATGTTATATTTCTACAAATATTTTTGGTCACTAGGAATGTTATTTTATTATTCAATATTGCGAGAAATAAACGTTTTATCATAAAGAAAGTAAACATTTAACATGCGAGACGTCTAATGTTGGCGATACACGCAACGATCACTTGGATAAATCACTCGCAAGGTAAACCTGTATGTATTTATCTGGTAATTCTGCGTGATCCTGTATAGATAGCTTTTACAGCTTGGTCAGGTATATGTCTCATTTCTGAGTCTTACCTACTCTCCTTTCGAGGAGACTTATCCTATCACGCTGCTCTAAAGAATATTAGTGGATACACATTGTTTCCTTACGATGTTTACCTTCGACGTTCAAATTCAATAGACTTTCTTAAGCTAAAAATCATATACAAGTACTTATTTTTTTTAATAGGTATGCTGACTGGTGAAATGGTAAGTGGTCACCACTGCCCATAGGCTTTGGCACCGTAAGGAATATAAGCAGAGACTGTGTACATCGTCAATTCGATTATCGTCGTCATCGAGCGTCGTCTTTTTGTTCCGAACAGTTTCCGGTTTAATAGTACCTGTCCAGGTACAATTGTAAAAAAAAAAATACTGCAATGTTCGACATGCATAAACTTGACTGACAGGATTTGTGATAGGTCCGGCTGCAATGAATGCTCTGATTCATAACTTGGCGCCGTCTGATTCAAGCAAGTTCCCTCTTCGAAAAAGTAAAAACGAAAAACATTTAGTTTTTTAGGTACCAATAAAGTTTTATTATATATAACATATCGTTGAACATAAATAGAATTTAAAGGGTTTGTCTGATTTCAAAATAACTGCTGTTTTAAAAGCGCTTGAAATTTTCCAAAATAAACATTTTAATCCGTCTGTTTGTTTGTCCGGGGTAATCTTCAGAATGTTTAGAAATTACAAATATAAATATCACAGGGAGTAATCCAAGGTAAAGGTTAGCCTGTATTCCATTAAAATCAGTTCAGTCTATCAAACGTTATAACAAAATTAACGTTTACATACATATTTGTTTACATTACAAGTCGTTAAAGCTATACAACTACATTAAGGTATTAAACAGTGATATTAAATTGTAAGCACATTATAATGATAGGTATAAAATTATGCTATAATTTAGTTTTTATTTTATCCGAGGGCGAAGCCGCGGGCAAGGCGTTAGTACACAATAATGGGATCTTGGGCTGGTTCTAATCTAAATAAATAAATCTCTAAGCTAATTTGAGAGGGCAATTAAGATACCTGTGGCCTATTCTAATCGAAGAAGGGGTTAAAATAAACAGACCTTAGATTTACATATTCAATGCGATTTGCTAACAGCTCTGCTGTATCATAAACTACTCAACTTTAATTTTAGTTGCGAAGTTCTAACAACTGTCGACATTCAAACACCACTTTTTTGCAAATCCAAACTAACCATCATAGATTATTCAAGTTTATTACGCTCTACTCTCTTATGGTTGAAAGACTATATCAAGTATGAATCATATCCATAATATGTAATTTCGGATCTGGATACGGATATATGAATATTTTACCGGTAATTTATTTCGAATTATCCGATTGTTTCAGTTATGGATATTCGATTATTTAGAAATTGTAAAAGTATATATTTCAATACATCAATTTCTCTTTATTTGTTGGCTGTTATTATGTATTAGGTGAAATCACAGGAAAAAACAAAGAGCTTTAAAATACAATTACTAACCACTCTCGCAAAGTAATAACAATTTATTACATAAATATTTTTTATCGCTTTCGGATAGATTTCTATTTCGAATATCCGATAGTTTCGGTTACAATTCCTGGACTATATGTAAATTGATGGAAAAAAAACCTAACTACTGATTCTCTTGCCGGTCTTTTGTAGAATCTACATTCCGAAACCGAACAGCAATCGACGCTAACTCAAGTGCTCAGATGAACCTACTGCAATAAAGATATTTTCAATTTGTAATAGCTCCTTCTTATGCGTGCCAAACAGAATAGCAAGACTTTTAGCCCTGTTAAATTAATTTAAAAAAGCGTCATTATATTTCATACATCCATAGACAGGCATAACAAGAACAGCGATTTTGGAGTTATTGGACTTTGTGATCAATGATTAATTCGATGCCTGATTAATGTAATTATATACATCCTCTTAATATAACGAAATAGAGAAAATATATTTAACAAATGAAATCCTTTGTAGGTAATCCTTTAATTATACTCAACTCATTAATCAAAGTAATGTACATCCCAATCTAAAATGTTATTAATGATTTGTTTTAATTGTTTAGGTATATCCGTGAAAAGAGGTTTTAAATGTGTTTTTTTTTTAAATTGAAAAATATTAGAACTCTTTTGTAAAATTGTCATTTAAGACAGTTACGTCGCAGTTCAACGAAATAAAGTAGAAATACAAAAAAATGTTAAAATATTTTAATCTTTTCAATTAACAATTTGCGATTGGTTAGCGCAAATCTTCAAATTGAAATGAGCGGAAGGAAATTATTATTCGATGTGATCGTCTTTTCTACCTCGTTCTACGTGTCTTACAGTCTGATGTCGTTATTCATTGAGAGATATCGAGTGAAACGCATAGACACCACTAAATAGCATGTTCAATGAATATGTAATGAGTATTCGTTATACATTTTTCAAACTGTTCTTTTTTTTTAAACAGCAAAGACAATAAAATACAGTGTTTCTGTTTAGTTTGTGTATTAAAATATTATATTAATATAATCTCACCCGTTTACGTCTCTTTCTTCCAGGGAAAGTATTTAACTGTTGAGGCGGGGGTGGTAGGTGATAAAAATAAGGCGTCGTATACATTAGATCTTCGACACTCGTAATGGGCGCCGTCCTAGGCACCAAGGAGCGCACCGTGCCATACAAACTCCTGTTATGACGACTACTTCCATATAAATTTATCATTGCACTCAATAAACAGTCAAGGGCACATTCACAATTTAAAAAGTTTCACTTGAAATGCGCGCGAAAAGATATTTGCACAGATTATACGATGTCACACGCGAAGTTTATTGAATTACTGTAAGTAGAACTTAATTTTTAATATTAAAAATATAAGCTACTGGAAATTTTGTTTTAATTTTGATATGACTCGAGGTTACCAAATGATAAATATTTCGTTAATATTTGAATCTTTAGCACCTCGTTGTTGTCAAAAATGTAGGCGTGCGAGCGTTAAGTGTTCACTGTTTGAAATGCGTTTGCGTGGATGCAGATGGTCCTGTACACATTACATGTAATTATCATACATTTATCTGCCTTTTCCAATAAAGTACGTGAAGCGCGACGCTTCGCTTCGATCGATATTGAAAAATGTGTTCAAACTGTCTGTCTTTTGGTGTTTTCCAAACGATGGAAATAAATATAATTGGCGCTCATTTTATTTAGCGATCATCGACTAAAAGTTCTAAGAATCCCATAGACAGAGCAATGATGCCAAGGATAGAAAACCAGAGAATAGCTTTTTGAATAGTTAGCAGTAGTCCTTAGTAGATTTAACATGGTCTTTAAGAACAATTTTAGGAGGACATTTCTGTAAAGAGTTAGAGTCACGTAAAATTAAAAAAAACAACTATATATTTATTTGTTAAATTAGTTATGTATTATTAAGTTATTCACTAGTTATTGGGTTATAAAAAATATAAATTGAAAGAGGTGTCTAAAATGCATATTGTATATTTATATTCAAATTATATATGCAAGGATACTACATTTCTAGTTCCTGGCGACACATACAAAGCAAGGAGAAAATGCTATGTCAAATAAGTGAAAAACACACGCATTGGCACGCGCCGATACACATGAATGAGTTTGAAAAGTTTGTCATCATTGCATTAAACATTGTTATTTGTTATAATGCACCACAGTGGCCATTGTTAAAGCTATATACAAATATAATACGATTTTATAAAAATGTCGGTCTTTTATTATAAAAAATATGGAAGAACATGATTTTACGCTTGTCACGCCAATAGACTAAATTTAAAGCGAGTGAAACTACGAAGCTATTTAAAGATAATAATATTTTATGCTAAAACCTTCTCCGAAAACGATAAGGATATTAAGCTGATTAAAGTTACCCCTTTAAAAATCAGTTGTGTAGACTCTGAAGTCAATCAAATTCAAATATACTGGAAATAATGACCCTCCCTTTTCCTTAGTCTATTAAAAATAAAAAAAACAAGTAGGTATTTAGTTAAATATTAAATTGATTCGTTTAAATAACATTAACAATGTTATTTTTTCTTTTGTGAAAATCATGTCATAGACAAATATCATTACAGCGCCCTCTAGGTAATGAACTCTGAACTGCATATTGAAATGTCGCCGTTCGTAAGTCGTAAGTAGCATCGCACGAGCAATTGCCAGCGTTAGTTATAGATGTCGTACTAAATTATGAAAGAATTATACGATTTTAATGTGTTTTTTTTTTTAGTTCAAACTGTCAACGATGTTTAATTTCCTTTTCCTCTTTTCAAGTCCAACCTGTCAACATGATTTCATTTCAAATTGTTTGTTTTCTTGTCAATATGGCTGATTAAAGATAATAAAATAAGTTATTACAATGTTCGTGATAAAACACAATATATTTTGCAATACCTAAATTTTACCAACACTACCTCTTCAGATAATTCAAAAATATGGTGGCCGGTATTTTAACGAAAGTTTTATTTTCGTTGGTTTTCAATAAAGTTCATTGCGCACAAGGCGGTAGAGACAATGGTTTTGGTAATAGTTATGTATGGGCAGGATCGCTGGAGTCTGGCCTACAGATAGCAACACACCACAAGAAGCCAATAATGGTCATAATTCATAAATCATGGTGTTCAGCTTGCAAGAATTTGAAACCAAAGTTCGCGAACTCAACTGAGATCCAAACATTGAGCAAACACTTCGTAATGGTGAACCTATTGGATGAAGAGGAGCCAAAAAATCATACATTTTCGCCTGATGGCACTTATATACCTCGGTACGTAGCTTAACCGTCTTATTCAAGTAGGCTAAGAGCCTACCACTTTTTTATTGTTATCTACTCTTAATATTAAAAGTGCAAATATAGCTCTCGTGTGTCTGTCTGTCGCTCTTTCACGAGCAAACAACTGAATCGTATTTAATTAAATTTTGTCCGAAGTAACCTACTACTTTTTTATACCTAAAACCTACGATCGCCCCCTTAAGATGCTAGACTTCTATATGTATAATACATTCCTGTGTCAACTAACTTTTTATCAAGACGTCAAGATCTCTTTGCTCTAATTCAATTTATCTGAACAATACTAATTTTACAATAAATTATGACGGATTTTTTTGTCAATCAATCACTTAACATAATATGAACGGAACATTGAGTAATCAAATAAATCGCTTTGTCGTTTTAGAATACTCTTCATTTCCCCGAAGGGTTCAGTCGACCATGACATTTACAACGAGGAGGGGAGCAGCCAACACAAATACTTCTACAGTCGACCGGAACAAATTGCCAAATCAATGAGAAAAGTCCTCGACAAATATAAGTTTGAACGATTTGATGTATGATATTTCTCCTCTCAAATTTAGTAAGTCTTTTTTCCTGAAAAGACCTAATTATCCATTGAACAATGCGGCTAGTTTACAAAACATAGCAGGTTCCATATAAACTTGGGAAAAATACACGTCTTCCGTAATTTGTCAGACGAAATTGTAACCTACTCGGAAATCTAATTGAGTCTGCTTTATTGAGTTTATCGATAATGCGTTTTGTATAATCCGTATAGTGTTTAAAAATTTAATTTCTGATTAGCCTGAGTGTAGTCAGGTAGGTGCGGTGATGGGCACGAACTGATATCCGCTCCATCTAGATCAATTTCGATGCCCTACCCAAGAAAACTATCTAAAATTACTGCTTCAAATTTATCGATGTTATTATCAAATTAGTTGATCGATTCAAATGTCCACAAATACCAGTAGTATTTATGCGAATCTGGGAACAATTTCTTGCAATTAGCAGCCCGTAAATGTCCCACTGCTGGGATAAAGGCCTCCTCTCCCTTTGAGGAGAAGGTTTGGAGCATATTCCACCACGCTGCTCCAATGCGGGTTGGCGGAATACACATGTGGCAGAATTTCGTTGAAATTAGACACATGCAGGTTTCCTCACGATGTTTTCTTTCCGCCGAGCACGAGATGAATTATAAACACAAATTGCCTGGGTTTGAACCCGAAATCATCGGTTAAGATGCACGCGTTCTAACCACTGGGCCATCTTGACTCATTTGCTCTTTATTTGTATATATATAGCTAAGGCGGTTATTGTTTTATTTTCCATATAAGTGTAGCTTAAAGTTCGTGTTTTATCTGGTCATAAAAGAGATCTTCTTCTCCAATTCTCGCGCGAATGCGATAATAGGTCAACTTCTTTATTTGACTTAAGTCCTGGTATTTGGTTATGCATGGTCAGTCATTGTTCAATTGTTCACAAAATATAAAAACTTGAATAATGTGTTCTGTTTGTTTATTGTGTCTTAGAATTAATGTTCTCTTTACAGAAATAAACAGTACTGATAGCAGATAATATGATAGCAAACATATTATAACGTAAAATTAAACGTTATATGACTTCACAATTGTTGGATTTATTATTCAAATATGATATGAATGAATTGTGTATCAAATATTGATGAATCCATGTTAAATATGAAGTAATTATCAAGTGCATACTCACATCTTCAACGACCGGCTCGACGTACATCTCCATGGTGTTGTTGAGAGACGGCAGCGGCATCGGCGAGGCCGCGGCCGAAGATCGCCGTGAGACACTGTTGCAGGAACATTGCGAAACTGATCGACGAGAGCGGGGAGATTCTCTACGGTAGAAATATACGAGATTAATTAAAATATAAAATCAGTCCTTTATTAAACATTGTATGAGTTTTATTTATTTTAAATATTAAAAAGATTTTATAATTAAGTTGTAGAGTTACCGAATTTGTTGAAGAAAGAAATAATAACAGATAATCAAATTTAAAATTAATATAACTATTAACAATTATTTAATTAAAAATAACATACATAACCTATACATATACTTAATAAAGAAAGTTTTTAATTAATACTTGTATTCATTAAACTTGACACATACAAGATTGTTTTATGTGATGGCATAAAAATATTTTAGACCGAATTTGGTAGTTAAAAATGTTATCCTAATGAAGATGTATAATCTACGCGAATGTATTGTTTTATAGTTTTAATAACGAATTCAACTACCAGTAAACATTACCTTTTACTTCTCCTACACACATGGCGCGTCGATCTGTCGCATCTACACCTAGACCTGACAGGTACAAAGTATCCCAGTTGCGGTAATGGTGCGGGATCGGAAGAATCGCTGGAGTCGCTCCATTCCGGCTGGCTGAATGGATCAATGTCTAGTGCTGACGGCATCGCGAATTAAAAAAGTATTTTTAGCTTTTTAATTTTCCGGTTTGGATTTTTACACTTCAGTTCGTTTAATTTTTAAAAACACTACACCAGCTTTGATATTTTATTTTATATCAACGTCTAAAATCGAGATACACATAATCGTTTCTGTAAAAATATTAACCTATTTTAAAATTTGATTGTGTAAATAAAGCGTAGATAAATAAGATTAGCATGGTAGAGCATTAGAAGTCGGTTGCCTACACCAGCAATTAGATACAAACGATAATACAGATAAGATAGGAAGTTTTATTTGTAAGCAAAAAAAAAAATCAACGGACTTCCACATTAAACGACAAAATTAAATTGGTAATACTTATTGATATTCTAGGTATATAAACAGTGACATCTTTATTTTATAGATTAATGTGTCATTGAACCCACTCGATAAAGATTTAAAAACATGTTGAAGCTGGATTTTCTGCTTAATAATCTAATTAATTATTGTTTTAGAACAATAGACGTGAACGAATTATTTTAATTATGAACCATTTACTAAGTTGTAATACATAAAATGGATATTTAACAATAAATAGATATTCCTAATTCAACTCTTTGGGGAAAAAAAGCTTGGATTTTTTATATATATCTAGATGACTATCTAGAAAATAACTAAAAGAAACGGGCCAATTTTTATTGTTAGTGTGCGTGGTAGCTACGCTAGATACTCGCTAAACGTCATACTACTTTACCTAGTGTGCACTTGTGTACTTAGTAGCCAACTGTTGACCATATTATTGTTTCGACGCGTTTTTATTCAGTCTATCAAGAAAATAATCAAAGTATACGATATCAAGTATTTTGTAGCACTTACATGATTATTAAAGAACGAAAATGTTACCATATAAAAAATATCAGCCGCATTTCGAATTGTTTTAACTAAATGCTTATATTTTACGTCTAACTAACCCTCTAGTAGGTAGGTAATGTTTTCTTACGCTCTTTGTGCATGTACATAATATATTGATTTTACAGAGTGTTTATTATGAGTGTTTGTGAATGAAATGCTGGTCACACACGTAAAAATCAAAATATTACCGAACCGCTCTCAGCATCATCGAAATGTAAAATTAAAAATATTTATATATTAAAAAACATGAATAAACGGTTTAAATAAAAATCATGCAGATCAATTTACCACAGCTATAGACCACCAGAGATAAAAAATCCTATTACAAACGGCTAAATCGTCAAAGCCGTCGTGTCCCTGGAACGTGAGGGAACGCACATTCCTTCGTGTAGGAAACGTTTTTTACCCGATCATGACTCACAAAGGCGGCGTAATGTGATTAGGGATGTGTTTTTTTATTGGAAACGGCACGCTAGCTAAGACTATTCATATGAGACTTTTGACTTATGAAACAAACTTTTGTTATTAGCCTTTGTTAATTAAATAAAGTAAATATTAGTTGAATACATAAAAGTATATCGATGATGACAATTTAAGTTAATTTCTTAACAGTAACAGTCCTATCCGTTAAACAGTGATTTCGATGAAGAGTTGAAATGACCCGGTGGACATAAATTACATGCATGTTACAAATGAACAAAAAAAATACTGAAGACATAAAGTAATCCTGAAATTTATAGGTGTGATTTAACTACTCAATCGTAGTGTAACAAGCTCACAACTTCTTCTCTAGAAAGGAAAGGAAGGCCTGTGTTCATTACTCCAATATATTTTATCCACTGGTAAACAGATAGGGCTTTGTAAACCCATTAAATTACCCCTCGGTATTGCTCACAATTTAGTGGGTCACAATTTAGTCTACCGTTTGCACTTCTATAGTGCTTCTAGATTCAGTTCGAACGGTAACTGAACCAGTACAATTGCCCAAGAGACATAAAAACTTGGATAGCATATATCTAGATAATTGTCTCCCTTCCAAAAATAAATTACAAAAAATGTTTTGTAATAATATATTCGAAATAAGTATTTAAAACATTTTAACAAGAAGATAAAAAATTCTGAACACGCAAGAATTTGTACAACGTTACGCAAATAAAGATCTTATTCTGAATAAACAATTGAAAAAGGCTTATTTTAAAATGGGCGCTAAAATTTAACAAAGTACGCCATTTAAAATGGAGTTAAATGAGAAAATGGTTTTACAGTATTTGTATTCAAAAGGTAAAGTTCCGTGACTTGGTTCAGTCAGATCTATTTTGAATAGCACACACATTAAGCATCTAAAGTAGAACAGGGTTCTCTATCACTAAATACTTTTTCACTTACAGTTTGGTTTTAGAATTTATGTACCTCAAAAACTATATAGTTAATTCATTTATTCGTTCGTTGTTTTTTTTTATTTTATTTCAGAATGGACTTGTACCTAAATTGATTGGCAAATAGTTGGTTTAATGTTAGTTCTTTAAAATATTTATATAAAATATAGTTTTGCTTATAATACATTGCAATTATTTTGTGTATTTAATATAGATAATTTCGTTTGTTCATGTGATAATAATGTTGTTTAGTTTAATTACGATTGAAAGTACGATAAAAGTATAGAAACTGTTCATTTTTCTTCGGTTCCGAAGTCAACTTTTGTTTTGTCATGTGTGGTCACAAAAACAATCCTATACAAACATTTCTGCTCGCTTGGACGAGGACAAGTCACCTTTGTCTATGGTTGAAGGTTAAGATTCGAGAAAAAAAAAGTAAAAACACGAGAGTCGTTAAGGCAACAACACAGAAATTCTCTAGAATTTTAGTTTCTTTAGCATGAGATTTTATTCGCATATATATATATATATAATTCTATAACCTTCCCTAAACATATGTAAATAAACGTCAATACGGACATTACATCCTCCAGTAAAGATGATATCCGGAGGTAAAAGGAGAACGTCTGTGGTATTGTAATAAATTCAATAAGGAATATTTTTATAATACTGTAATTACAGAATTATAAAAAAGTGCGCCAATAAAGAAGAACATTAAAAAAAAACAAAAGAAAACTGTAAAGAAGGCACGGGCAACTATGAGCACGTGGATGTAGTTTTATTTAAAAAAAAAAATGTTATACAGACTGGCAAATGGATCATGATGCTAAATAGTCATCATTGGCAATTGACATTGGCACTATAATACATAGATACTAAGAATCTCTTACATCGATAACGCGCCACTAAACTTGGGAACAAAGTTGTTGTCCCTTGTGTCTTGTGAGGTCGTGATCAAATCATAGTCATAAAGTTGATTTTAAGTACACGTATAATATTAGGTAATTATATGATTATACATTTAACTATGTAACGAAGTAGACATTAGGGTTGCCAAAAAGATAGTAATTTTTCCAATCAAATATACAATATGCGTACCTACTTGATAATTATGCAGACAAAACTTTACTTACATCGAATTATCCCTAATTTTTAACGTATTTAAATTATTTAACCGGCCGTTTAAAAATTAAATAAATATTAAAAATTACGAAAATATTATTTAAAAGAATTTATTAACCTACTACTATCTTCAACAAAAACTAATGTCATTATAATTAATAAATACTAAATCAAATCATATATTTACTAAAAAATCCTTAGAAATATTCTTAACAAGTTTTTGAACTTGGAATCTTATGAATCGATACAATTTCGGATAGAAAAGTTTGATAAATGAGTTTATTAATATTTCCTAATTAAATGTTAACCAACAACCCTAGCGTGGACTGCAAGTTCTTATGATATAATGGCAATAATTATTGGTACAATTTATTATTATTTCTTAAATATATGATGTTTATTTGTGTTAAGGCCGCAGGTTGTTCCCACGTGAATACCACCCACTTACGAGATATCCTACCACCAAACGACTATGGACCTATCACCTATGTTCTCAACTGAATCTTGAATTTTACGAAACGATTTTAGTTTTTATTTTGACTATAAATAAGTAAGTGTAATGTTTCTATATTGAACAAAAGTAAATTTTCACCATGACTTATCAACGTCGGTATAGTTAAAAATATTCGTATCTCTTTCTTTCATAATTGATTTGAAGTTCGAACGAAGAAGATAGAACTTTGTTCAACTTATATACCGCTAAGAACTTCTATAGGTAAAGCACTTGAATTTTACAGATTAATAGATGTCATAGTTTTGTTTCACGCTAATAGAACGGCACACAGCCAAATGACATCTGATGGTAAGGGGTCAACTCCCTCAATAAATACTCACACTGTAAGAAGTATAAGCCATTACAGTCTTACAGTCAACATACAGTCATCTTATAGTCAATACTCTATTATGGTATTAGATGTTGTGATGATGTGACGTCCCTTGTGCCTGTAATTACACTCGGTCATTCACCCTTCAAACCGGAAGAAAGTATTACAAAGTATTGATGGTTCGCGGCAGTAGTTAAGGAGTGCTGATATCTATCCAGACGGGTACAAAGCCCTACCACTAACTTCTTTTCAGGTAATACTTCAGATCAAAATTTTACTTTACGATCTAAACAAAATAATTGTACCACATGAGTATCTACACAAATATTATAAATATCTGTTCGTTGCTCTTTCACGGCAAAACTCCTAAACGGAATTTAATGAAATCTGTTATGAATTTAAGTACTATTTTACGCCTAATTCGAGATGGCCAACTTCTAATACACAAGCCGCGTGTGACAACAAATTGTATATAAATATTTTGACTTTGTATCAATAAAAATCACAAGTGTTAAAGCAAATTAAAAAAAAAAACAATAACATTCCATGATTATTTGATGCTAGTTCTCGCGTGTCAAATGCTCCATGTTACCAGTAACGCATTAAATATGGATTAGCCGAGCAGACTCTGGTCAAATACTGCGATAAAGCTTTGAAAAAGGGGATGCAACGTAGACGGTCTATTAAAATGTCAGAGCTCTGCGATCTTACAAGCAAAATACACACAGATTTCACTGGCTTTTCATTCATTCACATTTCATTGTTACGAGTGTACTCTTTTAAAACTATGATTAATATAAGAAATAGGATTTTCAAGTGATTTCACCATATTATTATATAAAAGTTTTTTTCTCATAGTAAATTTGACATTTGTTGCACAAATTTGTAAACAAAAATAGGTCATACATGGCGCAGGAACTTCAAAATACTCGTTACATTTAATTTATTAATCGTAGCTTATTAAATGATTATGATGATTTTTATATCGATAATTATTATTGTCATCTCATTAAAAATACATAATAATACAATACATTAATATTACAAAATGGGCGCAAATATGTTATATTTGGTACTAAACCTCAAGGTTTATAAAATGATGAAAATTAGAATGACCTTGACCGTACCGATCAATCTCCTTCGTGTCTTCATCATTCGTGACTTAAGCGAAAAATTCTGTGCCCAGTTAGAACAAACAGAAGCCATAAAAAAAGAAATTCGAATTTCGAATTTGAAATAAGTAAAACTATTAAAAAAAAATACAGTTGCAAAATCGGGTTATACCTATATCCACTGGTAGACAGATCGAGCTACATGCTATTTATTAGTATATTAAAATTGTTTAATGAAAAAAATATATATGAAACATGGTCTAAGTATGTTTATTATTTCCCAAAAAAAAAAAAAACATCAATTCCTTTAAGAAAACCGATCATATTTATTTCATTTATTTTCGTATTATAATTTTGTTGTTGCTTACATTTATAAGTTCCTAAATGCGTGTTTAAAATTAATAACAAAAGTTATATTGCTTAATTTTAAAACGGTGAAATGCGTGTTTTGTAATCGAACTAGTTCTTGTATCTTGACCTTTGAACTCTTAAAGGGCGATTCCATGACATCAGTTTGATCAATCATCTCGTTATGTTACCTACTTGGTACAGGCAAGCTTCGAAAACTTTCAAAACATACTTAAATTATTACTTTAATAATACATGTATTTTATATATTATTTTATAAAAAGTTAATAATGCATTAAAATTATATTACAAATTATAATGACGCTATTATCTACGTATATTATTTTCCGTAAAAAACATTTGCTTTTCAATCAGCATACAGTTTCGTTCGGTGTTGATGGTTTTAGATTTTATCGAGTATCGAGTATTTTAATGTGAGCTTGAAAATATCACACTTACATTAAAATTTATATCAATGTTGAAAAATGAATTTTAAATGTTGAAATTAACAGAGTAATACCCTAACCCAATTAAAAAAAACCTATATAACGCTTTACGTTTAATCTAAAAACCAACCTCACTGGGATAAGGTACACTAAAGTATGTGTTTTATATTAAAATTTTAATTTTAATTTTTATATGAACCGATATTTGTTATGAAGCTTAACTTCAAGGAAGGACATAGGCTACTTTTTTATACCTTAAACCTACCCGGGCCGGAACAACTAGTATGTACATATACATATATACTTTCACAAACAATTTATACTTAGCTTTAGTATATGGTTATTCATTTTTATTCTATATTCAAAGTGGCTTTGTCACACGATAAATGTTTACTTTGCTATTTCTTTTACCCTATGGCTTACACATTAAAGTCTAAATTAGATTGTACAAGGTGTAAATAAATAGGGCACGTCAGGTGTAAATCAAAGTGTAGAAGTGAATCATCGACCATTGACTCGGCGAGCGCAGACGACTTGGCAATTGACACATAAATCTATTCAAATGTCTCGGCCAGGCTGCTCGAAATATTAAAACTAGTTAGTTAGGTATAGACTTTGTAAATTGTTTTAATTGCTAAGAGCACGCTGTCACCGCAATTTTGATTTTATTATGACATCAGAGAACTTTTGTTATTAACTAACGTTTTAAAACGAATTAAATAAAATCTCGTTCCTAGATTAGCAGATTTTTTAAATATTATTATTTCGATAATGGCACGTGGGATTATACCAGCAGAATTTGTATATTGTCGTCAAGAACAATATACCTGTATATAATTCTCTCAGATGCAGCAAGTATACAAATAAGATATAATTGCAATGAGTGTCGAATTAAATACGAACCCGTATGCTTGAGTGATTTTATCCTGCATGTTTGGGCGTTTAAACAAAAGGTTGAACATGATTGAATGTACGTACGTACGTACGCGCACGGAACTATATAGCTCCGTAAAAAATTGTTTTAAAAATATAAAGACTGTGTTTTGCAATTAAATAACGTAGATATGTGTAAATAACAAAGACAGTGTGTGAACTATATAAAAAGAATTATTGTTTTGAATAAGTTTAATACGAAAAGTGTGACAAGATAATCATATAATATAGGTACTTTTATTGAGGACAGTGACTTATATAACTAGCTACAAAAGTTACGATAGTAGTGTCTTGATAAAAATTAGAAATAAATGCTTTATAAAACGATTTTAAGAAAGACCTAAATTTCTATAAATTTAAAATAAAACAAAGAAATATTTAAAAAAATATACAGTGAAGTGAGTAGAAACAAAGAGAATAACTTTTTCTGTAGCGGGTGATTAATAAAAACTCCAGGTGCATATTATAATGTTGTACATAGAGTTCGCAATTTTTACTTTAATTGTTAACTATATCGTTGGCCCAACGGTGTGAACTATACTTCCACGCGCGAACTATACGGGTTCCAAACCAAGTTGTTGGCGACCTATTTCATTTTAATTTATTTATTTTTCTGTAAAGAAGCTGCTGACATAGTCGTAACTAAATAAGAATGATTCCACAGAAAAAAATAATAACAACAAGAAAAAATACTTCTCCAGAATCTTACAATGTGACAAACCGACCAAAAAGCAATCAGTCTGAAAAGTGGTCGCCTGCATCAGAGCAACTTACTAAACAAGAAGTTGAACAAATCATTCGTAATGAGTTTCAGGCCTTTAAAAATTTACTATTAGAAGATATCACTAACATGTTAAACAAAATGATTCAAGAAAATCTTAAACCTATAAAAGAGCAAATATGTACTATTGAAAACTCGATGACTTTTTTGAGCGAAGAATACGAATCTACTAAAAAAATAATTGCAAGTTACGACGATAAAATTGCGGAAATGGAAAGAGAGAAAAAGGCACTAAAAAATTTAACATCTGATTTGCAACAAAGAATACAAACTATGGAGCAGCATAATCGATCAAATAACATTGAAATACAAATGATTCCTGAGCATAAAAATGAAAATTTAATTAGTACAGTAATGCAACTGAGTAAAACAATATCATGTGATCTAAAGGAGTCTGATATACATCACTGTACTAGAGTTGCAAAATTGAATAACAGCGACAAAAGACCCAGATCTGTGATTGTAAAGCTATCCACACCACGAATGAGAGACATGATGCTAGCATGTGTCATCAATTACAATAAATCGCATCCTGACGATAAACTGAACACAAGACACATAGGTATTGCAGCAGATAAGCAGCCAATATATGTTATGGAACACTTGCCACCAGCTATTAAGTCTTTACATGCAGCAGCTAGAATAAAATCTAAAGAAAAAAAATACAGATTTGTGTGGGTAAGACAAGGCAAGGTATTTATGAGAAAGACAGAACATTCAGAATGTATTTATGTAAAAAATCATACTGTATTGGATAATATCCAGTAAATTACTTTGCACTCTAAACTGATAGATCATTTTGGTGTTTCATGTTATAATATTCAACGGTCTTAATATATACTACCAGAATGTCCGAGGTCTCCGTACTAAAACACATGACTTCATCTGCAATTTATCTTGTACAAATTATGATGTTATTATATTAACAGAAACGTGGCTTAATAATAGAATAGAGAACCATGAATTATTCGACAGTCGTTATACAATATACAGAAGAGATCGTGATAGTTCACGTTTGCATTGTAAAAAAGATGGGGGTGGAGTATTGGTGGCAGTCTCCAATAAACTGAAATCAATGCGACTCAGTTTTTGTGAAAGTCAGTGTGAAGATCTTTGGATAAATATTGAACGAGAAAATTGTCACGATGAGTACAAATCAATTACATTATGTGCAGTTTATTTGCCTCCGCCCGTTTGCCGTAATATGCTATCTAATTTTATCAATAATTTTAATAGTAGAATTGCAGAGAATAGACATGTTATGCTCGTGGGAGATTTTAATTTAAGTAATATCGATTGGTTCGCTAAAGGTGATAATGTTGTTTCTAATAGTTCCTTAGGAAATTTGCTAGTTGATTTTGCATCTCTCAATAATTTAGTTCAACATAACAATATTTGTAATAACAAGAATAAAATATTAGACTTAATATTCAGTAATTATAGTAACATAAAAATTAGTAAGTCTATTTTGCCAATAGTGCCTCCAGATCACCACCATCCTCCCTTAGATATATTAGTCTCTTATACACCAAGAACTTCTTTAAAAAGCAACATTATTGGTAAAAAGAAGAACTATTTTAAAGCTGACTACGTAAGTATAATTTCAGAATTAGATAATATCAATTGGTTAAGCGAATTTTGTAATTGTAAGTCAATAAACTTAATGATCGATAAATTTTATAACATTTTGAACAAATTGATTGAGAAATATGTACCAAAAACGAAACTAAAAGGTAAACAATATCCTCCATGGTTCACTAAGGAAATGATAAATTTATATAAAGAAAAACAAGTTTATTTAAAGAAATACAAAATATATAAAAACCCACTTGATGAAATTTCATTACGTCTTCTAAGCAAACGTTGTGCAGATTTATCGAAAATTTGCTACAATAATTACATTAAAATTGTTGAAGAAAATATTAGTAAAAATCCTAAATATTTTTGGTCATACCTTAAGGGCAAACAAGATAATAGTACATCACTCCCAGGCATAATGACTTACAAACAAAAAGTAATGAAATCTGGATCGGAAATTTGTAACGAATTTGCCTTGTATTTCGCTTCTGTATACACACAATCTCAAAGTTCATATACATTACCATCTTATAATAATCAAGATAAATATGACTTTGGAGAGTTCACTAATTTTGTAATATCGCGAAGGCAGATTTATCAATACTTAAAAAGACTTGATACAACTAAAGGGACAGGTTATGATAATATCCCTCCTATATTTATTTCTAAATGTGCATGGGTATTAAGTTTCCCATTACATTTATTATACAACGAATCACTTCGTTCGGGTGTTTTTCCTGATAAGTGGAAAATAGCTAGGATCGTACCAGTTTATAAGTCCAAGGGTAGTGAGTGCATTGAGAATTATAGACCGATTTCCATACTTTCCACTTTTGCCAAAGTATTTGAAGCAATAGTTTACCCATATCTAGAATGTCATGTTAAGCAAATGATTAATAATAACCAGCACGGCTTTATAAAGGGTCGATCTACAACATCAAATCTTGTTTCGTACAGTGAATTCATTGTGCCAGCTATTGATAACCACAAGCAAGTTGACGCAATTTATACCGATTTAACCAAGGCTTTCGACAAAGTTTCGCACGATATTTTACTCTTAAAACTAAGTAAGTACGGATTCAATGGTAAAATGCTTGAGTGGTTCAAATCATATTTATACAATAGACAACAATTTGTTGTCTTAAAAGGTTTTAGCTCGAGTCTATATAAAGCCTGCTCCGGGGTTCCTCAAGGGTCACACTTAGGACCTTGGCTCTTTAATATCTTCATAAATGACATTTGCGATACGGTAAATTATAGTAGAGTATTTTTATTTGCGGACGATTTAAAATTAACAAAAGTAATTAATAACTTAGCTGACTCAGAGCTCTTGCAGGTGGATATCAATGCTGTATATAATTGGTGTAAAAATAATACAATGGAATTAAACGTAAGTAAATGCAAGCATATAAAATTTACACGCAAGCTCAATAAAATCGAAACAATATATAGCATTGATAACATCAAGTTGGAGGAAGTTTTTGAAATGAGTGATTTAGGTGTCATTTTTGATGACAAGCTTACTTTTGTCCCGCACTTCAATAAAATAATTGCGAAAAGTTCCAAAACGTTAGGATTTTTAATGAGAAACGGTAAACACTTCACGAATAACACGAAAAAATTAATCTATAACGCTTACGTGCGTAGCGTTCTGGAGTACGGTAGTGTAGTGTGGAATCCTTGTTACAGTGTACATCGTCTGCGTATAGAGAGAATACAGAAGCGATTTGTATATCATCTATCCAGGAACAAAAAATTCTCATACAATAAATGTAATAAAAATTACAGCAATCTCTTGAAAGATTTTAATATGGATAGTCTCTCTGTACGCAGACAATTATTAGATCTTTCTTTCCTATTTAAGATAATTCGTAACGAGATTGACTGTACTCACTTACTTGAAAAGATATACTATCGTATTCCGAGGCGTAATGCTCGTAGTTTTCTGGGTACTTTTGATGTCAGAATATCAAAAACGAAATTAGGAGGTAATGCACCAATACCTAGATCAACTCGGTTGTACAATGGTTTTAGTCAAGATCTAGATATTTTTAATGACTCTGCCATGATTTATCGTAAACGTGCGCTAGAATTGTTGAGAGATGCAAATAAATAAATAATAAAAGAATAATAAATAATGTTTAATAGCTATTTTTTGTTGTACTCTCTTAATATTATTTTATATTAATTTGTATATTTTTAGTGTTTTTTTGTAATGTAAACTTTGCATGAATTTAATGAATTATTTAATTTTAATTTGTACCTATGTCAAATCAAATTATTTGTGTATTTAATTTTATTAAGTGCATGTTTAATTTTTATCATGTCTTTAATTTTTATCAATTTAACTTTTTTTTTTTTTTCAAATCTTTCTACTCATGTTGCTATAATTATGTGTTAATGTATTTTTAAAACAAATATTGTAATTGTTGTGGCTACTTTAAAAAGCTTCACATGTTAACTATTTTCATTTAATTGTGTTACATTTGTCATTAAAACATGTAGTAGCTACTAGTGGTCCTTAAAATAAATAAATAAAAAAAAAAAAAAAATAAATAAGGTAACATGGTGCAGCCTCACAACTGAAGTGAGTGGGAATTTGGTGAGAAATTTCTTACGGTGCCAATGTCTAAGGGCAGTGATGACTTAACAACGGGTGCTGCAATTGCTGAATGATAGAAAAAAAAACTCATGTCGTTGCGCAAATTGTAAATAAAATTGTACAAAATATTTTTGTTTAAAAAAATACGGGAACGCTGACAATAAGACCTTAGGGTTTAGGCCTTTGTTTAAAAGGAAATATACAGTACGGTGCAGCTGAAAATCATACTCTTAGAACTCTTAGACTTGTGGTCAATTAGGTAAAATGATTTGGAGAAATGAAAAAAAAAACGACAAATCAATAGCACGAAGAATAACGTCCCTACATGAGTACAATAAAAAATAATAATCACGAAACAACAAGAAAAACAATTCTCGTAACACATTAACATATTTCAGGAAACTATTTCTCAACCGTGTTTCTGTCACCGAAATATCTAATGACATTAAAGACTATTTATATTTTTAGATAAAACAGTCTCATCTAATCATAGCTCCTTTTATAAGTGTATTTGAAAATAAGATGTATAACACGCACGTTAGTGATGCATGTATCCAAGTTTAACACGTTATTGCTAATTATTTCACATGTTAACAGTTTTGACATCAAGTAAAACAGATCGTTACAAACAAACAGACTACTCTGAGATACCGTCGTGCGTGTACACATGGAGTAATTTTTTTCATAAATAATTCCGTTAAACTAAGAAAGTATTTAGGACTGCCATTATTACAAATATATTAAGGTTATTATTATTGTAGAAAATCCATAAAATTATTTAATTGGTATTCAATCCTGTTTAGATAGGTACTATCCACTCATCACATATTCTGCCGTCAAACAACAATACTCAGTATTGTTGTGTACCGGTTTGAAGAGTGAGTAAGCCAGTACAAGTGTCATAACATGTTTATTCCTAAGGCTGGTGGAGCATTGGTGTTGTAAAAAAGACCATAGCTCAGTCAGTAGTTATTGCGTTTTGTGACGATTTTTAAATATGTAACTATAAATACGTCTCACCAAAAACATGAACATTCGATTTTTAAATTAAATCCGTTTAAAATTAATAAAAAACTACAATTATTCCAGAAAACTACAAACAACTTATAAGATATTGCTCACATAACTTTCATCGTTTGTTTGTCACCCGCATGTGATTAAAAATCGATAAATTCAAATTTTTGACAATTGATGCCAATTACCAATGACAGCGTAGTTTGTATTTATGTTTAGAAATTATTATTATGGTCGTTACGAGATGATAAATAATTGAGTCATTAATCATTATCTATATATATAAATAAAATAAAAAAACGAGAAGTGCGAGTCAGACTCGCACCCCAAGGGTTCCGTACAAACTCGTATATTGTTCATCAATTACTTTGTTAGCGATGTTTGGATTATCATTTACGTGCTTTATGACATTGTTTATTGCCAGATTTCTTGATTCTAAATCAACGGGAAGTGAACTTTTTTGATTCCCTATCGAGTGTCAAAATATGCGGCATTAACGGAACAGACACCGCTGTATGATTCAATTGCGTTGACTTAAAAGTTTTATTCTTTTTAATATACATGTATTTTATATTCATTTCAACTTGATATCTAAACGCGCTCCTGGAGAAAAAGTTTCCTGAAAGACAGACAACGAAATGATCCTATGAAGTTTACGTTTTTCCTTTTGAGGTACTGTAAGACTCAATTAGAATGTAATACTTTATATTAATTATTATTATCTTTATGTCTATTAAACATTATATTTTTAACTGGGTATCGAGTAAAAAAATATTTCAAACTCAAACTCAAAATCAAATTGCTTTATTCAATATAGAAGTATTACACTTACTTATTGATAGTCAAATTAAACACTATATTTAAAATTCTTACCATATTATATAAGAAAATAAATATTATTTTATTTCCGAGTTAAGACTAAGTTCTTACAGTACGGAACTCTAAAAATGGATGTTGGTTATCGGTTCGAGATTAATAGACTTTGACACCGTTTGACTGATCACCATGAAAGTTGGCACACATATTTTTTTCATGGAGAATCGGAGGAAGATGATTGAATAGAAGTTTTTATACTATTCACTTTATTGTATCTCGACACTAGATGGCGCTAGAACACATCAAACATTATACCATTCAACCATGAAAATTGATATGATTGATATTCTCATTGTTATTTATATAAATCTATAAGGCTTTTACAATACCAGCTCAATATAGCATAAGCGAAAGTATATGGATCACGTGATATTTCGCCATATATCCTTACGTGTCTGTTATATTAATAAGTCATGTTAAGTTAATATAATTTTGATATTATATACAAACGGACTGGCACCATATTTATTGTATATAAAGGTCGGGTGCTGTTTTCGTCTGTTGCACACAGGAACATTTTATCGATAGTGATGTCTTAAACGTTCAAGAGAGACAGAGAGCGATGTTCGATTAACATTGATTAGGATAAAAATAAATGAAAGATCTCACTTTGTCTGGACGGCAATGAAATAAAACGAGTTCGTGAGTTAAATCACCCTTCGATACACGATCAATACAATCTAATGTCGAAAACACTACACGTTTGACCTTTATAAAATTTATATATTTATATAATATTATGTATTTATTTATTTATAAAGGATAACCATTATATCGAGAGCCGAGATGGCCCAGTGGTTAGAACACGTACATCTTAACCGTTGCTTAATTTGTGCCACATATGTATCCACCAACCAGCATTGGAGTAGCGTGGTAGAATAAGATCTTAAACTTTGTGTGTCCTCTAAGCGTTGCATTTCCAATGGTTTACTATTCGTCCGAATTGAGATGAAACGTTCGTGAGTTGTTCTGCGTATGCCTGTGAAAATTCGTCGCCCAAAAAAACATTGGAACATTTTTTTCTTTGTATTCTCTTTTCAATACAAACTTTTCTATACGGTTAGGAAAAAGTACACAAGTACGCAAAAAGTTGGACATCATTATTTTTTATAAAAGAGGTAGGCAGACGCGAATGGGTCATCTGATGGTAAGTGTTCACAATCACCCAGAGATATTAACCATTCCTTACTATCCTTACTGTGTTTAAAGTGAAATGTATTTTGTGATTTCTACTACAAATAACGGTATAATGAACCTAACATTTTTTTTAAGATTTTAGGCCGCTTGCAGAAGTAATACCGTGATTTAAAAAGACAATAAATGTTAGTATATATTATAATTTTATATATAATTTATTAAGTATCTTCAAAATGTTAGATTTCGTTTTAAGGCATTTTTTAAAGTGATCGAATATTTGTATTCCCATTATTGTCCCACTCAAAACATGACGTGTGGTCACCTTACGTATAACGCACATTACATCGTCCCTGTGAATCCAGGGCTGGTCGCTAAGTTATGAATAATAAACGTACATTTCCCTGGTATATTTGAAGTCACTTAGCACATTCGGCCCGTGTTTACCGTTGGGAACATAAGCTGACGTTCTCACGATTGCTGGGTTCATATAATACACTCAGCGTACCTACTTTCAATATTAAAAAAAGTCTGTTAATCTATGTTATGTTGTCAGTGTGTTATAGCCTTTTTGATTATTTTTGATCGTTGTTAATTCGTTGGACTAGTTGCTTAATTTTTTTTTTAATTTTTTTTGTTCTCCAGAGACAAGACCGTGTGTTCTTTATTTAAATTTTTTATCCTGCCTTAATTCAAATCTTTATGTTCTTTATGTTGGTTGCTCACGACAATTTAATAGGTATACCTATAGTAAGAACTATCAAAGCCGGTCACGCGTTGTGGCTACGTTACACGTTGAACTATATTGTAGATAGTGTTTAGCGAAAACCTTCACTGAAACACGCTAAATATAATGGATGTACCATTTATGTCCAGTCAAAAAACTAAGTATCTTTTTTGTCGAGTGTGTTTTAAAAAAAATCGATCTTATTATATATATATAGAGATTACATGTATATTCCAAGAATACAGTGTAATACTATAATTAGCAACATGATTTATTGTTTAATAGTCCCGAAATCCCGCGTCAATCAATAAAAGTTATTATAGTTTTTTTTTAATCAATAAATATTCAGTAGTATAGACCGGGGTGTTGAGAGATACCTCTGATAACACAGTCTTGTCTCGGAAAACACGTAAAGCCATTGGTCTTAGCCCTTAACTATCTTCGGTCTCTGCTTAGGAAATGATCGATATTAGTCAGGGACACATCATAAAAACATAAGCTTTATATATAGTGAATTGCTACCTGAAACAAAATTATCAGTCTGACCTAATTACCTTGGGATCAGCTATTATAAGATAGCAACTAGACTAGATCAGTGACACAGATATAAACTAATCGATCTAAGTTCTTCGTCCCAATAACGAAGTTAAACTTGCCACACCAACTAAACTTCAGATTGCTTGCTATCCCTTGATACTTTTACACTTAAATGTTCCTTGGATGTTATGTGATCCTAGTAACTTTAAACCTAGTTCATTAAATATTGTATTAATTTAATTCAATAAAAACTTATTGGCTTTTAAAAAATAATTTTTGTTAAATTTTTTAAAGTTAATTGGTTACCTGATGTTAAATGGTCACCATCGCCCATAAACAATGGCGTTTTAAGAAATATTAAACATTCCTTACATCGCCAATGCGCCACTAACCTTGGGAACTAAGATGTTATGTCCCTTGTGCTTGTAGTTACACTAAATCACTTATCCTTCAAAGCGAAACACAACAATACTTAGTATTGTTCTAAAGATCTAAGTATTGTTGTTCTGAAGGGTGGGAGGTACCTACCCAGACAGGCAAGCACAAAGCCGTACCGTGTATTTAAAACTAATATGTTCTGAATAATAAAAAACTACCCACTATACATTAAAATACGTTAAATGAAAAAAATAATTTGTAGTAATAATAGCTTACGATCGACACATGCTTTACTTTAATTTATTATTTCTGTGTATTTGATGGTAATAAAGATCTTTCAACAAACAAGTTGTCTCGAAAGAAATCGCTAGTGAACGAAAACGACGTCTTTTGTATTGCATTTCTTGTATTCATATTACGTTTTCGATTTGTGTAGAAGTTTACAATTAAGAGCATAAATAAATAAACATATATACCTAAATAAATAATTTCTACCGTTAGACTTACTTGCACATCGAAAGCGTATTATCCCAAGTCCCACTGAGACTTGAAACTTATATTCTAATCTAAACGTAGTCTAACGTCAAGTTGAAAGACAAACGCATTAAACGTCTGCAGACAGACACTAATGGAGCTGAAGAAGCTGTAATCTTTGCATATGACAGGATTAAACGCGTTAGCAATCTTTAAATAACTATAATAGATTATTAAAAGATTTGTTTAATCATTCCAAATGGCCATTGTTTATTTTGAAACAAAGTAGAGTGTAAAATGTTTGGTAGCTATGATAAAAAACTTGATTTTGTGTAAATCCGTCTAGGTAAATACGGGGTACCACCCATTCATCATAATTATATTCTACCGCCAAATAGAAATAGTTTGGTTTGCTTTAGCTTAGTTTGGTTTCGGTCCGGTTTGAAGGGTAAGTGAGCTAGGAACATAACATTTCATTTTCTACGAATGGTGTCGCATTGGCTTTTTTAAGGGAAGGGTAATATTTATTTAAGTGCCAATGTCTGGACGTGACGATGACCACTTTAAATCACTCACGTGGCCACAACTATCATCGTGGCTCACTAGACTGCGCGCCAGCCTATATAATATAAAAAAAATTACATCGTCCCATCATCGAAGTTCTATTTTTAATTTATTTTTTAATGTTACCTACCATATAACATTTGACCTAATGCGATATACATATAAAAATACGAGATGTCTATGAGTATAGAACTCAGACACAGTCTGGTCTATAATAAGCGCGTTGACAAGTTACATGTGTGGGCCGAATATAGCTTGTTGCGTATTTTAATCTTTTGATCAAAATGAGATTGAAATTTTAAGGCCAGTTTACTTTATTCAAGTAACGTTTCATTTTAATTCCTTATAATTAAATTATCAACGAGGCGTAATACAGTAGCCACTATTGGCTCGCCACTTGTGGATAAAATAATCTAGTTTCAGTGGAAAGGGCCTAGTCACCTAGTAGGTTTTAGCTATAATTGCGGGTTTTGTTTTACGAATACAATCTTCATTTAAAATTCGACCCATAAACAGTAATAATTGTTCTATATATATTTTTTTTAATAAAGCTATTAGAATCGAAAATTCTTTTAAAAGTAAATCCCATTAAAAATTTTGTTATATTTAATTTATAGAATTTCTCTATCAGAAGAATCTTTATTTAAAAACATATCTAGATATAGACGTGTCCATAATTTATAATTTTATAATCTACAGTCCCTTTGTATGCTTACATGACGACATTAAGTAAACTCAACAATGAAAAGTTAACAAAATAAATTGACTTTCCAGTATCGACAACAAACTACAGAAAGTGCCTTCGTATTCTCGATTCGCAGCTCCAGTAGTTTAGTTTCATTGACAGATTTACTGTTATTGTTCTGCTAGACGCTGCAACTTTAACAAATTAATAACTTTGTTTTGAGACGTGAAGGGAAAGGGGCCATAAAGTAGCGCCTCTTGACAGCTTAGACTGATTAATTTATTTCGTACAGTATTTCAATTTTAAGGAATATATTTAAATGGGAACACAGCTCAGCACAGTCGGGCTTAAAATTTGTTTTCGAATGCGTTCGTTAATCCGCTTAGCCGTTAAAAACATACTTATAAGTAGATACATATATTTATTTTAAAAATAGAAAGTTATAATCACAAGTTTTAAGCGCAATTAGTCGGTACAAGTGATAGAAGTAAATCCTTTTTTGGTTATACGTTATACGTATCACTCAAACGTTTCATATACAAACGTAATATTTGTCCTTGAATTCTTTCTTTTATTGCATACACAGAACTTTAATACTAACAAAGCAACAATACAAACACTAAAATAAGCCTTTGACTAATACATAAATCTTTATTTTCCTATATTCCAACAAATTACGATAAGTTTCTGGACACTGATTGGTTCCTTAAACAATTGACAGTTCAATGAGTAGGTAACTCTGATCGGCCAATATCTTGAAGAGATATTTATGACTTTGTTCGTTTAGTAGGTACTAAATTATTCGGAATAGAACTTTCAGTTCAATGTAAGTTATAACTGATATAATCCATTTACAAATATGTTTACGATACATAGTTTTCAAAGAGAAGATGCGTTATTAACAAATGAAGGTGTAATTTTAAGACTAACGTATAATAATTAACATTTGAGCCCTCTAAATTTTCTTATCATAAGAAATAATATCAAAACAAAAACCAACATCTTAATAAAATTATTTAGCTTCGTTTTCACAATCAATGGTTTATTACAATTTATTGTAGGTATTTTATTCAATAAAAGTATTTATTTATGGTTCTTATTTCCTTGAGACAGATTGGGGCACCCTTTTAACCTAAAGACGACCCCTAAGGGTCGCGACTCCAAGGTTGACGGAGCCGTTAAAGGGTCAAAACACAACTGACTTTGAAATAATAATAGTGCTTAGTATCAATGAAAATATCTACAAGAACTCAATGAGTAATAATACGGGAGACGATATTATCTTCCCTGAGTTCTGTTTTTTATTTGACTCGAAAAAAAATGTAGGCAAATTGCCGAATATATTTTTTGTAACTTAGCATTCAAGGATTTAGTTCGATATTGTCTATAGGTTTATTGGCAGTCTGCCAGAAAATGAATGACATTCGCAACATGTTCCATTCGCTCAGAGTGACATTCATTCAGTAAATTAGATTCTGACTAGTATCTGTAATGAGATTACGAAATGGGTAATGTCTGGATGAAAATTATTTTCAATGCTTTTAAAAAATTGGATACGGATTTTTGAGATAATTACATGCTAGCACTGTTTCTGATTCTATTTATAGTTTACACTGTTCTCAATTTAAACATTTTATTTATTCTGTGCTTTTTACTGTTTATATATGTTTTTTATTTGACCGTTAAATATAATTTTAGTGCTGTATGGTGTTGTTAATTTTTAGTAATGATTTCTTGCAAATTTCAAATGAGAATTTGTTCGATGCAAGATATTTAAATTACTAAATAATTAAACAGTCGATAAATAGGTTTAGATATCATTTTGCTTCAACAGTCCGTAAAAAATACCAATATAAGATCTACAAATTTTAAATAATAATTCTGTATAAAATATCCTATAATTAGTCACTAAAGCTACAAACAAGACAAACTATTTGATCATTATATCATTATCATAAAATTTATCTAGATTAAACAACTCGTTTACGCTAAAAAATGGAGTTTAATGTATATGACACACATATCAGCTATAATTAACTCTGCTCTGCCCCCGGTAAGGTTAGCACATTGTTCAAAAATCTATTAGATTATAAACTTATATAAATTGCAGATTTCTTTATCTAGACTGAATTTGAAAATAAATAAAAAATTATATATTTTTTACAATAATAACATATTATAATATACTTGTAATGTGTACCTTAGTAAAATTTTAATATCTGTCACGTGTTTAAAAAAAACATGTTAATTGTAAAAAAGTTTGTATATAGTTTGTATAAGTCACATTCCTTATTATTCAACTATTAATAACGTTGTAACTATTAATATTGTAATTTAGTTTTATAAGAAACATCATCCAGAGGTTTGTTTCTTTTCGAAAGCAATATGTCGTAACCATGTGTGTACATGTTGTAAAAATGCTCAAGTTTTATAAAACACTGTTTACAGGAACCAACAATTAAATGATGTGCATTTCTAATTAGACCCGTCTGCGAATTTAATATTTTGCATCCTTCACTGAGTTCGATGGAATTTATCTAAATATAGCCCGTAAGTATTTCCATTTTGGGTATTACTTTACATTCCATAACCATTAAGAAATTGAATATCAAGCATTTTAAATCATACATTAATTTTAATTTATACCTAAGAAATATTTTTTATTGATGTTAATTATACCACAATAAAAAAAAATTACACACGAAATTACACACCGAAATAAACACTTCTTTACGATTTTGTCACTAGTATTTTTTTAATAATTTTAATCATATTAATAAATATTCAGACACATCACTGACGCTTCTTAATTTAAAATTTATTCGAAATTCGAATTTCCATTTCGAATGTTATTAATTTCGAATGCATCAGTCAGCGCGGACTGACGCGTCACGACGCTCGCGTCGACTGGGCGCCATTTCGGACGACTGCCAAAGAATCCATGACTGAAAAGTTATATTTATATAGTTATGAGTGTACTCCATGTTTCAGAAGGTTAACTCTGGAAAATGATTTATTTACATAAAGTTTGAACTGTTGACCTGATTTCATGATGGAATTGTAATTGACCCGTTTCTACTTTTTTTTAGATTAATTAAGAATAAAGTTTTTATAAGTAATAAAATATACCACTATATCTTAAAGGATCCTCCAATCTTTGATTTCCATCCATCAGATCACACATTTTTTTGTAATTATTAGGCATAATAATTATAATAATAACTATAGTTGAAGACATTTCATATTAGTGTCAATAATTTTTTTTTATATTTCTTACATACATTAGTTAGTTCGTAAGTATTTTATTGTATTCTATGAAATTCAAAATAATATTTAAATGATTTTAATAAAGTATTTATTTTTTAAATCGAATAAACATAATCGATATTAAATACAACATTTTTTATAGGAATCGATTCCTATAAAAACCACGGAATTGGTAATTTGGTACCAACCACAAAGCTTTTCGAATTTTAAAATTAGTAATTATATTAAAATCAAATATCGGCTTTATTGGTAAAAATATAGAAACTTCTCGATCAGTATTTGTTTGAGTTGACGGTGATAAAATTGTTAGACTAAATTAAATGGACCAATTATTTTTTTCTCTTCAGCTCTCATGAAGATTATTAAGTCGCATTGCGATACTGACAGCCGCATGAGAGCTCGTTATATAATAAAACTATTCTGAATCTTGCGGTATACTGCAGTTTATTATACAAATGAATTGAGAATCATGCTACATAGAAACCTTTTTTAGAGCTGCAATTCTATAATTTAAATATGACATACAAGATTAGCTCTTATATCTATGACTTTATGAGTCACCTATTTCAGTATTAAAACTTCGTGGTGTTTAGACTTCAATCTCGTTTACTTTGCTCAAGTGACATTCACGAATTTAGGACGTCTGTTTGACCTACTTTCGCAATAGGTAGCCTATCTAGGTTTGAAAATCGAATTATGTATTCAGCGTAAAAGCTCGAGGGTTAAATGCTGAGTAATAAGTTCCATTCTATTATTTTCTCTCCATATCCATATTATATAGCTTATTTACGTAGCAGATGATTAAAATGATCAAATATAAAAATGTTAAACTGAACTATTTAATACCGTCGACAAATTAAAAAAAAAACACAATTATTAGAACCTTTGTCTAAACTGTCGCAAGATTATTTTTCATTACAAATAGTTAAAGGCCGTCGACTAATGTTCTATAACTACACGTGTCTAAGGTTTCATCAAGTTAGTGAGCTCACAATGTTTTCATTCATCACCACCACTACCACCACTCGATGAAATATAAGGAATTAAGCAAATAAAGACCCATCGATGATGGTCCATATTTGGAAAACCTATATACAGTATATTATTTAGGAAAAGAGATATAAGTATCACAGAGTTGACTCACCATAGACATATTGGAATTCTTTCCACTAGCAATGATAGGATTTTAGTTGATGTATCCGTTGTTGAAATCGATGTAAAATAATTAAATGCGCTGCGAAGAAATATGCTGAAGCCAGATACAAAATTTTTATAAGTTCTATAGACAATACATTGAAACGAAATAAAGCACATAATTACTTTAAATGTAATGATCGGTGGATATACTTTTTTTTTATATTACTTATATACTGCTACTACAGACAAACTATATATATGTATATATAGTTTGCAATTGACATTAGTGTAAAGAAAAAGCGTAGATATAACTCCCTTGTTACCTTCACTAGTGGCAGGGGGACTGGTTCAGTATTGCCCTGAAAATCAGAATTGTGATTCAACATAGTAAAGCTACTATTTAATCCACGTGATCTTTATACAGTAGCTATTTTCAATGTATATTCGGTCAATATAAAAAATAAGTATATCCACGGAACTTTTTTTGATATATTTAAAGTAATTATGTTCTTTATTTCGTTGCAATGCATTGCGTTATTTGATTGGATAATCTTGATCATAATATTAAACACGTGCCCGATTCAACCACTCAATCTGAAGAGCCACTTCCTGGTATAGAGGATACGACATTTCAACTAATATCCTGCTTAAGCATTTTATAGGTATTTTATTTTTAATACCATGACGTTTTTCTTTATGTATTTTGGAAGTGATTGTTCAAAAAGAAAGATTGTTTTGTTAATGTTCTGTAGAAAAATGGAGAGATGAAGATACTTATCGGCAAATTTTTTGATGGTTTGAATTATAAATGGAGATTTTTTCTATACATAAGATACATTTTCAAAGGTTCAGAAGTGGAAATGCAATTTACCCAAATTCCTGACACCAAAAATATTAGAAGACTACTCAAGAAAGAACAAAATAAATCGCATAAGCCAATACCGTAAAACTTAAAAATAGAAAATATATCAGAAATTTCGAATCGTACCTTGCGTTTGCTGTTTACCTTTGCGTTATCAGTTTTAAAAAGAACACACTTAGGGATAGAATCCACAAGACATGAAGGTGGAATTAATTGAGTCGATACTGTGTCAGGTTTTCCGTAAATACGTCCATATGGAACAAAATTCCATAAAACTTACATAAATAATTTTATTTTATTAGTAATACGCTTATCGACCTTGATGCTTGACCGTAATCACATCTAATTCTAAATTGCCACAAATATGTCCAGATTATGATCAGGAAACACATACCAGTGAAAAATTTATAAAGTTGTGAAAAAAGAAAAAGCAAAATATGATGGGATGACGATCACATGGGGGTAGGTAGCCCTTACATTATTTATATACAGATATAGATTTTTATTTTTTTTTATATTTTTATATCTAGATAGTATCGCACTACAAAATAACTGACATAAGCTAACTTTATTACCTTAATGTGCCTGCTAAACTTGACATTTGCCAAACGTCATGCTACTGTACTAGTGTGCGTGAACGTGCGTGAATTTGTGTTCTCCCTTTTACAGTCTAAGTATATAAATAATCATGGGATAGTCTTCATTAAGGCGATTTGTTGTCCGGTAATAGAAGGCTAAACTAAAAATTTAATAGTGTGCACATAACGTATGATTATTATTATTAAAACTTTTATGTATGTGTTAATTTTACTATAGTAAAGCTAAGGAAAAACACCTCATAACATAACAGTAAAAATAATTATGACTTAAACTTCATACACTGACGTTTTAAGCTTTAATGATGTAAAACATATCATACGAATTTAGTCTTTCCCTCCAGGGACTAAAGGCCAATATTGTATGTACATCAGAGCCTTTGTGCTATCTGATTGCATTTGTTTTATCAACATCAGCGCACGTGCGACTGCAGTGAGATCAGATAGTAATCCCTTCAAGCGCTTTAAAAGCACTGCTTATTTATTAAACGGGTGACGAGACAGACTTTCAAGCTTTGTTCTTTTCTAATTATTTCTTTGTTTTAATTTTACTTTCAATTACTTTACACCTAAAAATATTCAATAATATTACATAGGATTCGAAAAAATCTTTTCCTCAATTCTTCTATAAAAAAGGCGACAAATACATTTTCTTGAACTTTCACTATAAAAATTCAATGGACATATATGTATTTAAATAAATTTAGTAATTAATGAAAATTACTTTAAGAGTGAAACCCACACTCGTATATGTAAATAAAACAGGTGGTGTTTACTTTAAAACCATTAGTTCCAAGCCGATATATTTTTTGAAACAATAATTAAACAACCAGTAAATAATAAAACCAAGCATACAATTTATGAAATAAATAATATAAATGATTACACTTACGAAGTAGTATTAGTAGCTGATTAGGTGAATAGTTTACCAATCAGTTTTTCTACTGCAATACTTTGTATTGAAGGTTACCCAGTTAAATTGTAGGCACAAGGGAAATACCGTCATAGGGAATTCACCGCCAACCGAATGGCACGGCTGGTGGTGAATTTACAACACCAGCGCTAAATTTTTTACACATATTCTTGAGACAATTTTTTACACAAGTGAGATAGAGATAGCGATATTTTTAGTCCTTTCTATTTATTCTAGACCAATAGTGACACATCATTTTGTAGACAATAAAATAGAGCCTATAAAAATTGATATCTTAAATACAAAGAATTATAATAAAAATATTAATGCTTAAAACAATTTCTATCTCTCCTTCATAAAGGATATTTATAAAGATATTGTATGAGTAAAATACTACATAGTAAATATAAGTTAACCGTAGACTTTATTTTTTCTTTATACATTTTTTTTTTCGTTAAAACTAATATGCCACTGTGTCAAATTAACAGTTAATTTATTAAAGTTAAGTTAGTAGTACTCAAAATATTACATATTATCCTTTCTATTATTAAGGCCGACCATAATTAATTTTAATAATTGAGGAGCTGTTTTCTGGAGTTTAGTAAACATAGACACTAATGTCACCAAGACAGAAAATGCTAAACTTTCAACAAAAAATCCAATAATATATTAAATAGCTTCTAAATTGATAAAAAAATGAATACCTAGTAATTAAGTATTTTTTTAGTACAGTGCTGTACGGGGTACATGTCAGTCGCCTCCTCATGGCGTACCCTGGGCAACGGGGCCGGCTTGAGCTTGCTCGCTGGCCACGGCTAAGACTGACGCGGAGGAATGCCGCGGGGTCGCTCCTGGTACTTCTCCGACCAGCGGAGTGGACTGTGTGAGCGGCCTCGTTGGTAAGAAGGGGGGGGCTCGTTATGAGCGTCGGAGGTGTGGTCGTGCACCGGTGGTCAGCGGCGGAGCCAGTCATCCTATCCGCCGCAGGGCGTCAGCCCCTGGCGCCCTGCCTCCAGTGGCGGACTCGGGGGAGTCCGTCACGTTAACGGGACGGAGGCAGCGGAGGAAAGCACGCCTTTAGGCGCGCATTCATTTATTTGGCCGCCTCACGGTGGCCGCCGCAGGCGGGGCCGCGGTGGTAAGCCATGGCGTTCCCGTAGCCCCACCATTATGCGGCGCGGTGGAAACCCGAGGAGGTTTTAGTGGGTAGGACAGGGCAAGTCGAATGCCCTGGCACGGGGCCTTAGGCCCCGGTTGAGTCCCACATACCCGTCCCGGTCCCCCGACCGGGCGGCATGCGTAAATGCATTTCCTCCTCGATAAACTAAAAAAAAAAAAAAAAGTACAGTGCTGAATAATACTGTCTTTTGTGTGGCATTTATTTATTATAATTTAAACATTTTGTGTTTCTTTTAATTAAGACATACATATACGTACTTAAATATTTTATACATACCTCTTAATGTATTCCAATTTCATTAATATAAAATGTATAAAATTGTATTGTGTAATAAAATAATATATTATATAAATTAGTTTTAAAATCATAGTAAATATTTAATAATAGTGTAAAAAGCGATGTTCAGCGCTGGAGTTGTATACAAAAACAGCTGCTCCACGATACAGGGTCACTTTCATACAGTTGTATAGAGTGCAATCGCTAGGTAATTTAATACGATTAAATATCGCTTTTAAGGGCTTTATTCGGCTATTACAATGATTGATACGTGTCATGGGAGAGTCTATGTTTTAGTCAGGGCAAAGGGGCAGACTGTCTGTTAAACTCGACCTAAATATATTTAGCAATTATAGAATTATTTTATGATTATAACTTTTAATACCGTACAGTCGTAATCCAAAACTACTGAACACAAAATGTTCCAAAAATGTTAGCTCTCTATATTTATAACGTCGAGATCCTGCTATATATTACCGGGAACCAAATATTAGCGTGTTTGAGAAATTTAATTCTGATACTAAATTTTATTCAATAATAACTGATTAAGTACACAACTTTTAATTTAATTTTATATATCTTCCATAGTTAAATTATATTCATTCGGTAAAGACTTAAGGGCTCCCCGTCTGGCGAGGTACCCACTTATTATATAATCTTTCGGCGAATATCAATAATCAGTACTGTTGTGTTCTGGCTTAAAGGGTGAATGAGCCAGTGTAAGTACAGGCGCAAAAGACATAACATTTTAGTCCACAAAGATGGAGGCGCATTAGTTTTGCAAGAAATGGTTAGTATTTTTAACGGTGTCAATGTCTATGGTGATCAGCATATCATCAGGTGGTACATTTAACCGTCCGCCTACTTATTTTATTTAAAAAAAAGTGTTACATTTTCACGTTTGCCTTCCAATATATAAAAGAAAATAAACCATAGACAGCAGATATATTGCGTATAAGAAAGTTCAAGCAAATTGCGTTACATCAAAGAAGATAGCTATACAGTTCAAAACTTTTAATTAGATTTAAATTGAAAACAGTTTTCGGGAACACTCGTAGTTATATCGTAGTTAGTCCCGAGTCTTAACACACTTGTAGCCTTTAAATAATTTAATTTGACTTACTATAGGTACTTACTGAGGGAAGGTTTTAGGAGGAATGTTAGTTATATTCTACTGCCGATTTTTCCAATGGAATCTACCACCGAACCGATGCCGTAGTTTAATTTGTAAGAAAATTAGAATTTTAGGATTCATATACGTTTATACGTGCTTATAAGAGAAATAAATAAATAAATAATAAATAAATAAATATTGGACAACATCACATACATTACTCTGATCCCAATGTAAGTAGCTAAAGCACTCGTGTTATGGAAATCAGAAGTAACGACGCTACCACAGACACCCAGACCCAAGACAACATAGAAAACTAACCTTTGATTTCTTTCTCTGTGACTTCAATAATAGTTAGATTTTGACTATGACTGAAAAACTGTATGCTTTCACAGTACTAACTGAAGAAAGCGGGTTCAAAAGCTCCTCTGAATTTTCACGCAATGTTCATAATTCATCTCGTACTCAGCGTTGACGTCGTAAGAAACCAGTATGTCTTGATTTCAATTCTGTATACACGTGTCACTAACCACCCACAATAGGAGTAGTGTAGTGGTAGCTTAAAAATCAGCTTAGACACATGAGGTGTTTTTTATGTGGTGTAATCTTTTTTTTTTAAATATTTTTCATAGCAAATTTATGGTTTTAGTTAATGATGTAACAAATAATAATCTTTATTTATTTCAAATGATCTTTGTTATTTCTTCAAATCATTTTAAAATATCGAGTTTTAATTAATATATATGTGTAATAAGTATTTGTAATTAATTATTATTGCAAATTAACACAGATGCCTAGAGAACCTTGATGTGTGATGTCATTACGCGGTGATTATAAGATGCAGTCATTACAACACAACACTAAGGTTCTCGATATTTGTCTTAAAAATGTATTCTTAGTTGCATAACTATTTACTCTGTACTTAAAGCGCTTTAATTTCAAGATAAGGTATTTATTGTACAGAATGAAATCTCTTATTTTAAAATAGAGTTTGGATATATAAAATTAATTAAGCGTTTTCCAGAGTCCAACCCGTGACGGACTTAAGGTAATATATAGCTGCAGTATGAGCGCCAAAATCTAGGAATTCGACTTCCCCGTGATTTTTGTCTTATATAGTATTTTGTCGAGTAATGAGTCTTATTTTTTCAATGTTATATATTTATTATTATCATCATTTCTACCAGAAGACGTCAACTGCTGGACAATGGTCTTCCCCAAAGATCAGCACAACTGCCTTTTTAGTTTTGCGCTACCCGTATCTATTGGCTTCCTTCGATCCTCACCAGATCGTCAGCCCACCTTGTAAAGGGCCGTGTGGTGACGGCGACGAATATCACCACTCCATCACATCTCGTGGGAGTGGAAGTCGTCACAGTGGAATATTTACCGGAGAACGGGCAGCAGCGTATCTCTGAGTAATATGACCACCTAACAACCCGCTAACTGTGGTGATGATGCAATAAATAAAACGCAACTATATCATGACCCGGCAGCCCATATTAGATAACTTAGCTAAAAAATCTATTTTAAAAAAAATGACTGATTGACATACAACGCACAGTTTAACAAAATGACATTTTACACAAGTAGTAGTTTGTTTTTTAATACGTCCGCCGCAATTTACCTTTTACTCAATCAACTCAAATATAAAAAAAAACATATAATTTCATAAATATAAACCTTGTTACTTGCTACTACGGAACTCTTCATGGGCAAGTCCGACTCGCACTTGGCCGCTTTTTTTGTTTGGAAATCTGTTTGAACTCCAGTTAATAAATAAAAGACCGGCATTACGTTCTCTCCGATGGAATATCACCGGGTACACGGAAAGTTTTATCATATAAACGAACACTATTCCTCAGGAAGGATGTATGGACTATGGACTTTGTAGCATTAGTGTCGCTAATTCTATCAAAAACATTAATATATAAAAGTTTTATTTATTATTGATTTAAAAAAAAAAATTGCTTTTTTTAAAGATGGATTCGTTTACCTATGCGACGATAACGGGGCTCGTATATAGAAAATATTTTAAAGATTAAATACTGTTACTCAGACATTTAGCATTCGTCATTTAGCACAGCGAATCCATTCTCCGACCTTATACTTGTGACTCGAAGATGTTTTTTTTTTGTTAACTCAGACGGATTTATTGCTTTTATTTGGCGCTAAGTTTAGACAAGTGGCGCTTTTCTTTGAAGTGAGTAGGAAATAAAATCACTGGAAAATTATCACGACCAAGTCGTTTCAAATAAAAACAGTCTTCATTGTATGACCACTGTAAAGTTTCCGAGACGTAATTTAAAAATAAGCGTAATAAAACGTCATGATCATTTATCATGTATTTTTCGAATTCACGTAAAAATCCGATCGGTATAAAACTTTGGTATGTTTTTCGTAATATGTCTTAATATGTTAACATAGTCGCTGTGTTATATATATACCAATAATTTGTATATTACCTGGTAAAACAACAAATGGTATACATCAAATAAGATAAATGACAATGTGGGGGACAAAACAATCGTTCGGAAATTACAATAGAACGCTATGACGTAACTTTATTCAATAACAGAGTGACCTTAATCCAGGTATGACATAATTGAATTATATTCTGCTGAAGTTTAAGTCTTAAAAATATTTACGTTTGATTATAAAATAATTATATTTAAATTTGTCTTTATTTTTACATATTTGGATTAGGCAAAAGCCGGTGACCTGACAGACTACCCATTTATTTTTTTCGACTGTATAATTATTATATTAACTCTTAAAACTTACTTTAATTATTCGTATTTTATTGGTCACATCAAGGATTTTTAATTATTTTAACACTAATTAGGTTTTAAGTTGCTTAGCATTTTTATCTGTTAGATTTACCTATTTATCGTAAATGCCATGTTACCATTATTCGTATTATCTATAAGGCAAATGAAATAAGCTTCATACTTATCATAATAACTACATCAGTTTAATATTTTTAAAAGTTTATTATATATTAGTAATAAAATGTAAAAGGACAAACGACTTAAATAGTTCAGGGAATTTGCAACGTATATATTTTAAAAGTACACAGTACATACATATAGTACATAACTATATAATAAATAACGAGTTATTAACAACTTATATTAATAAAATATACAACAAAAAGGAATACATACCTATTTAAATTAAGGTTCATCACCATGTTTTCTTTGGTATTTCCGTTATAACCTGCAAAAAAAAAACGGAAATTAAAATTGCCATTCAAAAAATTGTTTTTAAACAGCCAGTAAGCATTTATATTGAAATTAAAATGTGATTAATGATTATGTCATCAAGTTTATAATGATTAAATATAATTCTAGTTAGAACAAAATTAAACGGGAAATTGTACTACATTGTCAATAATAATTATGCATTTGATATCGTGGAGACTTAGTTTAAACCTCGAATTGCTTTGTGTATAGATTCGATTAAAATAACATTGTAAAGGTAAATTGGAACATTCGTTGTACATAAGGGGACCGGGGACAATGAAATTAAACTGTATTTACTACAACTATTCAATAGTATTCAATAAAGATAACGAGGCTATAAATTTGATAAGTACCAGGCGATCATAATTAAAAAGGTTTATGTGCATTACGAATTGAATTGGTTAAGTTATGATACACTTATATGATATACTTTATAACAAAGTATTCTCGTATTTTTTTAAATATATAAAATAATTAAAAATGAAGTATATTTAATTATATTTTTACTAAATATCTTGTTTTAAATATAATTCTATAATATTTTATGGTTTTACGTAATTTATAGGCCATATTACATAACACTCTGACCGGAGCAGAAGAAAGTAGTTTCTATACAAGCAAAAGCCTCTAGAAACCAAAAGTTCAAAATAAAGGCTTTATACATTGTACAACGATTTCTTAGTAAGGCAAATCGTAACTAATCGGTCGTAGCATTGACAGTTACGTGAGTCGCGTATGAATTCTGTCGTGCATAGACGAGGAAATATTGTCTGTGACCAATTATACCATTATCTGTATTTTCTTTGTTGCATAACAGCCAGTGTGTCAGTACAGTTGAATACGGATACAGAGATTTATATATATCGAAATCAGCCCTTTGTCATTTTAATGTTTTGCAATGTACAATGTACTATTTTGTACTATTTTGGAAATAAGTAAATTAATCTCATGGCTAGCTTATATATGTAGTATGCAGGCTAGTAGTAAGCACTTTATTGTTCACCTTGGGCATGATCGATAGCGCTTTCTGAACACGGTGAATGACTGACAAGACGGTTTTACCATACAGGTCGCCTGGTACTTTTTTCGCAAAGTGCAATCATGTGAGCTACCCTTTGGCATAATCACCCATGAAACGGGAGAATAGGCCCAAATCATGCTACTAGTAACTCGCTATAGTGACCAGTAGCATGATTAGGGGCATAGTTTTAAAGAAAATAGCATGGTAGGATTGGTAGGATTCGAATTCGACGTCCCGAGCCTACCTCGCGTTTAGCGTTATGACCAGAGTGCCAAAATACACTCCAAATACCCTCGTAATACCTTCTGAGTGAAGTAGGGCCTTCTGCATCATTTCCAACAGTTGAGAGAAGGACAGTAATCGGGCAAGCGGCGTCGCTCTGTCTCGTGCACCAACGTCATGGTGTAATCTCAACACCGAGTCGAGTTTCTCACCTCCTTTAGGTGAGAAGCAACCCGGAAGGGGCCACAGTTACCTAATATTAGAACGATCCTCAAACGCAATCCGACCGGTGCATAAGACGGTAAACGCAACCGGGTACAAAAAGTTCATAACAAAGACTATATTTAAATAAAGAAATTAGGTGATGTAAAGGAATACGAAAAGAAAACATTTTTATTAAGAATAGCTTAATAAATTACATACATAAAACATAACATAAGCAGCCCGTAAATGTCCCACTGCTGGGATAAAGGCCTCCTCTCCCTTTGAGGAGAAGGTTTGGAGCATATTCCACCACGCTGCTCCAATGCGGGTTGGCGGAATACACATGTGGCTGAATTTCGTTGAAATTAGACACATGCAGGTTTCCTCACGATGTTTTCCTTCACCGCCGAGCACGAGATGAATTATAAACACAAATTAAGCACATGAAATTTCAGTGGTGCCTGCCTGGGTTTGAACCCGAAATCATCGGTTAAGATGTACGCGTTCTAACCACTGGGCCATCTCGGCTTTGAATTAAATTACATAAATTACATATTATGTTATTAAAATATTATGTTAACTCCATATATCAGAGGTTCGCGTATGACCGTTGGTAAATGAAACGAGGACTCACGGTGTAACAATTTATTAAAATTCAAGTAAAAGTGATTACGCAATATCTTCCGAGTTATAAAAGTCTAGAGATAAGTAGGAAGGACAATGAACCTGTTTTCGTAAGATTTAAACGGAAACTTGAAGTGTTACAAGGCTTTTGGTTTGTAAATCTGTATATTACAGATTAACGAATTTTGTGAGAAACATTTAGGTATATTATGAATCAGTAATTTTATAAGTGTTCTTTTTATTTTAATTACTTAATATTTTTAAAGTAAAATGCGCTTTTAAAAGAAGGCAATTATAAATATAAACATCGAAACTAGTTTTTATATAATGCACTTAAATTTTTTTAATACTTAATATATTAATAATAAGTCAAAAATATCGCGCTTTTTTAAAATCACTGACCGTTTCAAGATTTTATGCATTGCAGTTCTTTTCATGAGTAAAGCTAATATGACTGTATATAATATCTATTATCCATACTAATGTAATAAATTCGAAAGTAACTATCTGTCTGAACTCGCTTTTAGATCTCAGTGAAAAAAACTCAATTTAGCACAACTGAAACATTTAGGAAAAAATATATTAAAAGAGATTCATAGTTTTTGCGCCCAAAAAGCTGTTAAAATGTAATTTGAAGGGGTTCAATTTAATCTGTATTTATAGTATAGTAAGTATTTATTGCACACTGTTTGTATGAAAAAACAAAATCGTTTGTATTTCTAATTAGTTGTCACCCGCGGCATCGCTAGCGTTTTAGGGATTTATCGTATATTGTAAGGGTTGCACTTAAGTATTAGACACAAAAAGTAGCTTATGTCCTTCCTTCGAGTTCAAGCTTGCTTCCTACCAAATATCATCAAATTTGATTCTGTGGTTAAGCAATAGATAGACAGACAGAGTTACTTTCGCATGTATAACATAAGTTTAGATTATAATATAAACGTAGTGGTAGGGCTTTGTACATCATATTTGTACATCATAACATCTCTTACTGTCTATCTACCGCTAAACAGTAAGAGATGTTATTATTGTTGTTTTTCAGTTTGAAGGGTGAGTGAGCTAGTGTAACAACAGAGACAAGGGACAAACATTTTATATTTGTCCAAGGTTACTGGCGCATTGGTGATTTGATCTATGGTCAATGGCGATCACTTATCACCAGATGGCCCAATTGCCATTGCAATCGGTATGGATATCGGTTGAACGGTATAAAAAGATTTGCTGCAGCGAAATCTAGCAGCGACTGACAATAAACTGGGGGCCAATTCTATTAACATAAAGCGGTTTTGATACAATCCCGGTTATATTACGATCCAACTTCGACCGAACTGCAATTGTATCGTTGTGTTAGCGGAATAGGAAAACGGTGGAACGGTGACGATATCGTTTCGATTACCTTCGATCGATTCGATAGAATTCGCGCCTTGGATTTATTTAATTATCAAAGTACGTATAGATACATATACTCTATTCCAACCATAACAAGAAAAAAGTCAAATAAACAACATTTCACAGCAAATTGACGCGATATGATTGGTTGAGAGCTTGATTAATCTATGATATTCACTATGGATTTGCGAAAAAATGGCGTTTCGAATGTCGACGAAACCACTATCGGAATTTTGGAACTAAAATTAAAGGTGAAATAAGTAAGTAAGTGTAATAGTGTTGTATTAGAAATAAATATATATTAATCATAAACTCTCAAAGCAAAATATAGCTGAGTTATTAGCAAATCGCATGAAATACGTAAATCTAAGATTTGTTTATCTTTTTTCCTATTTCCATTGGAATAGGCTATATGTGTCAACTTACCCTTTAACTGTTAATATGAGGCCTATATGACAACATATATACATATTTCATATAATTAAAATTATCTTTTTTATTACGTTATTGGTTTTGTAATAACAATAATTTACAAAGAATTAATTCACATTTCAAGCTCGACACAAGTCAAATGGCTGCAAATATTGCACAATGGCTCGTAAAATACGTAGGAAACGAACAAAACTGAATTACCCGTTTAAGTTCATATTACAAGAACACAATAAGTAAGCCTTATTTCGTTCCATAATATTAATATTATGAAACAATACAAAAAGCACGAATGTAAACATAAATTGATTTTTGGGACGAAGTTGTTTTACGCGGCTTACGGTAGAGTTAACTGGCAGATATCGTCACGTAAGGGAAATTAACCTTTCTTTTTACTTTTTTTTATAGAGCTTTGAAACTCTTTCTATCTCTTTCTCGTATATACGGTTTTATTTAAACTCTTGTTATTGTTTTCATACACACGGGATTCTTAGTAACACATTTATTTTACTGCCTTTTATTTAATAGATAATCTTATAACGAAAGCAATTTCGTTCCAACCAGGTGTAACACCTCATTATTTTTTTTTTTATAATACTCATCAATATACCAATTACAAACATTATTAAAACAAATGTTATTATTAACGTACACAACCTAATGTGTTTATTACATGACATAATCGAATTTAAATAATATTTTATGCGTCCGTAGAATCCGCCCTGAAGTTCGAGAATCATTAAATACCAAACAAACCAAATTAAATATTACTTATTTTATAAAAATTAAATATATATCTGTATATATAGGTAAATTTCTTTACTTACTTCGAAATCTTTTCGAAGAGAATATAATACAAGTAGCTGAACCTGCGACTTCATCCGCGCGAAATTTATGAAACACCAAATTCAAGACCCCTTTTACCCCCTTAGTGATGGAGTTACGTAACATCCGTTCTTAGTAGATGTCTACACTCTCGAAACAACCTACCTACCAAATTTCTTGTTTGTAGGTGTTGTAGTTTCTGAGATTTCGTGAATCAGTGAGTGGTATTTCGTTATTTGTTAATTTAATAATAGCAGTTTATTATGAAAACTAAAAAGAACAAATTTAATTTGCAATCTGTAATCGAAAGTCTAGATAACATGATTGCAAGCGAAACCCAAGGCTACTTTACAAAAACTGCATCGATTTACATGAAACGTTTGAATTAATCAATTTCGGTCGCTATCTCGACATTTAACGATTGTCCTTATTTCAAAGTAAAGTAAATTAAAAGCAAACATAAAATAATTAATAGTATTTTATCACTTGGTAGTAGTGCTTTGTGCAGGCTCGTCTGGGTAGGTATTATATCCTACCGCTAAACAGTAATGTGGTGGTGCGCCGCCGATTTGAGAAACTGATACGAAACTTAAATGTATTTTAGAATCAGTAGATTTTCTTTATTTTTTTCTAATTTATTTATTATATTTAATTTTTTATATAACAAAATAAAACAAAACGAATGTGATATAGAAGCAAATAAATTTATTTAAAACGTCTGCCGCAGTGGTGTGACACACTCCGCTAAACGACCCAGTATGAGTTCGAAGATTTTAGTAGTATCCTCTGGTTGTACTCAACGACAAGAAGAAACAAAATTAAGAAATAAATACATATATTATTTTCTAAATACATACAACTTAAGAATAAGCAATGAGCAAACAAAGTATTAAGGCATTATTAAACGAGAATGAGGAACAAAACTACTCAAGTATCACGATAAGGGCTTATTTATATGAATATGAGGAACTTTGCAAATGCTTCTTAAATGAATACAAAATAATAATATATACAATTCCAATGCGATTCTACACCATGTAAGGTCATTTTCTCGTGTTTTATTGATGTGAAAATTATGTATACACCCTGTATAAATTATTTTCACATCAATAAAGAGTGTACTACTCAGTAGTTACTTTTATCAAACAATTAAATTATTATGTATTATCCTTATTATATGTACAAAAACTAGGTTCTACCTGCGGATTTCACTCGTGTCTGAGGATCAGCTGTTTAGTTGCCTAAGTGTCAAGTCAGGGTTAAGCTATCTATATTTAACATTTCATTCATATCCAGTGGTTTTGCCTAATTGAGTAACAAACATACAAACTTTCACATTTTAAATATGTATACAATTATACAATACAGTATTATACAATATCCTAAACTAACTCCACTTAAAGTATCACAATAAAAATATTTACCAAAATCGCAAAGTACCGACATTCTTGGATCAATTAGCGTGTGTTGAGAAAATTTAGTAACACAACTATCAAGTGTGTACATAGCTTTAATGAGCTGAACATGAAGTAAGCATGCACTTAGCATAACTTACAAGTTTTACGATTACACAGAATGTTGCTAGAAAACTAATGAAGCGTGCTTACGGCGCTGGGAATTCTAAATTAGGCATGAAACGAATGAGTGAAGAGTCAGACCTTCGTTAGTCACGCACTTCAAGCTTTATATATTTTAGAAAAGTTATTTAATTAAGGCAACATCCTAAAAGTTTACCTGTAAAAGAAACACAAAGACGTAATTTTATCATAATTTAATATCAGTCGACCGCTTCGCTGGGCTTTAAATTCAACAAAAAGAGGGAAAGGTCAATGAGATTCAAAAGATGTGCGGTCCATTTCGCGATAGATTATAGTCTCGTATGTTACCGTGAGTTAAAGTTCATACATCAATCGAACCAAAATCCTCTATTTCATTTATTTCTCGATAGTCAAATTAAAAACTACCACCGGTAAAAGAAACCTGAGAACCAGCGAAAGAAACTCGGCTGTTATGTTTATTATCAATTTGTGTTTGTTTTTGCATACAATCAATGCAGCAAAGAAATAGCCAGGAGGCGATCGTTTAATTCCCAAGATGGGCCATCAACCATGACCTCACTAAGCATACCTTTACTTTTTCTTTAAATTTTGCGTCATAGGCTTTTTGTAACATTTGCATTTTGTGTATACCAATTGTCATGGCGATCATTTATAACGGTATGAAAATTTCGTTTGCTGCAGCGTCATCTAGCAGCGAGTTAGAACTAGGTGGCTATGAAATCCACTATGACAAAATGTCAAAGCAACATAACAATTTTGTTACCAAGGTGGCGCGTTGGAGATGTAAGGAATGGTTAAAAATTGTCATTGATACCGCCAATGTCTATGGGCGGATAGCGGGTGGACCACATATCAATTGTCCATGCGCCTACCTATTTTAAAAATAAATAAATAAATATATGACAGTAATATAATATTTTTTAAATATGAATTAAACTATGTAAAATGTCATGTGTTATTTATAAAATTATCAAAAGGTGACATAATAGAATTTCCTCAATAATTATCAGTTTGTAAATGTATGTATGTACATACCAAATACGCATTTACACATAACATCTCATACAAGTACTCTGATAAAGTTTTATACAACTTGGTACTTTTGAGTGATTTTGTGTGTTATGTATAACAGTAAATTTAAAGACGTGGGAAGCAAGCTACAGCGGGCTAGATCGTGCATTTTATGGTTTGTATAATATCTTTTAACGCTACATGCTAATATATTTCGATATAAAAATATACGTTTTTTAAATTTCGAGTTTAATTATTTTTAATTTACGTTGTATATACAATTGTTGCCTTGGAAATAGAAAATAATTACATATAAATACATAAAACCTTTTTGCACTAACAGTATCCATTTGCTGTTCAGTTAAAAAAAAAAATCTATTGGGGTAATGTTTAGCGGATATAATGACATCTGCCTTCACCACCGTTAAAGGTTAAACTTAAATACATTATCAATTTATTTAGATTCCAGATAAATTCTAACAACTACCAGTAGTTGTTACAATTTATCTGGAATAAATGATGGAATAAAAAGCCAGCTTTTCAAATAAATTTTTTTTTTATATTTTCATTCGTATGAACTCTTTTATTTTTAAATAATATGACAGATAACAAGCAGCCATATTTATTTTTATAAATATGTGAGCAGATACGCATCAACGTCGGGGAAACATTATATTAAGTAACGAGACAGAGTTAATTATTTTATTAATAAACTGGTTCTGTTAGAATATATTTACTCTTAAGGAAACACTTGTTACAAGACGAGCCGAGATGGCCCAGTGTTTAGAACGCGTGCATCTTAACCGATGATTTCGGGTTCAAACCCAGGAAGGCACTACTGAATTTTCATGTGCTTAATTTGTGTTTATAATTCATCTCGTGCTCGGCAGTAAAGGAAAACATCGTGAGGAAACTGGCATGTGTCTAATTTTAACGAAATTCTGCCACATGTGTATTCCACCAATCCGCATTCGAGCAGCGTGGTGGAATATGCTCCAAACCTACTCCTCTAAGGGAGAGGAGACCTTAGTCCAGCAGTGGGAAATTTACATGCTGCTAATGCTAATGCTACAAGACTGCCAACACATCAAATTTACGGGAAATTATTATTTAAGAGCGAGCAGGTAGGTACTACAAGATATTGTCGTTCCAAGAACTATTTACTAGGACACTAACAATGTTCTCCATTTCTACCATTTTCAGTTCAACAAGAAAATGACGCTTATCACGCCAACAGTCGAAATTCGCCTGTGATCGTTACCAAAAATAAGGCTCGTCTTGACGACACCTTGTCATTTTAACAATAGAAGACCCCAAAGAAATGTCAAACGAACACGTAATTAGTAATATGAATGTATGAGTTTACGAGTTTGAGTACCGAATAAAGTATGGTAATATGCATTAGTTAGCATCTCATGTTTTCCAAGCGCGACTTTTATAGTTTAATCGTATTATTCGTCAATTATAACCATTATTTAAACTTATCAAGAATTGTATAACCATGTTCGATGCTTCTAGAATTGAAATTTGTGAGATGCTAACTTCACACACGTAAAAATGGCAACAGGCTTTCAACAGGCGTTACAAAAATTGTCCTCATTTATTCATATAGATAGGTACTACCAAAGGTAAAGGTAGTTAATAAAAATCTTACTTATATTTTTAGGAAAATAGTTTCCTTGTGTAAGCCAGTCTCGGTAGATACTACCCACTCATCAGATATACTACCGCCAAACAGCAAAACTTAGTATAACTGTGTTCCGGTTTGAAGGGTAAGTGAGCCAGTGTATCTACAGACACAAGAAACTCCCAAGAGCTCCCAAGGTTGATACTTTATTCAAGTAGGCTCTTACAAGCCCTTTTGAATCGTCTTTGTCTGAAGAACGATATATTTTATGTTAAAGTGTTGGTAATAGTAGATAATAACAACGCTGTGGTCTTATTTCAGAAAACAAGTTATATTACAAAAACATTTATGAAAACTTTACTAGAGAATGATGAAATAAAAACGTTTCTATACTTCAAAATCGGTCAAAGGTCAGGTTCATAAGGGCTTATTTATTTGTAGATTGTAACTTTTCAGTCATTTTTGAATTACCAAAAATGAGATACTTTTTCTATTGGTTAATTGTTACCTCCCGTAGATATCGGCGCTGTATGAAATATTAACCATTCCGTACATCGGCGATACACCACCAACCTTGGGAAATAAAATGTTATGTCTATGAGGCAAGGGCAGTTACTCTGGCACACACAAAACTTCAAAACGTCATACAACAATAGCGGATAATAATAATTTAGCGGAAAAGTATTAATAAACCCAGTATACTATATAGCTAGGTTACTAGTTTGACTAGTACGACTGAGTAGTAGCTTTAATGGTTAGGTACGTTAATATCTGATATTGATGTTTATGTATAAAAATTTAACTTCCCATCATAAAATCGTTTTTAAAATGTTAGCGTCGAACAGTATACGTAATAAAGGAATAAGTAAAACACGTGTTTAAATGCAGATACTGTAGTTTATTTTACTGTTTGTTTACACATCGCGGTTTGTTAACTCGAGGCTAAAGTTTGATGACCTTTTAGTTTATATACGAATGTATTAAAGAGGTATTATATTTACTTTGATGTACTTGATGTAACGTTTTAATGAGAAACCATTTTTTCGAATTAAAACGAAATTGATGTGTATGGGTCATACATACGTACGTGAGTGTTACACTGCCTCACTCAGCCATCAAACCGGAACACACCAATACGCACAATGAGTATTGCTGTTTGTTGTTAGAGTATGAGAGGAGTAGTACTATTCAGCTCAACCACTAAAGTTAATTCTACCATAAATGTACAATATTGGTGTAAATAATGAAAACGGCACATGCACTTTTTTTTTATTAACGTAAATTAAGGCAATATTCAAAACTCTATGTTACAAACAATAATATTATTCGCACCCGCATTAACTGTATTTACTTAATTAAGATAATATTATATGAATATAATAAACAATATCTGCGCTCCCCACAACATTCGATATCCTGTGTCCGGCGATAATGATTTCCCTCAGTTAAATATAAACCTAGGAACGAAACGAACGCATCAATAATAATTCAAAAATGAGACTTCTAATTATTCTTTGTTCTTTAACACTCTTCTTGTGTGCAGAATGCGGTCTACTAAAAAGCGTGCTTGGTACAGTGTCTAACGAGGTACATAAAATAAAAGATGGAAATGTTGTTGAAAATGTGGTTAATATAGTTCGTAATGAAACCAAGGGAATCGTGGAAGACTTGGGCGATTTACTACATATAAGGAAAAATCAGAATGATAAGAAAATAAAACCAACAGTAACCGATAAGGACAAAAAAGTCGAAGAGGAAGAGAGACAAGAAATTCCAAATTCGACAAGGAAACCCGTAACAATTCAAGATTCAACAGCTAAAATAGATAAAGCTGAGCATATTAAACCAGTTTCTAATAACCAAGGCGGTAAAATAAATCCTGCAACTGAAGCAACTGTTAATGAAATACCTGATAACACTAATCAGGCAGTCGATTCAACACAAACCTCGTCAGAATCAAGTGATACGAATCAATTAGTATTTAAGGACGAAGATTATAACTACGGAGAAGGAACAATAGTGCCAAGAATAGCTCGACATATTAAAGTTGACAACAAAACAAAACAAGACGCAGGAATTGAACAAACAACAGAAAATGACGATAAAATAATAATTCTCTCAGCTGGTGAAGAAATAATTTACGCCAATACGAATGTAACGGAGTTTTTTTTAAATAATGATGACTTCAATGATATTAATTTTGACTTTAGTAATGTTATGCCTCCTGGAAATGCAAGCGTAGAAATTATAGTTGTCGGAGATTGTCCTGAAGGAACAGAGATATCGGTTGATGGATTATGTGTTGAAACGCCTACATCTCGGGTTCCAGCTAAAGCAAAAAACAGAGCTAACTTTGTTGGTGGCTGCTTACATGGATTTGGGCAAGCAGACGATGGAACGTGCCAGGAAATTATTTACGATTAATTTTAATTATTAAACATAGGGCATTATATATGCCGCATATTTATAACGGCAATATTTAATCTACTATTTTATTGGCTTGCATTTTGTTTTATTTATTTTTTTACTATTATAACGGATTGTCGTAAAATGTATACATTATCTATTTAAATTTAAAAGTGCAGAATGTGCGGTATATATACTAATATAATAAATGTGAAAGTATCTCTTCACGATTTAACCGCTGAACCGATTTAGGTGAAATTTGGTATGGAGATAGTTTGAGTCCCGGGGAAGGACATAGACACCATTAGAATTCACCCCTCGAGGGGCCAACGGGGTGACGGTTTGTATGCGATAGGTAAAGTATTATAAATTAAATTACATGCTGGTAATGAGCTAGTTAAATTTATTAATAAAATGTTTATTAGTAATTTGTCTTTTTTCATTGTATCTTTTTGTTTTTGCATATTTTGTTTGAAAAAAATATAAATGTATAATTATTATTATTAATAACTATATGCCTATGTCGTCATTTATCTTCTATACATACGTATAATAAAATTGGAGTTTTTTTAATATTGAAATAACCGCTTTTTACTAAATGCATATGTATGTGTACAAAGAACATATTCTACCAAAATAACATTTTTTACTATTTTTGTTTGTTCTGCCTAATCTCTGGAACGGCTAGACCGATTTTGACGGGACTTTCACTGCCAGATAGCTAATGTAATAAGAAGCAACTTAGGCTACAACAATAACTTTTTTGATAAATTCGAACGCGCACGAAGACGCGGGCACAGCTAGTTAATAATAATAAAATATAATTTATTTATCGGAATTTTGGTAATTTTAAGTGTAATAGTATTGTATTGTAAATAAAGATATATTATAGTAGTGCACAATATAACTAAGTCATTAGCAAATCGCATGAAATACGTAAATCTAAGTTTTGTTTATCCTTATTCCTATTTCGATTGGAATAGGCTATACACTAAAACTCAGACTTTTTCAAAGTATAATATAATACCTGAGATGTGAGACCCCCCTCTTAACAAAGGTAACAAAAGCGTTTGAGTTGCAACAAAAAGTATAACTAAATAAAAAAAAGTAGTAAACGCAAAAAAAATAAATCGTCAACTATTTTTATATATTCAAAGACATGTTAAACTAAGGAGCTTAGATTTATTTTTATAAATTTCACTCTCACAAGGGAAGAGGTTATCAAATAACAAGATAACATTTATCCAGTCGAATCTAATTACAAATAAAAAATATGTGATGAAATAGACACGCTAATGTCTTTATAAATATAATTCGTGTGTAACTCCCTAAACGGCTAGATCGATTTTGGTGATTTTAGATAGAACTGTAATCTGGTTTTAGGACGTTTTTTATTTATCAAAAATCGAATTATTATACTACGCACGATGTCGTGTAAAGAGTAAGGAAGATTATATGTTTTATACTCTTTTTATATAGCATTAGCAGCCCGTAAATGTCCCACTGCTGGGATAAAGGCCTCCTCTCCCTTTGAGGAGAAGGTTTGGAGCATATTCCACCACGCTGCTCCAATGCGGGTTGGCGGAATACACATGTGGCAGAATTTCGTTGAAATTAAGACACATGCAGGTTTCCTCACGATGTTTTCCTTCACCGCCGAGCACGAGATGAATTATAAACACAAATTAAGCACATGAAATTTCAGTGGTGCCTGCCTAGGTTTGAATCCGAAATCATCGGTTAAGATGCACGCGTTCTAGCCACTGGGCCACTTTTTATGTAATGGGCGACTTTTTATATAATGCATATTTTTTGAGATATTTTTAGTCTGTTATGTAAAATTACGAGATCTGTTTATCTTTTACGGTCAATCCTCTAAACCGAATGTCAAATACGGCCACCCCTAAAACGTAGTATTAGTATAGTATTGAATAAATAGATAAAAGAAAAAGCATGATATTACAAGAGCGATCATCTACTCTGATGTTATCATATCCATAGGATAACTAATATCTTTGGCTCTTGGACCATTATACTTAAACAAGAGCAAAATTTGTTAAGTATTTAAAAGTAAAGTTAATTTAATATGTGTCAATTTTATCAAAACTATCTAACGTAGTCAGTCCGAATTATCCATAGAGATAATGGAAGCAACAACGCAATTGCCTATGGCCCCGACGTAGCCCAGGGGCCCGCAGGGAAAAAAATAAATCAAAGTAGTTTTAATTAAAGGGAGCGAAGCGCCGGGATTCGCATTGCCTAGGGGCCTCATCGTGGGTTAATCCGACCATGAACGTAGAATTGTAAAATGGCACTCGATTTAGATGAAAATATATAGCAAAGTTAAAAGGCTGTAAACGTCCTGCTTCTCGGGCAAGGCTTCTCATTTTGAGAAAATTTAGAACTTATCCCTTCATTCGATTTCTTGACCGCCGAGCATACGATGAATTATACACACAAATTAAGCAAAAAAAAAAACAGTGCACACACATGCAATCATCGGTTACGATTCACGCGTTCAAACCACTGGTCCATCTCGGGTCGTGCAAATATACAAATGACTTCCATCCTCTTTGACTGAAAAAATCAGTTAAAAATAATAAAAACACATTATATTCATAATAAATGACATAGTCAAAACAGTTTAAAGGCCTTTTGTTCATCCGTTTCTCAATCGATTTTCTCTTTTTGTTTTGTTTGATAGCTATTGATACCCATCAACCAAAAATAAAAAAGATGAAAAATATTTTCGTAATATGCAGAAATATACGTATGTTTACGTAAAATTTTCAATAATGTATAGGATCGAATTTCGCCTAGCGAACACTAGTATTACTAATGAAATCGTATATCGTAATACATATATAAATTTAAGAAATTATTTATATATGTGACCTATCTGAATGCACCGCACAGTAGTCTCTTATATTGAAAGGAAGCTGTGGTACGCGCTTCATAAATCTTTACTTACCAACGGATATAAGATATAGTTTAAACAGAAGGCTAGTTATATTGCGTGAGACATATCCTGGTTATATCCTATATGTTGTACCGTAAATTATTAACGTATCAATTATTGTAAAAGGATATTTGAAAAACCACGACTTTTCGTCCGATTTCTTTCGATTCTGTTTTTATCATTAGACGAATGATGCCTGTATAGTGTATAGGTTATTCTTTTTTAAATCAATTTTCCGAAATTCTCTTTCTAATAAAACTGCATATAAGTTTCTATTAGAAAATATGTGCAGGCCGAATTGCCAAGAACGCTATCCTTTCTAAAACATTATTCGGTGAGTTTATATGTCCTCTACTATAAAGACCCACACAACCTGACAGTGTTTTAATGCGAAAATGTTTGAAACGTGATTAAATTTTAATTCTTTATATACATAATATCAGTCGGTTAAGTATACCTTTTTATCCATAATGAATTTTATTTATACGTTTTGTAATAATGGATGGAGTGATTCATAACGAGTTGTATCACTCATTATGGTGATGATTGTTGAAGTGGTCAGAATAATTATGACCAAGAAATGTATATTATGATATAGATGTCATAGAAGCCGGGACTAGTAGTAGCTATATATAGGTAGCTAGTCTATAGGTATTTACTAAAGTAACACTGTCGGCTATCTGTCTGTTGCTCTTTCACCGCTAAAACACTGAACCGAATTTGATGAAATTTGGTATAAAACATGAACTTCAACGAAGGACATAATATTTTTATGCCTAATACCTGACGATTGACGCAGACGAAGCTTCGGGCGACAATTGTAAAATATAAAAGTCCAAAATAAACAGCGAACAAAGCCTCGTGGGCATAAGACCTCATCCTCGATGTATGTAGGTGTATCTTTGTATATGTAGTAATAACCTCTGTCTGTATTTGGTATGTCTTAATTTAAAGTATAATTACAATAACTACTTCAATGTTTCGAATGAACGAAATGATGTCATTCATTTACGTTCAAATACTTATCAGTTAATAAATTCCATCGTCTGCATGTTTAGACTAGATAAAGTTTTTATATACTTATCTATCATTATATATTATTTATTATATATTATTCATTAATAATAAATAAAATGCCTTTAAAATCATCATCTAGTATATAGCCATCTAGTATATCTTGTATATTTAGTATTTCTTAAGAGTATGAATGGTGAGTTCTCTTACAGAACTATTTGTACTAAAATTGAAGCAATGTATGTTCGGGATGCACATGTGACTGTACTCTGTACTCTGTACTCTATAACCGAGCACGAAGTGAATTTCTAGAACAAATTAAGCACACGCAGACTCAGTGCTCGGATTTGATCTCGCTTCTGATGAGATCCCACGTTTCTTTTTTTCATGCACTACCAATTAAAACCACGATAGCCGCCTGCGGCACGGATTGGAGGAACAGCGTGATCGTCTTGATAACGATAAGGCATCCCGTGCTGTTCTTGGTAGAGCTCTCCTTAGGGAAGAAGTGGAACACCCGAACTCCTACTTCGTACGTCAGCGCGATGTTCTATCCACTAGGTCATCTCAGCTTTCGAAGTGTACTTCACCTCAACATTTTATCGATGATAAAATCTATAAAACAATGTCATTACTTCAGAGAATCTTGATCAGTACATTTTTATCGAAGATTCTCACAGATATGTTGAACGTGGGATTATTTCTATGAGAATGCAAGTGATCAGCCGAAGTTTTTACATCGTATTATGGTTTGAATTATTTTGTAATTGTAACTTTTTTTTAAATATGTAGTTTTTCATTAAATTAACATGTTGTTTTCAAAGGCGGCAAATTTGTATTAAAATTTGATTCAAAGTACTTGTGAATATAATCTGATAGCAACTCCGGCGGACCGGAATCGGTCTTGTAATAAAATGATCAATAAAAACTGGGGGTTTTTTAAATTTAAGAAGTCAACAAATAGACATCAATTATGTCCAGCGTTATCGCACGATCAGATCTCGTACTATTATTATTTAGCCATATGAATTTGAACATAAAAACGTTCTCTGTCAACAATACTACTATGGAGCCGTGATAGTCAAGAAATTACAAGACGTGAATCTTGTATCGTTAATCGATTATTTTAAGTTCAAACTCGAGGCAAGCACCACTAAATTCATGTGCTTAATTTGTATTTATAATTTATCTCGTTCTCGGCGGTGGAAATGGTGAGTAAAGGAATCTTTGGAGTAGCCTGTTGGAGTAAGTTCTACAAATTCTCCTAAAATGGGAGAGGAGGCCTTTGCCCAGCAGTGGGACGTTAACAGGCTCTTACATTATTTTTTACATTACTGTGGAGCATTTTTAATAGCGATGAGCAATTCAACTTAAATATACAGAATGCACTTCGTCTGCCGATCCGCTAATTCGATTAGGCCAATCTTGTGGCCTAATTACGAAGAATTGTGTTCCATTGAATCGCTTCAATGAATGAAATGACTTCGCTATTGTGTTAACTATGGAGTGTACATATTATCCAGCTATGCTATATACATAAAACATAGTATTTGTATATAATTGCAATTTTGTGTGTATCACGAGTGGATTAGAGGATTATGTTTGGATGTTTTGTCACGGACGAACCAAATAGTGTTTTTATTTTTATTGTATGCCGTAATAGGTCTTATACATAGTGTAATAGTTACAATGTTTTGGTAGCTATTCGGTAATTGATCTTCAGCTCTCCTCCTCCAATCCCTGCCCGTTGCCTTACGAATATCATCGCCCTTCCTAGATCCTGTAGCTACGTAAGGCGATCCTCTAAATAACGTTTGCCGAAACGCTGTCTTCAATCAATCTACCTTGGTTTCCTGAATATTATTCTGTAATAACTTATTCTTTAAAGAAATAACAACAAACAATCGGATACTTTTTATTTTCATCCATTTGATCCATTCACCGATTATCATGAAAGTTAGCATATTTATGTTTTCTTTCATGGAGGAGGATTATCAAGTTTAATTTATCTCACCACTAGATGGCGTTACAGCTCATCAACTTTAACCGCTTAACCGGTCGCCAATTGGTATATTTAAACACACATACGACAGACAATCAGCCAGATTTCGCTAAAGGATTAAGATGTTTCTTCTTTTTTTATTAATACAAGCTCCCCCGTCCCAACTTCGATAGCAGCAAGGTGGACTTAAGCAATCAGGAAACCACACAAAGCCAACAGAATCAGTCAAACCGTTTAGGAGTTCCGTTACATACACACGTTTAGAAGATTTATATATTTATTATATATAAATATATGTACAATGTACATATCATTGTATTTTTATCACGTTGCCGTGTCTAGTCGAATTGTTATCACAAGTTATCAAGTTGCTAATGTTTATGGGAACTGAGTTCTTTCTTCTTATTCAGAGATAAGTTCCGTGATTTATAACTTGTTTTTATACAAACAACTCCTCTTTATTTAAGAAAATAATGTCTATGTCTAGTCCGTATCAAAGTCAAAAATCTTTATTCAATGTAGAAGTCATTACACTTGCTTATTGTTGTCTACCACCGGTTCGTAAATTAACACACGACCTGAGAAGAACCGGCGAAAGAAACTCAGCGGGATATAGTTATTTTTAAATTTCATTTTCACAAATATAGTTCTTGTACAATAATAATTAAAACATTTGCGTTATTGGAAACAGCCTGGAGGCGATCATCTCATTACCATGGTGTGCAATCAACTAAAAAGTCATTAGTGTTATAATATACTTTAGCACACAAAAGCTTTTTAACGATTCGTTTAAATTTTATTTTATTTTTTGATCATTTTGTATAAACGTATACATTGCCCCAAAAAAGAGTTATGAACCCTGTGTAATCGGGTACTTGGAGTAACAAGTTTATTCTTGTTCCTAGTATTAATAGAATGTACGTCACAATTTCTGGAAAAATTATGTATGTTTTTTTTAAGATACATAAATTGGCTATGTGATGATAACTGGCCATCACTGCCCATAGACATTGGCGCTGTAAGAAATATTAACCATTCCTCACATCGCCAATGCACCACCAACTATGGGAACTAAATGGTATGTCCCTTGTGCCTGTATATATGTACACTGGCTCAACATTTAAACCGAAACACAGTATTGCTGTTTGGCTGAAGAATATCTAATGGTTTGTAATTAACAATATTATATTTAATTTTATATTTATTTTATTTTAAAAAATAATTGTGATTTGGAAGGCCCTTGATCAACATCCTTACGTATATTACGAGGCACGAGAGTGTGCACACTTCTAACTGCCACACTCCGAACTATTATTTATATTTTTAGTACAGAGAAAAACAATAACTTTATCGGGCATGGGGTTTGAATTTTGGGATCTGCGGCCTCATATCTAGCCAATGGACCAATTAGGCAGTCAGAAAATGTAATAATTTAGATTTTCAAATTATTTCTAGTTGCGGTTTAGATTTTCAACCACAGAGTAAAAGTACAAACAAAATATTACAATTCAACTCCGGATCTTATTGCTTTCACTGGTGACTGTTACCTATAGAAATTTAGAAGGCTAAATCGTTTTTTTTAATTATTCAAGTCTCTATTGTTTTGTTGTACTTTAGACTATCTTTCTATTTTGAATTAAAATTTCAGGATTACAATTTTAATTCCCTTCTATGTTTTTTTCAGTGTTGCTGTTCACCTATGATTAATACACTAACCATGGGATCTAATATGGGTATGACCTTTCTGCTTTTTACACTAGAATCTCCCTCGAAACGGAATAAAGCAATACAAATATTAAAATTTTATATTTATTACCTATATTAAATCACAATATAAAAATCGCAATTCACCCTTTATTTCGGATATTTTTCACGATGGCAATTATACAATTCGCGTCCTGCTCGGTGAAGAAAAACATCAAACCTACATGTATCTGTATGTGTTCTATAATATAAATTTAAAAATAGAACGTAATTAAATGACATTATTTGAATTCAATATTTTTGAAGTTTTTTTTTTAATGTTTGAATATTAATTTTATGAATATGACTGGTAGGTATCTCACGTTCATCTTATATTCATCGTATGAAAAAAATTACCCGAGACAAGTTGTGTACGTGCTTAAAATTTTGAATATAATTATGTAGTCTCATCTTTAATAAGAATTTCGTAACTGGCAATTAAAGATATCCTTATTTATCAATGTATTGTGATATCAAAAAAATTAACGTTTAAATATCTCTAATTAAATGTACATAATATAATAAATTATTTGCAGTAAATAAAAGAAAAAATCTAGTGTCGGGCTGTCTGTTTGTCACGACTTCATTAAGAATGATAAAAAATAAAACTGTGAACTCAAACTACGTGTAAGGTTGTCTTAACAACCGCATTTGTCACATCGATATCTTAGTAAATGTGAACGTAGCTTAACCAGCAAGAACGTGTTATATAACTTAGTATGTGTTATTAAAACTCCTCTATATAAATTGCTTGGACATCAAATTGTTGCTTGTAGTTTAATTTAAAGCGTGTAAATTACGTTACAATACTAGTCCGCCCGATTTTGTGCGGGTATATATTTAAGGTTGAAATTTCGTTTAGTTTCGGAGATCTCGTGATAAGTCAGTCAGTGGTATTTCGTTTTAGTAAAACCACCTATCACGCTGCATATTTGAGTATAAGCTTAATGTACTTATTTTAGTCTTGTAGGGTTCAGAGTTAGAGATTACTAAAAAAAAATTATTCCTTATTTATTAGTGGATAAAGATTTATAGATTATATAGTCCAGTCATAAATAAAAAAAAATGGCCGAGAAATTCAATTGAAATGAGGAGGCTGATTTTTGGATATGTCGAGAGGGGAATTTCACGTTAAGCGTTTCTAAGCCCTCTCTACAATATATCCAAAAATCAACCTTTCCAGTTCACGTGCATTTGTTTCAAATGTATATATTTGACTGAACTATACAAGTACCTCAATTGAGACGATTGCGCAGTTATGATTACGCGCTTATTTAATTGTTTCAATTTAATGACGCCCTTGACATTTATTACTTCGTTTTATGAAATATATACAAGATTTTATTGAATAATATAAATAAATATCATACTAGCGATTCACCCTGGCTTGGATCAGGTATTTTTTTTAATAAAGAAAATAATATGATTTAAATAAATATAATTTATAGCCCATAACATTCAGGGGTAACGTAGATACTATAAACGAAAAAAAATATTTCATTCGATCATTAGTTCCGGAGGTTACCCTCTACATAAAATCAAAGATTTTTTACCTATTTATAATATTCGTTCAGATTCGTGTTACTCTGATAGTTTTTACAGCGCCCGCCAAAATAGCCTACATATGACAGTTTTTTTCGACCTGCTTCACACTTATATTTATATGTTGTCTGATCTACACGATATCTTTATTATTAGTAGTATAAGCTAGATTAATGTAAAGTTTCATTAAAATCCATTCAGTAATTTTAGCGGGAAAGAGTAACAAACATCCACACAAATTTACGCATTTATAATATTACGAATAAAAAGTTTCTTGTTTTAATTACTAATAAGATGTATGTGACAAATAAAATCTAATCACAATTTAATTATTTAGATTATGGTCGTTTCCGACGTCATCACCAGTAACACACACAGGTATAAACATTATGTACATACGAAACAATCCATTTGTAATTCTGAATTAACCCTCCTACATTCCACATACCTACAACAAAAAGGTCTTATAAATAAAACTGGTAAAGATTCCCATGGCGGATTCACACGGACCGTCACAGCCAGTGAGCAATAGCGTGATAATAGTTTCTTAAATGTACCGGGTCCTTTGACCCCGGTAGCTGTTCTATTAAAGCTCGAAAGACCATAATTTCACGTAATAGACTATCCATCATTTATGATAAGTTGCTACACGGCCTTAATAAGTGGAGCCAAGTTATAACCAAAAAGTTATATTTTATACACTTTTTCATTTATTTTAATTAATTTTATTTAAAAACAGTTACGTAAATTAAAATATACATATGAAGTCATTTATTTCCAATATTACTTTATAGTAGTAGGTAGTTATTTGCACATTTTTGAACGCATGCAATAAATGTCAATTGCCGTAATTTCGTATCTTAAATTTTACCTGTTTTTTTTTAAGGCATAAAGGTCTTGAAGGCAGCTGCGTAAGGTAGCATCTTTCATAACGGCAGATGTTTTAAAGCATATGCTTTCGCTTCGAAAACGCTCTCCATATAAAAATAGTATTCAAAATTCTAAAAATAACTTTAACTGGCGAGCGATTCTAATTGGGAATTACTTCACGATCTTTCAAGGTATAAATTAGGTTATCAATAAAAAAAAAAACATATCGAGACATTGACGTATCACTTTGTGTTTTTGTTGTTTTTAAATAAATGTCAACTCTATTATTATCACAAATATTTGGGTCATTGTTTAAGAGAAATATGTAGTCTATATTTGAAATTTTAAAAAAATGCTTTGAATAAAAAAGAACGTCGATTACATTCGACATCACATCGTAATGATATACGTAACAATGGCATGAACTCAATAATGTTTATATGCAATTATTATGCACATATACCTAAAGTTTTGTACAGATTTGAATAAATAAGTACCATACATTTCATCATTAGACTGAACGATTTACTGAATAATAATATATGATATAATAGTAAAAGTCAGTAGATTTCCTACTGCTAGGCCTCCTTTCCCTTTGAGGAGAAGGTTAGGGGCATATTCCACCACGCTGCTCCAATGTGAGTTTCAGACTTTCGTTGAAATTAGACATGCAGGTTTCCGTACGATGTTTTCCTTCACCGCCGAGCACAAGATGAATTATAAACACTAATTAAGCACCTGAAAATTCAGTGGTTCTTGCCTGTGTTTGAACCCGCAATCATCGGTTCGGTTCGGTTTCGCAATCTCGGCCACATTGACTGAATGGTATTCTGTAATCTGTCGTCAAGGGGACATCATGTGTGTCGCCTTACTTTGGTTTGAAGGACAAGTGAAGGAATCTTATATCATGCGTATACGTGAGACATAACATTAAATAATCACTAGCGGTTGCCCGCGAAACTTTGCGTTTGTTCAAAAGATTTTTTAGGAAGTTCGAAACCTATGACAGCTTTTGTTTCGATTTCATTTTAATCTAAACTGCAAGTCACTCATCTACATTTAGCGCTAAAATGATGAAACCTAATTTAAACGTGTTTTTTTTTATAACAAATAGTATACATTTGTTCAGTTAGAATGTTTACGTTTTCATTTTTTTTTTTCTTATCAGCCGTTGTGCCGCTCTCTAACCGGCCAGTAACTTTTTTCCGCTCTCTAAAATTTATTATTTGTTAAATTGTAACCATTTACTAAATTGAAATCAAGAATCCTCTTTTATTAATTCTCTGCACATCTACGGCTGGAGCTCTTCAAAATGAGGCTATAACCGATTTTTTATATGCATCGTCATAACCACTGGGACAAAACTCGGCTTACGATATTAATATATAAGATTTGACAAGACATATAAGTAGGCAGACTGGCACATGGACCGCGTCATGGTAAGTTTTCACCACTACCCGATGGCACTGGTACTGTAAGAAATATTAACCATTTCTTATATCACTAAAGCGTTACCAACCTTGGGATCTAATTCCCTTGTTCACTGGCTCACTCACTCTTCAAACTGGAACACAACAATACTAAATTTAGCTGCGTGGCGGTAAAATGTAACATGACTGAGTGGTACCTAACAAAAAAGCTACCGCCAATTAAAGGGTAAAGTTTTTGTTTGGTCTATGTCAAATATATGCCATCTGTATGAACCAGACCTTCATATTATGAATAAAAAATATACTCATAACGTATGAGTCATAAGTATACAAAAAATAAAGCAGATTATATTGTTTTCGTAGGACCGATATTAGAAACATGCATGACCTTCGACTAAAACTCAATGAATCGAGAATTCTAACCAAATATCTAGTTTAACATAAACATTTGAATAATAATTACATTACTTCCAACAATTAATATGTATATTTTCAAACCTATTCGCAATTATATACGAACTAAATATTAATTTATTATAATCCAATCATTACGTACATTTCAAAATACAAGTGAACCGAAAAAGCTGTTTTTTATACACTGTGTACTGTGTAGGGGGCTTAGAAAAGCTTAAGTAGAAATCGTCGACCAAGATTTCCTAAGCTTTCTCCGCCATCTACTCCTCATCATTCAAAGATTTACACATAAGTTATACCTCGACCGTGAAATTATTATACCTCTATGTTACCTAGACGTAATGTGCAAGAAGTTGTCACGTGTCTATGACGAATGGACAGACACGATTCCAATCATATAATAATCTCCTGGCAATCCTTTTCAAGTTCACATTAATCTCATTCTTACACGACTGTGACTAAAAGAACGGATTTTGTTAAAAGCAAGAGCATTCGCGTATAATCTATCAAATAGGGATACAATAATGAGCATACATTAAGGCCGACACACAAGAGCGGATCGCGACGCGACGTTTTTTAGCGTTGCGAATTACGACGCGACTTACGACTTACGTTCTTTGGCCATGATTACTATACGTCCTATAATTTTGAGCTCTGTGGACGTATTATTTCGTGTATGATCGTAATAGGCGTTCTTAATTTTACGGCAGGCATCAATCAAGCAATCTTAAGATCAATTAAAATAATAGTAAAAAATGTGTGTATGTCGTAATCATGTTACAGTTTATCCGAGAATACGAGCGGCGGCGGTGTCGCAGATTTTGGCTTTGCGACATTGCATCGCGTTTATGTGCGCAAGCCCTTACATTGACACGTTACAGACGGACGGAGCGAAGATGCATTCCTGCTTGGAGCTTTACATTACATGCGCCTGTTACAGCTTAGAGGCATTTGATATGTTGGTGAACATTTCTATGTGTATCACGTATATACATTTACTCTGGCGATGTTAGACGAAACAACTAGGACTGTTTCGCGTTATAAAACAAATGATTCATACTGTCCGTACTTTATACTGCAATGGAAGTCGTAATACTACAAGTACACGTCCGCATTTTGTCTTGGCATTCTCGGATGTAATGTTTTTTCTGAACTGTAACATTTATTACTTTCTTTATGTTATTAGGGATACTTCTTTATGTTATTATTATTGTTGTTTTCCTGTATCAAAGGGTTCCTAAATAAATATTAAAAAATGCTGTTTCTATATATTTGTTTGCTTCACTCATTATCTACTCGACCGATCATCTTGGAATTCTGAATACACTTTGTCAATGTTACAGATAAGAAAATAGGGTACCCAATACCAGGTCCCTCCCCTCTTCCCATGGAGGCTACTAACTAATTTTCCTATAATATGAAAAAGGAAAATAATAAAGGATAAGTGTATTTATTACTTCGTGATGTATCACGCGCTAAGTATATAAATGAGTACACATTGAGTTCTTAATCATAATTAACACTGCAAAATTAACCTTAATAAGCAATTGTATATATTGGCATTCCTTTAATACTATTTAGTACAGTTACTATAATTTTGTTGAGTAATCCGTTTCGCGCCAAAACCCTTACAAAATGTAGATTATATCAAATCTTCAGTAATATTTTACCTTGAAGTTAGTTAGCTCCGATTAGTACGTAACTTCGAATTAATTTACCTAAGCTAGCTAAAACCTAATTGAATTGTTATTATATATGTAAAAAATAATTTTATGAATAATTCATTATCATAAGCTTGTGAAGATTCACTTCATTAGCATGTAATCATCGTAATAAAATGATTGGTGTTCAAATATGTATAAGTATGAACGTACAAATATAGGAAGTTTTTTAGATCTATAGTCCTGAGACATTTTTTATACTTAAATGTATTCATAGTATGGACTTTACAGAAACATTACACTTACAACCTTTACGGTAAAAAAAAAGAAAAGGAAAAACAACGAATCAAGGGAAATTAATTACGTAACTACCAATATTAACATGTAAGTACATGAACACTGTTATATTAATATTTACTTATTTGTATTTATTAGGCGTATTATTAATAGAAGAACTGTATTAATATAAGTGTTGCAAGTTAAAATAAAACTCGGTAATTTTAATATAAGTACAGAGTAATATGACCAGAGGCGCGTCACTAACACGCGATATTTTACATGCTTATTAACATCTAGCTAATTATGAAATAGTGTGTAAGACTGGTATGTCATATATTTGAAAAAAATATTACGATTATTACGTTATTAGATGGCCCTCGTAGTGCAACACGCAATGACATAACAACGGTAATAACTACCTATACAAAGCATTAACGTGATTTTTTTTTAAATAATAATAATGCTTTTGGTTATAACCAGCCAGTATTCGCCGCGTACCACAGATACTGTATATGTAATATAAATAAGTTTTTAATACTATAAATAATGCAATTAAAAAAAGAATTCGTTTAAATAATAAAAAGCTTGTATTTAAAATAACGAGGCCTATCTAAGTATCTACGTATGTATAATTTATTTATACATGTATATATAAATAATATGCCTATGATAACTACACCTTTAACAAACTGTATACACATTGCACAGTAAGTAAGTATTGCATTTGTATTACGTAAGATCTTTAAATAAAAGATAGATACTTACATGTATGTATATTGTAACGTACGCTGATAATTGGAGGGACGAGGCTTTATAAATGATTAGATCTAGTCACTAACAGTCAATTCAAAAACGCTTATTTATTTACAAGAGTAATTTAAAAAAAAACATAACAAATTATTTTTACTATGATATAATAAATAATACTTAAAGCTAATTAAAACCAATTTAAAAAATATTTCTATCTCAGCACAATTTTGATAATGGCTGGTCACTTTAATGAAGCTTTGTCATGGCACAAACATCGGCGCATCTAATTACTTTATCGAGCAAACGGACTGCCAATAGCACCAACATAATCACATATAATATAACATCACTGAGCAATTGAATCCAAAATAAAATCCAGGTTAAAAAATCACTGGTTCGTTTTATTTTGGACTAGTTGCGTCCACGGTTTAATAAACGTGAAATATAAATATATTTATTCAAACCTAATTTAATTTATTTATATTCCAAATTTGCATTAAAATAAAAATACTTATGAATGTAACTCGCTCGGTAATCGTATACATAAAAAAACTATATACTTACTATACTATACTTTATAATAAAGTTATAGATTTAACAAGATAATCAGAGAACATGGTAGAACTTTTATCATAATTAGAAAAGTATTGTTCTTCAAGATAAAAGGTACATTGTGTAGACAGGAAGTCAGTACACACCATTCTGTAAACCACTGACCACATCCTAGGACTACCCTCGGAAAAGACTAAACATACTCATGGAATTAGTTACAAAATTTCTGTGATGCTGCTTGGCAATGAAATTCAGGCATATTAAAATAACATACTTAAAATTCTGTGGACCAATTATAATATATATAAAAAAAAGGTATTAGTTACATTTTATTTCTTAGAACAATTTTAGAAAGTCAATCTTTATTGATAAATTTATTCCTGCGAGCGCTTTTTTGAAAAATAATCAGCCAAGTATTCTAAAGAAGACAAGAACGAAGATGTTAATTTTACCTATTTTGAAAGTACAATTGATACCAAAAATACGTCAAGACAACATTGTGTTCTTAACAGTATTTGAAATCATCATAGAGGGAATATCATAGGTTACTCAGTACCTTAGTAAGGTTACAAGCAATACAAGGTGCATTGCTGTTTTTAAATGAAAAAAAAAAAACCTTAAAATAGTTATTTCTTTAGAAAACTCCGACTTGCCATAAAGTTTTATTTTTAAATTAAACTTAAAACTAGTTGTTATTTTTTTATATTTACGCTCGATATTATTATAACAATGAAACAATGGCAAAACAAAAAGGAAAGGTAATCAACATCAAACATCATTGAACTGATCTATCTATTTTCACCTTCAAGTTTTTTTTAATTTGAAATATTTTTCGGCGTAGATTTCCATTATTATTAAGATGCCTAACAGACTATTTTATTTATAGAGGTATGAATTGGTTAATAATAGGGTTTTAAAGAAACTAGGTATTTAATTCTAAGACGAATATTAATAGATTATTTGAATATGTTATCGTCTATAATAGTTCGGTCGGTAGTAATGTTATATTTGTTCATTATTGGTAAATAATAATTATCATAAAGTATTGCGTTATCTGTGGGAACTGAACTAAAATTGATTCTGCAGGCATGACTTCCATCCCAAAATAATTCGGAAGGAGGTCCGTGTCTACTCGTGCGTACGTTAAATTGTTTCCGAATATAATTGATTAAATAAGAAATCAGAGAAAACGTGTAATGAAATGATTTATATTATAATATTCCAATACGAAAAGAAGTTTTTTTTTTAACAATGCATACATTTCAATTTATTATAAATTATAATAACATGTTTACTATTTAGAGGAAATTCACTCTAAAATATACTCTATAATCAAATCTTTTTACAATTCGATAAACCAAATTGAGGTAGCCATAAAAACTACTTAACAAAATTTTAAAAATATGTGTGTATTGTAAACTTAAACGTATTTAATATTTACCTACTACTTATTAAGCATTTGTGGGCAATTTAAATTTTGCGTGTCTAATTATAAATGACACTTGTGTCATTTAAACATAACCTTGAATAATATGACTCATTTCATAGTATGTCTTAAGTCTTAACCAAATCTCAAGTACCTACCTACGCCACAAAAAAAATAATTGATTTGATACCTTAAATAAATATGATAGAACAAGTCGCCCGCCCAACTTCATACAGGTAATATTCATACAAAGTTAAGTTCTTACTAAGGTAAGCGGATGCTGCGTTATAAAATAAATCTAAGGTATGTTCCAAATTTATTTTTGTAGTTGGTAATTTTAAATGTTCATTGGTGGTCAGTCAGAACAAACGATTTCATATAAGTAGATATAGGTATATAATAATAGTTTTAGAGACAACCATGAAAAAATTTATATATTTTTTTACATACATACATACATTTGATCAGAAATTTCTATATATATACGGTTTTAATTTGGTTTCATATTTTTACGGCCTCAAGTCCATAGGAAACTTGTTAGTGGATTATTTTGGATCATACAGACCTAAATTAAATAAATAGGTAGGTTGCTTATCGTCTGATTGCTTATGTTCAATTGAATATACATATTTTCAAAAAAACTTCACTAATCTAACATAACACTTGCATACACCGGAACTGCCGTAAAGGTCTATTTTCACTTTAAAAATATAAACACATGTCAAAATAATGATGTCTTATTCTAAGAATCGAACCGTTATGATTTAAATTCTAAGAACAACACCATAACGAGACAATCGTCGCCGCGGGTTCGTCGCACTTTTTGTGTCAAACAAAAGACGGTCAAATAACATACGAGTACAAACACTTTTATCTGGTTGATAAAAACGTTTAGAATATTAGATTTTAAAAGTATAACATGACTTTTGTAAATCTCGATTGAGAATTGAACATACCAAAGTTTTTTATTAATGCACAAATATTTATTTTTATCTGCAAATATCATAAATTTAATAATCAATACAAGAATACTTCGTCGTAGTAAATTGCTGTTTATACTTTGTAGGCGAACAAAATGTACAAAATGAGTCATTTAAAACCAAATCAGTGAATTGGTAAAATCGCTAGAAGATTGGTTGGACAAAGGAGGGGTCAATTTCCGAACGTGCCCGCATAGACTATAAATTATAATAAAGTTCTACTATTTCGCGGTCTATATACGGATTATATCAATTTAAACCTAAAAGTTTTTTAAATAGAGTCGATTTGTCAGTGTTGAGTTGTTTGTATATTTATTTATCTCCACTCTCCCCTTCTTTTGGACAATCGACATGCAATTTATCAATCAAAGTTATGTTTGGATGGGTTATGTGTTACTTTTATGAAACATTCGGCACTTAGAAATTTGGATATAAATGAAATTTTAAATAAAACAGAAGACAACAATGAAATTAAAAAAGACAAAAGAATAAATCATCAAATCAGTTAATAAAAATATGTAGATTAAAATATGAAGGTATTAGCAAAAAATAAATCGCGATCATAGACATAAATGATACATTTTAATGGTTATATTAACGTGTAGTAGTAGTAGTATGTCCTCAACATATTTATTTAAGTTATTTATATGGTTAACCACAGTTAATTTACATTGTTTGAAGAGAGCGGTCTCAGGAGATCGCCCGTGTTACTACACAATTAGTTTTATTATTCAGTCCAAAACACTTAAATGCATCGTTGGTATGTGGTGTACAATAATACGTATTAATAACCATACCACACAACTAAACCTTATTACGATCGTGAGCATAATTTTGAAAGAACCTATCAACTATTGCTCTATATAAGGAAACTTGTTCGTCAATAATCAATCGTAATCAATAATAATTTTGAAATTTTAACAAACTACGATGAAATTGACTGATTGATGATTGCGTGGACATAAAGTCCTTACAACTTATTTTTTAATATTAAAATTAATGTACATATTTTAAAAGTTAAATCACTATGTTGAATAGTAGGTGGGTATTCTGTGCAATTGGTCTGTTACTTTGTATCAGTCGTGGCAAACTGCAAAAATATTGTCTTTTGTTCAGATTTTACTTTTAACTTCCGCCAACCAGCATTGGAGCAGCGTGGTGGAATATGCTCCAAACCTTCTCCTCAAAGGGAGAGGCGGCCTTTATCCCAGCAGTGGGACATTAACGGTCTGCTAATGTAATGTAATGTTACTTTCAATGAGGTATTTGAGATATTAGATTTATAAAAAGAAAATTTTAATCTAATCCAATTTTTTCCCCTAATCAAAATATTTAAATAATATTCGTCCATATACAATAAATACTGCTGATATTAAAAAAAATACTGTTGATAAGTATAATACATTTTGATAACTTTACAGTTATTTGAACCCATTACCCAGCTCGCAGCGATCAAACTTTTCAGCGTTACAAGCAATTATTACTACGTTAACCGGCGTAATATTATTTGTATTGCATATTTATGCAACTAATTAATTTGTCTTCAATTTCAAAAACAATCGTAATAAAATATCAAGATATCTAATAACTAAACTTTGTATACACAAAGCTTCTAAAAATAATAACTGACTTACTTTGATTCACGATAAAAATAATTACAAACAAATATATAATTTTGATTATGAAATTATAAAACAAAACTTACCATTTATAACGTATCTCTGCCTATCATACATCAATTCTTTAGCTAGTTTCGGACATTCGTTGTAAAGTATAGCGCACAGATCCCTTAACTTTACACCACTTTGTTTACTAACAACTTCTATAAAATAATTACACTTATCACTGTCAACTGCACTTGTAATCACTTCGAGTTCGTTTACGCTGAAAATACCTTTTTTTACGAGTACATCTAATACATTTGTGTCACAGAGTTCTCGTAATAATACAGCCTTATGTTGCGCGAGGCCAGCACACACGTCTGCTACGGCCGCCATCGTTCGACTAACGTGCCCGGTGGTGCCGGAAGAAAAAATGGTTGCCATTGAATACGTCCATTCAGTAAGAACAGATGCAAGCGATCGCCGTAACTTGCTCAAGTAGGGAAGTAATTTAAACTAAGTTATAAGCTTTAGTGCAACGTAAAAGAGTATGTAACAGCTTGCAGTGAGATAAGCCACTTGAAATAGACGGTTATTTTCTATCTGAAATAAGGTTTCTATTATTTTAACTAATGAAAGTCAATGTTTTGCATTTAAATGTTTAATTTAATTCATAATATTTCATAGCAAAAACTCATCAAACAACATTTTTCATAATAAACTGTCCAATAACAAAATATTCGACGTAAAATTCTTAAAATGTCTATATTATTTAATATTAAACCCTTATTGTAACTTTTCTAATTGACTTAACACTTTTTAATATTGTATATGTTTAAAAAAATAAGCAGTTATGCTATCAATCCTATATGAGTACAAAGAAAATTTCACAAAAATTTAAATAAAATGACGACCGATTATTGGAAATAATCAAGAGCTTATAAGAATATAATGTAGAAAAATAAATATTTTTTGTAAAGTATTGTATACCTAATTTTTACTGTTGATTTAATTTTATTAATATTAACGGTCTACTTATACGTAATATGGGCTGTTAATATTTAAACCTAACCTAACAATTTAGTATAAAATATAATATACTATAAGTATTTTTTTCATATTTAATCTTATTTTAAAACAAAAATTATGTAATTAAAATATTTTAAAGTAACGAATAATCAACATACATTGAGTGAATTGGTATGAACTTCGTTAATGTTGTCAAAAGCGAAGTTACATTTTTGATTTTGACATTGACATAAAAATGTCGGTTTACGAGTCGTAGTTCGGAGTGAAGTTATCTGAAGTAGCATTTGCTATGCTATGGATATGAGTATAACCTTAACGTAAGCTACAAACACTCATCTCAGATATTTTGAATTGATAGTTGTGATAAAAAAGTGGTGAAAGTTTTAATTTTTATACGCCAGAATGGCGCCAGCAAAAAGAGGAGCGGCGGTTGGTAAGACATAAATATTTTAATTGAACCATGATTAAAATAAAAAAGACTATTTGAATTAATGCTTTACTAAATAAAAACAAATCGCTATGAATACGTTTTAATAACTGTTTTTAGCCTGCCAGATTCATAGCGATTGTATATTATTCTAAAAAAGAAAAAATTTAAAATCATATGCGTTATGTTGGATCCCATTTCATGCTATTTACAAATCGTTATTAACTATAAATTGTGATCAATAACCTTAGAAAATTTTCAGATACAGATTCTGGATCAGATTCTGACAGTGGCTCTAGTGCTAGTCGCAGTAAGAGCCCTAGTCCTGCACCATCTGGGAAAGAAGGCAGTCAATCTAGGTATATTAGAATTACTTGCTACTACTTTTCCCTAAAATATAAATGAAGATTCAATGCTTAACACAAAATTTGAAAATTATTATATTCTTACAATTAGTCTAAGAAAGCTACTCATAATTGTATATTTATAAATTTGCAGATCAGTTTCTAGAAGTCCACCAAAATCAGCAAGCGAATCACCTAAGTCTAACAGGTCAGGCCGATCAAGGAAGTCTTCAAATGCATCAAATGCTTCTCGCAGTAAATCAAACTCTCCAGCTCCATCAAATAGATCTGGTTCAGCTCATAGTAACAAGTCTGGATCTTCAAGTCCTAAATCTCAGGCCTCAGGAAGTCCAAGAGCTTCAAAATCTAGATCTAGAAGTGGGTCTGGAAGTGCTAGGTCACGATCTGGTAGTGCTCGTTCGCGGTCAGGCAGTCCAAAATCTGGAGGTCAGAGTCCAAAGTCACGATCACAGAGTCCTAAATCCAGATCACAAAGCCCCAAATCTAGATCTCAAAGTCCAAAATCCAGATCACAGTCTCCTTCTCCAAGTCATAAATCTCAAAGTGCTAAAAGTCGATCCCGCTCTGTTAGTGGTAGTCCAAAAAGTAGAAAATCTAGATCACGATCAGGTAGTGCTTCTTCGAGATCAAAAAGTCCTGTAGCTAGACAGGATGTTGCCGATAGCAGATCAAACTCGCCAAACTTGATGATTGATGATGATGATGCTAAAGAAAAATCTAAAAGTAGATCAAGGTACTTACTTCCTACCTAACCTGAAATTATATGCGGGTTATAAGGATATAATGTAATATTTTAGTATTTTGTTACAGGTCAGGTTCCAGGCACTCCAAGTCAAGATCAAGGAGTAAATCTAAGTCTAAAAGTCGATCAAGGTCTCGTTCTAAAAGCTCCAACCCTTCTGATGGCGAAGGTTAGTTCCACTTTTCAATTCATTATAAATATGTGTAATCACCTTATTGTTTTGTTGCTTATCTTATAAGGATATAGACCCGAGGTTCTAGTTTCAAAATCCATTATAGGCCAACTAGGTTGAAGCTTGTAGTTAAGGAATTGACAATGATACATTCCGAGGCTAAAAGTAGTTGTGCCTCAAAAAGCACTTTAAGCTGTTCATCTGCGCAGAACCTCTCTTGTTGAATTGCTTTTTCATGTGACTTTTACTTATTGTTTGTGTAAAGCTTGGTGCTAGCTTGTTTGAATGGTTATTCACCAGTTATTTAACATCTAAACAGATATACTTTGTACTGTAAACTAGTTTGAATGTTGATTAAGCCAGTGTAACACAAGACTTCGAAGGTTTTATATTTTTTTTAGATACTGGCAAGTATCTATTTTGGAAGGTAACATTGCATCAACTTTGTTTTTTTTTTTAAATATATTAAAATATATGAAACAAGCCTTCTTTGATTATTATGAATAATTTTGTTTCTAGGTGAAAAGAAAAAACGAGCAGTTTTATCAGATTCAGAGAGTGATGTTGGGTCAAAACGTAAGAAGGGATCGGATAGTGGTTCGGATACCAGTAATAAGCCTACTAAGAAAAAGTCCAAGAAGCTGGTCGATTCAGATGATGAAAATCAAGAAAAGACTGACACTGGTAAGTGTTTTTCCACTTTTTTTTATTGAGAAGATTAAAAAAGAAATAAGTAGTTTTATTGTAGTAGATTTATTTGTGTGCAAATACTATATTGCACACATATAACTCTTTAACAACAATAACAACCGCTATACATTGTAAAATTCAAGGATGATTAATCTCAGAGTCGCGCGAATTTGCTCTCTCAGTATGTCAGCTTTTGTGGATTGAACTTTGTTTTGGCCCTCGCCCTACAGTCTTTATATTTTTATAAAAATCTCATCACCATTAATGTCTTAATTTTTTCTTTTAATATTCATCTATAATTGATCGGATGTACCAAAAATGTTATCTCCATATATGTCATAAAGTAATTCATTGAATTCATCACATCAATCACAGTCACAGCTGATGCGTTGTTCGGTGACGCTTCTGATATCAGTACGGAAGACGAGGGTGACGGTGATAAGCAGTCAGAAAGGTCGCGATCAAGATCACGCTCGCGGTCTCGCAGCCGCAGTCGAGGTAGATCTGACGATGAGAGGCGGTCCGGTGATGAAGCCAGGGGAAGCGGTGACGAGGTGAGTACATTTTATTTTATAGAAAGTACCATTTGAAGATTATTGCATTGTAATTTTTTTTTGCTATCATGTATGTGTGCATTTTTCTGTTCACATACAGGCATAAATACAGATGCACTCTTTATCCCATGACTCTCATAATCCGATGGGACCGCAAATCTGTTATGATCAGAAGATCAGACGCAACGTGTATGTTTACCAATGTATACACTTCCAGCTCTCAAAGACCAGGCAGCTATTGAAAAATTTTCGAGGGAATAAATCTCAATATATGAATATACTTAAATATAATAATTGATATCGTAGAACTGAGCCACGATCCTGGCGGAACAGAGTAGCCATATCAATTTATTTTATTACCTAAGTGCAATTCAAAAACAATTGCATTCCCCAAGAGCAGCTCGACAGCCTTTAAAGCCAGCAAATAATTAATTTAAAATAAATATTTATGTACAGGAAGCTAGAGATAAACCGGAAGAAGAAGAAGAAGTGGAAATTCCAGAAACTCGCATTGATGTAGATATGCCCAAGATATGGACAGAATTAGGAAAAGAGCTACATTTTGTAAAACTACCTAACTTTCTGTCAGTTGAGACTAGGCCTTATGACCCCAGCACGTATGAAGATGAAATAGACGAAGAGGAAACACTGGACGAAGAAGGTCGAGCAAGGTGAGGTTTAATTCATTACAATTAGTTTAGAAGGGATAAATTATGAGAGCTCGTAGCTTTTTAATGAAAACATTTCAAATGAAATGTACTTATATCCTAAACTTCTTATTTGAACATATTTTGTAAAAATATTTATGTAATATGTATATTATATTTTGATTTTACCTTAAAAATTGAAGGTATAGATGTTTGTGTGTACTTTACGAACGTTTACGTACTTTCTTTCGCCTCGTATATTTTATGAAATAAATGATAATATAAACTCGGTTGCTTAAACCGGCTGTCCCTTTCGTCGAGTTTTCTTGACGCTTTCTACTATAACCTATATATAGTAAAATTAATTTGTATTTACAGAAAATGTAATAATACCTAAGTTTAGTTAAATTAAAAATTCAACTATATTGTCACCAATATTATGTCACTATGAAAATATTAATATATCTGCTTCATACCGAACACCGATAGTGATTTTACGAAATGCAGTCTCAACTCCTCCCAAAATCATACGTTATCATTACAAGGGATGTTTAGCTCCGCCCCTTTCCGGGTTCCATATAATTTGTAATAATGACTAATCTTGTTTACAGATTGAAATTGAAAGTAGAGAACACAATGCGTTGGCGAACTGTTTTTGATAAAGAAGGCAATGCAGTTAAGGAATCAAATGCTCGTATGGTGAAATGGTCTGACGGCAGCATGTCCCTGCATCTCGGTTCAGAAATTTTTGATGTTTACAAACAACCGTTACATGTAAGTTGAAATATTACTACTATATTAGGTATCTTATAATAATTTATCTTTTTCATGGTCAATTTATCAAATTGCTTTTTTTTTTAAATATATTTGGATTTTTTTGGATAAGAGGAATTCATTGTAAGACTTTAATGCTTGATTTTTCCAGGGCGACCACAACCATCTGTTCGTCAGACAGGGAACAGGTCTGCAGGGGCAGGCGGTGTTCCGCACCAAGCTCTCGTTCCGACCCCACTCCACGGACTCCTTCACTCACCGAAAGATGACGCTGTCGGCCGCGGATCGCTCCACCAAGACGTCGGCCATCAAGATACTGTCACAAGTCGGAAGCGACCCCGACGCGGATAGGAAGTACCAGCTCAAGGTGCATTAGCTGCTATTAATTACTAAGTTTCTAATCGAGGTTTCTCAGTGTTACTTTATAAAAAAAAAAGTGATATATGATACCTACTGGTAGCTTAATCGTATATTTAATAGGAACTATTTTTACTTGATGATAGGGCATTGTTCAAGCCCATCAAAATCAAAATATTCTTTATTCGAGTAGGCTGTCATAAAGGCAGTATTGAATCGTCATGTTGCAGTGTTGAATTAAATGTAAAGCCACTACCGGTTTGGAAAGTATATTTTGCCCAGAAAGTCGCCAGTCTCGTACACGAGTAACTCAGCAGTTACTATTTTTCACAATTTTAATTACAGAGTATGTCAATAAAGTACATTATATCACCGCAGCAATACTCAGTAGATTTGTGTTCAAAGGCCGAATGAGCGAGTGTAACTAAAGGCACAAGGGACATAGCATCCTAGTTCCCTAGGTTGGTGGCGCATTGATGATATAAGGTATGGTTAACATCTCTAAGGAGGCAATGTCCGTGGGCGCCGGTGACTTCTTATTAATATATGTAGGTATCAAACATGTAATAAATAACTAACCAACGAAAACGTCACACTAACCAACGAGGTACACTATAATGAGACTAAACTACAGAAAGAGGAGATGGAGCTCCGCGCCGCGATGCGCTCGCGCGCCAGCGGGCGGCCCAAGCGGCGCGCGGCGGCGCGGGCGGCGCGCCACGACGACTCGGAGGACGAGGGCGGCGTGTCGCTCGCCGCCATCAAGAACAAGTACAAGCAGGGCCAGAAGGGTGAGCGCACTGCAGATATGTCCATATCACTATCTCTCATCGATGAGCAGTACACGTATCGACGAAAGATCAGTTCCCACGCTCGTAGTCTCAAGAATGAATATAGATTTGTCCATCACTTGTCCCGGTATCTACTGATTAGGTCGCGTCCCCAGCGCGGGTGGCACCCGACTGGTGTGCGTTTGTGATCTTTATTCGTATAAATTGGTTTTAAATTAATTATTTTTATTTATTTTTCATTTCCAGCGACAGCCGGTGCTGCTATTTATTCGTCTGAATCTGATGGTTCCGACGTGGAAACGCGTCGGGCGAGACGACTGGACAGGGCGAAGGCTCTGAAGGACTCTGACGACGAAGGGAGTGAAGCTGGAGACGCGAACACCCCCCAGAGAAGTCAGAGCGGGTCGGGTTCGGGCAGTGGAAGCGAGTAGATACGAAAAACAGACAAGATCCTGACGAATGTATATAGTATGATAGGATAAGAGTTAGATGTAAAATTTATTGATTACAGTTGAAAATAAATGTATTATTTACTCAATTATAGTTGGATTAAGTTTTAAAACCCTTAACAGTGGAGCTCGTTAAATAAAGGTCAAGAAGCAGACAATATAATATATCAGAGTTAATCTTTGGGCATATATAAAAATAGTCTCTTGCGCCAAATTATAAAAGCTTATTCTGCATTTAAACCGAAAAAAACAATTCCCCATATAATGAGCAAGGATCGCTGTTAAATGAGTAGATGTCAATAAATATAGTCTCCAAAAACAAGACAAATATGTGTTAAAACTGGTCTAAACTTCTCTCAAAATTATAAAGAGTAACAGATTGAAAACGAGATAGATTTTTTTTATCAGGATTTTTTATTTATCTCTAAAAACACGTTAGCTTCGTACACTATATTCCCCACACCAATTATTCGCCATAGACCTTCGTCGTCCTTCGTTACATTCGGTATAGTGAAGCCACAGGAATCTAAGTTATTTCTATCTCTGTCATAAAATCTGTCAAACGTAGACCTGGGGGCAGTAATTTGACAGCTTTGAAGATTTCTTACAGGATAAGCAAAACGCAGTTCCAAATCTTTACCTTCATCTAATTTAGGTTTCGTTGGAAACGTCGGTATGGATTCTGAAAATTCAAAGTCTGTATAAAAGAAGACCGCTATTTTATAGCCATTTATAAAAATAAAAAAATAAAAGCCTGCCCAACTAGTGATTGCGGCAACGTAACGTTTTAATTATCGATTATTTTATTGGTACTAATTGATAATATATAGTATCGATTATCGATTTAAAAAAAAACTTGTTTGATGAAAAATGATTTTTATTATATTTTCGGCGATTTCTATTAATTGTGTTTATTATTATTAAATGAAAAAAAAATGCAACTACTATAAATTAAATTTTACAGGCATTTTAAATCGCATGACCTATTTGCCAAAAAAATAATTAAATATATATTATATTAATATTAAAAAGATATAAAAAAAAACGTACACCTAAACGTGAATCATAATTTTTAAGTTACCTGTTATTTCCACCGTAATAACTTGGAACACTTCAATCCAGTCTCCATCATTTCCTTTATAATAGGCACTTAGTATCCAATTTCCGTTATCCTCCTCGCCGGTCCCAACATAAAGTCATTCGCTAATAAACTCTTCTCTTTTTCTCTGAATATGTCTGTTAAATCTTGGCAGTTTTTTCCATAATTAAGATTGAATATTTTGTACTTATTTATAGGAGTTATTATAGCCTTAATTTTTCCTTGAATATATTGAATGACGATGTCATAATCTTGGCAGTTTTTTCCATAATTAAGATTGAATATTTTGTACTTATTTATAGGAGTTATTATAGCCTTAATTTTTCCTTGAATATATTGAATGACGATGTCATTATAATCGTCATTAATTGATGACTTTTTGTAGTCAAACATGTCACGGCTTATGTTTAATTTGAGTTTCATAGTGTCGCCATTTGGTTTGCTAAGGAAATAAAGTGTTTCACTATTTATGATGGGCGCTGATAAAATAATGATGTCGCCCAGGCCTGTGGGTATGTGTAATGGTTTGAGTTCTACTTTAAATTTACCTGTAAACAATAACAGGAACTTGTTATCTAAACCAGGTAATACATTATGTGTTAGAATATTATGCACAAATGATGGTACCCACCGAAGTTTGTGTCATACAAGATAGACGACCAAATGGACTACCAAATGATATGTGGTCAGTACCGCCCATAGACTATGGTGATGTAAGACATAACATTTTACTCAGTGATAGAGCTTTGTGCAAGCCCGTCTGGGTTCTGGCTATAGACACTTAAGCTATAAAAAAATTCAATCATCAACCTCGGGAGGTAAGATGTTATGTCTTTTGTGGAGGCAGTTACACTGACTCACTCACCCTTCAAACTGGAATACAACAAAATTGGGCGGTAGTTTCGGAGTACTTAAAAATCTTGACGAATATTAATCTTATTCTATCCCTCTTATTACCATATTTAAAGGATGGCATTCTGCCCAAAGATAATTAAAGGCCAGGTTCCATGGCTTATACGTGCTTCAGGAAGCAGTGTTCAGTTCATGAGAAACAGGATTATACACACCGCTATCGTCTTAACTTCGGAATGCTACTTTAAATTGTTTAATAAAGAATCCAAAAATACTTTGAGTTTCTTTCGCTGGGTTTTTTCGGGGTGAGGTGTTTCTTTGAGAACCGATGGTAGATTTTTTGATATTCAATAAGTAAGTGTATGATTAGTTATAGCTATTAAATTTATAAATCTTGTTTTAGCTTAGCTTTTTTAAGTTAGTCTAAATAATTATGACGGATTTGATCAGGCCTCTTCTCATACAAAGTCTTCTAGCGTTCTGGCAAATATAATATATAATATTACCAATCAAATACGATGAGATTAAGATGACAAACAATTATACTACTTTTTTAATTTGATATAATGTTAACATTGTAATATTTCTACTTTTTTTTGGTTTAATTTCCGTTTAGCCCATACCTCCGATTGATCTGAGTTTTGGTAAACATGTGGATTTCGATGATCGAAAATAATTCGATAATTTATAAAAAATATAGGAAATAAAAAGATAGACATTTTGTCCAATACAATTATTGTGTAGAGCCTAATCATTTCTGATAAAAAAAATTAATGGTCAAAAATCTATATATTTCGCCAACCTCCACTATTTTCGCTAGCAGGGAGAGCTTTTCTACGAATATTAGGCTCATTAAAAGGTGTTATTACCATTTACCTTACCATTACCTATTTCGAGCTTTATTACAATATTTATCAACAGAATTTCGATTCGTGTCGTCTTCGGCGCTGCGGAAGGTGCAGATAACATTCGTTATCAGCGCGTCAAAATATATAATTATGTGAACCAAAATTCAGATCAATCGGTAGTACGGGCTGAACGGAAGTACACCCAAGATTTTTGACATTGACAACTAGGTGTTTATTTGGTCTAACCCGAGATTTGAACCCAGTCCATCGGAATCTGTGTCATAATGATAGCTACTAGATTAGCGTAGCACTCAGTATTAAAAACATAAATAAGCAAGTGTGTGTGTTTTTTATTACAAAATATAATCATATTTTTTTTATCTATTTAAAGTTTACACGAGTAAATAATATATATTAAAATATTTGAAATTAGTAGTAAACAGAAAATTCTATTACTAAATAAAACTTTAAAGTCATAATTCGTTGAAAATGAAACATTGTTTAAAACTATAAACTAGAAATCAAAATGAAATTGGCGTGAATTTAATGAAACAGAGAAAGAATTTTAGTAACTACATCGGCCAATTTAATGTTTTTTAACCTCGTCGGGCTAGTGGCTGACTAGTATAATATTTGAAATTTTATGAGACTGCAAATTCGAGGTCCTGGGTTCAAATATCCAATACTTAAATTTTATAGATTTTTCGATCAAGAAAACAGTTCATATTAGGAAGTTGATAGTCATATATTGGAGATGGTCTATGATGTCGCATGATCCTTTATGAGCATGAATAGAGTATCAGTTTCTTAACAGAGGCTAGTTTTCTCTATTTTTATCAGTGTGTCTCCAATTGATGGCCTAGAAGCTTGAACACTTAAATTTTTAACGAAGATTGTGGGTTCAACCAGGCTGGACAAGAACCATTGTTTTTTGATCTCAAAGAAATGTTAATACTTTAGTTCATATCTCGATGTTGAAGGAAAACTTAATAATAAAAACTGCAGGATGAAATTCTACCACATGTATATCAGCTAAGCATTAATAATTAATATAACAAATAAACCAATACGACTCGGCATGACACGAAATTTTATGACTTGGCACGACACATCACTACACATAAAACGACACTACTCGACATGACATTTAGTGTCGTTTACGGCATGATACGAAACGACAAGTAAACACAACATACGAAAGAACGCAACACGCATATATAGTATATAACAATACCGGTATAGTACGCTAGTTTTGTACAAAGATTTAACAAATCATTCCGATATCGATTACTATTCAAATATAATATTTAATCGATTACTTAACGTTCAAAATCCTTGAAGACTTTCATCGTTTAAAGGAAACATATGTTGGATTCAAATGGGTACCAAAAATATATCACCGTATTCAGCTATACTAACTTTTGATATCCGGTCCGTTATGTGTTGTCATTCGAACACACGTTGATGTTAAAATGTGTGTAAAAAGGGCGACGAATTTCAAAACACGCGCGTACATATCTTCGACGTTACAAACAAACTGATAGAAATAATGCGACAGAAAACGATACCGCTTGAATAATTTGTTAAAAATAAATGTTTAATGAAATTTCGATTTAAAGAAATACAATTTAATTCTCTAATTTTTATTAAATGAAATCAATTAACTAACTAATTATCTGTTTTTACTGTTTAAAGCGGAGTTAATATTTTTTTATTTGTTATTGTAGGCGCTATCAAGAATATGTTTTTTTTTTGTAAATAAAAGGACTAGTTACAAGCAAACTCGACATAACTTATACAAAATATTCATACCTAGGTATCTTATAAATAGTCATAGGAAATATATTATGCGTGTTAAATATGTGAAATTTAATGTGTAACGATGTTACTAGAACAGTCATACAAAGATGTTCTTTATTGAATTAATGACAAAACAAGTAATGAGGTCATATTGCTTAATTTTCTTAAAACTGATCAAAGATGTCGTTGATCCAAGAAAATAATGTTGTAGTTTAGTAAATTGAGAAAAATACTTGTTAATGGTAATGTTTTATTAGTACGTAAGCTCAAGCTAAAAATGCTATTAAATAATTTTTTACTTACAACGAATACTTAAAATTGTTTCTCTTTGTAACTTCTATAATATTGATATTACAAGTGTCACACAGTGTGACTGTTGATTGGATTACGTAATTAAAGATTGATTTGAATTCTCCCTGAACATGAAAACGATGTTAAGTCCCCCTTTACGTTACATATAGAAACCTTACGCTCATATTCGACATTGACAAATGACAAATGTAATGTAATAAAATTATTATCATCGGTTGAGGACTTGATTTCAAGCAATAATCATCAATAGAATGACCTAGAACTATTAGCAAATGATTAATTTTTTTTTGTATGTTCCATGCTACGAGAGAGTTTTGTGGCATGATTCAGACGCTCAGTATCAGAGAAAGGAAATGAGCAAAATTTTTTAAACTTGGTGCGCTATCATGCAAAAATGTAGCTTAAGATAATCATTTTGAATAATGCTTACGGCCGTAATAAGAATGCTTAAATTTTGGTATGTTTGCAATAATGGGTAATGGAAGGTATGAGTATTATTTCCTACAGCGTACTATAAAATACTTCAACTATATTCAGCGTTGCTGGTCTCTTTAATTGGGTTTTCGTATATCTGCCTCGCACTTACTTTACTAGCATGATCGCAGATAAGCGCCATCAAATAATGCTTTATCGAGTAATTTCTTATCATTGTCGAATATTGTCCGATAATGTTATCGTGTTTAAATATAGAGAATATTTTAGCAGATTATGTACGCATTAAATATAAAAATTGAATACCTTGTTACTATAAATATTTTGTAATAAGGATCTTTCAAATTCGTTTAGTCAACGTAGAAATATTCATTCGCAGTTGACACATAATTTTACAGCAACTCGCAACTAAGTCGCAGTACCAAATTAGTGATGAATTTATCCCTTTTTCAAACAGTCTCGAATACATTATTATTATTAATGAGTTTGTGTAAAGCCAACAAATCGATATAGCGAACACGATACAATTAATTTCTTACTCTAATACTGAATGCTTTAATGAAATAGGCCTTACTTCGAAAAGGCTGATGCTCTTAGATATTACGAGCGACTGTCTAAAATCTTAATGGTTTTGTTTGAAGTTGAAGTTGTTAATGATAATGGCGTCTGTTATCTACAATTTAACAATTAACACTTGACCGACTTCGGTCAGGTTTATATCGGTATGTCTTTTAAACATATGTCTAAATATCTCGTTGGTCTAGTTATATTCATATACCGGTATCCGAGATTCATATGGGGGTTCTGGCCCAGGATCGGATCCATTTTGAATTTGGTTTTGATGTCAAGTAATTCTTTAATTCTGACCCGAGATGGCCTAGTGGTTAGAACGCGTGCATCTTAATCGATGATTGCGGGTTAAAACCAGCCAATCACCGCTGAATTTTCATGTCCTTAATTTGTGTTTATAATTCATCTCGGCGTTGAAGGAAAACATCGTGTGGAAGCCTGTATGTGTCTTATTTCAACGAAAAGTCTACCACATGTGTGTTCACGAACCCTCATTGGAGCAGCGTGGTGGAATGTGCTACTTCTCCGCAAAGGAAGAGAAGGCCTTAGACCAGAAGTGGGAAATTTACAGGCGGTTATTGTCAAGTAATTCTTGGTACCAGATTTAACTTCGCTACATTAAGGGAGTCCCGTGGCTCAGAGAGCACGTGAAGTCATTGCTCCTACGCTCTCTGGTCATGTTGGATTGTCGTCCTCTCGAGGAGTAAGAGGAAAAAGAGCTCTGCACGTATCGGTCCTGACGACATAGTGTTTGTTTATTAAAAGTCAATTTTTCGAGACATTTCAATTTGCCTGTATATTAACACACATACAAATAGAAATTTTAATACCTATCATTATTAAATTAAAAGTCTAATATATTAAATTCAATTTTAATCAGAAGATAACTTTGAGTTTATTAATACATTTTTAACAATTTTATTCAATTTACAAAAGAGAGATTAAATATGCCTACATATATACTCGAAGTCCTTAATATTTGTGGTTATATTATGTTTCTAGAAACATAAATTTACGAATTTCTTTATATTTATACAAATAAGTTGATCATGCAGCATTTTGAAAACGCCCCCCGGCACAATATTTACAATGAAACAACTTTTAGAAGTGGATTTTAATTGTATAAAAGAGTAGATAATTAAATTGTAATTTAAGCGGCAACTGCCGTTGCTTCAACCCATCGCGAGTACGCTGAAACTCTAGTGTTGATGTTTGGATAACGACTAGTACCACAACCTGATGTCCATGAGTAAACGCCTACCACCACGCCGTTGTGCAATAGAGGGCTACCTGTGTCACCCTATAAAACATAAAATAAAATGTTATACATAATGTTAATAATCTGCATAGTACAATGAAACAATGCAAATGGACGAAGAGTTGTCGTCCATCGTCTTGGTAGAATCGATATTCCAAACCGAAAATGTTTAAAAGCTAAAACTCGACAATGGTAAAAATCGCGTTTAGGAAATTTAAGAAACAAGAAAATATTCTTGTTTGATATTATCACAAATGGTCAACTTTTATATTTCTATATACTTGGTGGTAGGGCTTTGTGCAAGCTCTTCTGAGTTTACCCACTAGTTTCAGCTTCGTATGTTTTAGGTTTAAAAATCTCAAGGGACAACTTAGGCTACGCTGTTCCTTGGGGTTCAAGCTTCACACCAAATTACACCAAATTCGATTCAGTGGTTTAGCCGTAAAGCGTAACATTAGTGAGTACTAGAATAGACGTTTCAAAGTTTAGTCAATTGTAAATCAGTGTATATTATAAGTTCTTTACTTTTTATAAATTCTTGTGAATTGTCAAAAGTGATTGTAATACCTTCAACAAAAGATATTTTTATTTTCGTATGTGAAAACTATTAATTAGGTATTTATAATAAGTGATTATTAGTATGTAGTTTCGCTATATACCTGGCATTGTCCTCGAACCCCAACGTCGAGCCAGCCAGCACAAAGCATATTACTAGTGACGCTGAAGTTCTCCTCAGCGTAGCGGCTAGCACATGTTTGCTGGTCGTTCACCCAGATTTGGACCTGGCGCAATTCTGGAGAAAGCGGTGATGATACCTAAAAAATTCAGCAGAAACTTAATTCAAAACAAATTTGTTTGAATATCTCTGAAGAATATATTTATTTGGATTCAGAGGACATTTCCGTTGTACGTGCGTGTGCAGTGTTTTTTTACGTGAACTTTAACTAAATATTGCCAACTTATATTTTATGTAATAGTAAAATTCATTAGGTTTACCGAGGTGACACCCCATCCGATGGCCCAAACTGGCTGATTGTTGGCCAAAAGATATGAACCACCAGCTATATACGCAGCTTGAACGTTTTGCCCAAATGCGATGTTCACAGAGGTTCTCAACACTGCAATGTCGTTTACTCTGGTTGCGGTCAAGAAGTCAGGATGGACAGTAATTCTTCGGATGAGGTAGACAATACCTTGTCTGTTGGAGTACGACGACCCAACTCTAGCACGCCACCAAAGCATTGAATCGACCCTGTCAGGAGTAAGGCATTAGTAATCGTCAATATATTTTATTCTTACATAAAATACTATTAATATATAAAGTAAACGTTATTATGAATGAACGTATGCCAAGGAATTTAAATGTTTTCAACGATGAGAATTATATTAGATTATATTTTCTTTATTCTTTTAGAATTTTCTGTGATTAATTATATTATGACAACTAAATTATTGAAATAATTATATGAATTTCTAAATTATTCTTGTTTCTGTTCGTATTCTATGCGTTCTTAAACATCGTTCATCGGATTGCTTTGAAACGCTGTAGTTGCCAAAGTATCAAACTTTTGGAAATGTTCATTATTTGCGTAAAGTACTAGAAATAATATAGCAAAATATAATTAATTAAAGTAAAACGAAGTCAAAGACAACACTCACACATTGTTGGTTACGAAACAGGAGGCTGCTGATAGTATCGCTGATGTGGATATGATTGTGCCACCGCACGCTTGCGTGAAGGGCAATGCTCCCGGACTACTCAGAAGGGATGTCGCGAATGGGTATGCCCTTATATCAGCAACGGTACCTCCAGAAATTCTCGTCAGGTTTGCTATTATAAATATTATAATTGTTTTATTTTTTATTAAAACAATTGTAAGAGAAAGAAAAACCAATATTCTCGACCTTCTCCGAAACTAAGAAAAATTGTGTTCCTCCTGTTTGTGTGAATAACAATTGAATAAAAATGTTACTACATTTAGTACTGCAATCGGGAAGAGGCTGCAAGGTCAAACAGTATCTAGTGTCATTTCAGTCAGCTCAGACGGCATTGGAAACTACAAGGAATAGCGTAAATGCCTTACCCGGAAATTGAACTTACTGGGTGTAACAGTAGTATAAAATACACTTCTCTCTATAGTTTATTTTAAAATGTTATAACCTCCACGTAAAGTTCTCTTTTATATATATTTGCCTTTGGAGTTTATTAAAAAAATATATTTCTTGTAGTAAGTTATTATAAGGCATTTGCAACATTGAACATTTGAAACATTATCATCCTTATTTCTTCTCTGACTTCAGGAAGCGTTTGCTATACCTGCCGTATTCGCAGTTCAACGAGGTTACTAAGCTATGTCCATAAAAATTGTTAACGAAGTAAAAAGTCGCAGGATCGATTCTGACCACTTGGGCTATAATATCGTCCCCACTCCTAATAACTCGTGTTGGGAGTTGGACGATAATAAGCTTAAAAGGATAAATATTAATATTATTAATTCCTTAATCAATTTGGGGTATTACCGATATTATGTAAAAAAAAATCTAGCCTTAGATTTGAACTCTCGAGAACTGTAGTCTTATGATCACAAGCTCATTCATAATTTAGACAGAAATTTGTTCATTTTACACTACCACGCGTCTGTCATGAATAAAAGCCATATAGCCGTATATAGTTTTGATTATCCAAGATTAAATAAAACCTTCAATTTATACGTACCATTGCTGGTTGAAAACACACAAATAACAGAAAAAACAATTAATAAATTCATTGTAATGTTTCCGTAACAAGTCCTTCAATTGACTGAAGAAATCTTTATCTTTATAAATATCTAACGATATTGATAATTTTTTTTTAAATATGTTGATATTGAACTAATTCCTTTCGGACTTCATTGTGATAATTTCGATATGGTATTTTGAAGTACTACAATTTTAAGATTAGAATCTTTGTTAATAATTACCATAATAAATATATGTACAATAATTTATCTTTCTAATAGTGAAATATTTTTAGAATTGAATAATATCGGTAATTACCCAATACATACTAAAAACGAACATTACCTTTTCATAATATTAGTATAGACTTATTAGGAAGTAGTCGTTGCTCGCAAATATGCTTGCTTTTTAAGGGTTTATATCCCCGTACAAGATAGGATATGCATTCCATCGTTCTATCGACTGTTATATATCATATTTTCTGTTTCTCATCACTAGCCTGTCTGTCAAAAAGATCAAGCTAACTTGACCAGGGTATAGTCGGAGTTAGGCTTAAAAGAGTTCACTGGATTTCAAGCTTGTTTTATGCCAAAAATCATATTCGTTTCAGTTGTTTGGCCGTAAAAGAACGATAGATAGAGTTACTTTCGCATTTATAATATTGGTTAATAATATGTTGCTTTTTTATTAATAGTTCTTCTTATAAAATTACAACACATTTTACAGAGAAAAGTAAGGTATAAAGAGAAAAATAAAGTAGTTATCTTGTTATTCTCTTGTATTTGTAGACAAATCTAAAAAATACTATATGTCTACGCCATGCTATGTGTTAAGCCGAGCCGAGTCGAACCGAGCCCAGCAAAGAGAAGCCAAGCCACAGTCAAAGCCAAAGCTATGCCACGACAGTTAATGCTGGAACTGTCCGCCATGCCCGCCTGTCGACAATGTGACTTATAATGTCCAATACCATTAAAATTCTGTTAATCAGTATCTTTCAATGTCATATTTTTTGGTAAATCAGATTTTTTTTAATCTGTGCGGGATCAAAAGCCATTAGGTAATTTAAATTATAATTAATGATATTTATGCCATTGCAACCAATCTTCCTGTAAGAGAATACGTTCATCCATTAATACTGAATTTACAGAATCATTTATTGTGTCTTAAAATGCAAGAATGCAGATTTCCTTCTTACGTTTTTTGTAGAGCAGTTCACATTTGTACATGATTCTTCAAGAATAAAATATCTAAATCGTGTTCGAATTTCTTTTCTATCATAACTATCGAATAATTTCCTCAGTTGGCCAATAAATTAATTATATTAATTTATTTTATTATGGCATTATTTAAAAGAACCGAAACATGTTACGTTATTCTCGTATCTGACTGAATAGTTACGAAAAATCCAGCTGCGCTCAACGCAATTTTCCTTCAATATTTCTTTTTCAAGGAAATCAACCCACTGATACTTTGAAGATATATAGCGAAAACTGGTAACGTGCCCTTCGTTTGTTTGCAGTGTTATATCAATAAAAAAAAAGAAAAGTCTTCCAATTGCAAGTCTTTGATCCGTTTTCTTCATCGCAGCTATAATAAAAATCAGATTTAGAAACAACATTCCGATTCGTAGTGTTAGAAATATTTACTTATTTGCATTATATTTATATTATAATTATATATTCCTTCATATATATTTAATAAAATGATATATTTTTATTGTATCCGATTTCAGAAAAAATTGTGTAATCGATTTCAGAATGTCATTCGTATGGCTTTAAATATATAATACCTTTTTTCCCGCGTAAACATAGAAATATATTTCCTCATATAGTGAAGGTATTTCTATAAGCAAAATGCATTTGGAATCGATTAAAAATCCTCTTTTTTCATCTAAAGAAACTCATCTTTGCCGATTTTCATTTTTAGATAGCAGCACAAAACTCTTAAACGATTATAAAATAAAAATATTGATTACTTACTTTAATTTTTTTTTTTTTTTGCCAGTACTAAAAGTATGAGCATGAGCATTTACCAGGTAACAAATATTTAAACAATGGTTTAAAGGAGATCTGAAACTTAGAACAGTCAACACTAAGAGCTTTTTATTTTTGTAAGTTTGTTACAAATAAAATAACCAAAAACATTTTCACATTTTTATTATGAATGGTGTATAAATTTATATTGATTAACAATTTAAAAATGTAGAGTAACAACTATAAACTTTATTTATATAAAAAATAATAATTAATGAGCTATATGTTGCCACGTGAAGTCCTATGCATAACTTTATTACTGTAATGTATAATAAGTACATACAAACGTCAAAAAAGCAACCATCGAGAAGAGGGCGATTTTTAAAAAGAATTCTGTCAAACACACTAATTGTCTTAATCATTCTTAATTTGAAATCTAAAAAATTACGAAATAATTGGAATTAAAATTATCGATGATGTAGATGCTTTTTAGTTATCTGTTAATTCATGTTTTGAACGAATTTGAATGAAGTTTAGTTTACTTTAGAGGAATCATATATCTGTGAAACTAAGCAGCTGTGGCGGTGACCTTAGTTGGTTGGTTGTTCTGCTGTTCAACCGTCTTCCTGATGAAACTGTTTCTTATGGTACTGGCTCTTGCATATGCCCAACGTCTGTTATTTTTCGGTCCAAGGAAAAATGCCAATACCACCATTACCAAACCGACTACCATAACTATGATCCATGTGACTGGTAGACGGTAATCTGGAAGACAGAACACATATGTTATAAAATATGTAAAAGGCGACACGTAGTAGTGTTATTCTTTACCTGTTCAATCAAAGTGGTTTATTAGTAATATTAGCCATATTACTAATAAACCACTTTGATTGTGCTTTTCTAGTAAGATATTGACCATAATCAGACATTGAACCGATGTACAAAAAATGCGGTTTTCTGGCTATAAGGATCAATACATGACATTAGCAGCCTGTAAATTTCCCACTGCTGGGCTAAGACCTCCTCTCCGTTTGAAAAGATTTGAGGCAAATTCCACCACGCTGCTCCAGTGCGGGTTGGTGGAATACACATGTGGCAGAATTTCGTTGAAATTAGACACATGCAGGTTTCCTCACGATGTTTTCCTTCACCGCCGAGCATGAGATGAATTATAAACACAATTTAAGCACATGAAAATTTAGTGGTGCTTGCCTGGGTTTGAACCCGAAATCATCGGTTAATATGCACACGTTCTAACCACTGGACCATCTCGGCTAAGAATCAATGAACCAGTAAAATTACACACACAGAGAATATGAAAACATCACGTATATGCCTCTCAATGTAACATCTTACATTGAGAGGGATATACGAAATGGTGTAAGAAATGGATTTTATTTGTCAATGTGCTATTTGTATAAGTAAATGAGACAGCTTCATTCATTCATCTAAAACTAAACACATAAAAAGCATAGAGTAGACTAATTACTTACATATAACACCACCTTCTGGAGGGGGATTGGGACCGGCAAGAGTAATGGGTGTTACTCTAGATAATTCAACATCCTGTCCCCGGATCCTGGCAACTACAGTCCAAGGATGGTTTTCTAGGATTGTAGGTTCCTTTATAGCTATACCACAATAGCCGTCTCGGAGAATGGATAAGTCGGTGTATCTTTCGGGAATAGTATTTGTTGTGAAACCTGAAGAATAAAGTATAAATGTTTTAAGCAAAATCTGTAGCACAAAAATGACGTAGAAATTAGTTCGTAGTAAAAATTCTTATACTAACAATATGATGAACTAAAATTGAGCAGATCTTTGATAATATTTTTTAAAACTATTGCTGTAGTGCAGTGCTTTTTTGGGACAAAGGCACAATTTATTACTACACCGCTATTTTTTACTGGATCATCTTTCACTTGTCTAATTTGATTCTAGTTTAGAAAATGGAAACGTAATTTACAAAGTGGTATGTTATGCTATTTTATTGTAATTACCTAAGCCATCAATACGCACAAATCGACAGTATTCAAGTGCTCTTCGGTCGTAGATCTGTGCTTCCACTATCAAATTTTTACGCTCCATGCGCTGGTTAGCTGTCATCGCGTCTGCAAATAATGGAGACAAATAAAATATCACAATTTAGATCATGAAAAAATATCACACGTATAGTAGATTAAAGAAATATGATACTGAGGATGATGATGCCTTCCTAAACAATTTCTGTTTCCGTGACCATTCGCAACAGAGACCAGCCAACATAGCAAAACGTACTATAATGCTTAAGTATATGCGGAATCATAGGTCCACTCATTATTCCCTTACTCTAATTATAATTGGAACGGCGACACACGATAGAGGAGAGTTCAGGTGTAAGACCAAAGGTTTTACGTTATTTCCTAGACACAGGAATGTATAACTGTCAAGATAATCTCAACAACAGCCTCGGTTTGGGATAACATTTGAATTCAGGTTCGGCAAAAACTGCAGTTCATAAGTTAGCTACTAAAACAACGAGCACGTCATAAAGAAATGGCGTACGTAAAAATATTATCAATTAGCTTTGGTTTTCATTTCGACAAATAACATAAATCAATTATTAAATGACATAATATATAAATTTTATCCAATTGTATATCTACATGAATAGTTAATGGGTAATGTTGTTTGTTTTGAATAAAGCACCTTGCACATTAACTTCAATCCGAGCACGTTGTTCTGCTTCTTGAACATCTGCGAGACCAACGTGGCAACCCCAGCTACCAGTGTCAGAGACGGCAAGGCTTGGGAACCTGATGCCGCACTCTCCAGCATCGAACCCAGCTCCAACGTATGTAGCTTGGTCATGCGAATCGGCTGGAATTATTAATATTTTTTTACTCATAAATGTCTTTGAAATTATTGGGAATATAATATTGTCTCAGTGATTATATAAATACGAGGATTACATCAGCTATACATTGTGTATTTAGTTTATGATAAAGAATTGGTGACATTATCGTAAAGATTGATTCTTTTTCCTATAAGACTATAAATATAAAACAAATAACTATTGTTTCTTTTCTTATCCTTTTTTGTACACTTGAGTGTACTTTAGTAACATTAACTGTAACATTAACTCAAATCTAAATGCAGAGTGCAGTACACGATCTTGAAATGTCATCACGTTTTATGAACTTTTGAAGCGCCATTTTGATGCGTTTCAAATTGTTTCAACATTTCTTGTGCGAAAAACTATGTGAGTTCCTACAATGTACCGCAAGTTTTCTCATTCACAATATTAAGTATAAATAAAATCAGAGATCGTTCCCCGGGTTTGTACCACTTTGGCTTTTTAAGGTTATTAACTGCTGTAATGTTATGGTGTTTATCTTACTAGGTCCGACATTGAATACGGTGCCGTTTCGAGCTCGGAAGTAACAGTAGCGAATGGCGGACTGGACTGAGCATGTCATGGTGACACTGTCACCCACCACACTGTTAACCACAGGTCTGTCTGCTGTTAGAGTAGGCTCTGAAAATTACATGATTTGAAAATAAATATAATTATATTTTTATTTTCCATAAAAGTCAATACAAGTAATTATAATAAAAACATAAATATTTATTAATCGTCTTAATTACTATATTTAAACATTTAAACGAGAACTGAATTAAACATTTTAAATTTTTTAATTAACAAATTTCCATAAAGTATTTTTTTCAAGAAGAAAGTCAAGTCGTTATTCCGCTAGCGGGGAGTTGCCGAAAGCCATGTATCGACCGTGTCTATAAATGTAAATGAATAATTATGGCGCTCTCACGACGTATAAAATTACCGGTTATGACATCTTACTTATTCTAATACACATTTACGACACACAATTTCTTGTACACACCGGTAACAATTGCAGCTACTACTTCAGGGTCTCTCATAGCCCAGGGACAAAATACACCTAAAAATCCGTAATAGGTCTCCCCTTCAGTTTCTACAGCACAACGCCAAAGACCCAAGTCTCGGGTGAGAGGACCTGTGATCAGGATACCGCAATCATGTGTGTGGAGGTCAGATTTATAGCTGAAAAGAAAAATAAATTTCTTTGAGTTACAAGACATTGAAAATAAAAAAGCATTTTAGTGAAATAATCAACCCACACTTTCAACATAAAATTGGATACCATAAAAAGTTGGTATTCAAAAAGAATTATAAAGGTCTGATTATTGTTTATAAAAAATGAATTATGGTTAATGTAAATGAAAACGTAGTTTCGAAACCCATTACAAAATGTCAATAAAAAAATATACCTGGTACCAGCTCCATGGAAGGTATATCTACTTTCCCCAACACCTTCATTAGCTAATAAGACGCGACCAGATGGGTCACGGAATTTACACGAACGGACTGGGTATGGACTTGTGACATTACAAGACAATGAGACGGTAGGTTTATTGGCTATCACTTGGGTCATTACCAACGGCTTAGGATCTAGAAATTAAAAAAGAAAAACACATTATTTTCAGGAAAAATTCTCAATCGGAAACATCGATGATTTATTCCATAAGATAAGGCATATCAATAGTAAAGATATTCTAACCAGCTTCTACAATCGTAACACGGAACTCTGAGTTTGTAGTGAGGACTCGACCAGGTAAGCCGACATTCATCCTCCAAACACCTTCATGTGCCTTTGATGCTCTGTCGATAGCGACCTTACATCTACCGAAACCATCATAAAATGTTGAGCCATCTGGGCCAGTTAAGGAACAGTACACTGCATCTTCTGCTCCAAGACTGACTGAAACTGGTCGATCTTTGTTCCATACAAGATTTGTTGCTCCTCCAGTCGCAGCAACTAAAATTGAAAAAGTCTTTAAATTAACTTTTCTTATTCTAAAAGAATATATTATTCTAAAAGATTGTAAATTTCTTAACATAACAATAAAAGCTTGTAAATGACTCACGTCTGTGAAAAATAGCGAAGCATTATTGCGTTACAAAACCAACATTGATTTGTGCAATAGAGACAATAGTTTCACTTATTTATAAATGTTAACATAATAATTAAATAAAATTATTATTGAATGAATAAGAGTATATTGAATGAATATTTATTCATCATATAAAAAAGAATTACCATTTACTGTCACACTAATGGGGGCCCTATAAACGATTCTATGTCCATAAACGATATTCCATTCTCCACTTTGTGTTGTTTGAAGGTTCCTAACAATAAAACCACAGTTTTCAACGAATCGACTATCTTTTTCAAAGGCATTATATTCATTTCCATCAGGTCCCAGAAGTCTGCAAGTATCATAATTAGGTATAGAATTCTTCAATCGAGCGTAGAGATCATTGCCTTCGACTACAATAACTTCACTTACAGAGGCATCAACGAATTCTGTAATATTAAAAATAATCTCTATAGCATACAGCAGATGTCTTAATTTGTTACTTAACATATTTAAAAAAATGCTTAATTCATTTTTTATCATCATTATCAGGACATCGATTTTATCATTTAAACGTGACTAGATACGCGTACGCTTTCAATTATTAAGGATTAATATACTAATAACCAATAATACCTTCGACATGGATTGTAAATGGTAATCTTCTTATAATATTTTCGGAAAATCTTGAACCTTCAGCTAACAGCGACCAATTTCCAACAACATCATCGGAATTGATGGTAATTCTTATAGCACAAGTAGCGCCTGGGTGATTGATTACTTCGATGTCTTCTAGATTCAACTCTTCGAAGCTGTGCCGTGTACCCGAAGGTGTTATAAGGATACATCTCTCACTGGTTACAAAGGCATAATCTCTGATGAAAACTGTGTGATTGGCACCTATTGTAGTATCAAAGTACTGGCCTTCTAAATCTTCTATATCTGCAGTATCGCTTTCAACATCATCATCGTCTGCAGTATTGTCTAGAATTGTAACGTGTTTTGTTTAATTTTATTACATTCACCTCTCTGTAATTTCTAAAATTATAGATATCGATATTTTTAATTATACTATACTTTCAAATGTTAATTGATAAATATATTTCAAATTTGTAGTCTAACCTGATGTTTTATTCACAGTTACATTGTAAGATTGTGATAGAATAGATCCAGTAGATAATTCCGATTTAAGTGTCCACACGCCGTTATCGTTCACATCGATGTGGTTCACATTAGCTTGACATTGAGTTACGTCTGTGTCTGGTAATAATTGAAATTTATCATTTCCTTCGTCATTTGGTTTAAATTCAACTTTTAAGCCGCTTGGTGTTTCTAGATAACATCTTTCTACCTCGTTAGTAAATGTCAGGACAACAGTACGTAAAGTTGCACCTTCGTCAAGGGTCAACAATGTTGGCGGATTTTGTCCGTATGTATAACCTGAAATTTTTTAGTTTTATAAAATACTAAAAATCAACTTATTTTTATATTTATTTATATGAATTGGGCAATGTGTAATAAATACAAAAATATGCTGTTATTTATTAAAAATTGTTATCCGTTCTTATTATCTAACTAGTAAATGAAATTAATAATCGTATAAAGGAATATCTATGATTAGATTTCTACATCTATATAATTTCACATTACGTTAGAAGTTTGTGTGAGTAGGGTCTATATTGAACAACCTTACAATTATAAATACGTGTATATAAGAGACTAGGGAAAAGGGACTTTGATAAATGATACACTTATTTTTGATATCTGAGTAGTTCAACGACTTAAAGTAGTCTAGACTACAGTAAGTTATAGATAAGAGAGATGTTGCTAAAGGAAAAACACAATATAAGTGAACAGATCGTAAAAGATCTTTAATTATAAATAATAACTAAAGATACTGCGCAAACCAAGTCGATTAAAATGTGCAAAATATTTTTAACGTTGATTTATTTATGACTTACAAGAATTTAACTTCTTGAATTAAACACAATCGATACTTGATATTTCTACAAAGAGTACTTCAGAAAGGTTTGCATTCAACGCTGCCTCAAAAATAATATCACCCAATAAAACCTATAACGCAAATAATAGTTGAATAAAAAAAAACTTCATTCAATTAAATTAAATATGTAAAAATAAAAACGAGTAATTACGCAGAGTATGCAATATCACGAATATTTAACATTATTTCTAAAGATGTTAACGTCGGTTTCGCATTATAAATACTCGATAAATAATGATTAATTTATTTATTTAGCTTAAGTTAACACCGTCGCTTAAGTAATACCATTTAAGGCATTCGAGAATCATTTAATAATATTATAGAGAAATAAATTATACATCGGTATTGGAAATTTTCACATAATAATCTTTTATACATAAACAATGGCTGTTTATATTAACGTATGTATATGTTTTCAACAGTTTTTCGCCAGTTTATATATTTAGCTGCTCATCCAATGCTAAGATACATTTTTACCTAAAGATAATGGGATATTCCGCATCGGGACATTTGGGTGGCTAATTTATTAACAGGCTTTACTGCAGGCAGGCAGGTGACTTTACACTGACCTATTTATTAAAAAAGTTAACTACAACCTCTGTAATTTAATTACAATGGATTGTACACTGACGGACATCTTTGGAGATAATAAAAAATATAAAAATAAATTCATAAAAAAGCGATTTCAAATTTAAATGCCATCAAACGAGAAGTATCCTCATTACTAACGCCCCCAAAAAGAAAGATTTTTCCTCATCGCTTCATAAATGACTGAGTTCTAAGGGAACAAACATCAAAAAAAGCAAATAATCAAATTGATTTTCTCCGCTTTAAGAGGATGGTTAGAGAGAGCGTTTGGTAAATACGTGTTTAATTTGTATGATACGGGTGGAAGGACCAGTTATATTTATTATGTCATTGTATAAACCAGCATATAACCAGTACTTATATTTAGGTATCTATGCAAAATCGAGGCGGGTTGATAGCAATCATTAATATAGATAAACTTTATTATAAGACACGTCATTACAAAATTTCCGTATTTTTTAAATCCCTAATATATCTTTTTTATGTTTCGTGTATTTTTTTATTTATACTTATAAATTGATGTATGTTTTTAATATTTATATAAAGTTTAGTATTTTTTATTTTTTTATTCAATATTAACATCATAATTCAATATTAACATCAGCAAGGCATACACTATTGAAAGCACAAAATACTGCCATTATCGTCTAAAATTTAAGTGCTTTTTCAATTATAGGTAAAAACATTTTCAAAATAGTCTCATACAGTGAGAATTAACCATGCAAAGTAAACAAAAAAAAAGTTTGAATAGCAAAAAACACATTTAATATTTAAGAATCTATTAACAAATCAATCAATGAATTAGCAATCGATTATGTATTCGGTGTATGTTTTAATTAATTTGATCTTTTGTATTTGATGGCGAGATTGTAGATCGCCGTCATCGATTGAGACTATCAATTTTAGTGATTTCGAGAGTGATTACATACTCTTTGCTGTCAATGTCACGCTGGCAGAATGTCAAACGGGCAGCCATCTTGTGAATGGACTAATCGCCGTTAATTTTATTTTCGTTTAAATCTCCATGGAATTACCCTTTGAAGCAACTGATACGCCGACATAATTAATTCCAGTCAGTATCATAATCAAAATTCAATTGTTTCTTTGCTTTCATTTCCAATAACATATATTTTTAAAGTGTATTATTGCGTACCAGTTGTCTTTTTTGTGGGACATTGTCATTTATTAATTGTAACATTCCACCTTAGATAAATTATTTATATATCTAGAAAAAGTGTTGCACCTCAAAATAATTAAAAACTTAGGACCTGACTTTATTATCTTAGATGTGTGACACGATACGCTTGACACTCGTCAGACGTCACACTAATTTATTAGTGTGCTTAGTGGCCAACTGTTGGCTACCGGTTAGCTTTGACTGTATATCTAGACATCAACAATCAAAGTATTCCATCTATTTGTATTGAGTATTTAATCAATTATATAAAGCTCTTATCACACTGTGGTTTAAGTAATTGATAAGCAGTTTCCTTTCAGGAATCGCTTCGGATTTTAGAATCAAGAAGGATAAAAAAATATTACATTCAGCCTTTACACCTAGATAAACATTTTGAAGGTCATCCAGGTCAAATGCTGTCAATAAAAAATATATTGTTTTTTTTATTATCAAATAATGACATATAATAGTTGGTATATGTATCCTGATCTGATAATAGTCGTCGATGTGAGTTTTGTAAACACTATCATGTCATATATCAAGATAAATACGTTCACAAGGATTTGTATATTCACTCCGTGTTGGAGTAAAAAATAAACGGTTTACGGTGACAAAGTAATATTAGCGTACGGCCTAAATGTATATTTTTAATTAGCCAAATTTTGTATAGCTTATATATATGTACATATATTTATTATAAAACGTAGTTATCATCTGGGACTGTCACTGTTAGTTACTCAATAAAGTAACAAAGCAGTAATAATCAGTAAATGTCTTACGGTTAGACAAAAGTTACCTCTCTTTGCAAGATATATTGGACCATATTCAATCAAACTGCTCCAAAACGGCTTGGATACACATTTGTCAGAATTTCATTCGACATATGCAGTTGTTCCCAGGATATTATCATCAGTTACATTGTGGTTATTAAGTTAAGATCTAAGTATTCAATCCACTGGACACATTTTATCCATATCTGGTCCATTTCTGTATCATATTGTCTAGTTCATATTCAAGAAACGATTTAAACTTTTAACATGTATAATTCCTTAGGTGAACTTAGGTCTCCAACAGAACGTTGAGTTAGTATTGGTAACGCCTCTATCGTCATCTTATATATGTATATGTACATTCATTGTATTTTATTTTAACGATATAGGTAGGTGGACGTTCAAATGGGCTACTTGATGGTCACCTCAGACAATGGCGCTGTACGAGATATTAACCATTCCTTACTTTCCATTGCGCCCCTAACCTTGGGAACTAAGATGTTTTGTCCCTTGTGCCTGTACTAACACTGGCGAACTCACCTTTCAAACCGGAATAAAACAGTACAGCTGTTTGGCGGTAGAATATATGATGTGGTGGTACCTAATCAGACGGGTTTGCACAAATCCCGAATTTATTTAACTAGATTTATCAAAAAGGAATTGAATTATCTCATGATCTTTGGACTTCGGCTTACTTTTTATTCATACGTACAGAGTGTACTTTTCGACGATTGCCTCGTTGCTCTAGGGGCTAGATCACAGAATTCTAGGTCCAAGAACCAGGTCAGATGTATAAAAAGTTAAGGGGATTTTCAGTCGAAAAATTTATGTAGCAACCCGGAGACTGGAAGTTGGAAGTGTGGACACTACCGTGCCTTGGTAAGCACGTAAGCCGTTGGTCCTACGCCTGAATTCATTCCAGTCGTGTGGGATTTTCCGTCATATCGAATTATACGGAGTAAGTCCAACTGTGTGTTTGTGTTTCCGTTCACACTTGTGCACTATTATAAGTCCTGAGGCCAATCTCAAGGCCAGACTCTCGGACTAGCCAACTAGGCTGGTCTCTTGTTGAGAAAGGCAGCCGTGACTGAGGTCCGTCAGGACACATATCACAGATCATCACGTTCCTTTGCATAGTACCTACCTATTAAGCATATTTAGAACAACTTTAGTGTCTATTTATGAAAACTTTAAATCACAGGAATAAATTCCAATTTAAATAATACTCTTAAGCAACTCATGTAGGTGTAAGTTTTATCATAAAAAAATATCAATAAATAAATGTTATCTCATATTTTCTTTCCTATTATCTTCCGTCATAGGCTCGGACTCATAGCTACCCAATTTTTTTATGTTACGTTTCGTTAACATTTAGTGTTTTCTTTTTTTTTAAATCTTTGAATTCAGTTTAAATTTCGTCTTAAGAAGTTAATTGAAAACGTGAAATGTGAGGTTTATTTTGTCTTCGTGATTTCTTCAGATAAGTTTAATCCTAATCAACCTGTAAGGGCGGAATTTACGTTGCAAAAGCCGTCTTCTAAATACGATTAAATTCTGCTCTATAGTTTCTTGCAAATAGTAAGTCATGAATAACTGACGCTACTTTAATTTCATTTACTAAAATACTGTTATATTAGCTCAATCCTAACTTTTTCATCCTTTATATATAAATATATATCAGGGGTTTTTCCTTTATTAAGTAATTGAATTGAAACATAATGTCATTTAAATATACACAAATTTCTATAATCTTCAATATTTTCTTTATATATTATGTCGAATACTATAAAAATGTGATTCTTCTAGTTTAGTCTCCAATCTCCAAAGTCTTTGTTTTTCCGTGTTATGTTTATATTACTTGATTCAGTATAATTAATCTTATCATCCATAGTAAGGCGCCAAACAGCCGACGGCTATACATGATACGGCTTATATTAAAGCTTCAAAGTTATTAAGAATCGGTCGCATTGCGATGGCATACGCAAATATACAAAGTTTAAAGTTTCAATAAGATTAAATTTACACTGCAAAATAATATATATGTATATATGTTTATTGAAAAGTTCTACTATTATGAGAATTTTTATAAGTTTACAGGATAATTTTCGAATGTGTAACAAAATTTCAAAATTATACACTAGATTAATTCAAGGATAATTTTGTATTATTTCAAAATGATAAGGGGTTTGGATTTGACAACCATTTCGCACTGTTCTACAAGATGTCCTGATTGGTCGGGTTTATGATTACGTCACTTGCTTGTTAACCTTATTTGCTTACTATATGTGGATTATATGTGCCACAGATTACAATACAGGCATGTGACGTCACCGACCCCATTGCAGCGCCATATTGTCAAATAGCCTATTATGGATGTCGTCATTATATTATTACAGCATATAGGGTGGAATTGTAAATTCGGAAAAAGTGACATTACATTTTATTAATTTTTGTGATTATTATTATATTTTTCGTTCGATCGATTCGCCTATACTACGCCAATATTATGAAATTAATATAAATGTATAAAGTTCGTGTAATGCATTGTTAAAGACAGTCTTGTGTATTCGAGCAAATTACTTATCATCAAAGTAATTAAGATATTTCTGTTGAATCATTTAATTTAAGTCATTTAGAATGAGTTTTGATTAAATACAGAGGCAACCGTGATAGATCGTAAAAAGTTTTTGTTGTATTTTTTACATTTTTTTTTAAATAATGTTTATAAAGCAAGGACTGAGTTTTAGTTGAAAGACCTGTAAATTATTTTTTAAAATACAACACATAACTCTACTGCATTGTCCCTTTTATGTAAGATCTCAGTGTCTTAGAATAGAAGCAATGTCTATATAATATAGATAATTAAAACAAAACTTCACCCAAATCGAGGGTATGATAGACAATGTTTAACTTTTTATTTTAAATATATTTTTATTTGTAAGCTAATGACTACGCAAACGTGTTGAATTAATCAGATAAATCTTTATAGCTAGTTATATAAAGTATGGACAGATAACTAATTTATATTTGATTATGTTTATAGGTAAGATTATAATGAATTTATATGTTGAACATATTAAATACTTGTAGGAATATTTCATACTGATATTAGGTTTTCGCTTACTGTGTTAAGCTGTTTTTGATTTACTTTTTATTAAGAGTTTGTAAAAACTAGTGTCAACTGGTTTACTGATCTCATTTCCATTTTTTTATTGTCCCCATCTGTTGTTTCTTTCCAACCGTATTATGAAAAAATAATATAAATTTTTAACCATATTTCCACGGGATATAAAAAATATGTTATTACTTTTAGAAAATATTTCATACTAACCATCTGTAACTAGAAAATAGACAGAGACAAAACATATCTATAACTTTTCACTCAAAAAACATTTACCAAATAGATTTAACAATAACGAATTTCTAAAGAAAACAAAAAAAAAACTATTTTTTAATCGAATTGATAATTGATTGGCTGAAAGAAGGATATGATTCTTTTTTTTTGAATTCGGTAAAAAAATATATAAAATCGATTTGCAAACAGTTTTATAGATATGTTTTGTCTCTGTCTATTTTCTAGTTACAGATGGTTAGTATGAAATATTTTCTAAAAGTAATAACATATTTTTTAAAAGATTATATATACCCATTGGTTATAAGAGCTCTCGATCATTTTTCATCCAATAAATCGGAAATGCTTTTCACAAGGAAATGCTGCTGGCATTCTTGACACGATTTCACGCGGTCATGATTTTTACAGTGATTGGTTCTTGTATATGAACATATTTGATCAATATGTTTTATTGCCTAAAAACTATGCTGTCAAGTAGGCAGTATAATTATATCCTTTTTTACAATGATGTCCCACGGAAGTCCTTTCAACATAGTAAGTATTATTTATGCTACAAATTACGTTTGGGCTATTAACGTTACCGACTCGTATAACTTACGACTATGTTAATATTTAATTATGTACAATTGTCTTATCAGCACTCAAATATATATTTATTTGTCTGTTAAAAATAACCTTTTTCGTTCTAACGAGTTGACTCATATCATATGATTTCTAAAAATAAAATAAATAAAGTTGACTTTCCGTGATCGATTCGCCGAGAATTTCGTGCTTATCTTTCCACTTTTAGTGTATAGCTAAAAATGTATCGATAAGTTTTTAATGATTAGTTCTAAATAGTCCAATGGTATGCGAGTCAGCTAATGACGTACTTTCGTAGGTTCAATCCGAACCTCCTTGGTTATATAAATACTCCTGACATAATAAAAACATATGATTTTAAAAATGGAATGATTATTTTAACAGACACTGGCATTACTTATAGAATATGTTGTTGTGAAGTATAATATTGTTAATTAAATTCAGGCTAGTGACGTATTAAGTTTACTCACAACTCACGTGAAACTATAATAAAACAGTTACGATAAAGCAATAGCTTCAGAGACACGTTGAGGTTTCATTCGTAATTTATTTATTCACGTTCTCAAGGGCAACAAACACACAAGTAGATAATTACTAACACTCAACTGGTTTTGACATTAATCAACACAAAATGTGCAAAAGCCTTTCTTCGGTACAAAGCATTGTTGAAAATATAAACACAGCAGAATACGGAATACTTGTACGGACAAAATGGCTTGAAATAAACGAAGCATGTAAATTCCACGGCACTAACGATGTCATTTAGGCCGTGTTTTAAAAATCACAATATACAAAAAATTAAAACACACCTGTTAGTAAAATGGCGAACACCGCGATCCTCAACTTATGCGACCGCATGTTGTCGCTTCGCACAGAGAACTGCGTACGCGCAGAACTAACGGAAAAATAACCTCGCGACGTTAATGCTATGAACCCTTATATCCTTGTAATTAATCAATAACCGATCTCCAATATCTGGTCTAAATTCTCTTATCTAATCTCATACGTGATGTATGCAATGGTTGATTGCCCGTTAGAATGGTGATATCTACATTTGGATATAAAAGCCTGCGCGGGGATTGTTTTAATGAAGGCTGTGTTACATGTCAACATTGAATTATGACATTTTGTAAATTAGTCGCTTACCATGTTGTCATAACACAGTTTTGTGATATAAAAATAAACTTCGTATCAAATAAATCGCGAGTAAATATGTGTATTATTTATCTAAAATCATTCATCTTTGAGATAGCGACGTTTTATCAAGACTAGTACTGGACACGCTGTTCGAATATTCGCTTATTGTTATAACTTAGCTAGTTATAGTTCTGATTTAATCGATTGAATTGTAATTTATATTTCTTTACGTCTTCAAACTGGAGGCTATGTAAACAGTGTACATTTTACGGAATGTCACATTATAATCATTTTCCTTGTACGGGTGATTATTTTCGTCACGCAATTATAGTTCTTTTTTTAAATCCATTTTATAAATTTACTTTTAAAATTGCAAAAAGAGGTTCTACAATTGTCAATCCTTCTCCAACTATTATATGAGACTTCATAATATACTTTTTTTTATTCTGGCTTTTATTTGTTCTTTAATAAGATTTATGTATTGGTTGTAAATTAATGCTTTCAAGAGTAGATCCTTCTGTTTATTGCATGCATTTATTGTATAGTTTGATTAACTGTATAGTCAAACTACTAATTACAACATAGAGAGGTTAATATCTATGTTTAAACAATTAATTTATTTAATTTCAATTAGCGTGATGAATAAACATATCAAATCAAGTTCACAAAGTCGTTCAACTGTTAAATTAAAATATAGTTTAATCGTTATAGTTTTACAATATATTTTTTTATTTATTCTTGAATTGAAATATTTAATTCATTTGTTTTTTGAGTAACGTGAGTTAAATTAAATCTTAAAATAACAGATATTGTTATAAATATTATGAATAAAATCTCCGCGAAAGGAGAGGAGTTAGGGCTCCTCTCCTTGCGAGGAGTCCCACTTGTGGGATAACAGGCTGTAAATTTACTATTATTTAAATAAATAACAAAAAGTAATAAAATGAGCGTTTGTTAGTGTCAAACCAGATGAGCAAACATAATAGCTGTTTAGTAGCAGCCATTAAAGAGTTTAACAATCAATACTCTGTCTCCATCGCGAGATTAGTTTGCTGGTACCAAATTATCTTAATGTAATCTGATTTAAATATATTTGGCAAGGTTAGAGACGATAATTATAATATACTTGTTGATCTTCTGGTTGAATCGACTCCCTGGATTTTTTACTTAGTTAATTATATTAAGCACAAATAAATCAAATGTTGTGCTTTATTTTATTTTTTTAATTAAAAGCAGGCAGTTAACACCAAACAAATTTAAAATTGAGAATCGCTTTACCGTAAAATAAAATACACTTATTTTACAAAGGGAATTCCAGGCCGATTAATATTAAGGATAATCAAAAACATATACATAGTTGTTCTTATAATGTCGATAGTAGTAATATATTAAGCAATGAAACATAAAAAATAATATTTAATATATAACTTTGTACTCAATTTACTACAACTGTTACTCAGATCCAACATCTAAAGATTTCTTTTGCCATATTGCGTCGAGAAAAAAAATCTTAAGTGTCATTCATTCATTATCTGTGTGGATTGGAAGTTGGTGGTCCTTTTTTTTTTTTTTAGTTTTACGAGGAGGAAATGCATTTATGCATGCCGCCCGGTCGGGGGATCGGGACGGGTATGTGGACTCACCGGCTCCTCCGCTGACCACCGGTGTAAAACACTTTGGATGCTCGTAACGAGCCCTCCCAACTTCTGTCAGTTAGTTTTAGTCAGTTTCAGTTGCCCAGGGTGCACCACGAGCAGGTGACTGACCTGTAACCCAAGTTGGTAATCCTGCTCGACTTCATTCAGCCATAATATCTTACCCCCCGCTCCTAATTAAATACCTAAATTATAAAGATTTGTGGAATATTTATAACCAATATAAAAAATGAAAGTGTCCCAACTTGTAAATTTTAAATTTAATTAAAATTAATTGGGTGATTTCTGTGATTTGAGGCTTTAGAATGTGTATGATGTTAAAGATGTTAAAGTATTTATATTAAAATAATGTCATTAAATCGATATTGATTGCGTTATGGAAATTTTATCTAATTGACGGAATTCAGAGAGAGTCTACAACTGATGTGAAATCTTCCGGATCAATGGTAAGAATAGGTGTCCCACAGGCATCATTTTGGGATCGGTCTGAGTGACGGATATAATAAGAGAGATAGGGCTTATAAACAATACATTATCAAAAGTACACTATTAACAATAGAGTACTTAAAGTTAAAATAATATAATTTGTAATATATACCTGTGAAGCAGCGGTCCACCATTTTCTTATCTCTACCAGGTAGATTCTGCTTTATGGTCGCGGTTTATGCTATATGATAAGTTAGGCAATTGACTGATATCGAAACAGGCAGAACTGTTATTAGTTATTTACATAGTTTTACGGTATTTTGCCTAATTTACTTGTTTTTTTTGCAAGCTCCGGTTTGAAGGCTGAGTGAGCCAGTGGTACCTAAGGTTGGGGGCGCATTGGTAATGTCAGTAATGGTAAAAAAATCTTACAGCACTAATTTATATGTGCTGTGGTGACTTACCATCAGGTGGCTCATATACCTGACCGCCTCCTATATCGGTAAAAAAAAATCAAGGGCTCTTTTCAAAGAGCCATACTAATACAATTATTGAATTATACATCAATTAGAAGCCTGACCTCCTTAGAGATGTCTCATAAAAATGTGTATTATACTAAATGCGTCATGGTATATTATAAGTGTCATGTTACATGTGTAAACGTTACACTTTACCTCAGCTTTTGTTTTCACAAATTTCTTAATACATTTTTAGGGCAAAGTATACCAATTTTAATAAGCATCCGCAGTTTATACTTTAACTGTCACTAAACAAACTTCAATATCATATCAACAATAATCTCATTAGTACTCGATATCTGTAAAAAATATTTGACAAAAATTCTTGGTTTGATTAATTGGAGGATCTCGTACAGAAATTCACCTTTTATGCATTTAATCTTTACTTTAGTTTATTTCCGGTTCTATTACTGAATAGAATCGGATTCTACTGAGAATCTATGTATCGAATTTATGCCCACAAAAGAATATCTGGCAAAATATTCTGATTGATTTTTTAAATGACTTCCGAAACTTTACAGAAAGAATTAAGAAGAAGGAATATTACAAATATAGTTATTATTATTATGTTTAACAGTAATCTGACTGATATTTTCCAAAACAATGATGAATTAGGATATTTCGTAATCGTTAAACACCGTTTCGTTACTTGATTGATTTAAAATAGTTATAAAGTTATAAAGCCTGCTGTGCATTTCTTTTTTTTTAATATTGTGTTATTGAATGTAAGTTTTTTCTTGTGTGTGTACAATAAAGACTTATTATTATTATTAGAAAAGCAGAAACCAAAAGTGGTCTTTGTAATTCAAGAAATCGATAGTTTTACTATGACTGGCTTATCCGGCTTAAAAGTTTGTTGACCCTAGACGAACGTAGCACGTAACGTTATAATTAAACTGTTAAAATACATAACATTCTAGTGAATTAAAATAATAATAATTAAAAAACTTTATTGAATAAAAAAAAAGAAAATCAACATTACTAAGCTGTCAAACTTTACGGAGCTAAAAGGTAATTTCTACCAACCATTTATGTATTTCATATTAAGTTCTTTAAACTCGTAAATAGAATAAAAAAATTGAGCTGATCAGGATCATTACTCCTAATCATCAATATGACAAGCCTATTATATTTTATCAACGATTACAGCTCAGTAAGAAATAATAAACATTGCTTACACCGCCAATACGACATCACTTTGGGAGCCAAGATGTTATGTCCCTTGTGCCTGCAGTAATATTTCTCCACTCAGCCTTCAAACCGGAACACAATAGTACTAAGTATTGCTGTTTCGCGGTAGAATATCTGATGAGTGGGTCGTACCTATCCAGACATACTCGCAAATCTACTACCAAGTTAAGTATTTATTCTAAGGTGTTCAGCCAATGACGTCTATAAAATCAAAATGTATCAAACTAAATATTTGCTTATAAGAGACAGGAAATAATGTTTTCAATTTCGTAATTATATTATTATACATAGATATTAACTAGGTTTTCATTGAAAAGCCTCAAGAATGCCAATTATAGTCATAGAGATTAGCGCGTTCGAATAAGGAACAAACCAATTCTTTAGTTTTATTATATTGGTATAGATATGAAGACTCAGTAAACGCTCAAGCATCGACTATTATTTTTATATTTATGTGTGGAAGTTTGAAGGATGATTGAACATACAGTGGACATCAGTTCCAACCGGTTGAGGGTTCGCAATGGAATGATACAGGTTTTCTTTTACCAATGACATTGATTTAAGCAAGTATCGGGAGAATAATGAGCGCTTGTTTCCTTTTGGTAAAAAATAATAATATTTCTTGTTGATTGTGATAAGCCGTCAAAAAATCTACTCGTATACGTAATACGTATTGCTCAACCAGAACGAAAATTCGGCCTCTTCCGGCGGAGATGTGATTAGAATTGTTCACAAAGTTTTATAAGGGCGTAATAGTCTATTCGAACATTCATCACGATCAAGTTGAAGGACGGAGAGAGATACACTCAAAGCTTAAGGATACCCTAATTTGCAAGATTAATAACAGTATTCTAACCCCCATTTGACATTCGGTGACGTCATCAATCCTTAATAAGGGTGTTAGCCCTTTACTAACGACATAATTCTAGCTATTTAAAATAATTAATATAACTGTACAGTTAAAACAAAAGGCAAACTTAAAGTTTGAAAATTCTCTCTACCAATTACCAGACTTATAAATAAAGATAAATTCATTAACATTAGTAAGATTTATATTATAATCGACGATTATTAAAAAAAAATATCGAAATGACAAACATATACAGCATTTATTTTACGTATTCTGTTTGTATCTTAAAATAAATATTTGACTACTTATCAATGTGAAGCCATATAATTCAAAGTTTCCGAAATGTGCGCGTGCGTCGGATAAATAAAAACAAAGATAATAATCAACACTTTACTTAATAATAATAAAATAAATTTGTGTCTTTAGGCTTAGTTATCAATATCAACATGATATGCTGATTTTTATTCCTTAAATAATATATTTCGGAGCCACAGGTGACTTATTCCGAGCGGCAAACTTAGACTGCTCGTTATGTAAAATTTAAATAAACATGTAGTACATACATTTCATATTATAAATACAAGCAAATTTCATAATGATTCTGTAACTTTATTGTTCTAATTATGCGCGGACAACTTGTATACCTTTTGGGTCTGGTGGACCTCCCAGAATGACAATAGGGTGACCATGATGTTAGTTTTATGTGTCCAAAATAGAACGCGTGCATCTTAACTAATGATTTCGGGTTCAAACCCAGACAAGCACCACTGAATTTTCATGTGCTTAATTTGTGTTTACAATTCATCTCGTGCTCGGCGGTGAAGGAAAACATCGTGAGAAAACCTGCATGTGTCTAATTTTAACGAAATTCTGCCACATGTTTTTTCCACCACATTGGACCCGCATTGGAGGAATATGCTCCAAACCTTCTCCTCAAAGGAAGAGGAGCCCTTAGCCCAGCACTGGGAAATTTACAGACTGTTAATGTAAAAAAAATGTAGGTATGTATTAATGATTTGCTAATTCAATTACAATCGGCACGGCCACATACGCTATAATGACCCTCATGACTTACGCTTAACCCTTATTTTTCTACGATACACTGGCCGCTGTTGGACAGTTGTAATATGTGGTCGATGCCGAGGGTAGCGGACAAAAACTTTTGTTGTTAATTGTACTGTCACTGACTGTATTAACCGCAATATTCTCTAAAATGTACGATGTAGGTTTACAGGTTTTGATTCATGTTTCTCTTATCGATAAATGAATTGTATTTGTATTTGTAAATTAAAAATAGTTTTCCATGAATAATTTTCATGAATATGAAATACAAATAGGACACCTTATGGGATACCCTTGCCTGTAGACATTGAGTACGTTTGAGGTATGTTGCAATATACTTGTGCTTGCGAATACCCTGACCTTAAATCAGAACACAACAAAACAAAATATTGTTGTTCATTCAGAATAGCTGGTGATGGTAAGTGGTATCAAACTAGATGGGCCAGCATAAAGTTGCTTTCGGGTGGTAGTACCGGAAAAATAATGATATTGTCATTTATAGAGAAAAAAATCTTACTTCGTTTAAAGTTTAATCAAAGTATTGTAAAGTCGAGGACGTATTTGATTCTTTATAATGCAATGTATATATTTTTATCAAATTACCGTATTCTATTCTATTCTGTTAGTTTCTGGGTCGCTATTGCTACATAATATTATATTTCCAATGATTAAATTATTATCATTATATATTGCTAGATATCAAACTTTATCTTAATCGCAAAGTACAATTATTGTATTAATGTCTCGATTGAATTCTTCTTAAGGTATTTATTTATGTAACTTTATACTGTTTAATTAAATACCTATTAACTATAACCCGGTAGTACCTGTACGCCACAACCGACTCTTCAAATATAATGCCGCCACAGATCAATATTCTGAATTGTTTTGTTTCAATTTAAGTATGAGTGGATCAATGTAATACTTTTATGGCCTTGTGCCAGTAGGTATACATATAATATGTTGAATGTTCAGCAGAGTATGTATAGTTAATTGCCTATAAAAACTGTCACCAAAAATATTAATAACTTTTTATGTCAACATACCAAGGGCTCTATGACGTATCTACCAATACAATTAGTAATACAAAGTGGAAATGGGATCTTGGGAAGAATTAGCCATTCTGGGTATAGACCACGACTCGCCTCTTCACAAGGAGCATCAACTACAAGATCTTAGCTTTTGAGCTGATGACTGGTCGTAGTCACCTCGAACATGGGCTTTGAGGTGTAGTAGCGTCTTACTAGTTTTTTTTTTAAGGCATTGGTTGGCGGACGCGTACGGTTGGCACTGTAAGAAATAATAACCATTCCTTATATCACCTATGCGCCACCTTGGGAACTAAGATGTTATGTCCCTTGTGCTTGTGATAACATTGGCTCACTCACCCTTCTAACCGGATTAATAAAATACAGAGTACTGTTATTTGGCAAGTATAATAAAAATATAATAGTATTATTAACCTGAAAGGTCAACAGGCTGTAATCGCAACCATTTGTTGAAATTAGTTTCTATTTATACCGCTAGATGTCATATCTTCATATTTCAGATATTTTGAAAGAGATACTAGAGCTATATTCATCTCGCGTGAAATAATAACATTTACGTAACGTGGTGCTCTTTGTGATTATAATAAACAATGTCGCAACTGCAATTTAAGGAATATTTCTGAAAGATACATAAAAACCGTACGACCCAACTGGAAAAGAAAACATCTCCTATTATTAAAAATCGATGTCACCGCACATCTGCGCAGCGCCCGCAATGCACAGACGAATGAGCACCTCTCACGTTGCGTGTCGATCGTTCATATAGAAAATTCTTCGCCCCAATGGACCATGTGCTTACTTCATTAACACTATGAAAACCTTGCTTGCTTATTATAGCACTGTTCTAATTTCATACACAGATACTATAATTTAGTTGAGTTATTAAGTTACTACTAAACCGGTTCGATTCCCGCACGACAGCTGACTGTCAGACAGACGATTTATTATGGCAGTAATGGTAATTGGTTTAGTCTGACTACCACATACATCCCATAGAACCTTAAAAATATACTTTAAATTACTGCTCGGAGTTGGCTTATATACGTTTTGGTTTTTTCATATATAATTTTTTATGTAATAGGTAGACTGATAGGCAAATACGCCGCCTGGTAAATGGTAAGCGTCAACACTATATATATATATATAGTGCCAAAGCGCATTGACCTTGAGAACTAAGATCGCTCATCCACCCTTATCATCCAACCGAAACACAACAATACTGAGCATTGCTATTTGGCGGTAGAATATATGATGCGTGGGTGGTAACGTACTTGGACCTGCACAAAGTTCTACCACAAAGTATATTTTGGTATAGTAAACATTGTTAAATGAAATAATGATATTATTTTATTATAAATTTCATATATCTGGTTTACCCCTACCAATATCAATATGTTGAGTGACGTGACTTGACAAAAAAAATATAATCAACTGATTGAGTATATCAATCTCACTTATAAAATTATATAAAAAACAATAATGTCATAACTAAATTTATGCGATAAATAAAATAAATAATATTTTAATTGGTGATATTAATTTCATTTACAGTATGAAAATTAAAAGTAATAAAAAGTAGAGTCTATGTAATATGCTATGTACATTAAGTTTTATTATATACTACTCGTCCCGTTTACATAGGTAGAATAAGGATGAACATAGAACGTTTATTAAAGGATGAAAACGCAAAGAAAAAAAAACTTAATGTTTGAGCCAGAAATCTCCGCAGAACAACTCATCATCATCATGCCTTAAAAACAGAGATGACAACCATACATTCATTTTTATTGATTAAGGCGGTACCTGATGTTCGGCATTACATGACATAACATGACTATGCAATTTTTTTATAAGCATTTTTTCGATGCGATTAGTACGCCATCTATCAACCAATGATGGTACTCTGACAAATGTTCACGTTCAAACAGTACGAATTCAATCCAATCAGATTAATGATATAAGTACACTGATTACGAATGAAATATTCATTTAATATCAATTTTTGTGCAGAGAAAACTAATATTGATATTAGAATAACAATAAAAACGGTTTCCGCACAGTCCGTGTCCTATAATTAAATAGTAATTAAGTTATTACTTGCGTGATGCGACAAAGAAAAATATCGAATCGTAGTTTTTATCGGATATTAGTAGTTTTGAGTACATTTTAAAAAAGGAAGGAGATTGTCAATTAGGTTAGAGTAGAGATTGTTATTTCTGAAACTACTAGCTAAATCTGCGGCTTTACCCGCTTAAAGTTTATAAAACTTTACCTATTGCACACAAACTATCAGTCCCCATTTTACTCCCTCCAGGGTTGAATTAATAAAGTACCTTGGTACTCAAAATACCTTCATAGCAAATTTCATCTAAATCGGGTCAGCGGTTTAAACGTGAAGAACTAACAGACAGAGTTACTTTCGCATTTATAATATTAGTTAAGATTTGAAAAATATTTTTTTTGAGTGTACATACTTCCCATTTCATCTCATTTAAATATGAAAAAAATATTTGAAGTCGTTCATTAAATTTAATATTATCAAAATTTAAATTGTTATGCAAGGACTATACATATGTATATGTAGTACGCAACGTTAATTTTAAAAACTTGAAATAAAAAATAATTACAAGTGTTAAGTTGTGTCTTATCGGCTCTACATGGTGTGGTAGAAAAATTTACGTAATATTTAAGAAAAATATACATCCAAAACATTCTTATTTATTAACAAATTACTATTTAAAGACAGCTTTATTTGACATATCAACTTTTTACATTTAAATGTTACAAATTTGAATGCTGTCTGGCTATATAATACATTAAAATAAAATAATTAAAAATGTAAATAATTTTCCACGGACAGCACGTCTGTGGAGAAATTATAATGCAAAAGTTTACATATAGATTTAATCCAAAAAGTCATTTGAAAAATCAAACAAATTAAATAAAATTTCTTTATTCAATATAGCATTTGTTTTAATTATTAATTGTCAAATTAAACACAACCAACGGCTCTGAAAAGAAAACACACTGACCTGAAAAGAATCGACAAAAAAACAACAACAACAGTCTCGACGAACGAACAGGCAGTCTTTGCGAACATAACCTACATGACATTTTATATTTACAACAATTTAAAATTGCAGCGACTCTTTACAAAGGTAAAATAATAAAGATTAAATTACATTACTATGATTGACTTTTATAGTTTTATTTTCAAAAAAACAGATAAAATATAAAAATGTTTTTTTTTTTTTATTTGCAGACATAGGCATAGACTGACTCGTCAGCGTTTCAGTCTTCAGTTTAATTATAAGAAGCATTAGACTAGCTAAGCCTAAGCTGACTTAGTAAGTAAAGTGAATAACATAAATGTGTCACGGTTCTGTAAAGGCCTTCCCTCCATTTAAGGAGAAGCTTTGGAGCCTATTCCACCACTCTACACTGCTGCGGATGGTGACGCACATGGCAGACTTGAATATTATATGTATTAACTTATGACTTTTTCCTACATGAAAAATTGGTGCTTGCTCTGATTTAAATCTGCGACCTATATATATATATCCACGTGTTCTGTCCACTGGGCCGTTTCGGCTCTACCATTTTTATCCGTAGTCTAAGGAGATCCTACTATATTGAAATGTATATCAGTATACCAAGTCTGTATCAAGGCTTTATAACGAGCTCTTCTAATGTCAACAACACCGTCCAAAACGCTGTTTTCACATGGTGTGAATAAGGCCGTGTAATTTAGCAGAGTCACGCCATTTTAGGGTAAGGTCAGAGTTGGGTGTGAACTAATTTATAATTAAATAGTTACGATCAATCGAATTTATAACAAGGGTTCATATAAATCCATCTTGTTTACTTAACATTTTCTAGAATGACATGAAATAAATTGAAAATAAATAGTCGATTTTATCAATATTTCTAGAACTGCAAGCAGCAACTGTTTATGTCATTATGTTGAACATGTTCAGTACATACAATTGTAATATATATATTTTATAATTATATATATTATAATTGTTTTGCATGCAAAATAATTAGCATTTACCTGCATTATGTTTACGTCGGATCTTATTATGCATGTGTCACAAGATAATATTATATATTTTTATCTAGTGGATTATATAGATAAGATAAATAAATCGTTATTTAAATAAGCACAGTTATCTAATATTTCACTTTACGGCTCGAGGCAATCACAATCACACGCTGCAGACAAACATTAAGTCGCGATATCCTTTCGCCTTTTCTCTCCACTTAAAAGAAATGTGTAAACGGCCGTGGCATACACAATTTGTATGTAGAGCGAAACTAAAGAAATATAACTTAAGAATCAGCTAAGGGAAACTCGTTATTACGATGCATGAAATAAAGGTGATTTTATTGAGCAGGATGTGGTATTTTTTAGACCTTTCGGAAACTTAGGGACAAGTCGACCGGCGCGGCGACTCTACCACGCTCGCTTCACGTCATCAGTCATAAACGAGACCGCGTTTGGACCGCACGCGTTTTTTCGCTTACATTAAAAACGTTATCAAAACTTCAATTAATTTTCAATTAACTTAAAAAACACTCAGCTATCTGTGTTACATTTAAACCGTGTTTAGTATTATATGTGTGCAACATTGTCGTCCAGGATTTTGTTTTATAAGTAAGTATCGATTGTACGTCCTCAGAAGTCTGAACTTTTGGAAAGTTTTGTTGAGATGCATAAGTGTATTTGGCTATCGTATGTGATTAATTAGATCCATTTAATGGAAAGCATGTTGCGTCCGCAATTCCGTTACTTGCCTTCTTTTGAACTCGTCTGACTACTATTAGTTTAATTCGTTTCCTCTTGTTTCGGGTAAACTCTAGAATATATGAGAACTTTAACTCTCTCAGCTTATAATGTCACAGCTAAGCATTTTAAATGTATATCGACTGTGGTTCGTGGTTGTTTTATACTGGTATTAATTATATTGATCTATGAAGTGGATGGTTACCGCCATGACTAATCTGAGGTTGCTCATGTATATAATAAATATTTATAAGCGGTATGTTTATTTAGATATCAGTAACAAGTCCGGTATTCATAAAACATCGAGTTAAAAGCATTCGTGACTTCCACAGACAAAATAATTGTGAGGATCCAATTCATACGATATTGTATACAATTTGAATTTTTGATAATAGAAAATACGTATTGAAATCCATCGGTATTTTTGGGATGAATTGCGATAAAAAAAATTGTGCATTTATATGACAATTCTCAAGGCTTTTTCCTTCCAAATAATGTTTGACTTTCCGTAAACGATAGATAAGATAAAAATTACATCTATTTTTGGTGTTCACATATTAACATAATACATACTCTTTGGGCCCCCATCCTGCCTCTATGATAGTTTCGGTGAAGCGCTCGTAATAATATACAATATATGCTATTATTATTATGCTAATGCAAATAACCCCAAGAATATATTATGGAAGAATTAAATCGTTATATATTATTGAGAGTTCAATTATAAACTACTACTACTGGTCGCTTTATATCAATAAATGTGATATTTAAATTAACTTCTTGAGTTTACACTAAATGCTGATAAACTTAAAAATATTTAAAAATAAAATGATATTATGAAGTCATAAGTTGTATGCCATTTAATAAAATTTTCATCACATCAAAACTGTTAGTATTTTAGACTCTATTTTAACTAAAATAAAGTCTATAGTTTAGCTGAAGAAATGCTTTTTTTACATTAGTAACACATTCGCAGTAATGGATAATGGGTAATGATTTCGTCGGTGTTCTCAAAATACATTGGGAACCTACTTTTGACAAAGTTTTATAATTATGTCGAGAATTTATTTATAATGATTCATATTTTTAAATATATTTTTTTCATTGCATTACAAAACAAAAATGTAACAACTTATTGTTAGTGTTGATTTAAAAAAGAGATATATATGCCATCTACATAGCATGGCACTAGGGATAAATCCATAAGCAATTGTCTATTTGAGTTATATATTGAATATCTATCACGATTCTTAATTCACGAGTCACGTGCAATGAGTTGGTTACAATCAAAATACAAAACAAACATATGAGTAATACATAGTTCCAACTAAATGTAATGAGGAAAAACGGATCATTTTGTTAAGTTGACAATGATTGAAGCCGGTCGAATAACAATGGAAACTCGGCTAAGATTTATAATGGCAAGAAGATAAAAATATAAAGCGACCGCAGCAGCCGGAAGTCTTTCTTAACAATGAACGATAAATATCTATATATCTATGGAAACGGTGCCTTTAATATTAGCATAACGACACGCTGAGGTCGAATACGGACCGTTAAGAGAACTAAAAGTTTGATTCTTACAAATAACAAATTTTACACTTGAATGTGTAACCGTACCAAAAGCCGTACCAAAAGTTAAACACACAAACACATATTGAAAATTGTCGTTATGTTCATCCTTCAAATAAAACAGAGGTTATCAAATCTCCCAAAAAGGGGAGAAGCCCAATCGGATAATCTTTTCTTTTATTTATTTGGCTTTTTAAAATGTAAACTGCTATCTTTATAAAAGTACTGGCCCGATGTGGCTAGCTTAAAAGGGCCCGAGGTCCTGTAACCGAACTTGCCCTACTAAAATTTTGGGTTCTTCCGTCGAGAAATAATATAATGTCACAATAGCAAATAGAGCCAAGAATTTACTGCTATGCCTCGGAAAGCCGTTGGTCCTGCTACTGATTTCTTTTCGGTCATGCGTTGCCAGATCAGTCTTTGTGACAGAAATCGGTTACGAGGACATCGCACGATAAAAAAAAACATTTTGGTAAAATAAGTAATATTGAAACTTTACAAGTACTCTCACTTGACACGCCACTTTGGTTTGTATTTGAAGGCGCCATAGTTACAAAATACAAAAACACTCGAGAATTCCGATTATCGTAAATGAATTCATACAGCCGTTTGCGGAATAATATCTTGCGTGCAGAGTGTTTTGTGGAAAAAAATCTAAACTTATGTCCGTTTGTCACGAGCATCCTCACCAAGGTCGTCGACCGAAGAAACGAGCATTACTTTATGTCTATTTCGAAACGTGAATCATGTAAGTGTTTTGCCTTATAACCTCAAAATGTTTATTTGAGAAATTATTCATTTATACAATTCTGATGTTTCATCAAAAATAAACCACATTGTTTTGATAGACGATCGTTTTTGTTGTTATTCAAATCGTTAATAATGCTAATTCATATTGAATAATCGAAATACAACGATCTGACGAACGTTTACTTTCCAATTAAATAACATCAAATATTACGAAACAAATGGACGAAACCGGACGCTTTTGTCATTTTTATGCAATTCCGTATTATTTTTGTCTAATATTATTTAAATCGTTCTTCGACTACAGACACAAATAAAATTTAATCGTATAGATAATTAAAAAACAATAAATAAATTTTGTCGCAGCGATAAATGACAAATAACTTTGACGACTAATTATTTAGAATATTATCATAATTATATAATCATTTCCAGGTTTACGCCTTGTGAAACTATTTCATAGAAGTTAAAGTACAGTACCGACCAATTTATTTATTTATATATTTTTATGCATTGTTATATTTTGTTTTTTAAATAATGATAGAAATGTCAGAACAATTTTGTATAAATCTGGTAAAATAGTCTCAACGTATAACAAACTATCTATTTATTCGCAAATATAAACTTTTATGTTCTATTTACTGTATATTATGTGCAAAAAAAATATATTTAAATATTTTAAAAATTAATTAATTTTAACACAAGTAAACTGCAGCTGTATATATAAATTAACAAAAGAGAAACGACCTTAGAAAATGAGGTTGTATCGACGATAATATGTCCAATTTCTTACCTTCACTTAATTTTACAACAATAGCGGAGCATTTATGAGATCGCCCGCAACAATAGATATGGAACCATATTTATTGTGTGACGTACGTACTCTGATCCATTGTTAGGAAGAATACAATGATGTATGTTGACGGCAAAATTTTGCTGAGCTAAATTAAACCTTAAGGCGTCGTAATACGAAAAAGGACTATTTAATCAAATGAAATAGCAACATGCCTCGTACGCAAAGTTAACGGTCGCAATTGTCAACAAACTAAGATAAACCAATCTTTGCGAAGTGATATAACGAATACATTGGACTGATCTCGTGAAAGTTTGTTTGCTGAGTGGCTTTTACTATGAATAATATTAAGATTACCTAATATATGGCATATATATATCTATTGTTATTATTTATATATGTACGCGCGAGAGAAAAGTGGACTGTATTTTTGGTATAAAAGGGTGTTACCTCAAAACTCTGGGCTCGGTGAAGACACGTTCTTCTTGGGAGCGCTCCCTTGGTCTTCATACACTCGAAGAACACAGCCAAAGATCCCTTTGGGTGATATTATAGGAGAAGGATAAGTCCGTTACATAAGCTAATTTCAAAAGCGCGGCGCACTCACATAACACACGTTACCGCGGCTCACACCAGAAGGGAAGAGAGAAAAGGAAGTACGTCATACGTCAAAATCATTCCATAGACAAAACATAGACGTTTCAACGTACGCATACACCTAAATACGCTACAATATAATTTGTCTTGAATGAAATCATTCTTCATCGCAAGTGATGGTAAAACATAATCTAGCGGAGTAGCATGGTTGAATACATTTCGAATTCTTTTCTTAGTTTTAGTTTGATTGCACGGCATACATACTTTCACATACAATCAAGTACTAGCTAGCTAATTTAACAGTTGATATCCAAACAAACCCAGGTGTGAACTTTATTCCTTCGCTTAATTCAATTGAATGACTATCAACTATGACAGGCGAGAGATCCGTAAGCACAGCTGTACGCGTAAATCGAGAGTGTACCACCGCTAATTTCTTAGCTTTATTGGCTTAAGATTAGAAGCTTTGAACCGAGATCAGCGACCAAGTAGATCAAAGAGACATATAATTAAGCCATGGCACCAAAAATATTTAGTAATATTTTTTTAATAAAAGTCTATGTTGTTAGAAGACCTTTCCGTTTAGAAGACCTTTCTTCCGGAGCCAACCCTTGATCACGTGATGCTTATCATAAATTTGCATTATCATTGGAGTTGAACCTAAACGTAAATTATCTCTGCAGGATAAGAGTAAGTGGTTCTAATTAGGCTTGCAAGATTTTAACGATCTAAAAAAATAACAAACATTGCAAGTAGAATCCAACTGGTCCAGTGGTTAGAAAGCGTACATCTTACGCGAAAATCGCGAGTCCAAATCCAAGCAAACACTAATTTTCATGTGCTCGGCGGTGAAAGAAAACATCTAGATTAAACCTATATAACCCATCCACTAATTGGTGTAGCGTCGTGGAATAAACTCCAAAAACATTTTCCTCAAAGGTAGAGGAGGAATTAGCCCAGCAGAGGGACATTTAATGAAAGCTTGTAAAAAAGATAATCCTAAGCCGCTTGCGATGTTGATATAAGTAATAATTATTGCAATAATCTACATTCTTCACCCCCTATTACGTACCTAACAGGATCTAGTCCACAATTATAGAAACTGGCTACACTTCCCACGCGAATAAGATTCTAATATGTTATATATTGCAAGAGAAATCGTCTATCAGGTTATAGTTATTTAACTGTATGTTAATAAGATTCATTTGATTACTTTAACATTTTAATTGATTCTAATTGACTAGAAGATTCCAGCTTAGTTTTGGTAAAAGACATAAAAATTAAACTTAAAATTTCTAAAAATCCTTTAACGGATACTCACATTATAAAAAAAGATCTTTGTTCCAAATTTCAGCTTTCTTGACTCAGTACTTTTGGCTGTATGTTAAATATCAAGCAGGAAAAACGAGAGGGATTACTACTGTTAATAAAAAGATAATTTTCCATTTTCGAGATTCGATTGAACGGGGAAATACCGGTATCTTGATACTATTCCGCGTGAACATCGTAAATTATTTCCTATCACATAAGCTTATTTATTTATTTTTATTATATTTATTAAGGGCCATCAGTAGTACTAACTTCGTCGTCACTTACACATGTAATAATAAAAATTTGGATTTAATACAATGTGTGCAACTCTAAGACGACCACAGCTTGCATTTTGAGGTACAATATACAAATATATTTTTTTTACTAAAATAATTTTATAGCACTAAAACACTTTTAATTTAAAAATAAAACAATGAATATTATTGTTAACGAGTGCAACATATATTTTTTTTAACAAATTGGTAGGCATACGTATCAATATATAGATTGAATCTAAATGTTCTCCACCACTAGTAGACATGACCACTCTATAAAATATTGACCATCCCTTACATCGCGTATCAATTTTGAGATCTAAGTATTGCTGTTGCATGTTAGAGTCTATGATATGTGGGTGATATTTACACACACGCTTGCACACAGCCATGTAAAAAAGATGACAATATGAGATTAAATGTTTAAGCTGTTATCATCCCCATTTTTTTTATCAAGACATCAATTTTTGTCAGACCGAGAGACGGATTTTAATCTGACTTATCGATGAAGTATATGTTTCATCCCTGATACAATTCAACTATATTACGGATAATAAAAGTCATGTAAATAAAACTGATTGAGTTCTAACTTTTGGTCATGTACATGAATTCTATTCTATGATGTTTTGTCATTCATTGAATAAGACGAAATTGTTGTTAAGGTCCCGCCACACAAGGCCGGATTAACAATGTCGGGCAATGGACTTCTCGGGGCCCCTTCACCCTTTTCTAACTTCCTAAAATATATTGTTTCTATCACAACGTAATTTCACTTATAATAAAGATGTTTTTCTTGTTGTATTACGCAGATATGCCATTATAGATATAACTCGTAACACGTCCTCTCTTCACACGGGTACATTTAAATTGAAAAACAGCAAAAAGTAAATAGTCTTGTTTTTTCCGGCCAAGAAAGTTGGTGAGTTAGAAAATTTTCGTCTTTTCCTTAAATATACATATAAACTTTCCTCTTGAATCACTTCTGTTTATTGAAGAAAACCGCATTAAATTCTGTTGTGTAGTTTAAAAGATCTAAGCGTACAGACGGAAGTGACTTTATTTTATACTATGTAGATATGATATAAAAACATAACTATTAAAATTAAGGTAATTGTTTCAATAATGTGAGCTATTTAAGCTACAGACATGGTTTAAAATATACTCGCTAAAACACGAAACCATATCAGGAGTCTTGCAAGCGGGAGGTTACCATGACAACGTTAGACGGTGCTATTTCGGTTGCGTGCCTTGATCTCGCTACGCGGAGAATTCCTCGCACGTGAACCATTTCGACAGAACTCATCAATTGAATGAAATTTTGCGTGTGAATTATATTTTAATTTTTAAAGAATAAGGGATGTCTAGTGTTTTTAAAGTTAAATAATTATTATAAAATGCGAAATTTACTGTCTTTTTGTTCGTTCATTACGACTTTATTTATTATATATATTTTTTAACATTTTTATTAATTTATACTAATATTATAAATGCGAAAGTAACTCTATCTGTCTGTTTGTCTACACTGAAAAGAATTTAATGAAATTTGGTACAAAGCAAACTTGAAGTATAGGGAAAGACACAGACTTTTTTTAACTAACTGGCAACCAACATCTAAAAGACACGGGCGATAACTTGTATTATATAGATTTATTTTAAACAAAAATATGTAAAATACCATGGAAAAAAAAACATAAAGTTAAACACCAATTAAATTATAATTTCGTAATTGTACACAGTTAAATAGTTTAATTTTGATTCGTGAACTATTCTTATTGATAGGTCGGTGAATCGTGCGCTATCTTGCATTCATGAATGACTCAACTGGCGCTGCTGTCTGACCTCTGTTTGACGTAAACAGCGACCGACCGATGGCCTAACCAAATTAACTTCCTTAATTTATAGTCTCCTGCTTTTGAGTAAATAAAATTATTTGTTTTCAAAGTTCCGTATCGTAACAGCTAATTCCACCACGCTTCTACAATGCGTGTCGGTGGATACACATGTGGCCGAATTTCATTGAAATATGCACATGTAGGTTTCTTTGTGGTGTTTTCCGTCACCTTCAAGCAATAGATAAATTATAACATGTAAATTCAGGGGTGCTTGCCTGGCTTTAAATTCATAATCATCGTTAAAGATTAACGCGTTCTAACCACTGGGCCAGTTTAATCCAGAACAGTGGTTGTAGTTTATTCCACGCCATCATCGTTATGCGGGTTAGCGGACAAATAAATGTCGCACATTTTTTTCTAAAATGTGTAGGTTTCCTCATCATATTTATTTTTACCACCAAGTACGATATTCATCTCTTGTGTATAATTTATCATAAACACATTTCAGAATACCTCTCCTCTAAATCATAGTAGGTCTTTGATTTTCAGACATTGACATGAACTACTTGACTGTTTTTACCTTTCAATTGAAAATACAATTATTTCATTCTGGCAACTCAAATTATGAAATATTTAAAATGTATATGAAATGTAATATTTATAAAATGATTGATTCCTTTAATTCAAACATAAACAAAACGTTGTATAAAACCTTGTAACATCAAATTTCGACTGCACAAAGTAAAAAAAAGCGTGTCATGAAGAAAATAAAAAAAGACCAATAAAAGAAACTTGATGTGTTTTAAGCGTGTTGTAATAATTAAATTAAAATAAACAATACTTAGTTAGTTTTCTTTACGGTCTTGATTGAATTAAATTTCCCAACATCGTGCATCGAACGAGTAAACTGGTAGCTTCCAGACATTACATACTAAGAGTTAAAATAGAACGGGGTCAGATAAGATGCGCTTGTTTATGCATGAAGAGGAATTCACACTCGGCTCTAAATAAAAAACAAAACAGTTAACTCCAACTACAATAAACATCAAATACTGGACATAATGGACGAAGATTATTCTTTATCAATTACAATATAAAAGTAAATAAAACTTGCAAAAGTAACGTAAGTAAAGTAATCCTTTTTCAAGATTAATTTTTAAGGCTATTCTATCGAGATTAGGTACGAAAATCAGTAATATCTCTTTTTCTTTATAATACTAGTTGTTGACTACGCCTTCGTTCGCGATTAAAGGGTTGGTCGTCAGGCATTAAGCATAAAAAAATATCCATATAGAGCCGAGATGGCCCTTGTGGTTAGATTGCATGCATCTTAACTGATGATTACGGGTTCAAATCCAGGAAGACACCACTGAATTTTCATGTGCTTAATTTGTGTTTATAATTCATCTCGTGCTCGGCGGTGAAGGAAAACAGCGTAAGGAAACCTGTAAGTGTCTAATTTCAACGAAATTCTGCCACATGTGTACTCCAGCAACTCGCATTGGAGCAGCGTGTTGGAATATGCTCCAAACCTTCTTTTTAAAAATATACATGTGCTAATGTGAGGTATATACCAAATTTAATCAAAATCGGTTCAGTGGTTTGACCGTGAAAGAGCAACAGACAAACAGACAGATTACTTTCACATTTATTATATTAGTATAGACTAGTGTATGTAGATATTTAAAAAAAATCGTCTAAAAATAGCCAATACAATTTTATTTCGATCTCAGAGAAACAATAATGTCAATTTAAATACACAACGCGCTTACTTTCGAGGGTCGTGGGAGTGGGAGTTGGAATTAATTGTTGAAACAATAAGATCATTGTTCAAGCGCAAAATAAAATTAATACATAGATTTGATTAAAAAACTCGCTTAAGAATAATGTTGTGATCTTAACAAACTCTATTATATCATCACAATAACGTATTTATGTACAATATACTCGCAATGTCATTATTTTCTGTTTTTATAAATACATTCGCCATCTCAGTAATAAAAAATGTATTATTATGTTTAATTTTATATTTTTATTAATTATTGTGTATGTTGTGTATATAATTTTAAAAAAATTATTTTTTTTATGTGATTTTGTATCTACTGTTGGTTTTCCTACTGAAAATAAAATAAATATAAAGTCTCGAAAGTTCTTGCTAATTTAGCTAATGTTTCGGCGTTATACATTAAAACCTACTTAAATTATTAACACACATTATGAACTATAAAAAAGGAGAATATTTTTTAAATTGACATTATTATTTCGTCGTTTGGCATTCAGAAGCGCGAATGTGAAAATTTTTTTCCCTCTCTTATCGATAGTATTTATCTAAATAATAAAGAAGAAAAAAAAATTAAATATTTTCACATTCGCGCTTCTGAATGCCTAACGACGATTTGTAATAACTAGCCAACAACTGCGCCATGGCGGCGCTATAGCACATCAACTTCGATATAAAATTAATCCGGTATCCATGACAATTGGTATATATATAAATATATATTGATATAAAAGCTCCGTGCTGGGTTTTTCTTCATATATAAAAAAGGTATGTCTTCACTAACAAATTACATAAATAATTTGAGAAGACTTTCGTTTTATAACGTAAATGTGAACTAAAAATCTATTTTGCGAAATTGGTCTTAAGGGGACGTTGCAACCCCTCAATCCCCGACGTCCCCCGATTTTCCCCTTCGATATACTATGCTTACAATCAGATGAAAATAAATACGATCATATACGTTTTTGATATTAGACATATTGTGTACGTTGAGCTGAAAACTTCACTAAAATATTATATTTTCAACTTTTAGATTAAGATATTTTCGTGTGTCTGCTATGCTGTAGAATCTGCTAAGGAATGTTCACACGAAAAATATCCTATGGCTATTTTTCGCCGACCACTTAAATCAAAAAAACAAACATATCAATTATATGTTAATATATATTATAAATGCGATATTAACTCTGTCTGTTACCTCTTCGCGCTTAAACAGCTTAACCGATTCAGATGAAATTTGGTAGGGAGATAGTTCGAGTTCACCCCTCAAGGAGGGGTACCCCTCTATATTGGGGGTGACGGTTTGTGCTATAGGTAGGTTCAGCTAGTTACTAATAAAAAGGAACATTAGTTTTATATCTTTACTGTCTACAAAAATTAGCCTTATCAACTGTAGTTTTATAAGTAAGTTCCAGACATAATTCTGATTCATTGTAGCAATAAACTTGACGCTAGAGAAGAGAATAATCATATTTATGACTGATGATTTAGATTGGACATTAAATGTTAGCTTCACAGAACAGTCATAAAGCCACGATGAGCTGCAGCTGAACGTTGTTACTTGAGTAAAGAAATATTCATAAATATGAAGTCAACCAGATATCTCGAATGTGTTTTGTTTCTTTATAGAAAACAAGTACTTTAAAAATCTATAACTAACAGTTAATTCTTGTTGTATTTATACTTATTAAGTAATTTGCATTGAAGCTCTGAAATTCTATAAGTACATATATAATGTTACATTTACATAACACGAATATATATCAATTAACAAAAGGCATATTTCAATTTATGTAACAGTTCTGATTTGTCCTATATATTAACTTCCGAGGAAATCGTTTGACTTCCTTATTCAGATCAGAATTAAAATAAACGTTAATTATATAAAAAGTTGATTTTAAATTCATTGCATATATTGCAAAAATAAAAAATATATGTAATAAACATTGACCTATGATATTATTTAATATTTATTGTTATTAATTATGTTAATGAAATTTCGAAAATATTAGAAAAGATATTTGTTATGTCACAACACTATCGTTTCTGTTTCGACAATTAATTTAATCGATCATAGTTTAATTTATTGTAACAAATCAAAAGATTTGACTGGAAATAAATAAATAAATTTTATCTATCTATTTCGATGCCCGCTACGAAATATTTTGTTTGTACTCGTGTATTGTTTCTTAGGTTCTCTTATTATTAATAACTTGCGTACATAGAAATCCAGTGGGTATTATTAAAGAATAAATAATAATGTATTATATATTTTAGTCCTATTTAAGAATGATATCTGCTTATAAAATATCTCTTATACCTTAGAACGTCTAACTAAATAGGTCACAGATTCTCAATCCATTCCAAAATAGATCCCGGAACTGTTTAATGATCGTCCGATCGTTTCGCCATTCCATTGAATTAAAGGTTTACGTCTCTCTTGATGTCTTTATTATCATTATCTTAGTTCTAAGAAGAGATAAGAATAGTTTATAAGGCGTCCGGACTAAACATTATTCAACCAATCGATGACGTAACCCTTGTCTTAGTTAAGCCTTAACAAAGAGTAGCAAGCGTTAAAAATAAATGGCATAGTCACTGTTTCTCAAACCACGATATAGTATTAAAAAGTTTTTTTTTTTATTATGCAAATATAAAACATTATAAAATGGAAAACTTATGCGCATGTTGTTTAGATTATTAAATAAAAAAAACGAACTTTTCAAAAATTATACATATTGAAATCTGGTAAACAAATTTAAATTTGAATGTTATAACAGCGTTTAAATCTCTCTTTGCTGTGCAATACTATTATCGGCTAAAAAGGCTTTCCATAAAGCTGCTCAACGACTTCTGGGCGAGTACGGCAGCATTTAATCCCAAACATGGTTTCACGATGTTTACACTGCCTTGCAAAAGTTAAGTAATTCAAAACAAAATGAGTACGAGATTTATCACTGGTAGTTTGTTTGGATTGAACCAATTATGCAGTCTTTAGTTCCGCTAGGCTCAGTCTATAGGTTACAGACAAAATAATTTCCAATCAAAACTACTTTTAATCGGAAATACGCATAATAATACTTTTGAGAGACGTAGATCTGTACCTAGTTTAAGTTAAATAGTTTATATTTCTATAAGCGTGTTATCTGAGACAAGTCTGACAGGGTCGTGTTTTCGTGAAGCATACTATACATAAATACTTGTAGACAGCGTAATTACAGAAATAACTCTAACCTACTTTGTCAAAAGTAGTTTTTAATCGTTTTTAGGCCAAAAATATCTTCAGCTAGTCATAGCTTGTCAGGAGTAGCTTAGCTATTGTTTATGGTTATTAAATACTCTTAGACAATAATTCGCTGTCCAGTTTGATATTTTCCTTTATTAAAAAAACCAATGTGTTGGAGCGCATGCGCAATAAGCGTTAGCAGCGAATAACATCCATGACTTGACAACGATAAAAAAAAGTTTTTGCATGTCAATAATGTGTCATTCTTTCCTTCAATATTAAAATGTATACCATCAATTGCATTATTTCAAATATAATCACGCTAATTTTCCGCATATAATGTAAAGTAATAAAATATTCTTTGAGAAATAATATTTCAACATTCGTAATATTATTGGCATTAATAGGTATATAAATAATAATGACTTTGATATCAGCTATAACTTTTCATTCCATTAACATAAAGATACTGAATAAAAATAAATTACATTTGAAAGTCTAAGATTTACGTAAGAACACTCAACAATGTATTATTATGTAATATGATGTTCAAACTTCAATCAGGTTCTCAAAATCAACTTTTTGTTTACGAATGAGCGCCAAAATTTTTTTTTTTTACAAAATAGACGAATGTCAAGTGTTGGTCATACGCAAATAGGCGCTGTATGAAATATTAACCGTTAGTTACTTCGCCAATGCTCCACCAACCTTGGTAACCATATATTTGTCATTCTATTCTTTATGTAAGATGTCATGTCCCTTGTACATGTTTTTACACTGACTCACTTACCTCTCAAATCGGAACATAACAGTAATAAGTATTACTGTTTGGGGGTAGAATATCTGATGAGTTGGTGATACCGTACCGTACCGTAGCCGTACCATATTTGAAATAACAATTATATATACATAATTGTTATCCGTACAATTGTTCGGTTTAAAAAATATATTGTGTGTTTTACACGGATCATGTCATTATAAACTTAAGAGCGTAAGTAATGTAAAATGTCTAGATGTGCTTGAAATAAAGAAATGACGAATCGACGTTGAACAAGCGAAATTCACAATAACAAAATTTAGTAAAGACTAAAGAGGCCAAGTAAAACTTCTTTATAGAAAGTTCTTTTTTTTAATGAACACTACAACAAATACCTATACTGGTTCAACTTCCTAACAGTAAAAAAAAATATCTAGGCAGAAATATTTACATGTAAAGAAACTCAATATAAGCGTGAGATAGATCAGGTTTAATTAACCGCCATTTTACGACTGACGCTCAACCCACTTTCAAGGCTGTTTATTGATTGTGAATATTATCTTAGATTTAACCCGGATACATAGAATTGTAACAGATGAAAACTTAAATCTCTATTGTAGCTCACCTAAAGCTTTTAAATTTACTAAAGAAAATAACGCATGAGCTTGTTTGATAGACCAGTATCGGTATGTTTAAGAAGTTATATCGCTTATGTGTGTAATTACTACCTGACTAACCCTGTAAACTGCTTAAAGATATTCAAACTATTGATGTTAGGCAGTACAACGGCTTGTATGTATCTTGCACAGTGGGTGCGCCGAGCTTCTTTGCCTACATGATAAACAGACTTAGAAAAAAAAAGGTTGAATCATTCGTTCTTTGTATTTATATCTATACTCATTTTATAAATGCGAAATTAACTCTGTCCTTCTGTCAGTCTATTATAGTAAAATTTGATGAATTTTGCTTAGAAGCAAGTTTGAACTCCAAGAATAGGGTATCTTTTTCACTCAAATACCTGACGACCAACTTCTAAAACGCGACAACTAGAATGTAATATAGGAAATAAATCGAAATGCAACCTAACCGCCTGCAAATATTTCACAGATGGTATAAACGCCACCTCTGCTTTTATTTTAATCCGCTGTAAAAGAAGACCATCGTTAGAAAAACTGTATACGTCGCTCAAATTTGTATTCGTCGATATGTGATCCAGCCCATGCAAATTTGACGATGTTTTCCTTTAAAAAAGTCAAGCACATAATCAGTTAAAATTAACCACTGAGCCATCTTGACTCATGGAAATAACAAAGTTAATACAACAATGAAGACAAGTAACATCGCCCTCCATTATAATGTCAAATGATGCAATTTCGGGGTCAATTAAATTGTACGTGTAATACGGGTTGTGCCGACCCTGGGCAGAAACTGAAGCAGGAAACTTATTGAAGGTTAAAATTCTTCGTGTTTAATTTGACCTTTTAACCTTATTCTCAAAATTTAAAAGTTTAAGCAAAAGGACGGTTTTTTACTAGTATTATGCATTAGAAAGTGACAAATAATTTATTACAAAGCAAGAAGTGATACATATTTTGAAATAATCACTGGTTCGCAAAGAGGGCTACATCAAGAAGAATCGATAAGAAATTCAGTAATAACTTTTTACGCCTATATTTGACTTCACATAGACAACTTAAAAAAATCTATTTATTTAAAAAATAAAACTACTTCCCTTGGTCTCGCCATAACTTTTAAATAACGAAAATTTCATTCATCCTTTTTTTTTGTTTCTAATATCTTGTAGGTTCTTACGGAAAGAAAATTGAGCTGACAAATTGGAATTTTTCAAATTTATGAGCGTATATTTACCTAATTAGCAGTTTATAGTAGTTTATCTAACAGTGAATCACTATTAGGAATACAAATGCATACATTCATTTATACACACATACATACATATTTATGCATCAGTGACGTAAACTAAAAATACAAAGATTTTTCATAACTAAAAACAGACAACTAACTAACTGGGTGACCTGCAAGACAGGACGTCTTGCAGGTCACCCAGTCGTTGATAATAACATTAATAAAGATTACACTATAAAATCTTCGAAAAAAAACTTACGGACTTATAGGTTCATCATTTTCTTTAGATAGTGTGATTTCCTGCTATAAATAAAAAAAGTTTCTTATATAAAAAAAACTTTACAGCACGCTTTTATAAAATTTACAAGTAAGAGTTAAAAAATAAAAATTTTAAAAAATTTGAACGCTTAATCTTATAAGTTATCACAATAAAAGAAATTTGATAGAAAACCTCGGAAATAAAACTAATATTTATAAATATAATTAATTTGTAGAATACAGAAATACTAATTAAATTTAATATATGTATCTTTATGTATTCCAAAATCATTTTCAATGTGACGCAGACAGTTTAATGGTAATTTACTTCCGAGTTACTTGTTAAAATAATAAAACACATGAGTCAAGCAACGCGGATATATCGTTATTCACCGAGATTGGACAAAGACATTGCGGGGACGACTGGCCAAGTATAAACAATTATAAAAAACAACGTTACGCGCTATTTAAGTGCATGGCGCATTACTGCGTGGATTCCCGGCGCCTTTTACACGATTTAAAATTAATGAATAACAATCATTTTATTAATCAGTTGCATTACCAACTTAAACTTTTAGGTTTAATAAAGTAAAATTATATGTATTACTTAATAGTTCCGAAAAATATGTAAAACAAAACAAATCCTAATAATTATCTTTTTAATTTGTATATGTCGGTTCACAAGAGTGAGCTTCTCCGCCATCTTGAAAATTGTCAAAAATGAATTGAACCAAAGTAGATCATAATTTTTGGTATATTTCGGTTATATATGTATGTATATTTCGTCTTGACACTATAACCTACCTTAATATGAAAGTAGGTACCATATAACTTGTATTAGTAGTTTAGAAAACATGTTATCATTTAAAGATTGGCGCTTAGAATATTCTTATATACTATTTAATATGTAATATCCGTTATTTAATGGAGTGGACGTGTACATTTAATTGTAGTAGTACTTACTAATGACATAAATACAACTTATATAATGCTACGTAAAGTAAATTAGCGGAATAAGTAAATTCTTCAACTGCGCAGTTGTCTGTGTGTGTATATATCCTAAAACATGACGAACATAAACTCAATCTAAAAGGGGGAATATTTGAACCCCTCCATAAATAGTTGCAAAGTAAAACACCTGACCATTGAGTCACTCGCATTTCTTCGGGAATAATCGTGTCCCTTCGCTATATAAAGGTTTGATTGACGCTCCCTTGCTGTTTCATTGTTCGTTTTGAGTTAATTTAAGATTATCTGTGCCTTTATTTCAAAATAAGAAACTGTTCGAATTTATTATTGTGGTTTGAGAATTTTTTATTAAACAAATATAAAATACAGATAAGGTTTTTGTTTTGTTTTTTTATTATTTTTGTTTATTACTGTCAAATAATAAAAAAATATAAATAGGTATGTATTTTTTTAATATTCTTGAACACTTTCTTTGCTTATAATGGAAAGATTAAAAAAAAGTTATAATTTTTGGTAGATCCGTGACGCTAGATGTCTTTTTCCTTAAAAAAATATTGTGGCAATGTTTGTGAAATCTAAAATAAAACAATGTTTTCGTAAGTCGCCAATAATTGTTAGGAGTTGAGTCATTATTCATTAAGAAATAAAACTTCTGTCCATTTCTCATGGATTGCAGGTTTTTAGTATTTTATGCTTTGAGTGTAACATTAATTTTTATTTACATTTTATGAATGTATGCAATACTCTTAGATTATTAATTATTGCCTCGATAGACTGTCAAAGCTGAGGACACGTCGAAAGAAATAAGTCAAGAGTTGGCCACTAAGCACTAGTAAAGTAGGATGACGGTTCGCGAGTTTCAAGCGTAGCTGTTACGCACAGCAAAATAATAACGTTAGATCGTTAATTTTAATTCTTCTGTAGTGCGGCATTCAATCTAGACAAATAAATATTGTAAGGCGACAGTCATAAACGATGTTTGTTACAATTGATTTTGAAACTTAGGTATACGTTATAACCACTTATTACTATATATACAATTATTTGATAGTTACTATTGAAGCTTGAACACACCAAATTTATAAAGTAGAAATACAGGCTGATGTCTTTATCAGAGAAAATAATGGTTGACTTTAAAATCGTACCCTCGTACCCTACCGTAGAATTATAATAATTAATAAACTAACAACTTTGAACTGGTGCACTAAAAATTATGTATCCACTTTGCCTTCTGAGCTAAATCACGCGTTATTTTATTTACTAAGGATCTAGACCTCAGCATTCTTTCATGACAAAATATAAAATGCTCTTTTTTATTGCACAGTGTAACAATGTAGCACATTATATAACCGGTTCGTCTCATCCGAGCTCAGATAACATCTGGCATAAAACGTTTGACATACCACATGATGACGCCAGGGTCTGCCTCATAAACAAGTAACACATACTGAGTAAATATGTATTCTTTAAAATAATAATTACTATGCATTGCTATGTTAGCTCGAAAGGAGGTTTAAAACCTTATATTTATTATCCAAGCTATGAATCATGCTATTTATATATTTTTCGATATATTCTGTGTCCACCTGTGTTTGTATTCACATTTGCGCACTTTTATGTCTTCTGCGCAGATGGCTAGTGTTTGGGCTGTGGCTGAAATGCGGGCAAGATATTTGGTGATTATAATATTAATTAACTGAAATACTAAGAAAACCGAACAAAATTCAAGAACACAGATGGGTCAGTAGATACGTGAATCTTAACTGAAGATTGCTGGTACAAAATCAAAATATACTTTATTCAAGTAGGCTTTTACAAGCACTTTTGAATCGTCATTTAACAAACTATATTAAGTGAAGTTACCATCGGTTCTAGTAGGTCGGAATGTAGGTTCCAGAAGAAACTCAGCAGTTACTCTTTTTCAACATCTAAAAATACAGTCATGTTAGTTAAATACAATTATATATGTATGTTATGTCTCCTGCCTGGAAGTCAACAAGCATTAACTCCACGCTTTTTTATCATCTATATAATCTTGTATCGAATATTATGCCTTCTTAAACAATGTATTTTTTACAAATGACTTGAATCTATGAAACGGCAAAGTTAAAAATGTCTGCGTATTTTTTTTCAAGCCAGGAAGGGTCCAAAATCTTATCTCTACTTACCTTCTTACTTCCTATATCTTCATCTTATCTGATCACCGTATTTTGTGGATAACGAAAAAAATCTGAGAAACCTAGCGTTTCCCTAGACTCCTAAAATTACTATAATCCAAAGTTTGGGTCCGAGGTCTGTGGTATTCCTGTTTACGATGAATTATATTACAACAGATTAAGTTCAAAGAGAAACCATAAAGGCTAGCGTGAGTACGATTTCTTTTTGCACGACTACGCGAAAGTTATTGCAGCATAAAGTATTTTACGTACATAATGGAACAAGATTCTATTTACGTAGGAACTTTTTACGTATTTTTAGTGACTTTTGTATTAAAAAAATGGAACCCATGAAGAATCTCTTTTGTGTCTGTCTGTTTGTCCATATGTTAAAGCCTATTTTTATTATGCTTTTTTTAATAATCTTTCGGCATAGATTTTTATACGTTTGCGGTAAAAAGATAGATTACGACTTTAATAATCTCTATATCTATATATTTATGTATTCGTCTATTCCCAAGTGGTTCCTATGCCGGGTACTTATTGATCATGATATTAAGTTCAATGTGTCGTAGAGTGCCTTATGCCGCGTGCTGTGATGTCATATTAATCCAATATGGCGGACATGACGTGCGTAATAAACACGCCAAGCAACAATAATGAAAAAATTGAGATTATTTCGAATTTGGTATCAGTTAAATTTCCTAAGCTAACCCTACAACCTACATATCATAAATTAGTTGTGCTATTATAAAAAAAAAAAATAGGTAAACCTCTTTTCAAAGGTCGAACACACATCACGAATTTTACAATAATTTTACGTCACGTCAATTACAATAAAGGTTCCGTGTTTTTAGGACATATGATACAAATATGGCGTTAGGTTATAACGAAACATGATATAAATATCGTGTTAAACGCAAAGGTTCGTCGGTTCGTAACAGACATCAGACAGGTATCAAGATTAACGCAACGCGACCTAATTTTTAGGATTCCTATGACGTATCGAACCCCTTCTATTGAACCAGCCAAATATTACAACGTTTAATTGCATTTGTTTCGTAATTTATAAAGATATTAATAGTGCGATATAATTATAGATATTTTTAACTAAATTAAACACTCATCTATATCATAAATTTATATTAAAACTTGAGGTGAAGAGTTTGTTTGAACTCGTTAATCTAAGAACATAGTAGACCGATTTTCATTAAATAGCCCATTTATTGAGGACGGCTATTGAACTACATACATTGCATCCCGCTATATCTTGCAGGTGAAACTATGAACAATTTGTATGGTTAAATGTGCTTATCTCGAGACTACTACTCCGATTTTAATATCTTTTTATGTCTTGGATAGCCTGTTTATTAATGAAAGTTATAGGATAGAGAATTTTACGATGAAGCTCTAAGGAACGCTCGGTAACCATAAACGACATGTTTTACAGCCGACTATTTTGTACAATAAAATGGTAAGGTATTTAATTAAGTATTTGACAGTCGCTCCGGGTCCTACCTGGCGCAGAGGTTGTCCATTGCCGTACAGCGTGGAAATGCAGCCTGCATTATGGGCAGCTTTGCGTCGGGTGGGAACCAGGAGAGACTATTATAAATATGATTTTGTATAACAATTTTATATTATATTCATTTGATTTGATTTGATTACAAACATTATGTACGAATTTGCTATTAAGTATAATGTTAACAATGGTCACATATCATGATAATATTGCATACAATTTATTGATTATTTCCTGAGATTTCTTACGTTTTCCGAGAGCAAAAACATATTACTAACAATTCGCTTTTACCTGTCCCAATTAGTTATTGAACCTGGCAACACTAGCAAGCCGACCTATATGCTCAGGTGACCTAATTGGCTCTTTTAGATACTGTTTATAACATTGTGTAACAGATAACATCATCCGTTCCCATTCTTAAGCTCGTCTTGACTTAAAGAAATGTTTCATTCGTTTTAAGCTTTAATATGTTTTACAAACGATTACACTTTGAAGTATCTTTTTAAAAAATAACGTTATACATTTTCATTTATGTTTAATAAGTATTATGTCTAAATAAAAATTGTATTATTTGTACCTCCTTTTTTTAAATTGTAATTTTGCAAAGGAATAAATTATTGAGCTTTTTAAGGAGAATACATATTTGTTTCTTATTGTAGATGAATATATGTTTAGATTGTATAACACATAACAATATGTTCTCGTTTCTAACCTCGGCTCGCTTTGACTCACAAAAGTGTTACACTGATCCACTAATACACTCTGAGAACTAGTTAGAAGCGCCAATTGCAACACAACTATCACTTTGTAAACGAGTAATGACTTGAATTTTTTGAACGAGTTTCTTCATAACGTGATCTTTGTATGTTTATTTAAGGATGTTATATAAATATTTATGTGTTATTTAGAAATTAGGAAGTTGTAATTTGTCGTTTGTTTGCTTATTCATTTTAGCGTGAGAACTATTAATATTGTTTTGGATAAATGCATTTATCCTTGTGCTATAAATAACACAGGAACGTAGCAATTGTCTTAAATCGTTACAGCTACGACTAACAAAACGGCTGAAAAGCTATACTGTACGGTACATTACATTCATATTCAAAAATTTAGTTTTATTAAATATAAATCGAATCGTAAAGAATCAAGAAATACTAAGTTAGAAATCTACAAAAACTTAGGCAATATTTGGATATATAAATAAATTATGACAAATAGAGACAATAGTGGTCATATCATGTTTTAAATAATGAGCTATAAAAATACTCTTAAAAGTATCTAGCTAAGCATTTTTCGTCTTTTAAATATACTTAGTATAAGTATCACGAGCTGAGATGGCCCAGTGGTTAGAACGCGTGCATCTTAATCGATGATTTCGGGTTCAAACCCAGGCAGGCACCACTGAAATTTCATGTGCTTAATTTGTGTTTCTAATTCATCTCGTGCTCGGCGGTGAAGGAAAACATCGTGAGGAAACCTGCATGTGTCTAATTTCAACGAAATTCTGCCACATGTGTATTCCGCCAACCCACATTGGAGCAGCGTGGTGGAATATGCTCCAAACCTTCTCCTCAAAAGGGAGAGGAGGCCTTTATCCCAGCAGTGGGACATTTTCGGGCTGCTAATGAAAAAAATGGAAAAGTATCACGATATGTTTTAAACGCTTTCTGGATTTTTTTTTAACAAAATATGTGCGTGATTATATACCAACAATTTTCAAAATAGTAAGTTCATTATGAGTTCCTCACATCAACAAAAAATATCTTAGTGTAGGCGCATGAAAATCCGTTCGATTTAAAACTACGCGGGAGACAGGATCAATCAACTATTTATAAGCATACGTAAATACGAATCATAATACATACTACATGCTATTGGAACAATACTATCGTTATGAAGTTTTATATATACCTACAAATGTTTTTAAATAATACTGTAATGAATATTTTATTTATTGATAATAGTTTACAAATAAATTCATTGAGTTTAAGCTAGTCATATACAATTCCGAAAATGGATCTCAAACGTATACGCAAATTAGGAATTAATTATTATTCAAATATTGTTATTTAACGTCACATATTATCGGAGTTGTTTTGTTTTCCTTATAAAATACACCGTATAAGGAAGTTGGATCCAAAACAATCGCCGTCTAAAGCCTATTGCAATGGTAGGAGCTGTAAATAAAAATAAATTACTTTAACCTTGTATGATATCATTGGTCAAGATCTAAAATTAAAATAATCTATGGTATTTATTTTGGATTTAAAAATAGCATATTGAACTGGATATAAATAGTTAAGTGTAAAAATGCTGTAAGTATATAAAATAAAAATAGTAAGATATAAATCGTAAAGAATTTGTAAATTTAAGGTTTGTTTATATTTACTCCTTCTGCCATTGAAATGTACTATAGTATCATATATGTTTTCAACTTTACTAAAGTCAGCTTAATCGTTGATTGTGCAATACGTAATTGTGTCATTGCTAATGGACATCGCATGTATTAAAAACAATACAAAATGTGAATGAAACTAATGAAATTGTAACATTGCGACATTCGTATCGAATTACTGACTCCGCTATTCATTCTTGTGTATAATTCCGATTAATTGCTTCAGAATGTAGAATGCATCGTGTGCTCTTTATTTTTCTACGGTCGATATGCAATGGCCGAGATGGACCCGTGGTTAGAACACGTGAACGAAGAAAAGATTACTGGTTCGCTGTTTTAATGTGATTGAATATTTTTTATATTATTTCTCGTACAAGTAAAACATAGAGAGGATTCACGCCGCGTCAGCTGCAATTTTGGCACTTATATGCCTGGATATCTAGAAATCCGTGTTGGATTAGTGTCGTTGAATAAGCTTACCTGGTTACCTTATATAATGCCATCATTCACAAATTACAACCCTTAGCAAATCAAACTGTAGCAAAACAATAATGACAAAATCACAGATTTAATATTGACAAAAATTACCCAAAAGTATTCAGATAATCGTCATTTCTTCCAACCAGTATATTTTTTTCGCAGTGAAACGACAATTGTATTACAAAGAAAAAACATTCTTATAAGTTGTTTACTCAACAAATAATCTTGTTCAGTTGCGTTTAATATCTTCCTGTACTTTTTCGTAAAGCAAATTTGCTTCAGCGCTTGAAAATATCATATTATTGAAGGTGTGAATATTTTCGAACCGTGACATTTTTGACGACGGACAGTAAACGTTTGGGTGAAAGTGGGACTGTCCCATTTAACATAAGAGGTATGGTTATATCAGTGATGGTGGAATTCTCGTGAGCTTCAACGTAGCTAAGCATATGACACATCGTTCTAGTTTCTTATCAGAAATACCAAACTTCAGTTGAGTCGAAGTAAAAAAATAAGTCCAACTATCAGTAGCGGGCTTTTACATAGGCATACTCTTTTCGTATTTAAACAATAATCATTTGTTTTTGCTTACTATATAGCATAATATATATTTAATACTAACTGGATAGATACTGTATAAATAAAAATACTGAAACGATCTCATGACGACCTCCGTGGTCGAGTAGTGTGTACACGGGTTTTTATGGGTACGCCACTCCGAGGTCCCGGGTTCGATTCCCGGCCGAGTCGACGTAGAAAAAGTTTATTAATTTTCTATGTTGTCATGGGTCTGGGTATTTGTGGTACCGTCGTTGCATCTGATTTTCCATAACACAAGTGCTTTAGCTACTTACATTGGATTCAGAGTAATGTATGTGATGTTGTCCAATATTTCTTATTTATTATTATTATTATATTATTACTCTTGACTTCTTTCATAATTGTTACATAACAATAAATAATAAATAAGATATTACCGATGGTGTGATAACAATATTTTATCATGAAGTAATCGAGCAGCGAGTCGTGAAGCTGATCAAATTACGCCCTGCGTAAGATGAAAGGGCTTACAACTTATGCAACTCATCTCGAGTTGTCTGCTTTCCGGCTTCGACTTTACTTCAATTAGCTAATAATGTTTTTTAGACATGATAGAATATATCTAGTATGGCTGAAGCATAAGCCATATATAAAGTATAACATCCACTTACGCCCAAACCTATTTAATATCGGCAACAATGAATATTCCTCCACCTGAAAACGTTGATTAAGAGCCTAATTGTAAATAACATCTAATATTTTTACATTGTATACATTCCGCAGGATACAATCAACTTATTGCTGGATTATTCGAATATGTTCCGCGGGCTATATTCAAACTATAGGCTGTAGACAATGGTTGATTTATTGCAGGCTTTCTAGGCTAAAGCCTGTGGCGGCAAATTGCCAACGGATGTTTATTTACTTGATAAACGTACATAGTTAGCAATGCATTTTATGGAATCAATAAAACGTTTTCATCATTAGTATTAGGTATTCCTTATTTTAGTATATTCTATTTTAATTGAAAGCAGATCTCATTTATAGTTAAACATTTTTATACTGAACATATTTTTATGAAGTACGCTAAATAAAGGACGCTTTTAGATATTGCAAAAATTGCAATTACTCACCCCATTGTCGCAGATACTTCAGTTTCAGAAACGTGTGTCGAGTGTATCGTCACTACTTCACGATAAGTATCGTATATCATCTGCATCTTAACTTCAGTTCAGGAAATAGTATATTTTCTGCATTACAGTTATTACTTTTCATATGCAATAATTAGTGAATAAAATATATTGTCTTCTTAAATTTATTAGTTAAAAGACTAGCCGAACCTGTGGCTTTACCCGCTCGAAATTTATCCATAGCACTCAAACAGGCACCCCGGATTTTACGTCCTCAAGGAGTGAATTAAAATAGTAACCTAACCCCGGGACTCAAACTATCTAAATACCAAATTGAATCTAAATCGGTTCAGCTGTTAAGGCGTTAACTGACAGAGATACTTTCTTATTATAGATAATATTAGTATGGATAATTTGATCTTTATACAGAGCGACTGTGAACAAAATTATAGGCAACTAAAAATAGACAATGGATTTTTTATAAAAATGCTGATTTTTAAAGACAAACAAACAGAAGAGCCGTCTTAATAATATATATTACATACATATTATTAATCTAGTTTCTATACCAGTAATATATTTATAATTATTTCCCTTCGAACTTAAAACCGTAGCTCATATTAAATCGTCACTTAGCACGTACTTGAGCAAATTACTTTGCGCAGGCACGCGCTTAGGGAGAGTAAAATAGCGCAAACAGAAATTTTGTACAATCATTGTGAGATCATCGTTTTAAAAAATCTGTCAATTTTAAAGCATCGACGTTTTACAAAAACACCAAAAGCAAATGATTGAAGCGGGACAAACACGTTGAAGTATCTTTTAGCGCTCACTTGTACAACTAGGAAAGTATGTTCGTGGGTGTCAAAATAACGCCTCGTTCAAATCCAATAACGTCCCTTATGTCTTTTGGAAACTGTACAGTGCTTTCCTTACTACCTCAATCACTAATCAAATTAGTACAGCAATAATAATCAATAGATTTTTTTCTAGATTGATTAATATCTTTATGTTAAAGTTAAGAATATTGGCAATGTTATAGATAAACGATATTGCATACATGAGGATATAATCATATTAACATTAAATTTGTCTAGTTTTGCTAATAAAATAAATTAAACGTTTTGCTAAGGAATAGTAGAATTAGATCTACAAGGCGTAATTCAAGAGCTTCATATAATTTTTTACATAAGCTTCTAAGTACGATAACTAAAATTAAACAGATAACACTGGTATAAATAACCACTCGTTTCAAAATGATCGGTAGCTGACGTACACTAACGACTCATTTAATAATGGAATAAGGTATTAGTCAATACGTTTAAGGGACGTATAAATAAATTCAAGACAATCATGATATAATCCTGTTTGTCTTGAATAAGTTGTCAAGTAATCCGGTGCAGTGATCACTTTCGTTTCCCTTGTCATTGTTCGATCAACCATAAACTTTCACTGTTCTGATGTCAACGGTCCTCGTGGACTGATAAGCTTTTATCTCGAGACGATAACTACGAACCTTTCTTTCTCTCTCTCTCTCTCTTTCTCTGTGATGTAACAATTAACAGTATAAGTACTAAAACGAGTATCGTAGCTTTACGTTTACAATAATTCTTTCTTGTGATTGTGACTATTGAGAGTGACTTATGACTATTGTTATGTCATGTTTTTATTATATGTTATACTAGCCGTACCCGCGACTTCGTGCGCGTTTGAATTTAATAAAAAACGCGACTTATTTTACGTATAATTTTAAAATAAAAGTAAGTAAAGCCTAAGTTACTCCTTATTACATCAGCTAGCTGCCAGTGTAGGTCCTGTCAAAATCGGTCCAGCCGTTCCAGAGATTAGCCGGAACAAACAGACAGACAGACAGACAAAAATTGTAACAAATGTTATTTAGGTATACATACCGTGTATACATACATATGCATTTAGTAAAACGCGGTTATTTTAATATCACAAACATACACTCCAATTTTATTATATGTATAGATTATTATTAATATACTTACTTATTATTAATAGTAATTTAATGTAATATAACGAAGCTTTGCTTCATAATGCTTCTGAGCTTTCCCTGATCTAATGCATCTCGCTCGCAACTTCTTGATTGTCTTTACGTAAGATGCCATCAACGCACGGTGGTACAAAGTTTCTACTCAATCGTAATCCTTTATGCGCAAATAAATACATGGAATTCAAAGAAAAACAAGTTTTCTTTTAATATTTGAAAACATTTGCCAATCTCTCACATTAGTGCTTCTAAGAAGATTTAACGTGTCTTCTATGACGGTTTTATTTGTCTTTTTAGTTAATGTGTATTTGTTTTTTTTTAAGACAGAGACAGTCATGTACACACTTGTATACATTCCAAATACAAAAATAAGTACGTTGCCGTGCGTAGGTAGAAACTGTACGCACATCAACGTAGAGCCTGAGTGCGTTCAAATACGACCCTAGTGATGTACTATCCAGCGCCAAACAAACTAAAGCACTTTGAGCACGTATCCACTTCTGTGGCTACTGGCTCTAAAGTTGTCTCAGACAATACGACTTCTCTGCTGCTTGTCTGAGTTTAGAATTTTTACCTTTTGTCACCATAGACGACTTTAGCCGGCTTTGTACGGGTGTCTTAATTATAAAACGAACAAATGGAACGATGATGGCATTCTATTATTTAGTGGATATTATTTATTGTATTTAATTAATAGCATACACTGCTAGCAAGTATAAAGCCCTTTTGCAGAACGATTAGATACGAGAAAGCTTAACTACAGCGATAATTTGTTAATTTTTTATAAATAAGTTAACACAAAACAAACGAGATAAAAACTTAATAATATTAAATATTAGACTCAGTTAGAATATAGTACTAACTGAGTCCCATTGAACCATGCTCATAATCCTATAAAGCATTTAAATTAATCAATAAATTTACTTGGTGGTAGGGCTTTGTGCAAGCCCGTCTGAGTAGGTTCCACCCACTCATCAGATATTCTACCGCCAAATAACAGTACACTGTATTGTTGTGTTCCGATTAGAAGGGTGAGTGAGCCAGTGTAATCACAGGCACAAGGGACATAACATCTTAGTTCCCAAGGTTGGTGGCGCATAGGTGATGTAAGGAATGGTTAATATTTCTTACAGCGGCTTTGTCTATGGGCGGCGGTGACCACTTACCATCAGGTGGCCCATATGCTCGTCCGCCAACCAATGCCATAAAAAAAAGCAATAAAAATGTATATCAAAATCTCAAAGTATATTTAAGGTGTCATTTATAAAATATATTACAATTGTACAAGATCTATATATAGATAAGCGTGTATAAAGATTGTCATTCATTTTAATTATTTTTATTACAATTGAACGACGAAATTCGCATTAAATTTTACATTACACCAATAAAAATACTCATTAAGTTTATAAAACAAATATTTCTGCAAATAACTAGGTACTTAAGCTAAGTGTCTGGCTCCATTCCAACCTTTCTTATTACTGCGCTATTCCTTCTCTTTGGAAAAAGGATTTTGAGACTTTTTAAAGTTCTTTAGATGTCTAGACAATTGCACAATTTAATGCTATTAAATAATAATTACAATACAAGCAACTATTAACAATTTATTTTGTACAATATTAATATATTCAAAATTTATTTTCTTCATTATAAATATTTAAAGTTTTGTTTGCAATAATATTTAAGTCTACATATGATAATCGCACCTTGTATATAATTTATATTATAAATACTTTATGTATATTCGAATAGCTGACTGGAATTGAGAGTTGCAGTACTTTAAAGTTTCTCTGCGATGGTTCCACAATTTCAATACAAACACGCAACACTAACTGTACACAATAAAAGACGTCATTATATATGTACATATATACAATAATTCAAATCGCAATCTAAGGAAAGAAAAAAACAAAAAACACGAACTTATATATAACTTATATATAGTATATAAAGAATAATAACAAATATAAAAAAATTACCAAAAAACGTTTACATAAATATAATGTGTAAATGACCCCCAGTAACAGAATCGCTATAATCGGTGTAAGTTTCTGATAAAATCGCACACATTCAAACGTACGGGGGAACAATTTTTTTTTTATGAAGACGGTTAATGATACTAAGCAAAGTTTCCAATGACTTTTAAATCGTCTTACATCTGACGTTTTATGTTTCCAATTTGACATTATCGAATTTTTCAAAATGTTTTACTCGCTGCACCGCGCGTTTTCGTCCATTACTGCTGCAGTCCGGTGGATCGTTACGTGACCCTATTACCTTCCTCAAACTGCCTTTCAAAACAATTTTTCACATCTAGCAATAGTTTTAGAGATGAGCGCATTAAAACAAAAAATAAACTCTTTTACTTTTTTATACCAATATGGTTAAAATATTCATTTCATTCAAAGTTAACTTTAATGTAAAATATATTTTTTTTATTTTTCCACACCCCCTTCAAATACCGATATCCTTTTAATCTCAACGATCATCACGACTCTGAAGCAACTTCACATGCCCAGCATCCGTCAGCTTATCTGACTGATCACATTCATCCTCTAACTGACATGATAAGATGAAGATATGAATTGGACAAGCGTGCTGCGTAAAAGTATTATTAACAATTCTAACATTCAAATGTAATAATATAAATTATATAAAGAAATGTATACAATAAATTTCAAATAAATATATAACTCGGGTTGGGCGCTCTCCAGCCATTTGGTTCGATGACTTCAAGGTGACAGGACCCGAATGGATGCGGAACTGACTACTGGAGTGTATCTAAGAAAAATGTCTGCATCAACCGAATTTTTATTTTACATTGTTATTTATTTACGAAATAATATAATGACATTACAAAATAATAAATACAATTAAAACTAATACTAAGATTACATAACTAATAACTAAATATATATATATTTAATATTGGACAACATCACATACATTACTCTCATCCCAATGTAAGTAGCTAAAGCACTTGTGTTATGGAAAATCAGAAGTAACGACGGTACCACAAACACCCAGACCCAAGACAACATAGAAAACTAATGAACTTTTTCTACATGGACTAGGCCGGGAATCAAACCCGAGACTTCGGAGTGGCCATGAAAACCGGTGTACACACTACTCGACCACGGCGGTCGTCAAAACTGATAACTAATAATTAATTATTTTTTAAAACATGAATACCTAAAATATCGATGTACCCTCTATTTTGAGGTCTCCTTTTGAGTTTCAAGCTTTACTTTGATCGATAGAGTATATAAGACCTGTGCCACTCGATTGCAACGACATTAAACTCGTGTTACGCATGCCTGTTTCATAAACGCCACGGTATGGACTCGCTGTGCCAGATTAGTTGGCATTTATGGTTACCGCTGTGCGTCGTTATATAGACTATATGTAACCTTAAAATTGAATTCACTAATATTAGGAATTATTCCTTATACATATAATATTTTCTGTTTCATAATATTATTATTTTAGTTTCAATTTATAATGCGTTCACGACACGTTTTCGACACGTTCCTGCGAAAAATTGAAGTTTAAATAATGAATTTTAATAGTAAATCTTATTATGTAAATTTTAATATTCACTGTAAGTGTAACTTTAACATATTTAAAATTTATCTATTGTTAATATTTAATAAATACATAATTTTAAATAACGACATAAAATGACAAAAAACCTACTAAAACTTGTCACATTTATAACAATGTTTAGTTGTTAAATTTTGCTAATTATCGCTAATATTATTTTGTATTTATTAAATATTTATATAACTAATTGACTCGTTTGCTTGTTAACCGGTAGTCCGATATTAGTTCATTATATCGAGTTTCGAAATACTTTACAAATAATCATTAGTTTAATAGATCATTAAGCGTGCACTATTTACTCTACTTGATCGATTCGAGGAACATCCCTTATATTATTTTTTTCTTTGCAGTTTATTGGCGAGCCATGCGGACATCACTATCAGTACATGCGAGATCAACGGAGAGAACGCATCTCTCAAACTAAGATATCTAATCCGATAAAGAAATAATCAACGTTCAAGTGAAAATTAGATCGAACGAGAGACGAAACATTCGTCGGCCATTTTGTGATATTGAAACTTGAAGTGGTTCGTGTTCGATTTTCAAAAATTACAATAATCCGATCGTAGCGATCCATTGTTAATTTCGTGCCGCGTTTAAACGCGTCGCTACTTTAAAGACTAGTGAAGTGAAGTGGTGTAGTAAACTTTTAAAGATGGCAACTACGGGCAGTGAGATGTGGCTGCAGTGGTTTGCTTGCTGCTACCAGCCAGCTGCGCAAGCACAGCGTACCCGGCGGAGAATAGACAGATCTATGATTAGTGCACCAACCAATTTCCAACACACAGGACACATCGGTATGTTCCTCATTTTTATTTAGATTTATTAATTACTTACGCTTCTCAAACTATTAATTTGCAATTTGATATAATATGTTTGGTTTTATTGTGCTTCATATACAAATCAATTTTTTACTATTTTCAATAATATTAATGAAATAAAATAATGACTTATACTTAACTAATGCATTATGCGTATGTATGTATGTATATGTGTATATGCTTAACCTTTTTTTAATTAATTCCTTTTTTAATTTTTATCTTACTTTGAAGTATAGCACCAAAATAATCTCTAGACTTTATTTATTTATTTATTTATTTATTTATTTAATCGATACACCACAGTATTTGAAATATAGCACTTAAAACAAGAATACGATAAAATGACAGATACAATTTCAAACACTTAATAGGTATATACAGCATTAATAGTTACGTTAGCCTCCAATAACAATTTTTTTAACAATACTTTATTAAATAAATACTACAGACTGCAATATAACACGCTTATTAATCACTTAACATTTAAACAATTAGCAAAATAAATGAAGTAAAAAAAAATAAAAATAACTAACAATAATTACAAACAATTATAGTATAAATTTTTTAGAGGTAATACCATAATTTACAAAGTTCTAATATTAAGCAGAAAATAACAAAATAAAAAATACAAAGTAAAGATATCACAATCACAGTAAAGCTCCCAGGGTTAATTTTTTGCGAAAAAGAGGTAGTGAGTCGTGAAAAATGTCAGACTTCGAAGATACACAAGGGAACTTCTCGCTTACTATCCCAAACACCATTACCTCACTATAGCAGGGGTGTCCTGGACTAGACTGGATCGATTGGAATGAACAAGCTCATAAACCGAATTTATATTTGTTTGAACAAAGTTACGATTTTTGGAAATCATCATAATATAAATTCTATTGAGCTCATTTTGCCTTTTACTCCAACTTCTGTTATTTTTACAGACAGATCCATGACCAATTTTATTTATTTTTTTCGTTGTGTAATTTACATCGTAGTTGAATCGTGTTTATGTAAGATTACAATCTTTTATCCTTCAGAAGATAATATTGTTATTCAACTTTTTAATAGAAAAAAAAATCCTCAATTATCAACACCGTAAATACATTTCAATAGCATTTAATGTGTTTTTAATACAATTTTAAAGTAATATATTCGTAATCGATGAATCGATATAATCCTTGCAATCGAATATATCTGTCAATCGATTAATGACAGTTTTCAAGAACGATGTGAACGACCCAATGATATTGCTAACAAGATATCGATACACGATTCAATCGCATGTTATGATTGCTTACAGTATGTACGTTTTTGGTGTTACCGTTATTCAAATCATTAAAAATTGAACACTGTGGTTACTGACTATAAAATTTTGAGCACGTTTTTAATTCGGTAGGCACTCCTACATAATTTAAATATTTTCGTATGATTTACATATCAAATCAAATTATTCTTTATTCAAATAGGCTCATAAAAGCACTTTTTAATCGTCGAGTTAGATAGTATAGAATTAAATGTAAACTTATCAGAATTTGACTTGTAATATTACTAGTAATATAATAGTATAGTAATTTTAGTACTAATACTATTTAAAAAATGTTATAAAAGTAATTTGTAAACAATTTTATTTGTAAAAGATTGTCTAATTGTCTATGGGTTCTGAGAAATGGAAATAAAGGGAAAAAAATTAAGTGAACTATGGTTTGAAAGATCAATTATGTCCAAATAAAGTCAACATCATCCAACGCTTTTTATTTGCAAATAGACTTAGACGTTTATTTATTAAATGCTTTTCTTCATACCAACCACTTCTAGAGTCCTTAAAACGTTATAAAAAACGAAACGAGCGTCGTCATACTACCTTCTGTGGACTAGTTCTAGACATGGCCAAGTTACACTTACAAAGTTCGTTACGATATATTGAAGATACATTTAAAATTAAAAGTAAGACATAATGTATTTAAGGATAAACTATTTTATACGTTAAGAAGGCTACTAACAATTTCTCTTTTGCAGTATTAAGTAGGTACTAATAGTACAAAATATATTCTCGGGACAGGACTTAATACACAATGAATCAATAAGTGTGTTGGAATGTTTCCAACAAAAATGCTTTCCAAGCTCTCTCTAGGGGATGGGTACTCATCACGACTCCATACTAGGTCATTTAGTCGTCACAATGCAGAGGATGCCTAGTCTGCATCTAGGTAACTGCATACTAAGTAGTTATACATCTATAGCTATTAACTTAGTCAATTATTATGTTAAGAGAAAGTAAGCATAATTTAATCTGATATCCGTTCGTTTATTTGTATTATAAGAAAATGTTTACGTAACTTAAGAAAATGATTGTATTTGACCGAAAGGAAAATTAAAATCAAGTTTCACGACCAAACGATTAAAGTGTATCGCTCATTAAACACGGTCAGCGGTAGCTTTTTCAAACGTCACAATATCTAGACAATACTGATCCAACGCAACGCCGGTCTTATGTCAATGAACATAAAGTACCATTTGAATATCAATGGTTACGTATTATAATTATAGTTACATAAAAGCTATGTCATTGGTATGCTGAATATACACGTGCGTTCCAAATTCGGAGGAGCCAGTTGGACGTCTTCTTCCGTATATGGCAAAGAATTGTCGCAGCGTTGCTACAACGAATGAATTCATACAAATTACATGTAATGCGTCCGACGTCTGCAGTCTGGAATAATTATTGCGTTTATTCCATGGAAATACTAATTTATAGCAGTCACGTCACATTCGACTTTATGTAACTGCGGTGGTGTATTTTTACTAGTTCGTTTAAATATAACCAAGAAATTTCCGGCAACCAGCGGATAGATTAGTCCTCCCACTTCCCAAACAGCAATTATTTTGTTGTGACGACTGACTGATACGTCTTGATGACCGATAGTACGGATTATGGTAATCAAATGTAAAGTTACGTGCAATCCTATGCGTCCAAATTATCAGATATCTAGATACAATTAATTCACTTATCGATAGCAATTGATCTTTGTAAAAGTACTTGTGTGATAACATTGATCGTTATTACCATTATCAATGAAGTATTATTTGATGTTTTCGGGTTCACAAAGAACAAAGGAATTGTACGTTTGTATATTGGATGAAAAAAATTCACGTAGTGAACCGCTTGTAGAAAAAAGAGCAACATTCGGTTATTGGCTATAATTCATCTGAATGATAGTTAATAACAAACAAAATGGAAATATTTATGAACGTATTTTAATTACAGCACAAATTGTGAATGAACTTGTTCGGAAACGATTTCACCCATAGACATTGGTGATGTAAGAAATTTTAACCATTCCTTACATCGCCAATGCGCCACTATCCCTGGGAACTAAACTTATGACCCTTGTGCCTGTTGTGGCTCACTCATCCTTCCAACCGAAAAACAAAAATACTAAGTATTGCTGTTTGGCTAAATATCTGAGGAATGGTTGGTACCGACCTAGACGGGCTTGCTCAAAGCCCTACCACCAATCCTATAATTGGTAATGTATTTTTATTTGTAAATTATATAAGGAGTGTTGACAGAACAAATACGAAGTGCCTAATTTATCAATATAAAACCAGTAAGTACATTCGTCTTACAGATATACGTACATAAAATTTAAAATGAGTCAGAACTCGACAATACGCGCTCGTTTGGCTTCAGTGAATTTTAATTAGGAGCGAATTTTAATCGATTTGTTAAACAGCTGCTCTGTTTGGCGCTCAATTTAATTATTTCGGGAGTATTATGTTACAAATCAACGCGAAGAATTTAAGTTTGTAATTTTAAAATTAAATTGAACGTGAATTTCTTTTTTTGATTTCCCAAAAGAAAAACTTGCTATATAATTTATTTTACGACGTATCCTAACTAATCTGTTTTATATTAAAAATGCGAACGAGATTTTAATGGTTTATCATGAAATACATATTTTGGATAGACATAGATAGATCCAACACCCTCACACCAGGGTAAAACCGCGGGCGGATACTAGCTATTAATATTAAGTTTATATCAGAAATTGTTTACGTAGACTCTAAACGTGTCATTACTTCATTTATAGGGACATTATAATGAAATATTTTATGAATGATGATTATTTACGACATGCGTACTCCTTCAATACTTTAGTATTATGTATAAAAAAATGGAATGACGCTGTTGTCGTTTGAATTTAAATTTAGAATACCGAAGTACACATTCAATGTTCCCAACCGACGTTCGAATGTTGAAAATAAACTAAGTTCGCCGGCCGAGGCGAGTAAGCAGGCGAGTGACTCATCTCCGTTCTAAACGCGCACAAATACTGCTTGCTTTTTACTTTTTTTTATTCAAACATTTGACCTCGCATAAGATTTTTTTTACACTTACGTATACAAGCAGTTTGTCTATGTGTTTTTAATACTATTACCGTGACGTAAGCTTTAGTATTAGTGTTTACCAACTGTGATTATAATAACAATCACGTAGGTACTTCTGATACTAATAAAGATCACTAACCTAATTCGTCCGCCAAATTACTAGCAAACAATATGTTAGTTTATATTTTTAACAAGACGATGTTTCGACATCGCGCATATGGTTTCGTGTAACATGACGTGACACTATGTAATTAATCGTTTAAACATATAACTAACATACTAGCTTGCATGTTGGTGGCGAAATAATCTGTATCCATAAACAAAAATAAAAGCTGTAAAAGTATTTATTTTAAGCTTTTTTTTCCCGGTTTTAATGTTTTTTTTTTAATTCATAAGATTTAATTCTAATTTTAAATTTAATAAATATTTTAATAATAGAACGTAATTATTGTAACGATAGTTATTTCATTATTGTTGTGTTAAGGGGAAAATGCGAGTTGGCAAAAAAAAGTAAAGAAAGGAATGTATGATAGAGAAAATACGGTGTACAGAGAAATTTAAGAAAACCATAATTAAGTAAATCATTAGTAAAGTAAGTCGCGATATAAGAAAAAAAACATATAATACCTGTTTAGTGTGTGGTTTTTTAAGAATTTTCAGCGTGATACGTTTCTCTTGTCAGATATACTCATGAGCACTATACGTCACAGCGTCCACCCCGGAAGGTTAATAGATATGTTAGCGCGGTTTCACCCCAACATATACATATTACTATATTTATATATCGCGCTATAAAGAGTGAAACCTTGAACGATTGGATAAACCTCTTCGAATCAAAATTAGACAAAAATCTCTATTAAAAAACTTCCTTGTTTAAATTGTGCGTAGATAGTCAATCACTTATTGATATATATTGCCTTATGCGAAAAATTATGACAATCATAAGAAGAAGACAACATTGATTCACAAAATATACACTAAACAACATAGTGAGATAAAATCAGAGAACACTTAACTTGGTGGTAGGACTTTGTGCAGGCAAGTCTGTGTAGGTACTAGGTACCATGCACACATTAGATATTCTACTATCAAACAGCACTACATAGTATTTTTATATTCTGGTTAGAAGGGAGAGTGAGCCAGTGTTAGTGCCAGTACAAGAGACTATAACATTTTAGCTCCCAAGCTTGGTGGCACATTGGTGTGGTGTAGGGAATGGTTTATATTCCTTACAACACCAGTCTTTGGGCAGTGGTAACCACTTACCATCAGGTGGCCCATTTGCACGTCCGCTAACATATTAGATTAAAACTAGCACTAAAACAACGTTTGACTTGTAAATATCCAACTACAGGGCTAACAATGACTTTCTTTTTCCAAGGGTTGGAGTTTATTGATATTCCAACGCTTATCCAATGAGGGCTAGTGGACGAAGTATCGAATCAGTAGCCGTGACGAGTCTTGATAAATATATAATTCAACAAATTGTTGATATCCGGCAACGTACCCGTGTAGTTATAATAAATAGATAAAACGTTAGACACAATAAGAGCGATTAGCTCAATCGAATCTCAATATTATCTCGGAATTATTGACAGTCGAGCTGTTATCGATGATTCAAAATTCATCAATTATTATAAAAAGTTTGTAAGTAGACTGTTTAAATATAAGCACAGTTCATTTCATAATATGTTTTTTAATTCCCTAATGTATATGCTTAAAGTATAAAACCGTAAAAGCCTATAAATATTATACTAATGGACTGACTTATATCCTTATGATAGGAAGGCAATTTTTTATATGTTTTGCAAAATTTTTTTATTTTTAGCATTAGCAGCCTGTAAATTTTTCCACTGCTGGCCTCCTCTCCCTTTGAGGAGAGGGTTTGGAGCATATTCCACCACGCTTGTTTCCTCGCGATGTTTTCCTTCACCGCCGAGCACGAGATGAATTATAAGCACAAATTAAGCACATGAAAATTCAGTGGTGCCTGCCTGGGTTTGAACCCGAAATCATCGGTTAAGATGCACGCGTTCTAACCACTGGGCAATCTTTGCAAAATATGTCGAGTGTTTTTAAAAAATATGTTTGTTACGCTTACGTCAGCAATAAACGCTATTGTAAATAATACTAATTTTAATGATTTCTTCGTTTTAACCTTCAAACATTATTTGACTGAAAATATGAAACTACCCTAATTTTTTTATTGTCCAGATATTTCAGATGGTCAAACTCATAATGACCTTAATTCATAATGACTTAAGGTTATCTCAATTTAACAGAAAAACCTTCACCTTTAACTCCATAATAAGCTTTTTTCTGTATGAAATATAATTCATGTATTTAAAGTATTTATTATATTATGTTAATATTTAACTATCTCGTAACTGTCAATAAGAAAATAAAAATTAAAATGAAAGCGAAATTTCATTTCCTATTGACAGTTTGATTAAAAAAATGTCCTACTGATGGTTAAAGACCTCCGTAAAATATCACATAAACTTTTTAATATATAATTATTTACGAGTACATAAGATTATCCTTTTAATAATAACACTATGATTAGACATTAAACAAAATGTTTTATGACAACAAAGACGAGTGCTTACTAGAATAGCACAATTATTCTTTTTTTTAAATGAGAAAAGAAAACATAAATTTTCGTTGGTTCATAATTTCCAAACCTCATATGATTTTTTGTATATATTTCTATATAGTTATAGCCTACAAATAACATGTATTATTTGAACCTCTATCAATGCAAATGTTACTTCAATGTGAAAGCGCATCGATAACATAAAGAAAGTAATATTTTTTAAAATATTTTATTGTAGTTATACTTTAACTGTATATTTTAAGGGTTACGTCTGATAGGGTTGTAAAACGCTACAAAAGAAACAAAGACGCGTCTCGCTTTGAACGAAAGGGTTTGTGTAAATTGTAAGCCTACCTATTTATATAGATAATATAGATATATATTTTTAAAGGATCATTAGGTAAATTGTGTATAATGTAAGCTAAATAATAAGTCATAATTATCTAATTATAGATTTTTATTGTGTAAAATAACACTTATTATTAATTTAAAATAATTACTAATAAATATATTTAAAATAGCAACACTAGACAAATAAACAAATGATAAAGGAGTATGATTGACAATGTGGGTAGTGGGAAGCAGATTGTGCTAGAAGTTATTTGGACGCGTCGAAATTGAAGCGAGACAAATAAAATTGTAAAAGTGTAAACCAGTGTGTTTCAATTATTAAAAGTTCTAGCTAAACTGGAAATGTGACTTCAACTTCAGAAGTGGGATCGAAGGAAGATAATATCATTTTCCTTTCCACGCCACCGTGAAACTGTAAGTAACGTGGAGGTACATATAGTACATTATTTTAATTTTTTTTAGAACTTTGTGTAGGTTTTTAATTTTATAATTATTTTGATAATTTTTTTTCATCCAAAGAAACGTACTTTAAAGCTAACTATAAGTCACTTACTGACCGTTAATATTTTAAATTTGATATCTAATTGCTTAAAGAATTTTTTTTTTCTCTTCTTCTACCTACATCTGAGTGTGATTAAAAATTAAAAATTTATTTTATTATGAAATAAGAAGTAATAATACTAAATCGATAAAATTATTGTGATTCATAATAACGAAGGTATAACTTAACACATTAGATTGAATAAAAGTAATAAATACAAATATTATGCGACAAAAGTGTACTACTAATTTTGTGTCGTAATGATTTTCCTTTCATTGACTAGTGATATTTATTTTTTTTATTTAATTATGATCACCTAATCGTTTTATTATTATAAAACGCTTAATCTTAGCATAATGACAATATGATGTGTTTTATGTTGACTAAGAAATAATACACGTAAATTTACAAACCTAGACTGGTTTCATAATATTAAAACAGGTTATTATGAAAGAGAATATTAATTGTTATCTAAAACTGAGATTTGTCAGTTTCAGCTTTTTGCTATGGATCAAGGCAATGATCAACGAAAAAGAGCAGCCTATGATAGGACTAGTGCAGACCCAGGTGTACCCAGGTTCGAGGGTCAGGGTCAGGACGCACTAGACCTAAGGCAACATACTAGTCGTGCAAGCTGGCCAGGAGAACCCAGGTATGAGGGTCAGGTCAGGAGAGCTAGACATTATAATTCCGAGCAACCCAGGGTATCGCGGGAGCGTGATACCGAGGGTGAGAGTATTCGCCGGCCTGACGGAGAGCGTCAGCAACTAAATGATTTTCGAGAGCGAAGAAATATGGAAAGATCTCTTCGCACGCCCTCAGTCGCACGGGATCGATCGCCTGGTGCCGGTTCCTCGAGACGTGTTATGCGAGAAAGATGCAGGACTAGAATCGAATATGATGATGTAAATTCCACATTCAGAGCCGGAAGTAAGAGGAATAGAAGTCCAAATGATCCGGGTGAGCAACCATGTACCTCTAGGCGACGCCGACGTAGAGATAGTTCTAATGAGGATAATATAATAGATAAATTTTTGTCAATATTGCAGTCAGTCAAGAGTTCAGATAAGTCAAAGTTAACTTTTAATACTAACATTATCCCTGAGTTCGACCCTATGTCTAAAGAGCAAACAATTTTAACGTGGCTCACAAAAGTGGAAGAGTGTTCTGAAATATACGGTTGGGATGATAAGGAAATCATTCATTATGCCCTTCCAAAACTAACTGGTGTAGCCAAGTCGTGGTATCAAAGCTTACCTAGTATGAAATTTACATGGGTCGAGTGGAAAAATAAACTAATTGAATCATTTCCCGTTCGTGAAGACTACGCTGAACTCTTAACTGAAATGCTGGCCAAGCGCGTAAAATATGGAGAGTCTCTTGAGCAATATTATTACGCTAAAATTAATTTGTTAAATAGATGTAAGATATATGGACGCCAGGCTGTAGATTGTCTACTGTACGGGGTAGAAGATAGGGCCGTAAAAGTCGGTGCGCAAGCTGCGCAGTTCTCAGAACCGGAAAAGGTCTTAAAATATTTTAGGACTGTTAAAGTCGGACCAAGCCGCGAAAACCATGAATCGTATTCTAAATTTCGGAATGAGCGTAGAAATGCCGGAAATGAAAAATCAACTTCTAGATCAGGTGGTTCAAAATCTGATACAAAAGTGGTTTGCTACAATTGTGATGAAGTAGGCCACCCAAGTTTTAGATGTAACAAACCTCCTGCAAAATGTTCTACTTGCGATAAATTAGGCCACCAGTCCATTCATTGTTTTAAAAATAAATTTAACAAAGATCGTGAGAAAGACTCTAATCCTACCAACGATAAAACTGAAAAACGCGTAGCTCAATTAAGTCATACAGATGATCCAACTGCCAAATATATAATTACTATTAAAATAAACAATAGCTTTGTTGATTGTCATTTAGATTTAGGAAGTCAATGCTCCCTTATTAGGCTTACTAAAGCTAAGGAGCTTAATTTGGAAATAGTTGTACCAGATGATTTGCCTGTACTCAGGGGTATTGGTGCTAACCTTATCGCACCAGTAGGTATGACGATTGTCACCGTTGAAGTACAAAATATCAAAAAAGTCATAAATATGTATATTGTCGATGATTACGTAATAACCCAATCAACCTTACTAGGTCATTCTTTTACCGAGCAACCGGATATTATTATTACAAAGACTCCTACTGAAATTATATTTCAACAGACCCCCACTGTTAAGACGCGCTTAGTGGCAAGTAAAGATACGGAAATATTTCCCAATACGTTATGTGCTGTTCAGATCACAGCTGAACCAAGTCTTTCTAGTCAAGTTTTCGTGAATGGATCTATCAGGGGTCCAGAAGGTAAAGAATATTTTCTCCTTCCAGGTGAATATGAGGTTAGGAATGGTCAAGGCGCCCTATTAATATACAACGTTTCTACACATACCTTTACAATAAAAAAGGGTTCACTTTTGTCACGTGTGACTCCTAAAGAGTCAAAATTATCAAACAACGTATTAGATTCGTGTAATGTTACATTTTCAGAAAGTCAGAAAACCGAAAATTTAAACTATAGTGATAAATTAAATAAGGACGAACAACAAAAGTTACAAGAATTAATACAAAAATATGGCAATTGTTTCTCAACTGGACTTCATGATTTAGGTTTCACAAACTTGACGGAAATGACGATCGAACTTGATGATGCAGAGCCAGTCGTCTATCGACCTTATCGAATGTCCTATGCTGATCGTACTTTAGTTAGAAATATGATTCAGGAAATGGTCGATCATGGCATTATTAGGGAATCAAACTCACCATATGCTAGTCCGATTTTACTAGTCCAAAAGAAAACTGGTGATAAGCGTCTATGCGTCGATTACCGAGCGTTAAATCGGAAAACTAAAAAAGAACATTACCCACTCCCTCGTATCGAGGATCAACTCGATCAATTAGCCGGCAACAAGGTTTTCACATCCCTAGACCTGGCCTCGGGTTACTATCAAATATCGATAGCGGAAGAGTCACGACACAAAACGGCTTTTGTGACGCCCGACGGCCAGTATGAGTACAATCGGATGCCCTTTGGCTTGGTAAATGCACCCTCGGTTTTTCAACGTACCATAAATAAAATATTGCTCGAGGCAAAAATCAAGTACGCTATCGTCTATATGGACGATATTCTCATTCCTTCTAAAGACATAGAAGAAGGCCTTAAGCGATTAGAAGAGGTTTTGGTGTTACTTAAAAAGGGTGGTCTAACCTTAAAACTAAGCAAATGCCATTTCTTCCTTGAGACCATCGATTTCCTTGGCTATGAAGTAAAATCCGATGGAATTCGGCCAGGGCTGCGTAAAATTGAGGCTGTAGCTAATTTCCCTAAGCCTGGAAATCAGCATGAGTTGAGACAGTTTTTGGGGCTGTCAGGATATTTTAGGAGATTTATTAGAAATTATGCGTCATTGGCTGCTCCACTAACTGATCTTTTAAAAAAAGATGTTAAATGGTGTTGGACCGGTAATCAAGATGAGGCATTCAATAAAATAAAAGAGATGTTGGTAGACAGACCTTTACTAGCGCTTTATAATCCGAAAGCCGAAACTCAAGTTCATACGGATGCCAGTAAGGAAGGTTTAGCTGGTATCTTACTCCAGGCTAATTGCGACGGGGTTTTCCAGCCTGTTTCGTATTTTAGCAGAAAAACCAACTCTGAGGAGCGGAAACTACATTCGTATGATCTTGAGACATTGGCAGTGGTTGCATCCTTAAATCGGTTTAGAATCTATCTTATCGGTATCTCGTTTAAAATCTTTACAGACTGCAATGCATTGCGCGCAACTCTGGTTAAACGAGATTTAATACCGCGAATTGCCCGATGGTGGATTCAACTTCAGGAGTTTGATTGCACCATCGAATACAGGCCGGGATCACGTATGGCTCACGTGGACGCATTAAGCCGAAATCCAGTTGGAATTGCTGAAACAGAAACCCCAATGTTTCTCGACGTCATGATCACTGAAAAGTCTGAAGAAGATTGGATCGCAACTGTACAATCTGGTGATGAGGAGATAAAAAAAAATAAAAGAAATTCTGTCCACTCCTGATACAGAACAGATATTGGACATTCATAAGAATTATAAATTAAAGAATAACCGCGTATACAGAGTCGTAGGAGAGGAAATAAAGTGGCTTGTGCCAAAAGGAGTGCGTTGGCAAATACTTAAAATGAACCACGACGACGTTGGTCATTGCGGTTTCGACAAAACGTTGCAACGCATCCGTAAAAATTATTGGTTTTCAAAGATGCGGAAGTTTGTAAAAAAATACGTTTCCTCTTGCCTTGAATGCTTGCATCATAAGACACCAGGAGGAAAGCGTGAAGGAGAGCTTCATCCCATAGATAAACCCAGCGTGCCTTTTCATACGATTCACGTGGATCATCTTGGCCCCTTTGTAAAAAGCAAGAAAGGCAACTGTTACCTTTTAGTTCTGATTGATGGATTTACAAAATTTGCCAGTATAAGACCCGTTAAAGACACAAAGTCTGCAACTACGATTAGGGTTCTTAAAGATCATATCAGTAATTTTGGTGTTTCTACTCGTCTAATCACAGATAAAGGTACAAGCTTTACAAGTAGCGTCTTTAAGGACTTTACAAACAAATTTAGCATCAAACATATCATTAATGCAGTGGCAACTCCGCGAGCGAATGGTCAAGTGGAGAGGTTCAACAGAACCATTCTAAATGCTCTCTCCACTTTAAATCACGGCAAAGACGAAAGGTCGTGGGACGAGAATATTCTAGACATTCAGTTGGGACTAAATACTACAACACATAAAACAACTCAAAAAACACCATCGGAGTTACTTTTTGGTTTCAACATTAAATGTAGAAGCGAAGGGATACTAAGCGCTGTTTTAAATGACACTATTAATGTATCTTCTGAGGAGGAATTGGTGCGAAATAGGGAGGAAGCAAGAGAAAAGATAATAGAAAAGCAAAGCAAGGACAAAGAAAAATATGATAGCCATAGAAAAGCTCCAAAACAATATTCCGAAGGTGATCTAGTTAGAGTAGAGCGACAGGTACCTCATGATGGCCAGTCGCAAAAATTGGTTGTTAAGTACCAAGGTCCGTACCGTATCATAAAAGTTCTTCCTAACGATAGGTATGTCATTGAGGACACTCCGTTATCGCGTAAAAATAATCGCCGCTATGAAGCGGTAGTTGCAGTAGACAAAATACAGCCGTGGCTACATTTTACTAGAGACTTAGATAGTAGTTCCGAAGAAAATGATTCTGATAATAATGAATAATTAAAATGATATAATTATAATAACTGTAAATAATAATAAAGATTGAAATAATAATAATTACCTTATAAAGTACTTTTAATACACACTTATTTTACATGATTATTGATTGATGTTTTGTTTATGGTAATAAGTATTATATAAAAATATTCATAGAACAATTTAATACATGTAATGTAATTTTTTTTACATAATTCTAAGTATACGCATAAATAAATAGTTATTCAAACTTTATTCAAAGTTAATTTATTGTTATGAAATCAATTAATATATTCATAAAAAGATAAAATGTAGTAAAACGAATATTTACATGTTAAAATAACTACATATTAGTAAATTTTATGTAACAAAAGGGAACTAAAAAAAAAAAAAAAAAATAATTTACCCCTCAACGCGAAGGGGCTCGCTAAGAACAGGAAGGCCGAGCTGTAAGCCTACCTATTTATATAGATAATATAGATATATATTTTTAAAGGATCATTAGGTAAATTGTGTATAATGTAAGCTAAATAATAAGTCATAATTATCTAATTATAGATTTTTATTGTGTAAAATAACACTTATTATTAATTTAAAATAATTACTAATAAATATATTTAAAATAGCAACACTAGACAAATAAACAAATGATAAAGGAGTATGATTGACAATGTGGGTAGTGGGAAGCAGATTGTGCTAGAAGTTATTTGGACGCGTCGAAATTGAAGCGAGACAAATAAAATTGTAAAAGTGTAAACCAGTGTGTTTCAATTATTAAAAGTTCTAGCTAAACTGGAAATGTGACTTCAAAATGTAATTGTTTTTATAGTAAGTATAGTAATTTTTAAAACATTTACTTGGTGGCAAGGCTTTGTGCAAGCCATTCTGGGTAGGTTCCACCCACTTATCAGATATTCTACCGCCAAGCAGCAGTACTCAGTTGTGTTCCGGTTTGAAGGGTGAGTGAGCCAGTGTAACTACAGGCACATTGGACTTAACATCTAAGTTCCCATGGTTGTTGGCGTATTGGCAAAGTAAGCAATAGTTATTATTTCTTACAGCACCATTATCTTTGGGCGGTGGAGACCATATTCCATAAATTTTTTAAAAGACTTTAATTTTATAGGTCTGATTTTTATTAAAAAATATTATTCATAGCAAGGTAGTTATATCATCTAGAAAACCGTATTTTATCTGTGCATAAATTAATTTCCAATTCTCATATTAGTCGTTAATTAACAATTTTATCTCGCGGTCGAAGTAGAGAGCGGCCGATATCACTTCTAACCTATTAATACTGGCTTCGTAATGTAGAAAATATAAATAATAATTAATACTCATAATTATTTATTATTAATAGCAGTTGTTCGTAGATAATTAAAAAAACAGAGTTAATAGCCCACGAAACATTTAATTTAACAATTAAGTTTAATTACAATAAGTTATTTAATTGTGAATTATATATATTTTCTGATAAAATACACATAATCAATTCCAATACAGAAAGTTACCCACGTAAATTATACATTGCAATTTATCTTCTGAGTTTTAAAGAAATGGTTTCCAGTTCGAAATCATACTAGATGGAACTTTAATCTCAACTGTTAAATATGAAAATATAGAGCGTGACTGAGTACATCATTATGATATGAAAATACTTATTTTCTCTCTTAATAAATATAATATTCGAATAAGGTAATTATTATGACTTTTATTCGGTACGTTTAGTTTTCTATTTTCTGTATTTAGTTTATACTTGATATAAAACCTGTCTTATAATCGTATTGACTGCAAAATTAATTCATATCGCTTTCATTTGTTACAAGTCAACTTTTGATGCAGATAATAAATAAAAATACTGTTTATTTAACTCGGCACAGATTATACGATACAATGCTAAGTAATCTTCGTAGAAGTTTGGAATAGGATTCAAGGATTTGACTTCATTGATTAGACAAAGTAGCTTGTCAATTGATATGAAACACATCGTCATCGTAATGAAACAAGTAAAACTAAACATATTAATGTCCTACTAATGGGATGAAGTTGAGACTTTATCTCAGTAGTAGAGATGAGTCTCCTTTAGAGAAAATCGGTATTCGCGTGGCAGTTTTGTTTTTAAAACATGGAAATTGAATAATATTTGGCTGGACTCGAACCTGCCAAGTGCTTTTAACAAAGTGACCAAATACACATACTATTATTTTAAGCATAGATTTCACTTAATAAATATCAAACTTATATCAATAACCAAAGGCTTTTTTTACGCCATCGATATAAATAAAATGAGTATTTCTTAGCAATGTTCTTTAGAAAATTGATAAGCCTGTTTCTTATCAAAATATGACGATTGACAACCCTATTACATAACTATCTGTATATTTATATTATAAGGAATGTCAGGTGAATCAAGGACGGCTCTCACAGTCGACCCGAATGGCGCCGCAACTTCACCGACGACTATTCGAGCGCAAGGTCGTTATTGTTGCACGGAAAGCTCTGATCACGTTTGTTCGTGTTGTCAAATTTATATTTTTAATTATTAATAATTGTATCGATAATATTTTTATTAAATCTTGATCATAAAAAGGTTTTAGTTAAAATATATTTTGACGTAATTGTTTAGGTTAGGCCATTGATAAATATTTAGAATTTTAGTAATAAAAAATGTGTAGTCGTTTTCTGTTACATGAAGACTTTTTAACTCTTTAAATGAATTATTATAATACAATAATAATAATAAATAAATGATATAACGATTATTACCTCGCTCTTCTGTCGTAAATTTAATTTTGATTTACTTCACAAAACAGGTTTTCTAATTCTCTGAGAGAATTAGAAATTCCTTATTTCATTTGATATCTGATGGTATTTGAATATTATGTTTACAAAAAAATATAATAATAGAATTTTTAGCATGTCTGAGTATTTAATAAAAATAGTAATAATTAAAAAAAAAACAGTTAGACGCCAGAAGGCTATGTGTAAGTAGGGCCTATGGCAATAACAATTTCATTTCTACGTATATAGACTATTAAGTGATATGCGAGACTAAAGACAGTACGATAATAAAGTAAGGATACTATCAATAATTAAGCGTGAAAAAAAAAAACAAAAACGAACTATAGAGATTTTTAATATTTGTCTAAATTTACTTGATACTATTTTTACCCAGTAGGTACAAAAGTCCGGTTCGAGAAAAATAGGTCAAGTAACAAAAAATGCCTTAACTGTTCATTTATAATATGACCTATTTTTATAAGGCTAGCGTGACCAGACCAATCTAATCCATCCTATATAATTAATTCCAATAATTAACATCAGTGTCAATTTCATTGTCTGGTGAACGCGCAACCTTACAACTAATTAGATTGAAACGTAGACTTCTTGAATGCGATTGATTTCTAATACTCATATATTTTCGATCAGTTCAAACTCAATTAAAACTTATAAATACATTTTCATAATAGTTAAATATTATTATTAATGAACAGTTTGATTAAGGTTGCCATCGGCTGTCATTTATTTTTAAAGCACGCTTTCACGCTTAACCCTTTTTCTATCGTCTGAGTGCAGCCGGATAACTTTTGGGGGTTATTAACTATTACGATGTTTTAAATTAATTAAACAAAAATTTGTATTTCAAAATTGGAACTTGCGATGCAATCTTCTAAGGATAAAATTTAAATTAATTTTAGAATGTCATTTTTATACTTTTTTTTATTTGTCTTTGGGCAGTACACACACATACCTTGACCTTACTCTATTTCTATTGAAAAAAAAAATATATTTAATGTGATCTTTATCTCATTTCAGGATCAACCGACGTGGACATGCCCTCATCGCTGCTTCACTCCATACAGAACCAGATGCAAAGTAAGGGAGGTTACGAAATGGCATATGGTGTTAAGGTGAGCAAATATGATGTACAATATTTATTCGAAGGCGAAAATCTCGAGGATACCCATTTACATTGGAAGGTCGAACATCATTATATTCATCCAACCCCGAATTATAACAGCGCGGTGGAATAATCTACAAAATGTCGATTATTTTTCTTATTTTATTTTTTTAAAGGTAGGCGGACTGAAAAACTTGTCCTGATTATAAGTGGTCACCACCGCCCATAGACATTGATGCTGTAAGAAATATTACCCATTCCTTACATCGCAAATGCGCCACCAACCTTGGAAGCTAAGATGTTGTTCCTTGTGTAAAAATACTGGTTCACTGAACCTTTCGTCATTACTGTTTGTCGGTAGTATCAAGACATATTTGCAAAAACCCTACAAACTACCTACCAATATCATAAAATTATATAAACTGTTTTAGACGCTATCGTCGTTGACTCTGACGTAAACCTTAAACAATTAATCTTATATATAACAAACAATATATAATAATAAGATCTGATTCTAGAGCTTTCCATTTATTTAACAAAATTATAGCATTTCTTCATTTGTACTGTAATAGTAATAACACAAATTATCACATTTAGTATCATATTAATTTAATACGTATTATATGCAGTGATGTATATGAACACATGTATGTGTTAATCTATCGATTATCATTAAAAAAAATCATATTATGTAACTAGAGTGTGCATAATTATGTAGTTAAATGCAAGAGTAATACCTGCATTTATTGTAGAAGAACATACTATATTAACGTGACTACAAACATAATTAGTGAAGCAAAAACCACAGATTATGTACATATACTGGTCTTGAGTAAGTAATATATTTATCTAAAAACTAATTTTTATTTTTTTTATTTCCAGGTTTATTGAGCGAAGGCGGCTTTATCAGAGACGTTTGTGACAAAACAGAGTGAAAATATTCTAATATGATCTTAATATGTATTTATTAAAGAAACCTTTAGTTTTAAGATTAGATAGTTATGTTTTGTTGTGTATAGAGAATAACACCGGAGACGAAAATGTATGAGTTACCTAAATTTAGACGATGCACACACATAGCGATTATATATTTTGTACCAAATAAGTATAATAAGTCATTTACTATTTGAAAAAGCAAATTGTCTTAACACAATCTTATAATTTAACAAAATTTGTATAATCACCCCGTTTCTGAAATGTAAATTAAAAAGAATTTTTGTCCTTATATATTTCTACCTAAGCCAAAATTAAAAAAAAAAAAGTATCAAAACGAATACTTTAATTGGGTATGTTGCTTAAAAAAGATCAACCATGAAAAACATATGTACTATATAGATTGCTGGTTATATAATAATTTTGTAAGGACGTTGATTAATTTTACTTCATGGAACCATGGGACGCGGTGCACCAACAATAAAAGGAACCATAATTATTTTCCACTAAAGAGAATGTGTACATAGCTTTGTATTTTTATGCTACACATCACTTAATATTATTTTACTCGTACATTGGTACCATTGCCAATTTTCGTACCTATTACTATAACTTAGTAACGGTACACTAAATCGATTATTAATAAATGAATGTTAGGTCTATAAATCTACGTTTTATACGCATATGATTTTTATAAGAAGTTACTACAAATACACTGCCGAATTAGTAAAATGTATTCGAAGTTCGAACATGACTTATTAAATTATTTGAATTTGTAAACTTGAACGAATTCGTAACGAGTAAACAACAGTTATACCAAATTGTAGCTCCTATAATCCCTTAGGTAAACATTCTGTGTGAGTTTTAATAATTAGAACAACTTTTCTCATGAATATATAGAATAAGATGTCTGTATTATCTTCCACGTATGAAATTAGTCGTAGTTTGTTGTGAATTTTTAGTATATTGTCTTCATGCCCGAACGTTTTTGGGCATACGAATGACGAAGAGATTACACCCCAAAACTACAATAGAAGGAAGTTCATTTATAGTCTATAGAGTTTTGTATCTATTTACATCCTGTGTGTCGTCGCTGCATTTGCAAAAACTAAAATGATTGGTATTCTTAATAGGGCCTTGTGCAAGCCCGCCTTATTTTTCCCTTGCGTGAAGTGGGGGAGTTTCACCTGCATCGGTTACTACGTCTTTTCGGGGGCGTCAGGGGATCGCTAGCGCATACTGCCAAGTTCGCAAGCTCGCCTTTGTGGGTACCACACTGTCGTCTATTATTCCATCAACAAATATTAATAAATTGTAGTGCTGTTATCTGGTTTGAAGGGACATAACATCTAAGATCCTGTGTTGAGCAACGCATTGGCGACGGTATGAGTACTTCTTGCACTGCCGATGCGTATAGCCCATTCGCATGTATGACATGCGAAAATAATTAAAAAAACAAAACATACGATGTTCAAAATAAGAACACAGACAATTTATCGTTTATGTTATTCATCGTTCGGTTTTTGCAAACGTAATGACGATACAAGCCAAATGCATATTTAGCAAATCTGTTAATAATTTTGTCATTTTATTGTTAAAACGACAAAGTTGCCTGTAACTCAATATAGTGATATATATATTGTAATTATATTTGAAAAAATATGAATTGTGAAAGAATGTTTTGTTGTTTTATTTTTTACAGTATTCAAGTGTCACAACTTACAAAAATATATATTAATACGAATTAAAATGAATCGATTGAATATTGCCTATTTTAATAAAATCGATATTAATTTATTATAAATCAATTTTGTATTTGATAAAATTGCTTAGTCTAACGATTAACATATCTAGTTATTATTATAATTACACCTAAACGTAACAGGTAATATAAAACCGATGTATTTAATCTGTTACTTTAATTAAAAATAATATTTGATAACTTCATGATGACTTGATGACTTCATAAAAAAAAGTACTTATAGTAAAATTATTAATTCGAGTCAGTAAAATGACATTTCCAGTGTTGTAGGTTTTTAATCTCAAATAAATAGTGATGTGATAGAATCTCGACTATAATTTTGGGAATTTCGACTAAAGCACTATTACTAATTCCAGTCAGTAAAATGCAACTGTCACTGATACTGTTCGGCAATCAATAGACATAGACATTTAGTCATGCTTTATTTTATTAAGTATCAAAATATCGGAATCAATAACAACCGTAATGAATAAAAACGTATAAAATTACTTGTTTTTTCTTGACCTTTTATTGTTAATTCCTCTGAACCTCTTTATACATTTTTTCCCAGCTTTGTAATAATGTTGTTGTGAGAAATTTTAATACGCTGGTAAGGTCCATATTTCTAAAATCGTATTATTTAATACGGTATGTATTAATTTACAATAAAAAAAAACGCTTTGATACCTAATAAAATAAAGCATGACTAAATGTCGAAGTCAATTGATTGCCGAACATCACTATTGTAGCGGGTAACCCTTTTTTGTATCAGTGACAGTTGCACTTGTCATTTTACTGACTCGAATTAAAAATCGTACTTTAAATCGCAATCATTATTTTCTGGCAATAATAGACCAAGATACATGCATGTTTTCGGTCGAAGTATGCAACATTGTATGACATATTTATATTTATAAGACCAGTTTGTGAGGGTGCAGGTTAGGTATGCAATTTTCTATATTCTCTCAAGAAAAAATCCCTAATTTCATGAAGATTGATTGAGGAGCTAACATTTGAAAGCGCAACAAACAAATATAAATAAAAAAGCAACTTCGTTACAACTGGGTGTCCCAGTGGAACGTAATAGTTTGTCGTATATTATATTATGTATTAAGTAAAATATACAATAAAACAAACGGACAACATTTGCGAAAAAATAAATGACAAGTAATAAAATTATTATTAAAAGCCTGTGTGTATTAATGTGTGAAATGTGATGCGTGTGTAATTGTGAATAAGTTTGAATAATCTTATATTAAACCGTAAATAGAGAGAGAGAGCGAAATGTCGCTTGAGGGCATAACGTTTTTACCTACTATTTCTGCCAGCTCATTCTACATTAAGCCGAGTATAATATGATTTACGATTAAACATATTTACCTAAATACTATAGATTGAGGAAAATATATTTCGACTGAAGGATGCACAGTTCGTCTTAAACAGATGTAATTGATAGTGGCCCTCAGACATGCATTATTTTTATTTATTAAATTTTAACCGTTAACAAAGGTCATATCAACTATAGTAAAATATGTTATGTTACAGTAAATATGACCTTTGTAAGCTGATTCAAATGGCAGGAGGAATAATAAATTAACACCTTTGTCCTTGAATTGAAAAAAAAAACTAAGATTGTCATTTTCCTTTTAATAAACACTTCAAAACAAAACTTTATCAAAAACAAGAATTCGTTATATTTGGGTTACGTTCTATTTTAAGACAACAATATTTTGAAAGGACTCGGCTTGTAGTTTTATCCGTCAATCGACAACAATTTTTATAATATCACTTGAATATTTAACATAACCTAAAATATACTAACAGTTTTCTTAAAATAGACGTAAAGTCGAGTTTTTATCATCGTTTTCTGTGTCTGTGCTCGGAGCGAGCACCGCTTGCCTTAGACTTCTCTTTGTATCTTGTATCATCTGTAAAATCTCAAATTTTAGTAAAGTTTGCCAGTTAATCAGTTAAATAAACCATCTTATAAATTGTATCTATAGTATCAGATTAAAAAACAAAAGGCAGATGGAATGCTAGGAACATCATAGTGATGAAACAAAAGGGGAATACAATCAAAAGCGAATGCAAACCGCGTAGTACGAAACGATGCATCTTTCTGTCAAAAAGTGCTGTCATTTTAATATTTGAAGTATCACCAAATTGTTATTTAGGTACTACACGCCCTACTGGAATTTGAAAGCGCTTTTCACTGTGTATTCGTTATTATTGTTGTGTATCTTATATACACAACAACGATAACGAATACAAAATGTTGTTATTATTTAGAAACATTGGCAGTTCTCACTCCTAACTACAACTATCTGCATTTTAAAGTGCTGATCGAGTTACGTGCTTGTGTCTTTTATTGTTTTTATTTTCAATTCAATACAATTGGTAATATGGACCAACTATTTGCAATGTGCAAGTAACTATTTACCGATTTGTTTATATAAATTTCTACCAAGAATAGAACTTAAGGTACGATTGGGTACGGAAGTCTTTGGAGATATAATCGTAAATGTTTTTTTTGGTACCTGAACTGACCTCGCCTTAAAATGTCATAAGTTACCTCGATCCCTGTCTTTGTGTCGATGTCGACGCTCTTTGGAAGTGTGCGACTCGGGTGAGGATCTCCTTCGAGGGGAGGGCGCGTGCTCTCCCGCCCACCACCACGCCGGTGGAGCGGACGCTCGCGACCTTAGGGGCGACCCCACGTAGCCAGGGGGTATCGGAGGCATCTGACAAATTGGGGTAGCTAACTATTAAAATGCTGCTACTATTAATCTAATCAAGTTTTATACAAATATATGTCCCACAATAAAAAAACTTTGTAATTTATATATTTATATCTAGAATATGTACGGGAGGATAAGTGGGTGGCAGTCTGTATGGCGCCGCCGACGGACCCTCGCCCTCTGCGCACACCAGTGGCGGTGCAACTGCTCGCGTAGGGCTCTCGGATGTTGCCAGCTGTGAAAAATAGAGCTCGTATTATATCAAAAATATCTAAGCTCAAACTACTTAAATACTTGTGACCCTAGGAAGACATCACAACCTTCCTCGAAGAAGACTAACCTAACTGTGCGGAAGAAATTATAGTGTACAAGTATATGCGCAATTAAGTTAACTGTCTATTCCCTCGAGCTCATAATTCGATGATAAGCCAAATCTGACTCGACCAGACCAAAGTCCAGGTGCAAGTACAACGGCTTTGTGTGCTTTCTGAGGTGCAATTCTGGGCTACCACAGTAAATTTATTGACAGAAGAACTCAAACTCTTGTTATCGGACAGCTAAAGGAAATTAAGCCCGAGACCTTGGATTCAGTAGCCTTATGGACTATTACTAGACTATTAGACAATGAAGAATGTTTATTTTTCATTTATTAGGTTTACTAAATCTTATAATATTATTTTGTATAAATGCTACTGTCTGTGACAGTATCAAATTTATTAATTAATAAAACTAAATTATTGGTAAACTATATAAGCCAAAAACCCATGCAATAATAATTAAAATAAATTACCTTAACTGTAGATGGCTAGACTATGGAATCATTACTTTTTTTGAGAAAAATTGAAGCTGAAGCTGACAAAATATATGGATTTCCTAAATATATTGAATCCCGTGGACTTTATTGAGGAGCCAGTGGGAGAGAGTTTACAGGGGTCTTGTAGATGCCATCACATCAAGACTCTCAAGACCTGCCAGCTGCTGTCTCGGCTGACAAGTCTGTTTTAAATAAGGAACATGTAACTTATAAACACTTGGGTTTGATTAAATCACCTGTTGCTTGAGGTTATTGAAGTCGTTGCTCATGTCACGGTACCGTTGCAGGCATTCCTGCCACATGTTAGCCATTTCTGACATTTCTGACCTTTGCTTGTTTATTTCCTCCTAAAAAGAAAATAGTAGTATAATAAGAAAAATCTCATTTACGAAATAATTTTGGTCATAAGATTATATTATATTAGACAACAAACTTTTTTAAAAGCAATTTTAATTAAATCTTTATTTCATCTCTAAACTGCTAAAACGAACATAATGTAGTATGCTCAGTTGAACTGTCAATACTCTCAGCAAAAAAGAGTACAGTTTATTTGGGGGTAGTGCTTTGTGTAAGTCCGTCTGGGTAGGTATCACCCATTCATCAGATATTCTACCGTCAAACAGAATACTTAGTAATATTGTGTTCCGGTTTGTAGGGTGAGTGAGTCAGTGTAATTACAGGCACAAGGGACATAACATCTTAGCACGAAAAGTTGGTGGCGCATTCTGTGATGTAAGGAATGGTTATTATTTCTTACAACGTCCATGTCTATGGGTGACCACATAACACCAGGTAACACATTTGCCCTTCCACCTATCCAGAACGGCTAGAAAAGTTAAATTGATTAGGGAATTTAATTGAATACTGTGTCTTCAAATAAATGCCTTCTTTGGACACTAAATTAAAGATGAAAAGAATACTGAACAAACGCTGTACGCAGTCAAAACAATGCTATTAAGAGTTATCAGAAACGTCATATCAAAGATCCTACTTATTATGCCATTAGTCAAACACCATGAACAGTCACTCGAGGGCTATGATAAAGAGTCCGGTAAGTTGTTGTTAAATATAATTAAATTATTATACGGAAAATGTTGTCTCCAACTTATTAATATGATAAATTGCTTTTTTTTAAATTTAATATCATTGAAAGTAGTAGTAGTAGTAGTTTGTAGTAATTTAATATTGAAGATTAAAAAACGCTTCGTTGTGAAGTTTACTTGAATAAAATTGATTTGATTTGACTTGAAAAGGTTTTTACTTGAATTTGTTAATTTATTGTGATCAATTTTCGGAGTACGGCGGGGTGGTCATATAGTGACTGCTGATTGCTATTTAATTAATTTATTAAGTGATTAGAATTTGAAAACAAAGTAATTTATCTACCTGGGTGTTTCGATGTTGTTAATAATATCCTCTTGTGCTAAGAGGAAAAGGATTATAGTTTTTATTTAATCTGTTCATCTGAGTGTGCGTCCTCACAGTACTATGTGTGTGCACCATGCACTATCGCTCAGGATGCGCACTGAGGATGTATAAACGCATGGTCAGATCACCCGGCCCGTGTAGTTTTCCAAAAATTAAACGCCAATCTTCTATAAAAATCCAAGTTTTCTATCCACGGCACAATAGAGAGTACCTATGGAACAAAAAACGAAATGTGACCCGTACCATGAGCCTCGCGTCAGTGTCGCCGACATCACGAGCGACAGTCTCGTAGCGCCGCATACACTCACGCCACAGACGCAGCTGTTCGACGGCAGATTCGCGCACATTAGCCGCAGATTCCTAAGTAGCATAATCATTTATATAAAACACTAAAAGAACACTCACGTTAATTACCATAACACTTCTTTTTAATTCATATTTATAATCTGACAGTTCTCTCATCTCTTTTAACTCCTAAATTAGAAGTTTAACAAGTTTTTATTAATGGAAACTGTTTCGAAATCGATCAATATTAATTCAGTGCATTGTACTCGTAAGTGACGTCTCTGTATGTAATATAATAGATATTATATTCTTTAATCAATTACAGTAGTCAAAAATGTATGCAAAGTAAGTACGGTTATAGCATTTCTGTATTATAATGTGAAACCAGTAGTTTTATTTTTGATTTCCGCTGAAGTTATCGTTAATATGTCAAGCCTAATGTACAAATACTAACTTGAACTTTATTCGGATTTTGAGTTTGTGAAACGCCTTTGAAGCACCGCATCAACTCCTTCCACAATTTCATCATTTTATCCATCGCCTCACGCTGTTCCGATATCTCTTGCTAAAATATAATAAAAAAATATACAAACAAAAGTAAACATAATTTTCATTAAAATACATACTAGTAAAAATGACTGACCTTAACGACTCGCAAGTAATTACTTTTTCCACTCATCGTACTGGTCTCACCGTCAGCGACGCTCAGCCCCGAATCTCGTTCTCTCTCTGAGTATCTGTCTCTATAGTCCTCATCTCTGGATGCTACAGAGGCACGTTCAAACTTTTCCAAATTTCTCCTCGATCTTCGTTCTTTACTCGGCAACGTTGCAAAATTTCTTTCTGGAATGTCCTTGTCATAGTATTTTTCTCTGCCTTTACTAGCTTCATATCTTCTTTCTGTATAATCGCGATCATTGTAAGGAGTGTCCTTAATCCCATCACTTCTAGCTGTTCTTCTATAACCTCTATCGTCAATATATCTCTCTCTTTGCAAATCGAAACTTCTACTTGCTTTTTGCTCGCATGGTCGCCGTCTGTCGTCATATTTTCTATGTATTCGATCATCGAACTCTCTGTTGTCCCTTCGTTCTGGCACACTAGACCTATATTTACCATTAATACAACTTTTAGTGGGAGAAATTTCAGGGGGGTAACTTCTATATCTTTCGCCTTCGTAATGTTTGGTTTCAACATTAACTTTGCTCGAATATCTGGCTGGTTGTTTTTCATATGGATCGCAACAAACGCATTTATCCTTTCGGCTGTCTATCGGAACAGGTATATTGTCCTGACTTCGGTTTCTGCTATGAAAATGTTCATGGCTACGTATTCTCGATGGCGAAAAATTGTCTCTGGAATAATCACGACTGCTATGTCGTACTGTTCGTTGTGATTCATCGAGCAAATCACGACGCGATGCAACTTCACATTGTAATGACTTATGACTTTGCGAACGAGGCTGTGAACGAAAAAGAAATAAGTAAAAATTGTAGTCATTGTCAATTTTAACATTATTTAAAATTTGGCCAATCCCTAAACAAGTAGATAAAAAAAAAACAAAAACATAGCTTACAACTTGGTTTATAGGGGCGTAATGTGCAGTTTTCTCATTCATCTGAGCACAAAGCTTCGCAAATGTTTCGAAAAGTGCTGCTTGGTCTAGTCCACGAGTTTCTTCTTTAGTTGGTCTGGATAACGAGATTTTCAGTAAAAAAAATAAAAAGTATATATAAAAGTACAATAGGTTTTATTTTTTACAATCAGCTAACAATCACAATTTTAAATTATTATTATTATATCTATATAGTCTGTCATTATGATTTTAAAAGTTTACAAAGCTAAGTAATTTTGAAAGGTCGAAAAATAAAAAATAAGATTCAATTTTGCTAAATTATACTTTAGCACTTAAGATTATAATATGACATTATACTGGCTTCATAATACTTTTAACTCAAACAAAAAATGAAAAATTCGCCAACAGTGACATTTTTGATGGAAGTGTACCAGGTAATTCTACTGATTTCTAACGGTTACATAAAAACCCATTTCCATTCCTTACCAAAATAAACTTTAGCTGAATCGTAAGTAGGTGCCGATTCAAGGATCTAGGATCTAATTAAAAAGGTTATGATACCTTCGCCATTTTCTTCCGATCTAAACCGAACCGCAATTGTGTCGTTGCGTTAATAAACTCGTACTTAATATGAAAAATATTAAATGACAAATACGTACGTATTGCATTTCGACTCGTTTGCGGCTAGCGATTAACTATAAACGGTCTTCAAGTCACCATATAGGCACAGCAAAATTAAATTTTCAATGGCAGAAGGAGTAAAGAAAAATAAAAACCGTGTCCTTGAATTGATATGTCAACATTGGTCGAAAATTAATTACTTGTACATACTTTTCACGTTCCCTATCGTCCCGATGTCTTCGATGGTGGTGTCGGCGTTCTCTCGAAACTGAAACATCGCGATCATGACTCGTGCGCCTGTCTCCGTGGCGTCGGCTATGACGATGTCTAATAAAAACAGAATATATGTTAGATATAACAAGCAAAAAAATATAGGTATTTTCTGATCATATACTTGAGAAATAGCGAAGCAATAACTTTTTTATTTGAACTAGGTATTTACAACACACATGAAACAATTAGAAATTATTGTAATATTATATATAGATACTGCTTGCATAATGATTAATGTCAAAAAAATATTACATTTTATTATAGATTAACACCTAATTAATTTAGTAACAACAGTTTTTTTTTCATATAAAAATAAAAACAAAATTGAATGCCCTACATTTATAACATTCCTCTTCACTAATAAATAATATTGTTATTTTTATTATGTACTTACTTCTTCTTGTCTCTTTTGATGGCTTCTTCCAGAAATGCATAAATAAATGAATCTTGGTCCTTCGGGACAGATGATATTAGATCATCACCAACCTAATAGATCATTATATTGAATACAATAAAAGTAAATATGAAAAGTGAGAGGTGTCGCGGCACACCTGTTTGGAACGAAGTTGCTTTCGCTATATACTTAATATGTTTTAATATTGACAGAAACTATTTAATGACTTTTGGGTATTTGGAAATAATTCAATGAAAAGAAATAAAATTTAACTAATAATCCCGTGTGAATTAAAACAATAACAAACAAAGTTTTAATAATATTATATAAAATCATAAAAGAAGGAGGAGAGGGAAACAAGAGAGGGAAAAAAGCAGAGAAGTAGAGGAAGGGAGACCAAAACGCTTTCGCTCCTTACGTGACGATTTCTGCCAGTTCATTCTACTGTAAGCGACGTAAAATAACTTCGTTCCAAAAAAAATGTAATATACAACAAAAATGTGAAAAATCACCTGCACGTTTGGCGAAATAGACCGTGGCGTTGATACTAGACCAGCTTTCAGAGCTAGAGATATTCCATCTCGCCTGTGGTTAATAAAATATTCAGTTCGAGTCTACGAGTCCATACTACCATTAAAGTCTACGCAAGAACGAAACTTTTTTTTTATTATTATTAATTGATATAAATTAATTATGTTATAGAGTAGGTAAATCTCATTAATCAATTATCAAATTGAACTGATATTGAACTTATCTACCTAACTTTCTAGGGCTACAAATATTGACATACCGCCAGAGCGTCAAAATAATAGAAATTTGGTAATGTGGTAAATTTCTTACACACATTTTTATTAAATTGTATTGTGTTTGCCACTAAATTTGATGCCTTCTTATTATATTACATTAAGAATGAATTATTTGCTAAACCGATAAACGATTATGTGCCGATAGTTACAAAATGAATATGCTGCCCAATATGGGACGGTAACATTGTACTCGCCGGCTCTCAAAATATACATCATGTCAATATAAATGATGAATCGTATTTTTAATTGTAAACTTAATTGATCCTAATCTCTATAATTCGACAACGTCAATAATGTTTGTTGGGTTATATTTCTAATATACAATCATACGCGAGTCGACGGTGTCGGCGTGGTGAGCGAGGTCGGTGCGCGTCGTCAGGTGAACGAGATATTGAAGGACTGCTGTCTCTGTATAATATATTATTGCAATTAATTAACTTTATGTTTATCTCATACTACTAACAATTATAAGCAACTTCGGAACAACAGTTCCAGTTGAGGGGGTTTTGAAGATTCAAATCCAGGTTCAGTAATCATCTTTGCTTTAATTTATTATGACTCAAAAATATTATAGTTTGGTGAATATATTCATAACAATAATTGTGGAGATTAAAATGTGGTTCAATTGTGTCCTAGTATTCAGAATACTTTTAGAGCTTTTATCCGATATTTCGGTCGCGAAGGTAAAGAGTATATTTTCATTTATCACTTTCAAAACGTCTTCCATAGAAGTCTTATAGAAGTCCAAGCATTTCAACGTATTTATTTTTTCTAACCTCTTGATAATATTTGATTCTTGATCCCCATCAATACATTGACCAGTTGAAATGTCTTGAAGGCTCGTCTTTGACGACATCAGCCGACGCCCGTTCCCTTGACAACCCTGGAGGAATTATTTAGAAGAATCTTTGTATTCAGAAGTTATAACAACCTTATTACTTATACATGTATATAAGATACTGTTATATAGTCTTTCGTAATAGTAGTTACATTCCCATTGGTTCAAAATAGTTGAAATTTTGAAAATAAACAGTAATCGTTATTTATTTATACATTTTCGCTTCATTCTAATGAACATTTTTTTGAAAAAAAAAAATTCTCTCTATAAACAATATTTTATGGTTTATGCACATTTATAAATACATATAAAATGAATCTAAAAGGTATTTATCTTGCAGTCAATTAATTAAAAAAGTACCCCCCTTTTAATAGACAAGATGCAAGATAATTAGAAATTAAAATTTCTTCTACATTATTTATAATAGATATTTTTTTGTTAGGACTACGGCTTTGTCATCGCACAACGAATGGCGCTGTTTATAACGTGACAATTTACGGGTCATTTTGTTGTAATATACTTAGTAAACGGAACTTGTATTATAGTTTTTTAATTTTAACAATTTCATATTGTTTTTTGAATGACAGTTAATAGTATACTTAAGGTATAATCTCGCTGGTCCCCTACCATACTTACGCCAGTAGACTCATCTGTAGCCATCGAATTACTGTCATCTCCTTCACGTTTTTTTCTGGTGCGCTTACGTTTTGATGCCTCGAAAACTTTAAATACTTTTTTACTATCGCTCGGCTGACATTCCATCTTATATCTTCGAATGGATCGCGAAACATGTGATCAATTTAACTAAATTTTATACATTATTCTTACCGCTTTCAAATATTATGTTACTTATATTACGTAATTTTAATAGTTAAAAATAATTCGGAATTTTCTTATGTTTGATAACCAAAAAACACGGTCAGAAATTATTGTGTCATTTCTAGTAATTGAAAAAAGAATACTATTTCAAAGACAATCTTTAATGCCAGGTTCGTTTTTAAAGAAATGTAGATGTATGCATCTATGGCAGCTATTTTCATTGAATTCATCCCTTATTATATTTACGAAATTTATAACATCCACACTACGGAATAAAAACCTATTGAAAACGTTGGTCCAACTTGAATAAGAAAGCCTGTTGGCGTAAAAGCTTTGATCAGACAGCGGATGGGACGTGTCGGCGGCTCGACGCTAAAGAGTCTGCAGCGCACTGAGAATATCGTGTAATTTCTCGATTTTTTCTTTAATTTGTCATCAATTTGATGTGTAAGCAATTTTTTTAGTGTTACTTTTGATTGCGTTTAATTAATGTCGGGTCACCGACGCACCCGGTCCGTAGTGTGACTAAGCCATTTCCGCATAGGTTTGACATTAATATTAAAGACGAATTAGTACCTATCTTACATAGCCTTGGCTTGATCGAAAAAAAATGCAATTGATCATGACTCTTGGTGGTAAGGCTTTGTACAAGCTCGTTTGGGTAGATACCACACATTCATCAGATATTCCAACGCCAAACAGCGATACTTAGTTATATATATTGTTGTGTTCCAGTTTGAAGGGTGAGTGAGCCACTATATGAAAAAAACACAAGGGATACAACATCTTAGCTAACAAAGGTTGGTGCCGCAGTAGCTTGTTATGAAAGCTTAATATTTCTTGCAGCACCAATGTTTATGGGCCATGGTGACTACTTACCATCAGTGGCCCATGCTCTCGTCCGTCGTCAAATATTATCAAAAATAATAATCACTTAATGCATTGTAATGCCATTTTTGAGAAGAATATGACATAGGTATATGACTATATTATTATAATTTTTTGTTATTTAATAGGTTATTTTTGTTTAAAATGCTATATATTTAAAATGTTTTAAATAATTCTTTTTTATCATTTGTTTACAAGGAATTCGTACAGACGTTTTTGTTTCAAATTTTTAAATCAAATAAAACATTTTGTACTAGTCATTTAAAACAAGTTAAGACGTTTCATAGCCAGTAATAATATTTTTTTAAATAAATTTTTATGCAAGTGTAAAAATAACAATTAATTTTAGTAAAAAATATGCTATGCTGCACATTTATATTTTTATTACACATAAAACAAAAAAATCTTTAATTGTAATTTGGAACCAAGGTGTGTGGAATCTTAAAATGCCAATTAGAAAAGAAAATAATGAAATCAGATTCAATTTCAATATATTATAGATTATTGTAATAATTCACATTAAACTTAATTAAAACTTATAGCCCACATAAGCTCCTCACTCCACTCACTACTCTCTTATAGACAAGGCGCTAAGGTACTCGGTATAAAATCTCCATCATAAAACCAATAAACAGATTCAAGTCCCATTTTATTATAAAAATCAAAATTACGAGTTATAATACATCTGTTTCTCAATCGAACAATAGAAATCGATTATAGCACATTGACATTCTTGTAAATAAATCATCATGGACATAAATAACAAAAATCAGATTGTACAGCCTAACGCTCGAAGCTCCGGCGCATCGAGCGATCGCGGTCGCGGCGGGCGCCGTATCACTATATGTACACGTACCCAACGGTAGTCAGTCTGTCGCGCCCGCCACGCCGCTCGTCACGCGTCATGTCACGAACGTCACGTCACCGCGTCACGATATCACGTCACGTCACAGCATCACGTCGCCGCGTCACGTGGCACTGAATGTCCTCACTTGTCTTCCTGTCGCGGCTCGTCTACTCGCTGCTGGCTACAGTGGTATAGCACATCCGCCAACTCGTGCGCCACCTTCTGGTCGAGAATCTGGCTCATGACGAGTGATAGCAGGCGTCGTTCGTGGCGTCGGATGAGCGGGCGGTTCTCCGGGTGCTCGGCTAAGCGCAGCAGGGTAGCGGCGGCGCGGCGCAGCATGTCCAGCGACGTGCCCATCGCGTCGGGGTTGTCCCGGAGCGCCGCCACGCCGTGCTGGTTCGCCACGCCCAGAGCTGTCTGCTCGGCACGCTCGATGAAGGCCACCAGCTGCGCCACGGCCGGCGCGTGCAGCGCCACCTCGCGAGCCGCCGCGCCGCCGGCGCCCGCCAGGTAGTGGAGGAGGTTGACGGCGAACTCGCGGACGACGAGTCGCTCGGGTCGGCACAGGTCGCGCGCGAGCCCCGCGCACAGCGCTGCGATCCGCCCGCGCGGCGGCGTCGCCAGCACCAGGTCGACGTTCGCATCCGTCACGCACAGCTTGCACAGCGCCTCGAGCGCGAGCCGCCGCGGCGACAGTGGTGACCCGGGAGCGGCCGCCGGCGGTGCGTCGCCGGCCACGGCCGCCGGGCATACACTCCAGTGAAGTAGGCCGTCCAACAGCGGCCGCGCTACCGCCTCCGGTTGTCCAGAGAGCTCGACGCTGCCGGCAATGTTGGCGCAGCAAACGAGCGCATCTTCCCGTAACTGCGCTAACGTATCCCACCACCACTCGTTCTCTCCTTTTAAGCTCGAACAGCACGCGTCGGCGTCTACCTCGTCCCGCGCTGCCCGTTCGTAGGCGCGCGCTCGGGCCGCTCTTGGGGCGTGCTCGTGATGCAGCAACAACAACTTGCCCGCTAGAGCGAGAAAGGCGCCCGATCGCGAAAATTCCGCTTCATTGCCGGGCACGAAAGTGAGTCCGCGTAAAATATTAGAAAGGGCTATACACCGCTTGGCGAGGGCGTCTCTCGACTCGTTAACCAGGTTGAGGCTTGGCTCGTCCCGCGTGTAGCACTCGTCCTCGTAGTCTTCGAGCCGACGGCGCTTAAGCACGCCTGCAGGATCGCGAATCTGTAGCGGCGGCCGGCGCTCGGGTTCGAGTTCCATGGGTTCAGCTTCGAGGTTATCGCCGTCGGGTTCGACGGAGATATCTCGCGGCACCGGCTCCGGTTCGGGCTCGGCGCGCGGGGAAGCGGGAGGCGCGACCGCGGCAGGCGGCGACGGCGGCCTCGAGCCGGGCAGCACGCGCACGAAGGGCAAGTGTACGAATTCTCCGCGGAAGCAGGGCATAACGTGCGCTCCTCCGCCCGAGTCACCGCCGATCTGCCAAGGCTCGAGCACGTCTTCGACGTCGCGGTCGGGCTCTGGATCTTCCGGTGCAAACAGGTCTTCATCAGAACGGGTCGCAAGCGTCACGGGAAGACGGCGCCTGGATTCAAGCGTATAGTTCTCACAGGAGAGCAGACGGACGCGATCGCCGGGGTCAGGGGGCTCTGCTCTCCGCCGCGTCTTGGCTGCAGGCTCAGGGCTGGAGGGCGGCGCGTACCAAGGCTCGCTTTCTGCCGCGGGTGCGTCAAACACGTCACTGAGGCTCTTGTGGAAGTGTTCCAAGAGTAGATCGAGCAGACCTGGCATGTGCTGGAGGCCGAAGTAGCCTATGCAGTTGTCATCAAACAAGAGTATATTCAGGATATCTAACGCCCAGCAGGTTTCAGCGAGCAGCCCCGATTTAAGCGCCATCATAATGCGCCACGCGTCGACCGGGGCCACGTCGGCCTTCGTCAATCGACGTCGCTTTTCTGCGGAGGGCACAGTCGCCTCTATACATTCCGCGGGAAACGTTAATTCTCTTTTGATCTGACCGACGCCCGAAGCTGCTCCCTGTAAAACGAAATGTATAGGATATTTAAAATATTATAATAGCAAAATTAAAACAGTATAAAAAAACGCTTTTAATTTTCTATTTAAAAAACCTTTTTTGCATGCATGACTGATAGATCAAATCTTAAAAATCATAGAATTACATAGCAATATAACTTAAATGACTCCTAACAAAAGTTACTGATATCTACGCAAGTACTGATAGGCGAGTTTTGGATTTCGCTCAAACAGAATGTACGAAATGAGTTAGAAAAGCAGATGAGTGCACGCGTGCAAGTGAGCGATGAGTGCGAGTGAACTCACAGGCGAGTGCGCGGTGGGCGGCAGTTCCTGCGGCGGCCGCGCGCCCCACGCCGCGCCGCCCGCCGCCTACAACACCCAACAGCGCGCCGTTACCATCACTACCCCCTTCTCGATAAACTACACGATAAGCCCTTCAAACGCGATACCCTTACTGTTTACTTTTCGCATACAATTACAATTTTTTCCTTTTTTTTCACTACGTTTTAATCGTTTTTGAATTAAGATACCCTCATAAATTAATTTATGAATATCAGCGTACGTGCATTTTTAATATTTTTTATATATAAAATCGTAACAGATTTTGTTCTACGATTTTACAGAAGAAAACAAGGTTATTTGTACCGCACGCATTGTTTTCTTCTTTGGAGCTAATATTGTACCTTTTTGTTAAAATATAAGCAACTCATTCTAAAAAACGCAGTAATGTGAAAGCAAAATTAAATATTAAAAACTAATCTGGGATTATCGTGCAAATTGATAACGTTAATAAATTCCGTATCGAGAAGTATACATGTGACAACATAGTAATCAAAATTTAGAATTTAATTTTGTTTTTTTTTTTAGGTACTTAACAATCGTAGAAAATAGGATTAGTTACATTATTTTAGATCTAAACATTTTTAATTGCTCTAAGTATAAGCATGATATGAATTAATGAATGAATGAATGAATAGGTTAATTGTTGCCTTTTATTAAGGTTATTTTAACCTACATATTATAATCTTACTTTTAATACATTTATTTCACAAGTGAAATAGCAAATATCTACACTCCCACTCATTTACCCCTAGAGGCTCGACCAGCTCGTATTTAATTCAATATTCATAGTGACATTTATTATGAGATGTACCAACTCACAACCCAGTATTTTAAATGATTTTTCAACGTTCACCAACGGTAGAGCTGGCCCGCTCGCTATCGACCTCAAACTGTGAAGTAAGTATCAGAAGTGGCCTTACCGGCGGATGGTAGGGCTGATGCTGGTGCTGATGCTGGTGCTGGTGCGGCCAGGCGGGCTGGTGCTGGTGCAGCGGCGCGTGCTGCAGCGGGCCGGGCGCGCGCCAAGCGGGCGCGGGCGCGGCGCGCGGGAAGCTGCCGCCCCACGCGCTGCCCGCGAAGCGCGCGCCGCCGCCGCCCGGGTACGGGCCCTCCGCCTTGGCGAAGTCGGGGTGTCGCCGCGGGGCCCCCGCCGCCGCCGCCGCCGCGCCGACCGCTCCCGCTCCTCCCTTCACGCCGTACTGTCCGCGTTATATATGCATATCATTTATACTCGAGCTGTGTGCCCCGCTAAGGCGCGATCGCGACCCGGCTCTGAGATGCCGATGAAGCATTTATTGAGGTGTTTATTCACCTTCATTTGCTTCTGGACCGGCATAAAGAAATTTCAATAAACATTGAATTTTTACGTAATATGTTTATGATTACGGAAAAAAAACTTAATAAATTTAACCTTAGCGGAGCAACTTAAAATTATTAAAATATATTGATTCAGTTGATTGTAGGGGAAGCTGAACTTTGTTTTCAAAAACTCAAATGTTAGTGCAACGACTTGAAAATATGAGAATAACTTTATTAAAAACATAGTTCAGCTTCCGCGACACATTAATTACACTAGCCGTGAGCCCAAATATGATTATAATGATGAATAAACCGTCAAATGTTCCGAACGCATCTCAAACTATGCCATATTATACAACAGATTTTACGGGCTCGTTAAGATGTGTTGAAACGTACCGCAATTTACAAAGCTACAACGACGATGTTCCACTTATAGCTAAGCTTACATGATAACTGTGAAAGCATGCAAATGAATCAGTGACATTTTTTTATCACGTAAAGCCACCACCACACACTCTAAACCTTAACTTCCATGTTCTGTTTTCTTTGTTAAATTTTGAGTCGGTTTTTTTTCCGAATAGTTACGGTTCTTTGACCGAAAATCGAAAAGCCAATTAATCACACCGCAAGCCAAAATTTAGTTAAACGAAAACTGAAGAAAAATTAATAGTGACAGCTTGAAATTTCGTTAAGCGAGTGGTATTATTTATAAAAAAAAAAAATTAAATGAAGCCAAAACCACGGATGAGTTTCACCTTTAGAGTCGAACTGTAATTCTCGACACAGAGATATCGGAGTCGAGCCTTACAGAGGACATCGACACCACTTCATAATTGGGATTTACCGAACAGGTAGCAGAGTTTACTGACGTGTTTAACGAATATGAGATAGTGTTAAAAAAAAAAACAGTCAGAGTAAAACACGAGTCGGTCGATCAGATGTGACATCCTGATAAAATCGTCTAAGGGGGGGTGCACTATACAGGTTACTGTATCGCTAGGGTCTATCGTCTATCGTGTAGGTCGTCTATGTGAGGGATGGTAAGTGCCCAATCACGAAGCGGTGCGGCGGTGATGCGGCGGGCCGAGACCGATCGCCAATATGGGAAGCGGTGTTGAGTGCGTGGTACAAACGGGGCGTCCGTACGTAGGGGCGGACGGGCGACGGCAGCGGCGCCACGAGCTGGCGAGCGAGCTGCGAGCTCATGAGCGCGCCCGCGACCTGCGCCCCGCCGGACATCTACACCAACACACTGCGTCAGCGGGACTCGCGACTCATTACTACCTCCCCCCTTCTCCCCGCCTTCGACATATCTAAGCGCTACGTCCGGTGCTACGAGAGCTATCTCGTTCACTTTATTCGAGATAACCGTTTCAATTTTCTATTCCCATAAAATGCAAATGTGTACCGGATTTGACAGGTCTCTTTATTTATTACAAAATAAAATATTTTAAAGTTTAGAACATAATACTGAATGTTAATCGTGGCAGACTCCCTATGATACTAGTGTAGAAACTAACGTCTTCATTTCTGAAGTACGGCAACGGTCACGTTGTGAATTCTCTTTCACTCAATCTTGCACATTTATAACGACAGGCTCGCATACAATATAATGAAATACTTTCAAATTTATTTATCGCCAAATATTTAACGCAAGTTAACAACATTTAGAAAAGCACATGTTACAATATAGAAACATTTATATAAATCTGTTCCTTACATGCTAGTCATGCTCGTAACAAATACGTTTCTACACAATAAATTAAATATAATATACTGTGTGTAATCTTAGTCTCGAATCTAAAAGTCGATCTGACGAAGATCCATTGCGAACTGTCGTTCGACTCGCCGATTCTGTTTTTCAAATATATCTTCAGTAGCGATCGCCACAGTTCGTAATGGATATCAAAAGCTTTCCCGCTCGCCGCGGTACACGCCGATACACACCTCGTGCGGCTGCTGCGGCGAGTGCGGCGGGTGCGGCGGGTGCGGCGGGTGCTGCGGGTGCGGAGGGTGCGGCGGGTGCGGATGCGGATGCGGCGCGCGGTAGTAGTCGGGGTAGGGCTGCGCGGGGTGCGCGGGGTGCGCCGGGTGCGCGGGGTGCGCGGGCTGCGCGGGCGGTGGCGCGGCGGGCTGAGCGGGCGCGGGCTGCGCCGCCGCCGCGCCGCCCGCCGGCGCGCCCGCGCGGTACCCGCCGCCGTAGCCGCCGTACCGGTACTCGCCACCCGAACCGTAGCCCCTGCGACACATACACTCTTAACGATCGAAACGAACACGCAGCATGCCTAGACATGGCAGATTATTACACTTTTTGATAATGTACACTGTGGGTGACTGACCTGTCGCCGTCGGGGCCGTACGGCGGGTAGACGGGCCTATTCGACGGATAAGGAGATCCATATTCGTACCCGTAACCTTGTTGGTAACCTGGAAATAAAAATGGCTCATGATAAAATATTTTACTTTTACGACGGCAAATGTATACACATTTTATTCCAGAGAGAAGTTTGTATCTATTTTACTTTTCGTACGTTATGCATTCCTACACTCAGCTGTTTAAGCGAATCAATAAATAGTATGCAAATGATAGTAACTTCACTTGAAAAGAACAAAAAAAACATTTAACAAGCAATAGCTAATTCACAAAAGCTAATAATTGAAAACTAAAACCCAAGCATTAAAGCAATATAAATATATGTATACGCGATAAATTCAATTATCTACTAATAACATATGGTCCGATCATATATTTAATAGCACAAATTGTTTTTCCTTTTAGAATATATATGTCGCACGCTGTGTATATTTAAATTGAAGATTAATACGCACGTTATTTTGGTAACTTTATAATGAAATAAAACGTTTTTATACACTCATCAAATATTTACTTTTGGAATCACACATTTATGTTTTTGGTTCATCTTAGATATCAAGATCTTATAAACTCGAGGTCATGAAAACGAAAAAAACGTTTTATTCCAAAATAATTATATAATCAAAGTTACAGAGGCGATTCTAGTTTCAAGCTTAATTTGTTTAAATAAGCGCATCCTTAACATCGGTACTTTAATGGACCGCTCATTTGATTAAAACTTTTATTAATAATAAAATATCTTCTAGAACAAGTTTAGTACATCTCACAACATAGTAACATGAGTAAATCTAACAGATTAATTGCTTTTCAAAATGAGTATTAAAAAAATGAGTAATAAAATAACAAGTATTAAAGTATCGATATTTCTCTTTACACGTATTAATTATTTCGATTAAATAATTTGCAACACCCATTCAATTTTTGAACCAATATAAAAAAAGCAGCATCTCCGCCAATGGTTAGATGTGATAGGGGTTTCGGGGTCAAGCGTGGGTTAAGTACCTGGGGGTCGCCTCGGCCCCGGCGGCTCGTCGAACGGGTTGGAGGCGGCGAGGTTGTCGCCGCCCGGCCCGCCGCCTACAACCACACGAGGTTATACCACCCGTTACGTGCTACGTGGAAATCTACTGACCGCCGGGTTGGAGACTATCATACTTTGGACGTGGACGTGGACGTGGAAGGTTTCGTCGTAAACATTTTCAATTTTGATTTTTACTTTAGATTTGATTACGTTATTGATATAATATAATTATATTAAGATCGAATATATAAAACTTAAAGCAAGATGATCATGACGCCAGTAGATTTCCTAAAATATATATTATTTTGTCGTAGTAAGATCGCCATGAAAAATTATTGCATAATAAATGAATTTTCAAGTATTATATATTATATACGACATATATACGATATCAACATAGAAAAAAATCATATAACATTTACGATACAATTTTTAATGGAGATCTTTAAAAGGTCGAACTATGGTGCTCAATTAGTGAGGAGTTAGTGACAAGCAAACTAAAGCCAAATGATTTGTTAGCCATTGTTATCAAAACGAAATAGACTTATACCAACAACTACTATAATTACATTGGGAGCATGTTAATAGGCAGTATAAGTATATTTCGTTCTGATCGGGCAGCCAATGAAAATTATTTTATAAGGGTTAGTTCAGACCGCACAAATAAAAACAAGCATCGGGCGTTGTTCTCTGTAAACCACAAGAAAGCGGTTCTCTAATACTATATCTATGTAGCGCTTATTTACAGCGTATAGAACTTGGTCCGTGCAATCGTTTTAAACTAATCACTAGTGATTTTAAGTTAATGATTATACAAGATAAAAGCAAACATATTTACACTTCCCCGTTTCGAGTCAGATATTACTTTGTACAGTCATAACGAGTGTCAGAATGTAAACAATGTACAGTTTGCAGTATGTGATGGCAAAGTGTTCTTCCGAAAATCCATCTGCCCGTAAAATCACTCGAATAATATTTAAATTGTAAGAGAGTTAGAGTAGTTAGTTAAATGTATCAATATATAAGCAGTCGATGTAGGGCGATGCTCGTTACGACAGTGGTGACGGAGTGACGGAGTGACGAGTGTGGCGAGTGTGACGAGTGTGGCGAGTGTGGTGAGTGTGGCGAGTGTGGCGAGTGCGGGAGCATGGCGTACCTTGCGGCTGCGCGGGCTGCGGCGGGTAGGGCGCGTAGTGCGCGGGGTAGCCGTCCATGGGCGCGCCGGCCTGCCCCGCGCCGCCCACGAACTGCTCCGCCGAGTTGGACGAGCCTGCTGGCGACACGTTTCGTTTTACTACACGCTCCTCACGCGGGAGCGGACTCGACTGACATATATTTTCGCGCTCCTCTGGCTCATCTCAGTTTTATTGTGAAGGCTAAATTAATTCTATACGATATTGAGGTTTGACATACATATTTTATAATATGTGGTTATATTTTCCTTTTTTAGCATAATATTTTTTTTGGTCAAGTTTTTAAGTACGAGCTGTTATATTTTTATTCGTTTTATGATCGATCGCAAATGGAGCGATCGCAGAGAGAATCGATTCGAGGCGTGCGATAATATATTGCCGACGTTTAAATTCCAATATAAACAATTACCTGCACTAGTCGTGCTGTTGGACTTGCCGCTCTTCTTCTTCGTGGACGCCTCCACCTGGTTTATGATCGGCTGCGGGTCGATACCGCCGCGGTCGAAGTGGCACTCGTATGCGAGCAGATTCTTCGTGTAGTGCTTCCGCAACGTGTATGCGGCCGACGACGACGCACCGATCCCGAGCAGACCGGCGATATCCTTCCACGTTTTATTCTTCGTCACCTTGAAAAAGCATACATGTTCCACTTGTAATACGATTCGAACACGCGAACGCTTGTAACATAAATTATGGAGATTTACTGAAGGAAAAAGGCCATAACTCGTATTGTTAACGAGCGGGAACCTCACCATGTTTTTCTAGTCGGCCACTTAGTAGCAAAGTAAGCGACGAAGTAACGCGCGCTCCGCGCGGCGGGCAACGGTCTACTGTATAACAATGTTCGTGCAGTCGAAGCGTTCTCGGCGAACGTTCTAATGATAAAAATTTATTAACTATCGTTAAAACGCCAGCGAGTTTATGGCGGCTATTCACATAACACCGACGGTACATGCACTAACATAAATCCGACTTGAAGTATTAGCCTTTCTTACATCGAGTACTGTGTGAGGTTTTAATACCACTCGCTTGAGTCAGTTTAAGTGTTATGAATGTTTGCAATCGTGCTAAAATATAAATAACACGATAATCTAACCGCTATTTACTTTTTTAATTAATGTGAGTCGAACATTAAAGTGCCTATAAAGTGACATAACGAACGGTCGTTTATTTTAACTTGGAACGAATAACTCATACTAAATCTTGTGATACAGATAAAAAGGTGTATGACTATACTATACTTAGTCGAAGGAGAGCGGCGCTTATAAAAATCAAACCAAAACGAAATATTTGCTATTGACATCTCACTACAAAAGCTAAGCAAAGCTATCATAAAAATATTGCACGTAAAATTGTATTGAATTCCTTCCTTGCCTAAAGTTTCTCTAGTAATCCAGGCATCGGGTAGAATTAGGGATAGAATAATCAACATAAACCGTTTTATCGTAATATTATTGGTGTACGCGGCGCAAGCCAGTGAGTTTCTTGAATGGCTCCGTCCATTGGTGAAAACAGTCATTTAACAAAAACTTTCGAATGGTTTTTCCTTAATAAAAACAAAATGATGAGAGGCCAAAGTTAATTAATATTAATTGTTTATCACTTAGATAACTCATCATTATATTTTTACTATGTTTTAAAACAGCCTCTCTGTTCAGTGGGCTAGCTGGACTTACGAGATAACAGGTATAAGATATAGACACGGATACGGACTCCTGACTGTTATTATAGCAGTTCAGGTAGTCCTCGACTCTTAGAGCCTTGACTACGACAACCGACAAGATAACTAAAATGTATCTCTGCTCACCTCGACGAACCCGCCGCGGTCGCGCACGAGCAGGTAGAGGCGGTAGAGGTCGAGCGGCTGCTTGGAGATGGTGGGGCAGGCGGCGATGGGCGTGCGGCGCTCCTCCATGAACGCCAGCAGGCGCTCCACCCAGCCGCGCCGCTCCGGGGCGTCGTCCATCTCGTACAGCTTGCCCAGCGAGTCCGACTTCTGGCGCAACCACACTCATCATACATACAGCGCAATCGGATGCGGAGTCGACTCGCGAAATATTATTCGGAAATATAACGAAGTGTGCAACATTCCAAATACATATGTAAATAGAGATTAAACATAATATAAACGATATTCATTTACATTTGATGGAAAGAACACCATATATAGAAATCGTACGATTTCCTTAGCGTGTTCTTGAATCACCAAATAAAAAATATTACAAATTTGAATATTAGAATACTGAACCTTAAATCCTTAGCAAACAAGAGAGTAAAAGCCAATATTAATAGATTTATATGAATTATAGTACTTCTACATCATACATTTTTGATATTATTTAGGTTATAACTATGCATACCTTTTCCATTAACAAAACATGCCAAAATCTATATCAAATTAAAAAAAAAAATACTATGAGGAAGAAGAGATTTATAGACACAAACTACCATACTCAAAATCTACAAAAAAAAATAGGCAAAGATCGCCATCTATATCTACCGACAAGATTATTAAAACCTTAAATGTATATATATTTATTATGAAACAATCGTTACATTTTAATAATTAATAGGAAAATTTATAAGCTAAGTACACATTCAATATCACTTGAATGAGATAAAAAAAAAACCAACACCAATAAGTAAATAGCTGGAAGCACAACAGATTGTAGTTTTTAAAGCTCAAGCATAAAAAATAATTTTGATTAATTTCGCATGACATTCCAGATGAGATCTAATTATTCATCTACAGGGCGTTATTTTGTTTGCATGGTTTATACGTTAACTGTAATAATAATAATTATAATAATATGGCGCCATGCAATTGTAAACGCGTTACGTTACGTTTCGAGCACTACACATGCTTAGTGAGCTTTAACTTGGATATAAACCTTTGATCTGTAGGACTCCGGCGCTATGTGACTGTTAAACACCTGAAATACACGAACACAATGCAATGCTTCGTCTCCTACGTATATATTGTTAGCATAGGGGACACAGGGTACATACACGAATGGAGAGTGTAATCGGAAATTATAATGTGCGGGTGTTATTATTGACAATTATACATGAATCTCATTACCTACAAAGAAAGACACCACTAAGATTAATTTATGTGGTGAGTAAAGGTAGAAGGTATTCGAAATCATCTACTAGTTTAAACAAATCGGCTTACGATCAAAACTTAAGAATGTACATCATCGTATAACAAAGCGAACAGAGTCGTTCAGAACACGATCGAGTAAGGTCGAGATGTGCAACTCACAGGACTGGAGGGCGGGCGCGGCCAGGGCGACGGCGAGGCGTCGTAGTCCTCGTGCGCCGACGAGTGCGACGCGCCGCCCGGCGACGGCGACGGCGCCGCGCTGCCCGCGCCGTACTCCTTGCGCGAGCTCTTGGGCGTGCCGCACTGCTCCTCGCCTGACGCTGGAAATGTCGACGAGCCTCACATCACTACGACTGATTTTGGTGACTCGGCCGGTGTCGGGACGTCCAAATGTTTACATGCGATCAGAGCTGCTCATAATCACGGTTACGTATACGGTCTACGTATGGTATGAGTGGCCGGCTATCATGGTCGTGATTAGCACACCCATTCGAGAAAATCGGGTCGAAACGATCACGAGTAGTCGGGGTTGCCGATCACGAGTTGTATCTTTGTGCGCGTGGGGCGGGTGTCGCGTACCGGCGGAGGCGTTGCTGAGCGTGCTCTGCTGGCTGCCCTCGTCGAGCGGCGCGCCGTCGGGCCCGGTGGTGACGAGCGCGGTGGCGGGCGCGGCGGGCCCGTTGTCGTGCGCCTCGCCCGGCGCGTTGGGCGGCGGCATGGCCTCGCCCGGCGGGCCCATGTGACGACCCGCTTGCTGCAATTCGAATGAATTTGTATGATTATTTTCTTTAAAACAAGAACCAATGTAAAAGCATTTTCAAATATCTTCAAAGTAAATAAATAACACTTAGATCTAAGATCTTTTGAATTACCAAAATATAAATTCAACATAAAAGCTGCTTGAGACCTTGAGGACAAGACCAGCTTTTGATGTTTTTGTTTTTTTTTTTGGCTTTGGAGATCCCAAGAACGCCGTCTAAAACTTATTTTTCCAGTTATACAAAGGTATTATTTTTTTAAACGACAACAATTATTATTAATACTTGGTAAACAGTAGTCATAAAGAAGCTCAAATTGATTTTTTTTATCTTACTTTGCTTTCTTATAACTGAGTTATTTGTAATGTAGTGTGTTTACCTTGAGCGGGGGATAATGTTGTGACGGATGTGGTGGCGGAGTAGGCCGGTAGCCGCCATACGGGTAGGGGTGGTGGTTGCGTGGCGGGTAAGCGTAGGGCTGCGGCGGATAGGGCGCCGGCTTGTAGGGGCCGTGGTGGTAGGGCTGCGGCAGCATCGCTCCGGGTGGAGGCGCCGCCGACGGTGGCGGCCCTGCGCCCGGATTGCCTGCGCCAGCACCGGCCCTCACGGTCGGTCCGCCGCCGTCCGATAACGATGACGATGGCCGCGGTGGCATCGGTACGTTCTGGGTACCTAAAGAAACATTTAAATATTTTAACATACAACAAAATAAATTTAATATATATATATTTAATATATATTTAGATCGGAAGGCTAGAATTGCTAATTAATATAATCTATTTTATACATTATAACCAATTGTTGTTTATACTCTACAGCCCATAAGGATTTAAGAGTGTGGGTTAATAAAATTTTATGTTTCAGTGTCATTTTGAAGAAACAAAATTGAATTTATAACTAGCAACTAATCCATCCTTAACATCGATTATAAAAAAATATTAAAAAATATATGACAACTCGAAGAATTTGTTAAGAATAGACCATAAGTTTCGTTAGATACTAAAGCTAGTAAAGTTAGATAAAAAACTTGTTATTCGAATATTATATACGGAGATTTATGATCATCATGATCATTTGCTTGTTCTCATTTCATTTCATTGCCCCTGTGATCACAGGCGTAGTGTATAAGTTGCATAAAAAATATTTGTCAGTTTTATGGCCTGACGGCCGACCCTTCGTGGGAATGCTTTGGCTGGTTTTGGTTTCCCGCCATCACACGGATTACAACATCTCAACGACGTCAAGTGACTGGTTTACAAAAAATACCATATATCGATTCTATGACACTCAAGTTTTAAGATATGTACTATTAATGCACTATTATACTCTACTGCGAACAAAAACCAAATCCGCAATAAAAGAAAATTATTATTTAAAATTACGTTATTACTGTAAACATGTTGTGTTTTTTAACGTCATTATCAAATTAGTTTACATTCGAAAACAAGGCAATAATGATAAGATTCAATGTTACGATAATCACCTCACATTAAACAGAATAGCATTTGAGATAACAAATAGGATACTTTTATTGGGTCGTAAATATCCCACTACGGGTATGAGGTGCGCTGAGCTTTTGTTAAACTACTACAACCTACGTAAACGTATACTTATACGTATACGTTGCGGTTAGAACTTGAATTAAATTGTATTCGAGAGTGCAAGCGGCAAACGTTTCCGTGTGTGATCGATCCGAACGCTCACGGTTCCTCGTCGTACACACAATTTGAATAATACAGTTAACGAGGGCTCGCCTAAGCCGGGGCGCATCAATCGAGGGCGGAGAGACGCACCAGATCACTTTCGTTTTCCGGCGGCACGTGAGCCGCATACACCGCTAGCCTGCGAATTCTCGCTGCACTTTATTGCATCCGTATATGTGCATACGACACACGCAACACATTGACCGAGGCCGAGATACGAACGGCAGTGATTTGCGACGACGAAAGTGGTATTACAGCTTTTATGTAGGTCGATTTGAACTTATGCAGTTATGTCAACATTACATCATACAACTCGCCCTACTCTCCGACGAATGTCTTAGTAATCGACTTATCATTCGCTTATAACTTATCATTACGAATATAAACAATGCGTTATCACGTGCACGAGACGACACTTTAATCTCGTCAGCGAGCAATTATCGGGGCATTATAATATTGTTGGTGCGATCAGACGGTCGGCAGACGGCGAGGCGCCGGTGAATCATATCGAATGAGGCATATGCGCCCATCTATAATACATCTATTTGTTTACAGCGACCATTAACGACTGCAGCCAGAATAATGGGGTCGACCGGAACGGGCCACCGAGTCGTAAAACTAACGCACTATCAACCTGACCACAGTCATGGTGTTACTCTATCTGCCAGTAGTCGTTTTTATAAGTTGTAAATTAATACCTGCACCCGAACAATAAAATTAAAATTGGTAAATCAAACATTCTACAGCGTATAGGACCTACGCGGATCCCTAATGACATATATATATCATCATAGGGAAAACTGTCACGAACCGTATTATGAAAAGTTGAAGTTGTCCAAACGCACAATTCTAACAGCTTTAACTTTTCGTGATCTTTTTTTGATAAATATTTATATTTTTTATCATTTTGTAAGTTTTTACCGTACTTTTAGGAATACATCCTTATTGAGCGAGCTTCACGCTCGCTCAATAAGGATGTGTTTTATATTGAGTAACTTATTCAAACAATTTTATCAACATTGTTAAATAATGTATAATATAGTAATAGTATCTAATAGATTATTAAAAAATCGATTGTCTCCAGGGACCACGCATAATTAGCCTGTGCAAATAAAATAAACGCTAAACGAAAAGAATACATAATTAAAAGTTAAGTATATAATATTCAAAGTTTATTGTATGAAGTTACCGAATGTATATTTATTCTTTTAAAATTACAATTACATCCTGGTTAGCATATTTGTCTTAAAAGCTTATTCAACCCCTGCTCTTATTACCTTTTACACAACCTGCCTTATCGCAACGGTACACACATGCATCAAAACAAACGCACACATCTAAAGTTTTTTCAGGAATGAAGGACAGCTTTATTCTAGTACCTACAGCTACTGAAACTAGTTATTGAATTAAACTTTAAATAGTTATTGATGCCACTATTATTTAAAACAATTAGCGTAATGAAATGACTTGTTTTATTTTATTTGTAAACCATTCATTATTATAATTCATTCAATTAGTTAAAATTATTTTACCATTCATTTGTTCATTTGTTTACCAGTTTTGTGACAAATAAGTTCTAATTAATAATTAGAACTTAAGTAACATAATATGTTACTTATTTAGGCTTATGTTTTGTATAGTGCTTAGTATCCTAAAATGCGATTCAACATTCTTATTTTATAAGAACTATGATTTAACATTAATAATAATTAATTAATAATTCATTTATAACGTTATACAAAAATTCCAGATTGTATAAAATATAGAAAATAAATTTTTAATTTTTATAAATAGTTTACGTTAGAAAAAAGAGATTTATTTATTTTAAACATTATGTTCATAAAATATTCAAACTATATAAGAGCGCAAAACAAGTCTCTAACAGCTATTATTAAATAAAGTTAATATACATACACCAATAATGCATAATATATATTATTTACAACGAAAACTTAACACGAATAATGTATTTACATTTCAATAAAATAGTTAGCAACTCAGTAGCAAAACGTGCTCTACAGAGGTAAAATGGCACTTAACGCACACAAGCATAACCAGCTCTGTCAAGGGCAGCAGCAGTCCACGACGAGGTCTTTACTTTCCCGCCTACAGCGGGCTCGACGTGATCGTGATCGAACCGATCGAAATATACAGAGTCTTATAATTAATAAACGTTTATGTATATGCGACTTTTACGGTAGCTAAATTAATTAAACAGTCATTAATTTTTTTAATGGCAGAACATTGTTATGTTAATGTTTATAATTTCAGAAACTACGATTCTTTATAGAGTAATAAGTGCTCTATGTTCGGATTAACTTTCCTTAAAATTACCTCCTTTCGTTTGACTTCATATGTACTATTCATATTAATAACTACAGGAAATATTAATGTATTTGTGAAAGATAATAATAAATAAATTAATTTTAAACATTTTATCAATTCATTAAATATTAAATAAAATTTTTTTATAAAAATTTAATTATTTAATTTTAGCGATTTTAATTTCTTGAAAAGTCTGTTTAAAATGTAATATGAAAAAAAAGAAAAGTATTATAATGTTACTGTGACAGTGTTCTATTTATTTATTTATGTACTTTAAAGACTACAATTATTGTGTTAACAACTCTATTTAAATTTTTAATTACATTATTAATACAGATAATTAAAAATAAAACGTACTCTTACTCTTTTTATGAAACAGTTTACCATCTACAAAAATACCTCATGTATTCCCCTTTCCTACTTATATGTGAAGCAAATATGAATAAATTTAATTAATTATGTTAATTTTGCGCATTACGAAGACATCGTTGTAATATATGCGTCATAGAAAAACTATATTTCAGAATAAGCACGCAGGTGAATCATACCGACAATAGGCAGTTTTAAAGGCATCTCAGCAACAGGTGAAACGATTGTAATTTTCTGAATTTCGCGCCTTAGTCATGCCGCTTCACAGAGAACAGGAACTACACTATTAACAAGCAATTAGTATAATAAACCCTAATCTAAGGTATATAAGGCTTGTTTCGCATCGTTTAGTGTCGTGCGGCTAACTAATTAGTGTCGGTGTAGTGCTACGGTGTAGTGGTGTACATGTATCGATATCACGTGTGGAGAATGCGGTGTTGCGGGCTGGTAATGTGCGGCGAGCCACGTACCGCTGAATCCGCCAACGGTAGTCCGACATTCCGTGAAAATGATCACATACACAATATACGATGCAGTTAACGAGCCAAAATGTAACCACTCTCTTTAGACAAACATTCCCATCGTGTAGGTCGATATTCACGCTACATTTTGCAGATATAATTTTGTTGTGTATTTAATTTACAAATTTCACTTTATCTTTCGAGAAAAGTAACTAAATTACATAGGTAATTAATTTGGGTGTTCACTGATAGTTCATTAATTTAATTTTGCCTAATATTTAAATTTGAATGTAATCTTACTCACGTTTACAGTAACAGAGAGACGAGTCATTATTTAGTACGAAAACAACATGAGTATGTCCAACAACAAAAAAATGCTTAAAAAATCATATCTATCATTTAGGTTTGATGTGATTTAGATTCCAGTTTGAACAAAATCTTGGAAATGTTGATCTATACTTCTAATTTAAGGAGTATGTTATAGGCATGTAAGCAACTAGGTACTATGTAATATTGAAAAGCAGATGGTAACCATACTATGAAACCTGTTTTATAGATAACGTACAATTACGATATCCTTTGGACTTTTTAGCGACTTAAAACTATTTTATCATATTTCGTCAAGGTTTTAAATCGCCGTAAACCAGACAAAATTGATAATTATCAAAAGATTAAATTTTTACATGGAACACATTAAGAAAATTAAAGATATATATTATTTTTATAATGTACTAATAGGAATATAAACTATTTACGTAATTATTTTATCATTTAAAACAACATTTCATAGAAACTATAGAAATCAAATTACTCCTATTAAATCAGAATACATTGAAGACCGGCTTTCAATATCAAATTAGAAATAAACTTGAATTACGAATAACTGGTTCAGTATGCATCACGTTGGCCTATTAAACCAATTACGTAAACAAATGGGAACTGGATGATTTTAATTTTATTGATATTTAGTTAAAATATTTAAATAATAATCTATATATAGTTTTTGTAATACTAACTGCAAATAAATATATTAAACGATATACGTATAACAAATAATAGATGCATCACGTTTCGGAGAAGATTAGTACCTATATAATATTTTCAGGCTGTTTCACGTGACAATCGTGAATTTCATGTTCCTGTGTACATACACTATAAAGATGAAACGAATTATCAGTAGTAGGTTATTAAAATGCTAAATTACATACATGTGTTTGATATTTTCGTTGAAGTAACTAAATCAAATGTTTTATTTATGTCTATGATAATATCTCAAGACGTACTTAGAGACTTACGCTCAAGACTATTACAGTACTCCAGAGACACGAAATGTTTACCTTCTCTTAGACAACGTGCGCTAAGTCGATTGTGTATACAATGGGAACGTAATGTACAATGTACACCGAGTGCGCTAACAAGGGCGGCCTAGTTGAGACAAACGCTGGCGTCACGATGACCAGAACTCGTTTGTGGTCTATTTAAATTGATCGCAACCGACGCCAACTTCTAATAAACACGGCTAACTTTCGCCGCCTATTTTGTGTTCATTGATACAGGATGATACAAATAGATCAATGGTCGTAACTATTACGTTACTTACGGCTAATAGACCGTTTGGATTTAACGTTTAGAAGTGAGGTCGAGGACACCATGACTAATTACAATAAATTACATTATTATATCACGACATCTGATGTTACTTGTTCCTTCGCTTTACAGCTTATTTATATAGCTATAAATCAACTATCATTATATTTATATGTGCTTTTAATAAAAGCCTTTTTAAGCGACCTGATTCGCCTAATTTTACTGCATTGAATTTAATACTTTGTATGTATACGTACATCCTTACATTTTTAATTAAATAAATAGAACAATTAATTACTCTTTCAACTATGATTCAATTCCGATAGATATGATAGGGAAACATGAACAACTCCGATTCAGAAACTGTAAAATAAACTCAAATATTATTCAATAGATCACAACAATAATCTGTCTCAGATACACGATGACCTTTTGGAACTAGAAGAGCCCTGATACCTAAAATAGTTTGTAACAGGCAATGCCTGCCACACCTCTCCAACAGATTGAAATGCCTAGAGTTCTATGAATTCTTGTTATCCGACAACTTTAATAGAAATAATAGTTACGTCTAAATTTATTAAATAAGCAATGCGATTTCTCTTTTCTAGGGGTTCGATGTGAATATTGCGCTCTATAATTATGTCACCCTGATAAATACTAAATTATCTTTTTCATAAACTGTCTTTTCATGTTTGAATATCTAGAATATTTTTTGTTCCTAATTTCAGTGTCGGTGAAAATGTTCTTATATAACAACCAGTGAATATTTTTTTAGCACACCGAGTGGAGTTAACAGAAAAACCCGCACCATTAACAGGGGGGTGGAAAGGGGTGAATGAAACACCGAAGCTCCGGTTGACCTTGACAGAAAGATTTATTACTTTCCGGGTAATACTGAATACGATTAAGCGTTGAACTGTCTGGGACGGATGTCTTGTATCAAGAAAAATGTACACTCTTAAAACAAGGATGCACTTTACAAGTACATTTAACATTCAAAATATTTATGACTAATAAAAAGCTCGCCAATACGAGTGTATAGATAAAAAGTTGACGTTGAAAATGTAAACGTATCTTAAGTGATCGGGTTCGACTCGGACGTCTGATTCAGATAAGAAATAAAATATCTGACACAATTATTAATCGACGACTCAGCCGGACCGTGAAACGTCATGAATAATAATAACGAACATCAATCTCGGTACCAACAAAAAACCAAAACAAAATCTACGGATCGTTTACGTGAAAACGATCAAAACAAACATTATGGTGGGGATCGAGGCAAAAAGCGTTTTGTTTCTTTTTTTCTCATTCTCATTTAAAGGTCGTTGGCCTTGCCAAGGACGCGAGGCACGTGGCGGCCGACGGATAGGCAGTGCGACAAACATTGCAGGTGCCCGCTTCTATACGTGTACCCTCGGTTTCAAGGGGACGACAACTCCCTCTATTATTATTACTAATGATAACCACAAATTGGAAATATAACGACTTTGTCCCTCTTGTAAAGTTTGCGAGAATGTGTTTCTAATAGGTTTTAACTTTTTATACTTTGTACTTGTAATATTAGTTTTGAGGAAGTTGTTTAGAGCTCGTTTCGGCATACTGTTCAATTCTGACAGAATATCATCAGACCCTCGCATAAGCATGAGATGAAATAAAAATTCGAATTGGGCTCATAACCAATTTCTGGCGCTTCGATCTTCGATTTAAATCCACGTGCTCTATTCACTAGGCAAACTCTCGTCTACACTCGTCTCGACTTTCGCAATCATTGCGAACACAATCGTTGAAGAAGTTATTTAATACTAGGCAACTATTAACGTAATTGGTTTTCCAGAAACCGACTTACGCAAAGATCACAAATTCAATTTCGCGTGTCGAAACCTTACAAGCTCCACTTTGATACCACTTGACCTTTGCCTTAAAATAGTCACTTGTATTATTTATAAGGAAAATGAACGCAAGATTAAAGTTGCAAAGATTAATATTGTTAGTCATACAATGCGTGTCCTAAGACTTATCAAGATGGTTTTATTATTTTTTGTTTCGTTTCGAATACATTTATTTCCATTCACAATTTGCAAATGCTAATTTTATAAAATTTTAATTTCCAACAATTTGTATGACAATCAAGTTATCAATAATAAATTATACAATACTTTGAAGGATTTGAACAGAAATTTGAAAGAATCAAACATTGCATATTCATAATATATATAAAAGTCCAACAAAATCCAACTGTGTATCTAGATTTTGGCTGAATCCGAGCTTGACTTATCTTTGTTGATGACATTCCAGCTCGACCACCGATAGGCGCAGCGAACGGACTGCGAAATGCTTTTAGCGCCCGTATTTAGCACAACAACTTTTATATATTGTAAAATGAACTTTAATGTCTTCGATATAGAACACAAAATATGTCTAATAGTAATTCGATACAAACAGCGAGCAAAAGAAACCTTATTCATCAAAATTTAAAGTCGGTTTCAAAAGTCACGTTGCATGCGGGCTTCGAACAATACGCAATTCACCTTCGAACGCGTCGGGTTGCGGTATTGCGGCTTCATTGTGTTAAAATAACGATGGAACTTGGATTGGAAACGGGCACAATGCGCCCGATAAACTGAACTTTATTTTTATTCATAAACGGTGATAACAGCGCTATTTTATACGGAGTACATTACGTAAAACAAACAGATGCGTATTTCACAATACTTCCGATATAGGGAAAAAGATTATTTAATATAACTCTTTTATCCATTTAATTTCTAAACTAAGACAAAATATGATTAAAATGGTAATAGAAATTAAAAAAAGTAAAAATAAATTATTCTTTTATATGTTATTTTACGTATTTATAACTCTGTTAGCATATATTCTCGGCTCTTTCCTCAAGCGCTTCGTATAATTTTCCAATGAGACTTCATATTCACTGGGTGTTTGTCGAGAGTCGAGAAGCCCGACGAGCCGAAAGGTTGACGTCATGTAGTCATGTTAAACTTCTACTAGCTTAGTGACTTTGTGAACGACAAGCACACTATTATATTCTACATTGCTGGTTATGTTCGAAGCCTCGCTGGATATATAGCGGGCAGGCCGCATTGGAATATATACATTGCATAGTCAGTTGTGATAAACAAGGTTCGGAGTGAAGGCGTATCGCGGTCACATAACCGGTATTCGAACGCTCAGTCGCCATTCGCCCAGTCCATGCTCCGGCCTGATGTTTTGAGAAAGCCGTGTTCGGCAATCGTTGACGTTAACAAAACAAGATTGCAACGACCGTTCGTTACAGGCCAGTGTGATAAAGCGAATACTTTTAAGGCATACTCGACCGAGTAATATAATGAGCATTGAAAGTAAAAGGAGTTATGAGTTATAATTATAATGGAAATTTTGGTCGACATATCTTTGAAACGTAGCGATATATTAATAAATTTTCTTCGAGGAGGATGTTTACCCTTATTAGCTGCTCGTCCTGACTTCGCTAAGCCATATTACAGATTCTATCGTACATGATTTTGTTTCTACTGGTCATTACATAATGGTATATATCTGGATGAAAATAGGCTATCTAAAACTGATTTTTTTTTTAAATCTGATCAGTAGTTTAGAGTAGAGCGTTCAACCAAACAATCTTCATAGTATTAATAAAGATCACTGATACTGATAGACTCGACTTATAAAGTAGCATAAAAATGAAAACTTCATATATATTTACTACATACAATGAAGTCGCGTTTAGACGCCGTATATATACTCTGTAAATACACGAGACGATTTATAATAACAAAATCATAATTTACGTAACACATTGTTATTGGCGTCAATCCCTTCAATTTATGAATGAACTCTCCTAGCCTCGAGATCAAATATCTAGGTCTTTACAATTGTAAAACAAATCTAAGTGGGGGTATATAATAGCAACCCCAGTCAATGACCTCGTCAAGGACATTCCGAGGGAAGCCCGACAAGGACGCAAATGATTTTTGTATTAACATTTTTAGGGAACTTTCTTTTGTTCTGAAACATACAGGGGCAAGGAAAAACTCAGAGATTTTTTTTTTTAGTATAAGATTCGATGCTTGGCCATTCGAGTTAAGAAGTAGATTAATTAAATGATTGTATGTTTGTTTGTATCTAGCTACACAAACTCGCTATACAAACTATACTATGTTTGTTTTTTACGATGTAGCAAACATTGTATTCCAAATGATTATAAATACAATACAATGATCGACATTACTTATAAGCTGCACTCAACATTCGTATGTACAAGAACTTCATATCCCAATTTCGTTAAACTTTTTATTCGTTAATATTTTGCAAACGAAATTAATAAAAATGACTGCATATTACCTTAAGTCGAATGTATGCGAACACTTACGGTGTGCGGGTGACTTTATTATCTATTGTGCTTAATTATTGTGGTTAGATAGTTGTACATTGAATGCAGTGAACACTTATAATATTAAACAACTAAATAAATATTGTATTCTATCAGAACAACGTAATCGTACTAAAGACAAAGTTTAACATGAAATAAAGAAAAGCTAATATTTCAACGTGATCGTATCGCAGAATCTTCGTAAGATCAGCTGATGCTCTATATAGTCTCGGGGTTGGGCCGTATCAACAAAGATTCGTAACCGTAGTGAATAGTCTCGCTCTAATTTATCTGTATATATATGTATATATGTAAAGCAAAGAATCGTAAACAGAGGCTGTTGGTCCGGCGACCGGCACATAAGAGTGACGCGTCGACACCCGACGCGGGTGGAAAGGTCCTGTTTTGCGTGCTCGCCGCCGGTGGGGGTAAGTTTTTCACGAGACCCTATATACCGCGACCACCCCTCACTCGTACATAAGGTGGGTGGAGGGTGGTTCGCGCCCGCAAAAGGGGCAAAATACGGTGTACTCTGGGCGCCCGCTCTATGTGGGTCAATGTCGGGAAAGCCCGCGTCTGCTAGTGACGAAGTATGCACAATGAATCTGATCAACACGCCTTTGGTGAAACTACGAATCCGGCGAACTAATCTACGAGTGAAAGTTTTTCGATTTTTCAATTTCATCATTATTATTATTTTTTTTCGCAATTTACAATCTTTCTACACACAAATAACAAATACCAATAGAATTAGTCTGGTAGTGGTGACATATATACCAAAAGACGATAGTAGGTAGGTAGCGACTCGGTCACGACGCGCCGACCGCGATAAAGTAGCGAATAATATATCACATCAGTGTAAGAAAAATTAAGCACATCGCATTCAAAGACCTCCCGCGTACTCCATCGAAACAACAAACGATCTGACAAGAGTGCCCGACTGAGAGAACGATGCCGTGTAAGTGCTACACTTCGAGTCAAGTTATAAATAAATACGCGTATATTTCGTTTATGAGCTAAAAATACTTAAAATAAAATATGGTCGTGTATTTTTGTAAAATATAGAACTCGTATTTTATTTTATTAATTGGCCATCTGGAACTGTAATCAGTGTCAATGTTGTTGAATGAAGAAATATATTGAGTGACGTCAATGTAAAATTTTATTTTTAAAAATGCTACATTGGTATAGGTAATCGTAGTATAACGTCTATTGTTTTCGCACTGTAGTATATTATATGCTAGTTTTATATTATTATATGTAGTTATATAGATTAGCTTAAATACTCTAAGTACCTATTTACTACTTTCCTGCAGAATAGATTAAGAAACGAAATGCCTTAATTTCAGCATGTAAGTATCAAAAGAACCGACATAACGATATGTTACGTAAAGTGTATCTATCAATATTGTCAGCATACTACCATGAATATAGTGTCAAATCAGTCAAATCCATGGCAGAAACCCAGTCCACTAGCATAACCATTTCAAAGGGCTTAAAATCTGCCAAAATCGTTTTGTATAAACATACACAAATAAATGGCGTAAGGGTCAGCGAATAATGAATGATGATGATTATCGAAGTACTCACCGACAGCCGGTGACATGGATCGCGATCCACTCGAGCCTGTCGGGCTCGGCGTGGGCCTCAAGTGCGGCGTGGAAGCGCGCCCCGCGCCGCCGCTGCCGCCCGAGTCATTGCTGTTCTGACCGGTCAGATCCTGAAACAAAATTATTATAAATATATTATTTCATCGATTTGTGTCACATGTTTATATTCTAATAAATAAATTAAGATCCATTTTGGAATAAATTTTTAAATATAAAAATTGTGTCAGTCTTGTTGACCGTCTTGTACCGTAAAATTAAACTAAAATTTGATTGAGTTTTAAAACACCGTTGAAAATACAAATCTTTTTATTTGGCGTATTTTTGTATTGCTGAAATATCACACCATACCTCTATTTACAGATTGTATTGTGAAGTATATCAGCGATTTCCTAAATATATGTGTATAATGCGTAGCGAAGTTATAACCCAAATATCGATACAACGATATGAAAATACTAATATACTACTTATAATAAAACGAGGTTTTATTTTTTTATTTATTTAAAAATTATATACGCAACGCAAGATCCTCTAACTAACATGTGTTTTGAATCATTGATTATTTTACATAAAACACAATTCTATCTCTATTAAACTAAATTTTATTTAGCACTCACTCGGCAAGGAGTTGGGATAGGAATATAGAACAATATAACATATAACAATAATGCTTAACATTTGTTGTAGCGTTAAAAACTCATAATTAATTTTTAATTTATTCATGTTATGATAATAAACAAAAATATTTTTTCAAGTGTGAATGTTCACCTATTATGCAAATCACGAACGAAACGAACAAATTATGATTAAAAAAATGCAGTTATTTATGAGATCCTAAGATCATAATATTTACATATTGTAGCTGTTATTAGATCTTAGTATCGTAGCTATTAGATTTAAATACATAATAGCAAACCGAGTGGATCGCCTTGACATTGGCCACCTATGCACCAGTACTAAAGCAACAATAGTTCGACTGTGTCAATAGAGCATGGCCGCTTGCGGTAATCGTCGCACAATAAAACAACTAGCAAAACTCACATTTTTTCCACTACTCGCCAAAACAAAAACAAAAAATGAACCCGCTCTTTTATATCAATATCAGGGCTACGGATAATATTACGAATGTTATTATGTAACTTATCGATCAGGCGATAAAAGCACATGCAACAATTAAATATAATTCATTAACTTATCTCTTATTTTTTATCTCCAAAAGTTACAAGACTAGAAAGTAGAGGTGATGTTAGCGGCACTCACCGTTTCAAGCGACCAATGGTCCGCCGAATCGTAAATCAATCGTTAGTCGCTTTCAATTGCGACGTTATAAACAACGGTACCGGCCAATGGAATATAAAGTTCACAGTCGGAAGCGAACAGCAGCAACGCAAAGTTGCAGCTTTTTAGAGTAGAAACTGAATCGTAAAACAAAGTGGCGAGAATGGTAGAGCGATGTAGCTCGTACAGCGTACACACTGGTTGCGAGAGCGAGCGAAGGAGCTCCGGCGAGGCAAGTTTCGACCCCCCGCTGTCGAGGTTAGCTCGGCCGCGAGAGGCTCCGGCGTCGATCAGACGAGTCCGGCCGCGGCGCGGCGGGGTGCGGGCGCGGCGCGCGGGCCAGGGAAACGCGATAACCGCGCCGATGTTTTTGCCGTGCTCCAACTCGCTCGCTCGACGCAGCGGCGCGTTCTTCATTTAGTACAGAGTCCATTATCTCTCGCCCCGTCCCGCTCGCACCCGCGGGCGACTCGTCGCGCCTCGCCGCACCGGCCGCTGTTTTATTGCCAGCCGACGATTTTAACGTGCGCTCGCAACGTCCGGAGCACAAAAGTTTTTATGGAAATTTCATTCCGAATGCGCCTCGCTCGCTTGCTCGCTCGGGAACGTCAATATAAAAGCACGATAACGAACGGACGAGTCAATTAATTATTATTGTTGGAAGCTGTCGGAACGTGCTGGGCGGCTCTATCTAGATACTGTACTGAATGTGTTGTGCTCTCTGAAGCGAGCGTATTTTACATTGTATTACAGAATTGATTCGAGTTAAGTTAAACTGCTCCATACGAGCCATTGCAAATTCAACCATAATATCGGTTTTTACACACTTTTATTTTACTTTCAAGGTAACTTGGAAAGCGAAATAACTTCGAGTATGGAGAAACGTAACAACATTAATCAAGATTTTAAAATTTTTCTACAATTCAATTCTTAGTTAAATATGTCAGATGTTAATATTTATTTAAAGCATAATGTACGCTGTTCCTTAAAAAGATAAGATACATATTATTGGATTAAAACTGATGTATAGAGACAGCGATAAATTAACGATTTTAATTAATTATGATATTTTAAAGTTCTTTTATAAACTAATGAGTGTAAGAAAATACATCATCAGGATCATTGAGATAAATGTGCTGAAAAAATATTAATAAGCCTCTAATTATTCAAATATCACATTAAGATTATGTATGAAGCACGCAACTCCTCTACGAGTTGATATATGTATATATACCTATATACATACATAATACATACTCACTACTTTATTACTAAAATATATTTTGCTACATTTTAGGCTTAATTGACAAATCTTAGCATTGACAAAACTCCAAAAAAAAAATCTTTTTAGTTTCAAGTCTGATCATTACTCAAGCTTACTAGATGTCCGCCGTGGCTTCGCTCAGTTTTTAAGGTTTGGTCGTCAGATATAAGGCTTAAAAGAGCTATGTCTATAGTTTATGTCTTTCCTTGGAGATGCGAGATGGTCTCATACCTAATTTTATAAAATTCGGTTACATGATTTGACCATGAAATAGCAAAAGTTACTTTTGCATTTATAATATTAGCATATATGTATGTAAGATTGCTTACAATAAAAAACTTGAATAAAACCACTTCGTCTTATTCTACGGACTTAGAATTTTACTTTGTTGTTGGTTCTGTTCCGATGACAATGCCATTTTCATGGTTCTACACCCAGGATTGACTTCAGAGAAAGAAAATTTTCCAGATACACGAAATATCTTGTATAAAAAATTGTTTTTAAAAACATATATTTTGTTTAATATTATTTAGTTTTACATATTGACGTGCAAATATTTCACAACAAATATGAACACAATATGTGTTAAAAATATGAAAAATGCCGTGTAAGAGCTTTACTGTTAAATTAAAAAAATCATCTCTACAAACATTAGTACTACACTTTCTATAGAGTTTTATTTTGCTATGAGTAGTAAATCACAAATGCGGTCTAATTATACATACACAATGGGCAGTTAAAGCCGTGATATATCGACTATATAATTAAGAGATAAGGTTTTTGTTAAAACGAACACAAAATAACTAAAAAAATATGAACTTATTTTCCCATTTCTTGTATAGGTAATCTATGTATTGACAAGAAAAATTAAAGACTCTTTCCTTTATTTTCCCTCTACTTAAAAACTTAAGTTTGGTTTTTTCAAAGTCAAAGGTTTTTTTTATGGTTAAATTGAACCACTTTACTCAGTTATTGATTATAAGAAATCCGCGACCGCTTTGCCAGAAAAAAAATCAGACATCGGTTGGATTGAGAACTTATTGTGGTAATATATCTCCGTTTCTGAAATTAATTTCTGAAATATGTTTTATCTATTTCACTTCTGTTAGCTTACTACTAATTGAAATCATCATCAGATTAATTATCTACAATATTTTTTTTTATAATATATAATTAAATAAATATTGGACAACATCACATACATTACTCTGATCCCAATGTAAGTAGCTAAAGCAAATATGTTATGGATAATCAGAAGTAACGACGGAACCATAAACACCCAGACCCAAGACAACATAGAAAATTATTGTTTTTTTTTCTAAATCGACTCGGCCGGGAATCGAACCCGGGAATTCGGAGTGGCGTACCCATGAAAACCAGGTCAAAGTAATAATGTTTAGTATCAATTATATATATATGCATATATATTTTTTAAAACCATCATCAAAAGATCAATGAATTGGATGGATTTAGGGAATTAAGATCACATTTGATCAATCGATTTGTTAATCGAAACTTTTGTAATACGTGGATTATATGAAGTTGTTAGATTTATAAATACATATTTATGACCGATACTAATCTCAGTACAATTCAAAATTACATACATTTGAAAGTTTAAAAAAAAAGAACGGAAAACATTCATAAAAAAATTTAAGATTCGAAACAATGTAATTTGAACATCATCGTTTCAACGCCGGCATTTCATTATAATTTCCTAAGTAGTTGTCGGTCATAGTTATAACCAGTAGTACAAGATCAGTGGGACAAGCTACCCCTGAGCCGTGGCTATAAATACTCCGCCTGATGATCCGATCTACTCAGCTACGTGCACGGCATTTTGCCTCCGTATTTCTACACCGATTATTAATGGTAATGTACGCTCTATTTTACACAACTATGCTTCACAAACTTTATAATAGTGTTCGTTGTATCGGCAACGTAGAATAGTTCAAGCTGTAATTTGTTAGAATAACGTACGCAATATAAACTTCGGTTGGAATATTAGAATGAACAGAATGTAAATTGTTTCTATGTATCGTCATGAAAACCTTATTAGTATGTTTCTCGATTTCTTAAAATGTTTTATCTTCAAGTAAGGCATGGAACTATAGTCCTGGAGCAATTATTTATTGTATATTAACATGGAAAGGGAGGAGTCTTGATGTCATCAACACATAGCCGTGATCTCAAGATATACTAAACATATTATTAAAATCAATTCAACAAATCAATTAAAAAAATATGGATGCTAAGATTGCTTTATTCACTTATTATTTTACTTAAGATGTAAAGATAACAAACATTATTCAAAATTATGAAAGTAAATGAATCAGTTTAAATTTTGTTCATAAGATTAACTATGTAAAATAAACTTAAATATTCATTAAATTTATACCAAGAGGGGAAAGGCAATTTTAATAAAGCAAAAAAAATAAGTGCGACTTTGAATTAAAATAAATTATAGTTTTTTTATGGAATACTTAAAAAGAGTAGAATGATAAGAGTTCGGGGCGGGTTGTCATATACAAATATCAGCACTCTCCTACATCTAATGAATGCGTCAGTTAATGTAGTTTGTATGTAATGCACTTGGTCCAACAAATGTGTATCAACAACAGTATGAAAACATAAAAGCGACAAGTGAAACGTTTCGACGTAGAGACGCTACACGGTTACGTATAAACATATGAAGACACATTACAAAAGGGTGAGCAATGTCACCCGAGGACACGGAGAGATTAATCGGCGTAAAAGCGTTCCAAGATCATTCGAGAGTTCGTCGACCGGCGTGTGAAAATGTTGCCTCGTAAATAAATAATTCACAAGGCTAGTATTCTCTCGGAGCACGTGGTTGCGGGCACGTGTAGTAGGTACATACGTAAACATTTACATTACATAACCGGCTCGTCATCGGCGACCGCGCCGTATCGAGAGCGAAATGCTGGCTGTATTGCGATTGCCTTCTCTCAGGCGTGCGCCCTAAACGCAGGCCTCGACCAATTATTGCGGACGTGCTACCTACGCTAGTATTTCACTCGTCTACGCGACTGTACCAGTACCAATACCATTCTGTAAACAGCGCCCTAGATAGGACAAAGGACGATAGGTTTCACTCTCTGTTGAGAATTTTAAAGTCGTGTTCTATTTTTTTCTTACTTTCTCAATGTCTCTCAGTTCGATTCTCTCAGTTGAATTTAAGAAAACATATGTATTTCGTGCATGAATATTGCTCGACGTCAATCAACAAAAACTATTCCATTCATTCACATCCGATTAGTCAACATTTTTTTACGAAATAGATTTAGGTAATTTTGGCTATGGTAACGGAAATGTTCTGGTGAAGAAATTTTAAAAATTCTATTTCATATAACTTAAAGGAAAAACATCAATACATCATTAATGTTGCTACTTTGTTATCTAAGATACTACAGTTGCCCAGAATCGTAAGTTTGAAAACATAAACATTGAGAAAGTAAGAAAAGCGTCAGAATCGAACCTAAGGCTCTAACACTAGACACAACATATACAAATTGAACGATAGAGCTTAAAAAATACCTTACAAGACTACGATATATCGGACAAGCTACGTGCAAGATAATAATTCTTAATTTTTCTCCATTATGTATTTCATTTTAATCGGCAGATTTAATTGAATTTATCACGTGAGAGATAAATTACATATTTTATTAGCGCTGTAGAATTCATCAAATAATAAAAGCGTATAGACATTTGATCACAATTAACCAAAAAAAAAAACTTAACGGAGTGCAATAAAACACAAATAGTAATTCATGTATAAATACCAAGGCGAATAATATTCATATAGACACATATTTAGGGTAAGTTCTTATAAAGCCAATTGGTGATGGTGACGAGTGTGGGTTCCGTAATCTAAATAGCATGTAGAATTGCAAGTTGAATTCCTCTATTGAGAAAATGGCATGGAACTTAAGGAGTGAATGGGTTAATAACTTTATCTATTTACATAATCATAATTAGAAAATAGACGTCTGATGTGTAAAGTGTTTACTCTTTTCTCTAACTCAAATAGTCCGTTAGAATCAATGCAATGTGACACCTTCGGAGGTCTATCGAGTTCACGCGCTTAACATTGCTTGTTAAAATTTCAATTCAATAATAACATAATTTTACTATTACTATTAACAAAATGAAACTTAGAAATGTCTTAGATTTACTAACTAAAAGTTTCGTTACCGAATCTGATTTATAGCTCTCTTTAAACGCTCCATGAATCAACATCATAACATCGTTAGCAATCAAATAAATTCTAACTATCAAGATTTATATTTTTATCATAGGTATTTATAACTCAACAATTTTCGATTGGCAATATCTTTCGTAGCAAAAGTAAAAATAGAACGAGTCGAGAGCATAACATTTGTGTTTGTATAAAATCGACATTGAAGTGTGAAGACGAGTAGAGTGGTAGAGTTTATTGAATCTCTTTATAGGCCACCTGTTACTCGGGATCGGTGTGGGGAAACAGCTGATCGGGCCCGAACAAATTATTATTATTGTCGAATGGCCCTTACTTATTTATTTGTAAATGAGCGAGCGGGGGAGGGCGCAACTTGACGACTCCTGTTTGATGACGTGACACGCCGACCTAATGAACTAAACTCGGCAAGATTGTCTGAACTTTCATAACACAGAAATCATGACTATTGAAGCACATTCCGCATTTTTTCATAGTTATAATGATAAAAAGATATCTAGTACACACAAGTGTTTACGTCATTAAATCTATTCAAATACTAGATATTGATAATGACTCACTAAATTACGGTGACGTGAGCGAGGTATACAAAAAAAGTCAAACTAAAACATCATTCAAAGGCTGCGTGTTGTCATTTGACAGTTGAAAAAACAGGCATCGGACGATGATGAGTGGAGGCAAATAAGGCCGGTAAAATTACGGTGCGGCGACGACGGAGCGGGCGGCGCGGGCGGCGGGAGGCGCTCGTAATCACTGGTCTGCATGCTTTTTCTACAAATGAGACGTCCGTTGCTTTGCTTCACGGGACAGTGTTATTTTCAAACCGTCAATATTATTCGAGCACGATGTTTGCTCGGCACGTAGCAACGCCACAAGTTTCAATTGAATTTTTTTAAAACTAACCATCAATTTTGTAGTTTCAAGAACCGACGTTCAACTTTCATCTTAAAAGTACCAAGTTGAGAACTTTGACGGTTTTACGATTATGAGCGAAAATTTACTGGCTACCGTTAACTTTAATAACTAGCGAAGATAGTTTTGAACATCATTACGGAAAGAGGGAACATAAATGAATACTGGGCATAGTATACATCTCTCTTCCATGACGTAATAATTAGTAACGACAAACAAAAGAGCTTTTTTAATTGCGAAAAATAGTATGTCAGCTGTCTTCATAATTATGTTAAATTAAATACCCTAAACACGTATCTATCTACACGGTGAATGAAACGCATTTAACAAACGAAATACCAATCAAATATAGGTATGCCAATCATGTCGAATCTCGAAAAGATTTATTTCCCTTATTTTTAGATTGAGAGAATATGTGTACGAGTAAATGAAAAAAAAACGCGACAATCCACTTCAAAGGCGTCAAGTGAATAAAATATAGGAGGAGCAAAAAAGCGGGAACAATGCGAGTGTCCAATTAAACAAAGCTCGCTCACGTCATCAAAAGGTGTTTCCCGAAGAACGTAACACACACATGCGTGATCAGCTGATTGCTCCGATTTTAACTCACACTACTGAGCGACTGTTAGAGAACATAAATAATGACGGCCCACCTAAATAGCTATACGTAACATCGTATAATTTGTATAAACGGCCGGCCGACGGAATAATGTGCGATACGCCAGTTTTCACCGCTATAGGTTTTACGACGTTCGAATTAAAGCGAACTATTCGATTTGATGTAGGCACTTAGGACATTTTATGATTAGGTGTCGCCGAGCGTGAGATCGCATTAAATAATCACTCTCATAAACACGCACACTCCGATTGTTATGCTCTACTATGCCATTAAGAAAGTCTATTCTGAAATGTTTTTACAAAAGCATATTTTTAAAACATCAGATGAATGTTTACTATTTATTACGTAAAGTTCAAATGTAATAATTCTTACGAATTTTGCTTTGTGCCCATTTTTTTTTTATTTTCCTTCAATGTTTTCAATCAAGTTTTTTTTATAACAATGTAATTACTTTGCAATTAATTATCTTTGTTTGTTAGGATAATTAACAAAAGCGACGGAGCTATGGATTTTGTTTTGTTTGAGATTTTTTTATAATTATAAATCAATTTTATTTTTCAATAACAAAGCGAAAATAACTCTTTCGGGTGTTATATTGAGAAATAAAAATAGGTGTTAATACATAATATAAATATCTTGTTAATTATGAAAATTGGCATCAATTAAATCTTAACTTACATTTTTCTAAACATTTTGTGAATACCATCAAATTATAATCAGTGAATGCAAAAATACGTCTCAACCAAAACTAAACTAATCAGCGACCGATATAATTATAAAAGATAACGGATTATGTTTTTTTATAAAAACATAACATTTTTTTGAGAAAAAACGATATATCGATTCGCTGTAGAACTGGGCACAAATACGCCTATAATTTTACCGACGGCAAGAGAAATTCAGAAACTCCGTGCAGAAGCAATATGTCATGTTCGAAACGATTCCCATTGCGGATACATCAAAAGTAAAATATAAATTACAAAGCAATCTCTTTATACCTTGTAATTAGGAATAAATCGAAAAGATAGAGTGAGATAGGTAATCATTTAATTTAGATTGAAATATATTTAGGATATCATATAAGAAATAGTCAATTTTACTTTGTACGTGTTACCGTATTCAATTTAAACTTTCCAGCAGTCACCGGTCATATGATAATAAAAACAAACATCTAGTCACACCGTCACAAAATAGAATCCACGAGTATTGAGCTAACGCACACCAGCGAGAAAGCGGTCGGATGTCACACACACACCAGCGATACTGCGTACATATACACGCACACAAGGGAGAATCGGCAGTAGATAAGAATCGTCCCATTTTACAATAAGGAGTCGCGGCTGCGATTACTTACTGTGTTCGCGGGCAGCCTTATGATGACGGCCGTCTTGAATCCTTCTTGGAACGACACCGATACACAGATTAGAGTTGCACGCACATGCACTCTACACACACACACTTGAGGAAAAACGATAAGACTCAACAATGTAGAGTCGTAAGATAAGTTCGGAACGTAGAGCGAGCTCTTAATTTGAACACAGCGAGAAGAGTATTTATGGTGGGTTGGGGTCTAGGGGAGTGCGAGCGACGGGCGACAGTCGTGTGGATATAACAGGAGTACGCTCGATTGCACTAGCGGTGCGCGCGTTTCAGTTGGCGCACAGCGACTGGCGCAGGCGAGGCGCGCGGTGCGGCGAAGCGGGCGGGCGAGCGATTTCACCGGGCTGATATTGCGACGGCGGCACGTCGCTCGACTCCGGCCCATATGTATAGCTATGACGGAGCGAGGGCACGCCGCGCGCCGGCGAGTCGAGCGGGGGGTCGCGCTATGCCAGCACTGCACGCACCCAATCGACTCTCCTACTCGACCAGTTATTTGTTCGCGCACACATTCGCCTTCTATGCCAACGTACATGGCAAATCAGCTTAGTTCTGCTATGGCTTTGCTTTAAACGATACATTTAATTAATACAAAACTGTAATATTTATCTTTATTTACATTATTTTGCTTGTTTGTTTTTCTTATCAATATTTAGTTATGATACACAGTTAACTTTAGTATTGTTGCATAAACAATGACACTTAATCAAATCGGATAAATATCTTATCATGTTTGTAGATACAAATAAACTCCCATCTCGAGTAATTAGTCACAATAATAAGATAGAAATGTAGCTCTATAACCGAAGGTTCGCAATGAGCCTCAACAGGAAACGTGAGAGATCAATAAGCCACTAACGCCTAGTAACAAATTAATTAGGCAATATTGATCGGATTGTGTGCGGTTGTCATATAAATACATCCATTGATATGTTATGCATCTCATTACAGTTGCGGTACATAATAATCGCCTATTGGGAATGCGGGTCACTTGCATTTGCACACTGAAGCTTCTGTTGTGTTAGTTTAAAAACTCTGTATTATCTTATAATAAAAGAAAAAATATATATTCGAAATTTCAAAAATAAGTGAGATAATACTAAGGGCATAATGCGATATCGTGAATTATAGAAAAATAAAAAATAGCAGACGTGAAATAAGAGCTTGCGCAGTTAAGAATGAGGTAAGAAAGATAAAAAATCTAAATAATGCGAGGCTTAAAGGCCGGCGCCATTGCGGCGCCTTAAGGATATGGAACAAAAGACGCCTAACGGTCTGCGCGCGAGTTTATACTGATCCATATTAATCGATAAAATATTTGAATGTTACATCAAGGTCGAAAATTGATAACTGATTCATATAACAATGTTATGACAGACATGGAAATATATATTTTTTTCTATTTGTATTGTAATCATGTATAATATGCACAATATATGTGAGTCCGATGTTGTATCATTTACAAGACTAGGAAGATTTAAATAGATCATTTGAAGATGTATGTAAATTATTAACAATTCCAAAACGTTACTTGTAAAGGATAAAATTTTGTTACAAAGAAATTCTAGCAAACAAACCAAAAGTTAAATGCTAACAAATTTCGCCCATGTCGAAGTTAAATTGAAACAAAATATGCAGAAGAATTGAAGCTGCTCTGGCACGGCGGATTAATCGTAATTTTTCAATATAGAAACCTGTTCTCTAAGAGCCGAGTGGAAGGCAGTAGGGTGTTGCGAGAGCGGGCGCTTCTCAAAATAAAAGAAATATGTTTTAGTAGGTTAGCGAGCGTGTTTACGGGCAGATTCCTTCGATGCGATTATGCTGCTGTTAGTTACATAAGAACATAAGATCATGTGGCAATTATGATTTATTCCGAGGCAGATGGTATAACTAATGTTTGTCTTTTCAGATACTTCATGTAAATGTTGCTAGAGAGTAGACAGAGTATCTATGTACATTTATATAAAATTATTTAATTCAATTTTAAATAAACGTTTAATTCTATACGTTGGAATTTTTCGAACTTGGATAGAGCTCCACGATTTAAATATAAAGCGAGCTCGTGACGCCATCTGTCGGACGGCCAGCGCAGTTCGGACCGGATGCTCGACCAGTTTCGTATGACACCGAACACCTGCAAGCACTCGCCTACCGAGTCACTATCGCGTCAACTTATAACGTTGCATACGCGACACTAACCTTGCTCGTGTACGTAAAAGGAAAAATAATAAATGTATGCCGTATTAAAGGATTAAATACATTAAAACATTGGAGGTAAAAGAGATTCATCGTAGTTCGTGATCGAATGCTTTTGTATTCATCGGGGCATCTTCGGTGAGACAATAAAGTTACGTAAGAAAGCGCAAGACGCGTCAATGGCATTTCGACCCTGCCTCCGTTCTCGTCACTGACCCACATTACTCACATACACAATCACAATTCCGGTGTAATAAGTTCATTTGTTATTACATCATTACCAACCGTTGCCGTGCTGACTGCTACGTATTGTTTGTTTGATACCAGATATTAATGGTATTGTATTATTGTATACGGTGGTTGAAACATATATGAGAATCGAGTTGACTCGGTGTATTAAACACGTAGGTATTCATTGAAGATCGCGGGTTCAAATCCGGGGATATATTTCTAAATTTTCATAATTATAATTATAAGTTTTTCGCATGTTCTAGGGTTGAAGAAAAACATCTAGAGTAAACCTTAATGTGTGGAATGAAATTCTGTCTACTAAGCCGAATCATGAGCGATGTTGTAATAGTAATAAACAGCCTTTAGAGAAACCATTTGTCCAGCACTGGAGGTTGGCATAACTTTTATGACCTATTTAATTGAAATAATTAACATTTTTTATTTTTGTATTTGGTGATTTAATACGAGTTCAACATTTTCGAATGTCTTCCAAAATAATGCACGTTTTAAAATTAAAAAAAAATAAAAATCTGGATTCTGCACAAAATCACAAGCTCTAAGTTTCTTTATCTATTACGGTAGGGAGGTCACGGTGTTTTTTTTAACGAAAACATATTCTATATACTACTAAACATAGATCACTTGCGATCTGGTTTTCAAGGAATGTAGCGCAAAATATTCACATAAAAATAAAAATGAAATCGTATAAAACTACGTAACGATACATAGGTGGTCTTATTATGAGTAAATATTCGGTATCATTCGCATAATAGTGCAATTACGTTACACGCCCACGTTAAACGAGATGCGTAAGATAGCAAAAATTAACGTACAAATTTGCCAAATACCTGCGGCATTGACAAGGTTGCACAAGATAAGAATAAAAATAGCCACATCATGTAGCAACTCTTAAACACGTGACTGTTATTTATAGTAGCGTCAAATGGTGAACACTGAATGAACTTTTCTTTTCGTGAGAAATGGCCGTGTGTGCGTGTCCCGGTGTCAATGTAGGCCACTGTCAAGGTCGAATGTTTAATATAAAGTCTGGCGTCGGGACATTAAAATGGTCGGCCCCTCCCTTAGACCCCCTTATCCCCGGCCCGGGCGGCGGTCGCAATCGTTGCAACTCGTTATTTATTATCTAAAGGCAGCCAGCCCCCCTCTCTCAAGATGCTACCAAGCTTCTCAACCTACAGACCTAAGTATTAAAAAAACAATTACAAAGACCGCTCTTATCAAAGCCGCATTGTGTCGGGGGCCAGAAACAGCTGACGCGATAAAATAAATACATCCCTGACCTATTCTACGTATGACGATGCTAGTGTCGGTTGATTACGAACATTGAGGTAGATAAATGTAAATTAAAGGCGCGATAACGCCTATCAGAAAACGGTAAACGATTGAGTTGAATGTCACAATCGATTACTTAGATCGCGATTCGTCGATTCGACTCGTGTTACTCGGCATAGGAATTGAATGCGACAAGTTTGCAAACCTAAATAGTATGTAAAAGAGCTAAACAAATTCGCGACGTCGCGCGTTGGTCGACGCATCGTAAAGCGTGCTCCCGAGAAACTTGGAACTCTCACTTTCGTATAAGAAAGGCTTGGTGGCTGTGCCTTTACAAGTTCACTATAAATACACAAACAACTAATACAAAACAGCTATGAGTGTAGCGTGACATTCACCCTCACACCCACTACAGCGTGATACGGCGTTGTTTCAACACAATACCTACATATGTACGTCAACTGATTAATCTTTGATGAGCAGTGTGGCCTTTATTTGTTGCTTATATTAATGGGAACGGTTAGAAATCGCCATGCTTCGAGCAAGCATCGTGTTTACTTTACTCTAGACTTGCAATGACTTTGTTTATTATGGATTTCGTTTTATATTTAATTACAATCGGACATGCGTTAGTGTGAATTGTTATATTTTGACTATCCTACCTAATGAATGACCTATTAATTGAGAAATTAAATTTAATCATCTGATAATTTTCAAATACTAATTACGTAAATGCGAATGTATATTTTAACGCAAACAAAAATCCATAATAATCAAATCGTCTGGTAAATGTTGGGGGTTTCCCCGTTGGAGAGCTGCCAAAATCAAGGGGGCATCTTAAAATAAATTTCGGATTATAAAATTCGTTAATGACGCGATTATATTTGGCAGATTTGTTTACATAAGATATCTATTTGTAAAACAGAAAACTAAGACGAGATAAATAAAAATATTTAAAGATTTCAATTCAGATTGTAAACTATTAAAAACATATCTTTGTAATTACCTACTTGTGTATATAAAAAAACTTATGTTCAACTTAATGTATAAACAACTTTTAATATTTTGAATTCCTATAACGTAAGTAAAATAAAAACATAACTTCCGCCCGCGGCTTCGCCCGCATGGAATTAGATTATACGGCGCTCCCACGGGAACCGCTTAAAAATAGGTTAAGAAAAGAATGTGTCATCTATGATGCTGACTCAAAGAAACTATAAAACCAAATCTAAATTCGTTTAGCCGTAGCAGCGAAAAGAGAAGATAAATACTATATCGTTACATAAACATTTGCAATTATTATTATTTAATATTTGTGTGATGTGATTTTTTTGAGCTACAAAAATTATATCAAAGTTGAGTATACAATATATTGTATCCCATGTCCTTTCACATATCAAGGGAACCGTGTAGGTACTCTTGTGTCGTATGCCTTGATTTCTTGACTTAGTCAATGAATATGACTATAAAACTATGCAATGACCCGTTCCTTATAGTACAATTTCATAGTTTAATGATATTTGCGTATCGTTATATACTTTTCGATATCAAATTATCGCCCTGCAAAGTTGCATCGATAATTAAAATTTCCACAACGCATTCAACGATTCACGCTTTCTTCAATCTAAATATACATTTTGTACGTCAAGACATCACTGAAATGTATTTAATATCTACCAATCTTTTATGAATGCAGCATACATACACAAATCCAAAGTTTCTACACAAAAACTATTCCAAACACCCATCTGCTACTCCAACCATTCATCGGATTCCCGTTCACACTACCCACATATCCTCTTATCTATCAACCTAACTGCCTATACACTCATCGACCTATACGCTCGTCCATGTAAGCACGCGTTCACTTATTCATCCATCCAACTATTCCACCCAACTTTCCATTTATCACCTGACACTGAACTAGCACAGGCAAAACAATTATACAGTTTATTATATATGTACAGAGTAGGTTATTCGCGATAAAATTACGTGATATTTGTGCGGTTACATTTACCTACGTCTAGCGTGCTTCATACACACTTCTATTATTCTGTTCAAAATTATCTACATTTCTTTGAAATTAAACATTAATACATTTTGTGTCTCCGTCATGTTCATACCGTGAAATCCAAGTTATTATTTCGGTGTATTTTTTTACTTTGTATATATCATCTTAATATTAATATATATCCGAAACTGAAAACCTACAATTCCATTTTTAAATTTATATGTTTTTATATAAATCGATAAGCATTAAGTCTACTGTGTGAATTTTTACCCGTTTCTTTAAAACTAAATACGATAGGCCGTTGAGAAGACACAAAGTTATTGTGTGTCTGGTATAGTTTTGACAGGAAAGGGGCCGAACCGACAATTTTCCTCGTGCGTATGCAACATATAAATATACACATTTCGTGAAAGAATATTAAGAATAGATTCAGTAGTTCTGCTCCAAAAATTACCAAAAACAAGACACATATAGTAATTCATAAAATTATTAACAAAATAATGTTCTATTCATTATTAGAATTCATACAATCGTATTATACCTATTACCTACATATTTTTGGAAAATGAATAAATATGGCACTCATCTCTCTTTGATACATACTAAATGGCGTTGCATAGTACATTACGAATTTAATTATTAATTTATATTCTTAATTCGTGCCAAATTTAATGTAAATTTACTAAACCATATCTGCTACCCCTTTTCATTCTCTGAATTTTATAAAATCCCGAAACACTTATTGGATTAATACAGTTCCAATGAAAAGTAATGATGTCAATTTTCTTTAAAGTCGACCCATGAAATAGATTTTATTTTAGACTCAGCTGTTTCTGTTTTTCAAAAATATTTATTATATTCTACCGCCCATCAGCAATACTAGCGAGTCAGACAGTGTAGGCTACAGGTGCAAAGGACATAAAATCTTAGTTCCCTAGTTTGGTGGCACATTGGAATTCTGAGTAATGAGTCTTACAGTACCAATGTATATGTGCCGTGATGACCATTAACGATCACAACCATCTTGTGGCCTATTTTCCAGTCCGCATAGAACACGATCTTCTTCAATCACATCTCAAATCCGGGCAATCGAGGCTGAGTGTTCATATGCTTAATTTGTTATTAAGTTCGTGTTATTCCGTCATTTGTATCCAAAAACTCGTGCTGAAGCACTGAAGTGGAATAAGCTTGAAACCTCAAGGTTAGAAGAGTTTTTAGCTCAATAATGGATCATTTATTAGTTTTATAGAAACACGAAAAACCTTTCTGTTATTTTTTATTGTGCTTAGTAGTTGTGATGTGAATGCTATATTTTTTTATTTCAGGCAACGTCACAGTAAGTATGTTTATTTAAATAAAATAATATCTATTCAAATGTAAGGGTTAAAACAAACTTTAAAGAAGCGGACTTCGACATTATTAATCGAAAACTATCGTTTCGACGAAAGAGCCTTAAGTTAGATACAAAATATTTTCCCTTATTGACAAGAAATTTCAAAACTTAATATTAAATCGAGATCAAGTATAAATACTTGAAATAATTTGGATTGGAGAATTTTCGATATTTAAGTAAAATAAATCATTGAATTTACGACAAACTGTCGTAAAAGAAGTATTTACTATAACTATAATAAGTATTCCGTAGCAAGATATTTTCAGAATTTCACATAACATAATTAATTGCCTACGTCTAAATTATAATTCAAACATCGCATTTTTAAAATTATTTCCGAACTATATGTGATGAATATGTGATAAAGTATTCCTAAATAATCGCAGTAATTCTGTGGAATAGAATCTATTTCTAGTTTAAAGTCTATATGCTTGAACGCTCAATCTCAGAAACTCCGATGCAAAAAATATGTGATCGATGTGAATTTGTTTGAATTGTGCTTTGTTACGTTATATCATAGACAAAGTTTATATGTGACAAAGACTGCGCGCTGGAGCTATAGGTTCATAAAAGTCAAATAATATGAACTGTGAAACACTAAACAGGCGTGTATAATCCAAGTGTAACATTTGCGAAACAGCGGCATAAGTACATTAATAATTTAAAAAATATATATTTGATCTGATTACTGTTACAGTATCAAATGCCGATATAATGAAATATTTATGTTTCAAATATAGGTCTTAAGGCTTATTATTCCATGATGATTACTTGATCAGCAGATCGACTTTGACGTGCGTCAAATTTTGAAAAAAAAAAAATATTGTAAGATTTAACTTTGGTTAAAACTCTGGTCGAACCCATGGGATTGAGGACACTTGATTATAAATGATATTTATTGCTTGAAACTATAATTTCAAGGGACTTTTTGATCAAGTATAAATTAACCTAAGCCGAATGTCAAATGTTCTCAATTATAGTTTCAGAAGATCGTTACTTTGTGCTCTCTTCATGTGTATTGACATCATTGGTGTTAGGTTTCGTTAGCATATATTTGTCACGATGCAACATAAAAAGCGCATCGCTGTTCGCTTCAAGAATGCACACGTTTGTTCAGCATGAAGTGCGACTAGGTATGCGTTAGACGGTCACGAAGCAAACGCGAGGCGTGCTCGTTCATCGCAATCAAATGACATCATCCTGCCGTGAATAGTACGATTCACTTGTTGAATATTGATCCCGAATATAACAATCAACCCCTAATCTATTACACGGTTTATAGATTCAGAAAGTCAATAACATTATTGACTTTCTGAATCTATAAACAAAATAATAGCTCTGAAAGAAAATGAAAATTTATTTTTGTATACTCGTCGAGTGTGCATACGATTTTAGTCTGGTCGTGCGTCTACATGAGTGTACATTTTTAATTTATTTCACTAAACTGACTTTGTACACTTAGTTGTTCACTTACGTAGCAATTAAACGTTTTGTTTACAATTTAATTTGTCATGTGTCCAATAATGTTCGTGTTGAAACGTGCCATGTCCCATTAAAGGCAGCGTCGGAAACGTTGACAAAACCTTTAATTAGAGAAACTACATTGTCCGGAATGAACGTTCGTTACGTTGTAACCTGTCATGACGTAAATTAGACAATATGAAGTTAGGGGCCAGGTTAGTGCCGGCCGGGAATTGCGGGCGGCTCGCAAAACGTCACAAACAGGCTCGTGATTGATGGCTGCGGTGACACTCGTTGCGTCAGACGGAGGTCGCGGGGTCAATGCCAGAGTTGTCATAATAACCACGAGAAAAGAACATAATTATAAGCCATCATATCTAAATCTGCCGTATCTTAACAGAAGGTTTCTAATACAAACATAAATAAATAATAAATATTGGACATCATCATAAACATTACTCAAACTCAAATTCCTTTATTCAATATAGAAGTATTACACTTTCTTATTGATGGTCAAATTAAACACTACCACCGGTTCGGAAAAAGGAAACACCCTGACCTGAGAAAAACCGGCGAAAGAAACTCAGCGGGACTTTTTTTTTACGTCAAATTAATTATATACATAATTGTATATGAGTAGAAACAGCCAGGAGGCGATTGTTTCATTCCCAAGGTGTGTGCTGTTTGTTTCACTTACAAATAAACTCACTAATTGTATTATTAATAATAATTTAATTAATTAATAATTGGTTTATTAATTGTAAACCTTTCGCACACAAGCGTTCCTTAACATTTTTTTTAAATTTAGCAACAGAAGCATTTTGAACGCTTTCTAGGATCCTGTTGTAGAAGCGCATACATTTCCCCACAAAAGAGTTACTCACTCTATGCAGTCGAGTAACAAGATTGTGTTTGTTCCTTGTACCAACGTTATGAGAATCACATTTTCTCATACATACTCTCCCAATCTCCCAGTGTTGCTGATGGGCGATTGATCCCAATGTAAGTAGCTAAAGGACTTGTGTTATGGAAAATCAGAAGTAACGACGGTACCACAAACATCCCAGACCCAAGACAACATAGAAAACTAATAAACTTTTTTGACTACGACTCGGCCGGGAATCGAACCCCATACCCATGAAAACCGGTGTACACATTACTCGACCATGGAGGTCGTCAAAAATATACATGTAAATTTAATATTATTCATTGAAGTAGTCTTTTAGAAGTATTACTGAGTGGTCATATCACAGGATTAACTTGAATGAATAGTACACAACCGATTCGAAATGTTACTATTTTCTACCAATTAAATTACATAGGTATTTCAATTAAATTATCTTATTTATTTTTAGTTATTAATAATATATTTTTTTATTTCATTATCACTGTATAATAATATTGTACGTGTGTAGTTATGTCCAACATGTTACATTATCATAACGTAAAAGATAATAAGCGGAATCTTTATTCTTTTTATATTTTATCGTTCCATATATTATAGCAAACTTTTCTGCTCATAATAAAAGACCCACGCACCCTTTCTTTAAAAACCTAACTTATGCATAAACATGGCGTACTTTAAATCGTCTTTCAGAGAGATTGATACTTGAATATTACTGGGAAATGGCAGCGCAATCGATGCTTACATTGTTTAGTTTATGAAAATTCATGAACAAGTAAGGTGGGACGGTCTCAGGTTACGACCACCCGGAACGGTGACTGTTCGGCCCCATTTCGAATACGTGGGGTCGCCATAAAACGGTTCCTTTTACGACAACGGCAACAGAACACATACACATTAGAGTAGGCATTCTAAAACAATAACGATCCAGCGAGGGCCCGCGATAGGATCCTCTTTGATGTCATAAACGGCCCTTGTCGACACAATACGCCGTCACGAAAATATATTTACCCTCACCTGTTCGCACCTTAATGTTATTAACTACCATAAAAGTTATATCTCACCGTCTATACCACTGACTCTTATCTAATGAGAATCCATATTGCAGGTTTCTGGCGCGCGTTATTATTGGACCATTGCTTTTCTTGAGGGATTAAAGTCGTTTTATATGCACAACTTTAACATGGAATTGTTTGCTAAGAAGGAAATGGTAGGCACATTTGTTAGATGAGGTTATCGTAATATATCCGAAATGAGCATTCGTGCAATAGGGTTTTGAATAATCTTTACAATTCGTATAAGGTTTAATATCACTCTATGAATATACTGATAAAACTTAACGTCGCGTATTCGTTATAACCCCTCTTTGCGAACAATGTATGAAGTTTAGCGTAAGCCGGTAATAATCTGCAAGTTAGCTTAGGTTGATGGATAAACGTTGGTGTATGTATGAACGAAATATGGTAATGCAGACATTATTAAAGCGTGTACTCGTGCAGTTAGCTAACAAAGTAACCGCAGAGGCGACAGAGCACGCTTACTCTACACGGGCTCGGCGGCTCGGCGGCTCGGCCACGTACTTTACAGCGGTTCATTGCGGCTCTCTTAACATTTCGTTCTACATAACTTGTAATGGTTCTACAACTCGTTAGTCGGGAAAACGCAGCATATTTTGTTATGACAGTATATGACAGTACTTTGTGGAAAATTAATTACTTCGGATCTGTAGTTCCGATTGTGCCTGAAACTTTTTATTTAACTTACTAAAGGAAATTACTGAACAGCCAAGACTTCGTTTTAATTTAAATGGACTTGATACAGTGTTGTATGTAAATCAAGATAGCGAGTCGATTTCGTGAATATGGATGGCTATTAAGAAACGATTCGTATGGTTGCGGGACGGGTCCGGTTTACAACCTCGTTACCGGCGATCCAAGGTTTTTACAACGCGATTATACCGCCCACTTTGCTCGACCTACGCACCCTGTAATTGGGGTAAATCTTTTTATTAGGGACTTTCTACATCCCGTATAAACATTTATACGACTGTCTGAGTTTCAAAACGAAAACTTATTAAACAGGTAATTACAATTGAAATTTAAATCGAAACAAACAATAATTATCTATCAAAATAATAATTGGATGCATTCATCATTCGGAATATTTCATAAATACAATACTTTGTAATTAATGCATTAGTGCTTTTTGACGTATTTTCGGAGGGAAACAACACGAGAATGCTTTATCTGTTTTTGGAGCGGTATCAATTATTAAAATGCAAGTATAACGAGTGCCCGACCACATTTCGTTCGCATTCGGCCTCGCGGCGCATTATCGAAATCGGACCGCAATAATTACATTCGAGCTGAATGCGGCCGGCCACTCCATCCATGTCCGAGCGACTGACCAAATAAAATATACGCCCGCGATAAACTTTTATCATCGAGGGATTCATTATTCGTCACTTTAAAAAGAACTCTTTCCAAAGTACCTACTCACCCGTTCATTTAATGTTAACAATTCGTTATAAATATCAAATGCCCTTACGGGTCGTTCTGTTCTCGGCAATAATAATAAAATAATTAATTTACAAAAAAAAAAAAAAACTAATGTATAGAACTCAATTATAGTTTTGGCTTTTAAAACGTTTTGTAATAAAACTAAATAGAGAAAACCTTTTATATTTTATAAAATATAGAGCTATATGTTAACACAAAAATTAATAATATTTATAAATTTGCCTTATAATCATTAATACAGAAAAAATAAATTCTAACACAAAGAGAATGTTTTTAAAGAAACCTTTCAATGTAACTATCAGCTGGCAACGTGTTTCATTCGTTGGAATCTTTCATCGGTGTCACAGAACGTTTGATTCACAACGGTAAATAATCTAAATGCATTCGACTACACGATGACATTTCATCTAAAAATTTTGGGATAAAAATTTTGTTTTGTTTTCGCATTGAAGCGGTCGCCGGTCGCCTGTCGGCTGATTACGTACTCTGCCGTCATTCATTTGCGTCTACACCGCTCTACTCAATCTCGTTTATTATGAACGTGCAGCGAGCGGCCCTGTCTCCCGCATTTTACATTGGTACATTTTGCTACGTAAAATGCTTTTAGTGTTACTGTTACGTAAGTTTTTATAGACATTATTACCGTGCCATGTTTAAACGAATTACAGCTATAATGAACGTAATACTGACTACCGAATTCATTCGATGCACTTTAGTGGAACCATTATTTTTAATAAACTCTATTTAACATTTAACTATACATTACGCTAGGAATATTTTCTGACATTATTATGGCCCTAATGTCTTGTATGTAGAATGAACTATTGTGTACTTTTTCGTCTATTATATATCTTCCTGCACATCTAAAGCAATTACAACACGACGTAGTGCACCCTTCGTGACATTAATGAATAGCATTGTAAAAAGACATTCTTATAAAACCTCCCTGCCGTTTCTAGGATGCATAATATTTCTTTTGAGCTGTCATTCACCGCCCGACGTATAGTTGCATAAATAAATAATTCGAATCGGACCCTTCTCGACCTTAACTCGTTATTCGAATTGAATGACTTGCTTAAGATTTCAGAAAGTATATCGAAGAGAAAATTATATTCATTGCAGAATTATTTTATCCTCAAATCGTACGATCATATGATAGTTTTAATAATAAATTATTTATTTATTTTTCATAGCTTAAGCCAAACTAAGCAAAGACTTAGTAAACTAGGTAAACGTAGACTTAAAAAATAGCTACATTACGCAAAATGTGTATTATATCTTGAGCAAAGTTCTCAAACCGTAAAATCACGTTGGAATTATGGAGGAGTATAAAAAGTTAATAAAATTCTCCGGCGAAATTTCGTTCAAAACAGAAACGCGAGGGTCGACGACTCGGCAGTGGGCCGCGCTCACTCGCTACAGTAGAAAGGAGCGGTCCCCTCGATTTCGGCAGAACGTTCGGTACATTCATTACAAAAAGCGACACATAGCCCGAGCCCCGGTTTTATAATTCTACTCATTTGGTTTCCCCCGAACGAGTCGCGAGACAACGCGCTCGGCTAACTGTATCAATCAACATCAAACAAACTCGCTCTATCTTTACAAATATCGTACGCTAGGGCTGGGAATGAAATTCTATTTTATTAGTTAAAATATTGTGCGACTAGAACCGAAAAAAATTAAGCACTTCGAAAAGGGCTCAGTGTGACTGATAGGGGATCCTAAAATAACAAGACTCGGGTCTATTCCTATTCAGTCGGCCCGCATCCAACCAACTGCGACCCAAAGAATAAATTCATACAAAGAACTCCTCGAGAATAATAAAGATGTTAAAGTGTACGTTTTATGCGTTACGGCGACTAGTCATGTGCCAGCCCTATGAGTTAGGGTTGCAACTGCCACTGACAATTCTTTTTATCGTTCCATTTGTAATGCAGTTCTGTTATCGTCGAAGTACGCCCGCGGCTGTGTTTCTCAAATAAAGAGGCGCGTGCTTTGATCTACGCTTAATGAAATAGCAGGACGATATACGCTTCACAAGCAAATATAAATCCCGATCGAACCCTTTGCGTAGAGGTGGAGGCGTCCAATTCAATTGCGAAATATGTTCAATATAAATAACAACAACGCGCTTCGATTTCCTTCGTCATTGCATAGGAAATTGCTTTCATTTTTTAAGCGTGGAAACAATGTGGACTATAAATAAAATTATTCACGCCTACACAAATTGGAGTAGGTTTTGCTTTTCCAGCGCGTCGGGTGTCGGGCGGCTGGCGGCACAATTTAGCAAACAAGCTTATTGTCAAGTGTCGCGGCGGACGGCTCGCTAACTACGTGTATGGAGTATGGAGTGTCGTTTCACAAACAGACACGCGAGGCTCACTTGTTTTCGCAAGCTATGCACTGATGAAGACACGACATTTATGATTATAATTAATGTTGTTTTTACCGACGTCATTTCGGATGCATTCGGGTTGTGAATATAATTCACATGTATATTTTTGTCTGACAACATTGTATTTCTGAATGCGAAATTTTATTTTTGACTACATTATAATGTTTTTTTAACAGCTAAGCAATGTTTTAATTTATTTTTGTATTTTTATTGACTTACGGAGTCTTGATCATGAGCGTTGGGTGTGGACGGCTGAGCTGGCCGGGGCGGTGGAGGGTAGCCCTGAGAACAATTATTATTATCTTAATTTAATTATCAAGCGTAAAATATAGTCTGAAGATATGCATCCACTAATATATTTTCTAATTATTCTTATGTTTATTTAAGAATATAATATAGAAAATAACTATATAATAATAGATTATATTTTTCAAGTGTCAGTTCATCCGAAATTTTTATAGTTTTGCTTCATAATAAACAATACTTCTAGACCCTACTCTAGGTTTAACGTTGATCCTGAAACAAGCCTGACCATGTAGCGTGATATTAATTGAGAGCGACGCCGGCGCCGTCTGCGATACTAAACAATTATTTTCTTATCTCCTTTACGCTGAGTCAAATTATTTCGTACTTCACTGTACCTTTGCAGAATTGCTGTATATTGTAGAAAAATTTTATCCATTATCATACCTTGGTAGCTTTAAAGGAATTATGGTATTAAAGAACATTTTAATTAACTTACTCTAATATCTATAACACCGGCACTATTTCTCAGGCAATGAACTGTAAATATGTAAGGGTGCTTTTTTCTCTCTCACTTTTGACAACAAGCTATTTTTACTAAAGATTGAATTATATTTTCGTAGGTAATATAAGTATTTATAACGACAAAAAAAATGTAATGACTGCATGTGTGCGCTCTAATGTCCTGTTGATATAATTATACTATAATGTACTTCGTACCGCGGAACGAGATAAATAGCTATTAGATATTTAACGTTAAATCTAAAACATAATAATTTATGTTTTACATACATATAATTATGTATGTATTATTATTCATCGAACAGACATAAAACAGTAATAATATCTCAAAATGTCAGCCTCGTTTAATGTTTATCCGACGTCCTGAGAACATCTTTACAGTATTAACGTAGATGCACGTAATTACAAACGGTCCGCGTCGACAAGTCGAACGGGCTCGCTTCAAACTTTGTTCCTGCTGAAACTCCGAGAGCAAAGACGCTTAAACGTTTAACGCGAAAGATATCTCACTCAGCTCGTGCAAAATTATATGAACTATATTATTAACTTTTATACGCGAAGACTAAGTCGAATCATATTTATATAGGTATATATTTCAATTGTCAATACCGGTTGATATTATATTTTACCTTTAAACTCTTCAATATAGAAGCGATACTCATATTTATAGTCAAAATCAAATAAGAAATCCCGATACAAATTATTTTTTGGAAGAGGTCTAGAGTCCACGAAAATAATCCTTATTTTACCTCACTCTTATAAACTTGATACAAGTAACAAGGGTTGTAACGGATTTTTAATCCATTGCAACAAGTATAAACTGTGTTTCATTAATACTAAAGATCATTTAGTTGGAAACCACGGCAGACCTAATCAGTAATGACATTGGTACCAATATGAAAACGACTGAAATCGTTTTCATAGTATTGTTTAGAACGTAAATAAATTATATTTCGCGCGTTGAAAGCAATATATGGTATAAACAAATTTTCAAACAACGCACGTAGTGAGAGGCAAAACAAGCCCGCAATTACAGAGTTGAATGCGCAAAATACACTAATTTTACTTTGTCGAGTCCGATGTTGGATGGGAGATCTGTGTGCTTAGCGAATGAAAAATGCAATTCAAAATTGTATGATTGGTCCCTTTGTTCAGTGAATACGGAAACATGGACAAACGAACATATTTGGTTTACGTTGTGTACATTGAATTTGTTTGATGACGACAATAATTATTCCGGTACACGGTATTTACGTTTTTTTGGGGGTCGTTATCGATCATCGTGACCGGGGTGAAGAATCATTTCGTACTAGTTATTGCACTCCGTTTTAATTGGCATTTAATAAACTACCTGTCATTCGCTAAGACAGTTTTTTTTAACGTTCGATCCCTGCGGATTATTCCGTTAGTCACGTTACGAAACTGTATAGTAAATACAAAAGTTTTCCTTGCCCTACATTTGAATAAATTTAACACGGTACTCCAAAATAATATGTGCCGTAGATCCCAAATATAGTATGCTAAGTAGTTTCCGCCCGCGGCTCCGCGCGTGAGGGGAGAGGAGGGAGAGGTGGGGATGCAGACGTTAGGGATAAAAGTAACCTATGTGCTTTTCCGGACTATAATATATATCTAAGCCTAATTTCTTTCAAATTCGTCTAGCCATTGGCGTGATTTATAGTAACAAACATCCAATCATGAAAACTTTCGCATTCATCATATTAATAAGACAAAAATGATAACGTACATCGCTGTAATTTTAACATTTACGAATTCAACAAAAATGATATTACAATCCAACCTTAATAGGTACTCGAAGGCCGTTTAACCCTCTTTTTTAAACACGTTATACCTCCTATAGCGAAATTTGGACCACAAAATAGAAAGTTAAAAAGCAATTATTATTTACGGAAAATTTACTAAATGAGTAAGTCAATTATTTTTATAGGGAATTAAACCGACATAAATACAAAAATAATATAATATTTAAACTGAAATAAAACAATAGACTGCAAAAATAAAAAGCCCGCAAACATAGAAAAAACCTTCCTTATGTACTCATTACATAATTATTAGTGTTCATTTTATAATTACGTGCTTAGAAAACTTATCGATAACCGTTTTTTAGAATATACAAAAATCCAAATATTAAATTAAAAACTACTTGTATCACAATACATTTACTACCAAATATAATAAATAAATAACTACGCCATGAATTTATAAATCAAATAACTAAATGTAATAATGAAAAAGTTAACGTTATCATAATAAACAAGTTTCGCTTAAAACAGAAACATTGTCCGCCAATTAATAGGAGAAAGAGAGCAGACACGTCAGTCGCAAGCGGGGGGGGTTTTATTCTTCGAGTATTATTTGCGGGAATGGCAAAGGGAGCGAGCGTCATAATTTATCCAACACGGCAATTCCCGACAGCGTCGCCACTGCCACTCCGTACCAGAGAATGTAAGCTACAGTCAGCGTTTCATAGGTTTCCAACCGAGAGAACCGCCGCGCTAAAGTTCCGGGAATCTAGAGCATTTTGCAGTTTGTTATGAGCGTACCTACCAGACATACGACGGCGATATTTCGCTATTTATGTAGAAAGAAAACATTGACACGACATAAAATCTCTTCTGACTTACAACGTAGCGTCGACAACTTAAGTGAACGAGAGATTAAATCGAGGAGTTATGTAATGGATGAGCAATCGTTGCGAATGATTGACATAAAGAGGTAAATCGTTAAGGAAAAAAGTTGTTCGATTACAACTAAGACTTGACTGACCCTAATGTTTCATTAGCTTTATGAGATAGTCATTATTGTAACTAAGCTTAGACAACAATTAATAAATCATTCAATTAGGAAAAAAAAAACATTTCAGATAAAAAGTCGAACAATTATTCGTAAAGCCTGTGACAAATATATCTCTTTAACAATAAAATATAACGAGTTTATATTCGCAAAATAAATGGCCGACTAGCGAACGTAGAGCTGCCTCGAGCAACCGGCGCGCCCTCTTATAGAGGAATACAAAACGAACTTCGGTAGACAAAACATTATTCCTTGTCATTGTCTCCGTTCAATATATTACTATGAACACGTTTTGGCGTTAGATTATTTGGTTTTTATCTATATAGAATTTATAATCGAGGTACGTCCATAGACAACAATATAGAAGCTTTATTGATAATAAAGTATTAACGAATAAGTACTCGACAGCATATTTTTCCATAAAGCAGCAATGTAATTAATATTGTTTCAGTAGTGGAGTCCAGTAAAATATAATTAGTGATTCCTCATTACCGCGCGGCATGGCCCCTCTGGACGTTCGTGCGTCTGCCGGCTTATGGTTATTAATAACACCGGCCGCCCCGCCCCGCGGCCCCCGGCCCCCACGCTCGCCCGCGCTGCCGCTGCCGCTGCCGCACGTCTGACATTTTAATTCCGGAGCCGACTATACGTCCACCACGTGCCTATCTATCGATAAACGTTTTATCGACTCATTTCGTATAATATTAAGACCAGATACTGGAGTCTTCGTTTGACATACATTAAAGATAACATAGCTGGAAGTTACTTTAATTTTAACTTATGTTATCTATAAGAGATAAGAATATTGAAGATTGTTTATTATAAATGTATTTTGGTTTCTCAGAAACTAATGTGGAAGGAGAAATCTGGCAGAATGTCCGATTTGAGGAGACATAAAGGTTTTATAAAATATCATCGAGCAAAGCTATTGAACATCACTAGCAACAAATGCTACAATGGCGGTCGGGCGAGCGCAGGTCGAGCGCAACATGGCTGCCTAGTAGGCGGTTCGAGTGATAGAGAGGATAGAGGCAACGAGTATTGCTCTCCTGCTCACACTCGCACGCTACGCTCGCATCGATCTCTACTCGCTGTGCTCGCCCCCAGCACCAGAAAGGCGGAACTAACAAAATTACAAAGCGCTTTCGAGCCGCTAATCATAAAATAAGATACGACGTTTCATTTCGACCGTACGACTCTCGAACGATCACGATGTTGGAATGGCCCTTGACTCTCAAAATTCTCTACTGACATCGTAGAGTATTAACCTCGCGTCGCTGTAAGTTTCGTTTAGTCATAGATGGAATTTTAGATTGAAGTCGCTGTTCGACTTAGATAGTGATTTAGTGTCCTCTATTCTAGGCTACATTTATTTCATTGTTCTGTAGCACATATCTGAACAGCGAATTGCTTCCGCACACAATAATTACATCAGCGGCCACAGCACCGTCGAGTTTGAGCTTAGAGCGGAATTTTTAATTACGTTTGTTACTTTGATTGGCAACGAGAATTGCTGTAGGGTTGAGTGTTCTAAATGAAACGGGACAGTCACATCTCAGCACTGGTTGAGTGGCACCGGTTAGTTTTGCGTTAGCATAAATTGCACCGTTGATCGATTGTTTAATTTGAGGCCCGGGGAATTGAACGAGAACACCCCTACCGAGTGTTCTGCTTCGCCGGTCTCGTGATAGCTGAGTGACGTTTAATTTTTGCACCCCGCGAGACAGACCTCGCGTCTTGCGACGAAGCCTTTATCACACGTCAATTTAGTTCTATTTTATTGGATACTACTCGGTAGATTGGTACGTTAAAGTTAATTTTATAAAGTAACCATGCACTTTTGACACCTTTTATTTTTCGATTGAGATCAAGTCAAAGAAATATAACATTTGTTTGGTAGGTTAGGTTAGGTTTAATAGATTAGTAGATACGTCAATTTCAATTTTTATAATTTCTTATAAAAATTTAAACTGACGTATCTGGAAAGAAAAGTTTAGCTCGAATAAATCAATTTGTTAATTTATTTTAAGAAAAGCGAGAACTTCGTTATGAAGCCTTGATATAAATTGTAGCTCATCGTAATAGAGCCGGGTCTGCTTATTAATGTCGGAGCATGTGCGCTGTCTGTATTATAATGTCGGCAGCAGTCGGCCACGTGCTTTCAATAAATATCGCAGGGGGGATTATATTAAAAAATGTAGTCTGTGACGATTTTAAAGGAGCTTTCGCAAATTTCACATTTTATTTACCTTATAAAGATATCTTTTTTTAGCATTATTCGTTTAATTGATTTATTTAATTAAATAAATATATAGTATGATTACTTTACCCTAACGTTCGGTTTTTTATAGTTCTGTATTGTTTGTTGATAATTTATTTATGCAAGCTATTCAACGAAGCGTCACGTTCCGAATGTCTCGCAGTATGTGGAGTTCATTTATACATAGAGTACTCAAATCCATTACAATGTCAGCGAAGGCCACGTGCGTTTCATACATAGGAGTATGTTAATCTGGAGAGTTGTGCCAAAAACAAACCTAACGTGCAGAATGAATTCCGATCACAGTGTTATGACGGGATGCTTACGACTGTGTACTGCGTTGCAGTCAAACGGGCTATAACACTTGTTTGTTTATTTTTAGATTCGTAGTGCTTTTGATAAAAGATACAACTTTGACTCGTAGAGGGAATGTTTGCTGTAAATCTTTTATAGTTATTATATTCCTTTTTATAAAAGGAGTCAATTGACTGTACGTATTATATATCAATGTTTCTGATGTTAAATGGTTTTGAATATTGGGACCGTTTCTCTCATTGTTTTCTTGACAAAACAATGTACACATTTATTTATTATGTATTGTGAAAAAGTGTAACCTACTCTAATATTTCTGAATCGTATCGGGTACTTTTAGAATAATCTGAACTCAATAAAAATACATGTTGCATATATTTTGCCTTTACCAAATTTACAATGCAATTTGTACATGTAATTTAAAAAAAAAAGACTTGATGAAAAATAGAAGACGTTAGAACAAATTTGATAAAATAGCGCTGGCGGGTTGAATCGAGTATTAACGGGGAAATCGTTTCGTGCGGGTCTTATCTATATTATTATAAAGACGTGTCACACTGATTACTACTAACTAGATTAAACCGATTCAAGTATCGAGGATATCGGATCGGAAATAACACAAAAGGCGAAAGTCGATTCGTATGACTAAGACACAGATTTGTTAGTAGAGTGAAGTCAGCAGCTAGTTATAATGATGATTCAAAAGAGCTTGTAAAAATGTCTAGTAAGCTAAATTATTTTTGAATTTTTAACATATTATTGCGTCAATCGGGGTCATAAATTATAATAGATGTGAACATGTTAATTAAACCTTTATTGAACTTGAGCCGTGTAGTGTAGATCGATGTCTACAAAACATTGGTTAATTAAAACACGCGTTAAATGAGTGAGAAATTATTCCCTCATTATACAAACAAGAGCGGATCGGATAACATTAAATAGCGCTCGGACAAGTCGGTCGCATTCGCAAGACGAACGAGTCATTAATCGTGTCTTAAAATTAATTTGCATATCCGTTCGGTTCGAATATCTCGACTTTAGAACACGACGTCCATTGAACGGATGTCGTTACTTTTTATATAAGAATTATAATAATCAAGATATAGAGACGTCGGTAGTTTAAGAGCCAGAATTACAAGTTTATAGATATTTAATTTATATATAGCCTGGTTCCGGTAGAGTAGGAGAGAGCAACCTCATCTTAATTCGTGGGTTTCGTAAGAGCCAAGTAAATTTTTGGTAATACGTATTTATCGACCACCAATATATATAAACAACCTCTATGGTGACGTAAACCAACTTATCAAAGCAAAATCTTTCTCTAGTAAGTTACTAATTGTTGTCGTCGTCGCCCGTAAATCTTTCAAACATTTATTTCATGCTTCATAATTATCGTACCAATGATGATGAACTATCGTACGAATAAAAATAAGAAAATATACATCAATATTGATAAACGAAATTAATTGTATTAGTATATTTATATTAATTGGGTGACCGACAGTCATTCGTAGCTGTACATTATCTTACATTATTAAATTCTTAACTTTTTCAAACAATAATCTGTAAACGAAAACGAAATTATCAAACTTCTTGAGTTGTATTTTTATCTAGATCTATTTTTTTTATCTCGCATAAGATCAGACCAACTTTAGTCAAAATATAAACGCCTATATCTTGCTTCAATATTCTATCGGTCAAAGTTTCGACTAAAAGAAGACGTACCATTTCTAGTGATCATGTTGTTGTGAAAAGAAAAATCACAAATGTTACACTGGTATTGTAACTCTGTTATTACAGATTCCACATCGACGTATAATATTCAATGCAATAAGAAACGTCATCATATTATATCACTTAATTAAAAGCAACAACTACATAAATCAATATTTAATTGTTATGAGGTTTTAATAATAAATTATTTCCGTTGAAAATTATGGATTAATATTTAAGATTATGTGAAGTCAAATAGAACGATTTTTATATTAAGTTAACTTTAACACAAATTTAACACTTCTGATGATACTCTTTTGTCACGTGCTTTAATTTGTGAATTATTATTTTTTATAATCAAATTGAGTTTAGTGGAAGCCATGCTTTTCATCAAATAAAACTCGAATGAGTAAGTTCAATTTATGCATTCGGCGCGATAAAACATTTTTTATGATTTAAACATAAAATGTTTATATGCGTCATGGGATTTACGGAGCTTCTTAAGCTTCAACGTTTAAAAAATAATTAATTTAAAAATAAATCCTCGACACTATTGTAAGTTAATTTAATTCTTTTCTTTTGTTCTATCAAATTATATTACAAGGTATAAAAATAAACGACAAAAAAGCATTTTAAGCGCCGCGAAAATGTCCGACTTCGACAAAGGAAAAATAAAAAGAGCGGTGAAAAGTTCGCGAAAGTAAAAGTTATCCATTAGGATGAGCATGACCATAGACGGTTTATTGAAATAGTTATTGTTGGGGAGGTAATTTTTAAAAATTGCCTACATTTGGCAGCAGTTTAATGGCTGCGATAACAGTAAAGTTCATAGCCGGAGCTCGACGGTCGAGTTTCGTGGATTACTCGTACTATCCATACAGACTGTGCAATTTTGTTAACGTTACAGATTTCCATATAAAATAACATCGCTCTGGGCGTCGTTATCGCACGATAATGTTTTAAGATTTACGTTATTTAATTATTTTAATATAAACTGCGAAACGATTACAGTTTAACGAGGCAACATTCTAAGTATTTCAACTTTGTCACAAAAAAAAAACGCTCGAGCAAACGATTCAAATAATTCATTCTACTAATTTAAAAATACTGTCATTTCACTCAGATTGTAAAAGAAAAAATATATCTCCGGAACATGTAACCAAAACTCCATACAACCGATAATCAACATTAGCTTTATTTACGTACCTTACCTCTATATCTACGACAAATTAAATATATAATTCATGAATTGTTATCGGGAAAAACCTAAACCAGAACACACATATAACATTTACCAGTTTTAATTAAACGATAGAAACAATCCCTACTAAAGCCACCATTCAAGTTCTAAAGTGTCGGAAAATAGCAAATATTATTGGCTCCACTGAATGTAAGCGGTCCTTCACTCGGCTTTAGAGAAACTGTCTCCAGACGAGTCTTGTCCGTGAGAAATAGTGCGACTTAAGGGGGCTTATCAAAAACTCCTTTCTGTAATTTAATTTGATAAACTAACGGGGACCTACAACTAAATATTATTTTAACAAGATTTCATTCAACTATTTTCCTTTCTTTAGGTTAAATCTCGGAAGTTAAATTAACACCACTGCATCTTATCCTAGAAATGGCGTTAATATTTTATGCGCTGGTTCAGGTCCGATGACAATGCATTTGTAATGGTAAGCATGATCTGACTCTACTCCCAGGATTGGTTCCATATGAAGGAATTGCATGGACATGAAATTATGCTTTTTTTTTTTTAAAACATTTATCTTTTACACTTAGTCTAGCCAGAGCGTGATGTTTACACGTGATCAATTTTGATTAATAAAATAGTAATGTATTTTTGACAAGTCGTGTCGTTATCATGTGTGATAGGAAATGATAAATGAACTCGTATCGGCCGTTACTGAAAACTGATACACTGCAACAACATTTCCATAATATTCGATCATCATCTTTGATAGTTATGTTCATAGATAAAAGTTATAAAACACCTATAAGGTATCATAATTATGAGAAAAACATACGGAAGTATGAGTTTTTATAAATATATAGAATAGATTTCAATGGAAATAGATAACATCAATAATTGAAAAAAAAATAAACAAATATTTTTTATCGTCATCATAACGTTTACTATAACATAACTAATATAGATGACCTTAGACGCATATTAAATAATTAAAAAAAAAAAAACTGTATTGTTAAATTTAGAATATCATTCTAATTTAGAATACATATATTCAATCGAATCGACACGTATAAACTATATCAGTATTCAAAATGTGATCAAATTGTTTCGGGATTCAAACGACAGCCTGTGATAATAAAAGTGCCAATGTCGGTCCCATTGCGTCACACGATATAAAATAATATTATAACAATCAAATAACAATATCTCGTGTAGCTGTGTTCCGGAACAATGACCAATTGATATACACTAAATCTTATTGTTAATAGTGATTTGATAACAACCGTTTGGCAAACTGGTACTATTAGATGTGAATATCTGATAGTTGTGCTTTTGTATAATATTTCAAGGGTCGCCATTATTTTGTATCCTTTATCAGAAATATAAAAAAAAAATCAAATAGATACATTATTCATCCTTTAGCCGTGATTATTTAATTCCTTCATCGTGTCTAAATACACTAGGTAATTCGTAAGTAGGCATATATTATAAATTGACCTGTGATTTACACTCAGCATCCCTTCACTGAATGTGACCCTATTAACTGTTCGAAAGTACGAAGGATACGAAACGAACACACGATACAGCAAACAATCCGTTGAGCAATCCCTTACATTTTTCTTCAATTGGGTTGAGGCCAATTGAAGACAAATCAACAGCCCTTAGTAGTGTATCATTGGTTTACAGATGAAAGTCTTACCTGGTGTGGCGGTTGCGAACCGGGCGGCAAGTGCGGCGGATGCTGCGAGTCCTGGGTCGGCGAGAGGCCTCCCACACTCTGTGCTGTACCTGGGCTGGGTGCACCAGGGGGATGAGTAGGTGGCTGTGGTGAACCACCGCGCTCGTAACCCTGCGAAAAAACATTCTTGATAAGTACATAAAGCTAATTTATATTTGAAGGTCCCATTTATAGTTTGAGCTCGTTTATGTTAATGAAATTAATTTTAACTGAACAAAACCATGATCATTTTACCATTTCCCTTACAGAATGAACCCTACACAGTTATAGACGATAGTTTACTTATAAAAAAATATATATGTGACCTTCATCAACAACATTGCAATTTACATTTTTTTTAAACTATAAAAATACTATTACGAAAAGCAATATAACAAAACTATACATAAACAGGCAGGCACCACTGAAATTTCAAGTGCTTAATTTGTGTTTATAATTCATCTCGTGCTCGGCGGTGAAGGAAAACATCGTGAGGAAACCTGCATGTGTCTAATTTCAACGAAATTCAGCCACATGTGTATTCCGCCAACCCGCATTGGAGCAGCGTGGTGGAATATGCTCCAAACCTTCTCCTCAAAGGGAGAGGAGGCCTTTATCCCAGCAGTGGGACATTTACGGGCTGCTTATGTTTATGCTTATATACATAAAAGGTATAATTAAAAAAAAACGGCTTGATAAATATTCGATGACATTAAATGCATGATTACGATAATCACCTACAAGATGGGTTTATAGATCATAGCTTCACTTCAAATCGCTAAGTATTAAATAAGTAGTGCTTAATTTTTACGATATTAAAAATAAAATACGTTAGGTGTTATCTGCTCTACCTAACGCTTATCACTAAAGTTTCCGTCGTGAATACATTTTCGGACTAATTTCACTCTAAATACTTATAAATGAGTAAAAAAGCCGTATTTGTAAATATTTTCCTCAGTCTTCAAACTATCTTCGTAAAGTTTTTCATTAAAATTTATCAACCGTAAATACGTTACGAACAGAGTTACTTTCGAATTCATAATATCATAAATCAATACTGTTTTTATTCGCTTGTTCGTTGAACGTTGAATACAGTAAACATTTTTGTAATCCTCTAAAAGCTCTTATACACCTGGATGAAAAAAAAACCATCCTACACATTGAACAACCTTAATTCTTAATTACATAAATCTAGTTACATTTTGTCGTGATAATAATTAATTTTACCCGTAAAATTTACATAAAATATTGTTTAATTTTATATGTGCAGACATAGACTCCACTAATTCTATTAGGTATGATTATGTATTTAAATCTGACTCATTAGTAATGCCAAATTTAATCCTTACGAGTGTAAACATGACACGTATATTGAATACAATTAAATCTGTCATTTGTTATGATACTAGCCGATGCGCTTATGCTTTGCAATGCTCCTTTAATTAACTCGCGCGCCACCTATTGTCCGTTGACAGTATTTTGCCAGTAACCTTCACGCAAATACCAATCAAAACCGTATAAAGTTTCATAGAAAACGAACAAAAACATCAATTAATAGAACATCACAAAGATAATTCTTAATCTCAATTTAATTTCATACAATATTAAGAATGTATTGTTTTAAGTTTGTTAATGAATGAATTATTACATCTTTCAACGCGCTAAAGATGCTCAAGTTCTTTAGAAGACGTACTTTTCAATTCTGAGATACAAAGCCTAAACATATATTAAATCCATTGACATGATACGCGTACTTCCCTACGTGACAGAAACTAGGAGCTCCTTTCACAACTCGATAGAAACCATTAATCTAAAAACGTAAATTGTATATTCAAGTAAGAAAACAAGTATTCCAACCGAATACTTACTTATATTATTCTTGTAACATTACATATGTCATACTATAGTGTTGTTAAGTTTCTTAGTAACGGTGTTATTACGGCACTATTATATAAATCTTCATACAAATCACATATAACAATTTTGTATATAAATAACTAACCGTCCATACTTTCCACTAGTAAAATTTTACATTATTTTTCATTTTATTTATTTAAAAGAGATAAAAACAAACATAATAATACTCAGAAAGCGTTTATCCGCTCGTTTTGTGCTCATACAGCTCGCCGTAGACCGACATTTCGAGACTGATCATACGTTATATCTCCACAACTATTAGGCCCAATTTTAAGGGTATTTTATTTACAGGGAACGTTTTGTATAAATGTGTTGCAGTTTGGTAAAGATTTAATAATGTGATCGAGAAATAGAACTTATGTTGCTTTTGATAATCCGCAAGGCCTAAGAGTTAGAACATTGGATTCTATAGCGAAAGTTAAAAATTTCAAAACCGGGCAAACACCACAACGTTTTCATGAGATTTCTGTTTTTAATTCACTTCATGTTCCACAGTGAAGTATAATAATAAATAACAACCCGCATTGATAGTAGCAGAAATGCGCTCTAAGCCATCTCCTAGTGGGGAACCCAGCCTTATCATTAGCCCAACAATGGAGCATTTAGGGGCTGTAATTTTAAAGTATATAACCTTTTTTTTTTATAGAATTATAATTTTTACTATGTGACATATCTATTAAAGGTAAGATTATATACGTACATATATTATACACGTTAGTACAAACTTTTCGCAAACATCATAGAACTAATATTACAAACTTGTATCTATGTATTATAGTGTCGGCGGTATTCTTTTCGAAAACAAGTATCAATGTTTTCTCTACGTCTGAGTAAACATAATAATTTAAATATTTCATATAACGATATGCTATATAATTTCACACAAATAGTAAGTATTTTTTTGTATAAATCTGGAGAATCGAACAAGCATACAAAATTAATTTATCTTTAGCGCCGCAACAAATGTAATCTATCAATATAATCACGAACGATAATTGCTATCACCAAGCACAGCTCGAAGATTAACAAGCACGCCTGTTATCAATTTAATCTTTAGTCTCCGAGAGCCAAACAATGCACGGGGCGAAACAAACGGGCACGTGGCGCGCAGGCCTTGACCGTGCATCCATTATGCAAAGTTTACTTACGAATAAGTGCATTACAACATCTATGCATCTAGCCACGTGATTGAAATAGCTTATACCGCTAGCCTCATTGACTGCGGAACCAGTGAGTAGATCATTGTATCATATCTCTGGATTTTCCGAGTGTTGATGCATTTCGATATCTGTTTTATAACACTTTGAAGTTTCGATATAGACAACATCGAACTATATTTACACATGATTGCGTACTAAAATAGATAACTCTATTGAGGTGGTTACATCATGTGCTTACAATTATTACAGGCAATTACATTTCATATTTAAATGAATATCCACCATGCGAGATTATCGAAAAAGTCACTTAAAGATGCAGTGACCGAAGATAAATAAGAGACATCTGCATATCAACTTAAACTATTGTAAGCATAGACGGGAGATTTAACTAACCCCTGATAGAATTGTCATAGCGTATATCGTCGTAGGTATATGATTTGCCGCCTCAATCACACTCAACCAACAATCCGTGAAGACATAATAATTGAAGCCGGTTCATTCATTATAGATTTATTACAACGTCGAGTCGTCCTCGACATAGTTCTCGCAGACTTATTGCATTAAACGCTAGATGCTTTCACTCGGCGACTACTTTCTGCGTCACGTTTATAGGATGTAAACACTACGCTCAATCGTTATTTAAGGCTTTTAATATACCGTTATTCGTATCGACTTCTATATATTTTACGACGACCAAGTTATATGGGTAGTGATTTATTGGTTAAAATTGCTAGGTGTGAGATATATTAAACGGTATGTATTATTTATATTTTTGCCTTTTGCGTCCAATTAAGCGATTGCTAAAATTCGACTTTTAGCCGAGATGGCCCAGTGGTTAGAACGCGTGCATCTTAACCGATGACTTCGGGTTCAAACCCAGGCAGGCACCACTGAATTTTCATGTGCTTAATTTGTGTTTATAATTCATCTCGTGCTCGGCGGTGAAGGAAAACATCGTGAGGAAACCTGCATGTGTCTAATTTCAACGAAATTCTGCCACATGTGTATTCCGCCAACCCGCATTGGAGCAGCGTGGTGGAATATGCTCTAAAACCTTCTCCTCAAAGGGAGAGGAGGCCTTTATCCCAGCAGTGGGACATTTACGGGCTGCTAATGCTATGTTTACGGAACGTGTATTTAGTGTGATTGCGAGTGTTTTGATACCCGTCGTAGCATCATGTTGAAAAATATGTTGGTAGGGCTTTGTGCAAGCCCTTCAGAGTAAGTAACACCCACTCATCACATATTGGTAGAATGAAACATAACAATATATATTATAATTGGTGGTAGCCTTAATAATAATAATTGGTATTGTTGTGTTCCGATTTTAAGTATGAGTTAGCCAGTGTAAATAGGCACAAGGAACATAACATCTTAGTTCTCATGGTTTGTGGCGCATTAGCGATGTAATGATTGGATAATACTACTTCCTGCGCCAATGTCTATGGGCGGTAGTGACCACTTACCACCAGGTGGCCCATTTGCCCGTCCACCTACATTTTTATAATTATATAAAATTATTAATAAAAAATTTGTTAAATATAAGTGAACTATGTTATGAATTTGAAAATATAACTTACCTGGATCAATATGAGACATAATCAAATTGTATAATCAAAATGTGCAAGGTAGAGCCTTTGAAACTGAGCATTAGCTCACACAAATATTTGAAAAAAAAAACATTCTGTACATAAACGATAAGTATGGATTTAAAAGTATAAAATATGTATAATAGTAATATAAAAAAAAAAATCAAATATATAATTAATCAATCGCAACTATGATAGCAGAACAACAACAAATTTAGATTAAAGAAACAACTCAGATAACGTCACCCAGATATTTACAAGTCAAAGTCAAGGACGAGATGAGTCATTAACTTTTTGTATTTTCCCTTATTCCACGAAGATAATTGATTACAAAACGTTACGAGTTCGTGACCTTACGTTACGTAGTAGTGAATAATAATACAATAACTGAAGTGTACATTTTATCGTAGCGTTCATTAATAAATAAATTGATAATTAATTCATACGATGTTAAATTTATTTAACAAGATCGTCGTAGTAAAACTAATAAGTGAATATTACACGTTAATTCAAAAGTAAATAGCGTTGCACGGTATTCATTAAAAAATGATCTTATAAAGACGAATTATAGGTATACAAAAGATTGTAAGATTTCATCAATATTTATTTTTTTCTGGATGAAATAACGTCGGTAATCGCCAAACTGCCAAGATATTATGAGATATTGAAATTTGATTCGTAGCAATGTTATAATCAGCTTAAAGAGGATCGAGTGTTAAGACTCGAAGGGCCGCCTGAGGGGCCTTCGCTATGTAATTTGATACTCAGCGTCTTATTCGTCAGTAAAACTGAGACCTATTCATTACTTGTCGATATTAACTATTGATGTAATATTTTGTAACTACTAAAAGCTTATAGTAGATATAATGTTTATTATTTGTTTGGATATCAGACACTTGTAGGAAAACAGTAAAATTTGATGTCGAAAAGTAATCTGCGGATTGAACGTTTACGAGTTTTACTTAACAATCGCGTCACAGGAATAGCTCTAAAGGAGGAGGGGCGGAGGGGTGGTGGCCAAAACAAAACACAAAGAATTCCAAGAACTTTCACTGAATAATAATTCGGGGGTAAAAGTTTGTCGCTATAAGGCAGCAGGAAATCGGGACTGACGTTTGGTCGTGGAGTTTGGCTGTGTTTCAGTCGAACCATCCGCGCCGGTCGCCAACCAATCCATCAAAGGAGGGTGACTGGATCGGGTGTGGGTAGTCTCCCCCGTACCCACATAAATATTGCGGGTAGGTGAGTACAAACCCTTTGACCGAGTTCTGTTTACTTTCATTTTCACTCAGCTGACGGGGCCGCCACCCTGCCTATTCAACGCCACTATTATTATGATAATTAGAAGGTTATTAACTTTATATCCTGCTAATTCGTAGAAACTAACTCACGTTACAATAATAGCGTACAATGTAATTAGTAGATCATTCCAGTCATTGTAAACATTGTCTCATTACTGTCGATACTGAGAGAAAAATTAAAAAGTATATCAATGCAACATTGGCGCACTTAGCGTTTTGTTACGTCACGTTAAGAAGACAGATTTAGTGCTGTTTAAGGGTACAAGGTATGAGGGGGTTGTCCCAGAGAGTACTCAAGGTTGCAACGGGTTCGGACGCGGCAGACAGGGCGCAGACGTGCATTATTAGGTGGGTGCCGGAACACCCGCGGGTGCGGTGGGCGGTTGTGGGGTGCGCGTATCGTACGTCATCACCTGAGGCGCGCCCTTGAAACCGTCGTCGCATTCATTGCACTCGGATGCGACCCGGATCCCAGGCCCGCGATACCCGCTCTCGAGATACTACTAACTACCGCCTCATCTACATCTTAAGATTAATCGTGAACAAAACTAACTTGTTTATGAATACAGTAAACATTTAATCTTACCCTTAACACATGTTTAGCATTTCCACGTATTTTACATCCACTACAGAATATTATGAACTAACTTTTATATACTTTTTAATTAATAATTTTAATCGGAATTTATTTATTCTTATGTACAAAACGCTCATCGACTCAAGCATTGACAGCAAGAAATTTAAAACATTTTAAAGTTACACAATAGTTACTGTGTTCGTGTTAATATAGAAGTTTCATTGACTAGTCATTACAAATTAGTAACAAGAAGTAAAACAACTGCTAATGTATTAAATCACTTAAGTATTTTTATAACTTCTACAAAGTTTATTCAAATGAGTGTTTATCTCAAGTTAAAAATAACTTAGTGTAAACGTAAGCTTGGAAAAATGATTGATGATTAAAATAAATCTTTAAAGCAATGATAACTTTTTAATTGATACACAAAAATATTACTTAATCTTATTTTATATTCGGAAATTATCAATGTTCACTAACATATGTAAATCATGAAATGTATTTACATCTCACTCAGAGCTAGAGTTAGTCCGTGCGTGTATGTATTTAATATTTTTGTTGTTGTGTGTTGATAGTTATCAAAACGACTGACGAATTAAAACTGTAGTTGCTATAAAAACTATATCCATGACTAGGAAGTAATTTAATGTTTTTTTTTTTACATATTATTATTTATGGAAATTTTTAGCACGGAAATAAGCTGAGTTGTGACGATACATCCTCGGCGTAAACCGTTAAACTAGTGTGAGCTTGAGATGCATATTGCATGTGCATCTATAGAGTATTTATATATGTAATTTATTATTTCTACGAACCACATGTAGTCAAACAAATTTATCTCGTAAATATACATATAAACCTCGCAAGGGGTTTTTCATAATCGTTCCAATGTGATATAATTTATGGGATATATTTATTTTATTATGTATCTATCAATTATAAATTAAAATAACTTTAAAATGACGTGTTACAGGTGGAAGCTTATATTTATAAAGAATAAATTTAATTGAGGTAGACGTTTAAAGACTACAATTACCTTATAATACGATCCGTTTGCTTCGCTTTCGCATCAAGTAGAAATCGACTGATGGATTGACGTTCCCTTTGATTTTTATAAGCACGTTATAGCGATTTAACTATACATTATGACATTACCATTTCCTTTAATACCCTTCATATTTACAAATATAAGGTAGAGCTACCCCCGGCTTCGCTTGCTTAAAATTTTGTGTACAACACATATCGTTTATACACTGATACACATGAGTGTTCATGATAGTTGGTTGCCTAGTTTGCCAGATTATTTGACGTTTATGTAACCTAACATACTCATTAGTAAAATATAACTTGGTAATCTCCATCAAATAAGTCGGAATCGAGATTCTCGTAAGTAGCAACCTAAATCTGACTTAACAAAATGAATATAGATTATTAAAAAAAAAAATCGTTCTAGATATTACGATAATGAACGAATTGATACAATACCTTCGATATAATTACGTTATTAATCATCATATATTGCATTTAATGGATCTTACGTAAATTATGAGCGTTTGCATTGAATTATAGCGTTACGAGATATTTATAAAAATACTATTCTCACTATAAGTGAGAGATAATCTCGTCAGTCTGGTGGTAAACAAATGCCATAAATATATATTCATAGAGCAGAACCGTACGTTACACTGTATCACTTATGTTATACAACGGGTGTTTAACTCTTCGTACTGAAATTGCTGTTAAACGGTAAAATTGCCAGTGAGTGGGTGAGCCACTTGGTGTTAACAATACTTGAACAGTGTCGTTGATAAAAGCTATTACCTATTAGCAAAATTCTATACATAGTATCGAAATTATAAATGACAATTAAGTCCTAATAACTTTGTGCGTTTCATATTTAAATAGAACTACTACGCGCTAGCATGTAAATTCACACTAAAATTCGTAATTCGTATTACGTAGGTAGCTGGTAAACGGTAATTTTGTCTACGAGATCGTTTTAGGTGAACGCTTTTGAATTAGACCTCGTAGATAATTATCACAACCGTAAGCAAAACGAATCATTTACTGAATACAGAAACCGGACGTCAAAATAATCGTAAAGTATATGACATTCGTAAACGGTTACTATTATAATAAAACTTAAGTTGAATAGATTTTTCAATTGCCTCTTCATTTTACGTCAAGGATTAGTTAGAAACTTTTCAAATAATTGAAAATTTGTGAAAAACAAAAAAATAATTCTTCTTATAAAATATAAGTCACGTTTAAAACATTGGCCCAAAATAAAATCATTAAATAGTATAAAACAAAGTAAACACTCTACGTGTTCCTAAAGTAAATAAATATAAAAAAGAAATTCGAGTAGCAAACAATTCCTATCCAATATAACGACCCGTTATCATCATTACATAGTATAAAACAAAGTCTCTTACCGCTGTCTGTCCTTATGTATACTTAGTTCTTTAAAATTATACAACGGATTTTGATGCGTTTTTTTTTTAAATAGATAGATTTATTCAAGAGAATTTATATGTATAAAACATGCTCAATATAGTAGAGAAACACTTATGATTTTAGAGGTTTCTGAGGTAATGTCGTAAAAAAACACATTTTTTGCGCTTACATCGCAAACGCTAGCTGAACCCTACGAAATAGATCAAAATAATGTAATACAGTATTGTACACCTTTACAAGGTATTCGAAAAAGTCCACGATGGTATATGTCATCTCTTAGGTATAACCCACAATAACCATTTTTATCCTTTACTTTTTACGAGAAATAATAACTTATTTTCGAAGCGATTATAAGCAATACAGCATTAATCCTTATCCAATTACGTACTTTAATACATTTTGAATTTAATATAGATCAATATTTACAGCATGTAATTTAAATGAATATTTTCGAAGATATTACAGAATTAAAACGCAGGCTCTGTGGTTTGTATTGTCTAATGACTGAAAAACTGTGAACGTTGTAAGACATTCTACAGTATATTTAGTATAAGCATTGCACACGTGCGAAGCCGGGACAGGTCGCTAGTAAATAATAAAAACAATTTTCTAGAAAAACCCCGCTGAGAACCGGTCAGGTTACATGTTAAATTTTATAAAAAACGAGCGAATAGATTCATCAAACTGGTTTTAGGTCAAGAAATTTATTTAAATAGTTCCTCAAATCACTTGTATCCTGTGTTTAATTGAAGTGACAAATAAAAATAAAAAATTACCTTATCTACCTCATACGCACGTTGGGCGTAATCTTATAATTCATCTTTACTAATATTATAAATGCGAACTTAGCTATCTGTTGCTCTTTCACGCCCAAATCATTGAACCGAAATTAATGTAATTTGTTATGGAGCAAGCTTAAACACCAAAGAAGGACATGGGCTACTTTTTTATGCCTAACACCTGGCAACCTACACCGACCGACTATAAAACACGAGCGAAACCGCAAGCGAGAACTAGTATGTAATAATAGAATTTATTAAATTTATAAAATACCAAACGTTTAAGTTTTTGGAACATTTTAAAAAATCCCGATTTAATAGACAGAATCATTTTATATTAAAGCTATTCTCTAAGAATCAGCTACAGCTATCTAGTGTAACTTAATACCATATACGGACGCTGCTACTAAATAGTGTTACAAAAAATTACCTAGCAAAACCCTTAATACTTTAATGGAATATTGGCTTTCAAACAGTATATTATTATTACCTTGAAGGGTTCCTAGTTTTAAGTTAATTACGAACTTGAATTTCGGAGATTTCATAGCACCGATGTGAAGCTATAAAATAATAGAGTTTAGTTTCAATATATATTATATTGAAACTTACGTTACGTAAACATCAAAAAAACATTAACCCTGATATTAAAAACTATTGTTTTATAGAATTACTAATCATCGTTAAATAGATTACATATATAAATATGAAACAAATCATATAAAAGAAATCGATTACGTTTCCTATTGCAAAGACCGTTCCTTTAAAAGTTGTACATATAAAAAGGATACACGATCATTATTTTTACGTACGACCCTACTTATAAAATTCAGTCATTTTAAGATTAGGGTACCGTTGTAAAGGTATTTGGAAATTGCTTTGGAGACCTTTTGCTTAAATTTACTCAATGAATTTATTGATCATTGATTTAAAAATCAAAATACCTACGAAACCGGCGTGTATGACGGAGAGAGGAGTTGTTAAGTCTCAGGTATAAGCTATATGCATTCCAGTTTCATCAAAAACCGTCCAGTCGTTTGTGTTTAATTAAGTAACAACTATCTTTAAAATATATACATACATATTACTAGTCTCTACCCGTAGCTTCGCCCGCATGTGAGGGATGGAGTCGTGGGATGTTGCAGGTGTATTTCATAATCTATATCTGTGCCAAATTTCATTGAGGTCGGTTCAGCCGTTCTGGCGTGATTGATTAACAGACAACCATCCATCCAAACTTTTGCATTTATATATCACCTTTAATTACATAGCCTACTTATTATATACTTTCTCCTTTACAATAAGTAGGCCAGGTAATTATAGGTGACCTCAAATATAACCTTTTCTTTTAAAAAGAGTGACTACAGAATCCTACCAAACCCGCATGCGACGTTAACAAGTATACATCTTTAAACATTTTACTTATTGAATTAATAAAACCTGCTTTTGTCTATAAAATATCCTTTAAAATATTTTTTCTGAGCATATTCAATACGTTTAATACATATAAGCCATGTACATAACTTAATCATGGAACGATGAACCATATCACTTAAGATGATTAAAAAACTTTATTTACATAGGAATTATTAACATTAGGGCCTTAACGTAATACTCAATTTTATATTTAAGTAAATTATACTTTTCTTGGCGACTAGCAAAAAATAATATTTTACTATTTATAGCTTCTCATAACGTTTCAAAAAATCTTTTAGACATCAAACAAAACTGTTGTTTAATATTCCCATACCATAGTGGAATTTTCCACTTATTACTAGCCTACCAACACTTATCTACCAACAAAACCACAAAAATTGCATGTTTCTTTCCAAGGAACGGAAGGTCGGTAACGCAAAATACAGGTAACGAGCAATGATACTATGGAATTAAGGTAACCGTTGGTGCTTTTAGTTATTTGCCCACGAGGTATGATTTCAAAACGACCTTGCGCATTGTCGGTTCATTTCTTAACACCGATTTCTAGACGAGTTCGCTCCAACAGCCCTGCTTCAAAACGTACCTCGGGCTTCGTTGCACAACGAGCTTACGTCAGCTAGCTCGCAGAACGGCTTACGTCATTCGAGCGTGATAGATTCAAGCTAAGATGAAGCCTATGCCTTTAGGTATATGGGCGTTGTTGCCGTGACGGGTGCTCTAGTATGATAGAGCGTTTAAGTTCACGTGAGTGGATGAGGCTGCGACGCCGTCGCGCCGCCGGCTCAACGATTCTGAGAAACGGTCGAGTCTCTCTAGTTTCGGACTTGAATATGAATCGTGTAATACGAACGTCTAAGAAGGTTATTTTGAGCGTTCTTTATAGACTTTTATTTTATACCTTAAAAGAAACTTTTAGGTACATTCCGTGTTATCATTCGGTATATTTGACAAGTTTAATAATAATTTTGATATTTCAATAAAACATGAACTATTTCTTTGTTGAAACTGACAAATATATAATAATAGTATTTATTCAGTTTTCATAATAATCTTTCCCATAGGTATGTGAATACTCAATAAACGACATAACAACCGACTATCGAAACATTATTTATGAAAGGAAAATTAATATAAATTATAGTGGAATATATAAATATATTCATATTTTATGAATATTTTATCGTGAATACAAAGCAAATTTTAAATATTTAAGCGTTTCGTAATAGATCATTGACCTTTTATTACGTAATGCAATTGCTTGATAAAAAATATATATATGGCTAAGTTTTTATTTTATGCACCTTAATATCAATTTGCTTAGCATTTTCTTATAAAAAAATATATTTTATGTGCTAAATGTAATTATGAACAAAAAAATTAATATTGTTATGTGGCCTCACATTCAACTTATGTCGGGGGTCCAATAACACATTGCAGAGATGATTATTTGCTAAACGTTATTTCATTTTATAAATATTTAAATAAGATAAATTCATAAATAATTTAAAATTTGCAATGATTGCTAATACCATGTTTGTATTATTACGAAAATAATCTTACAAGTAAATTGTTGAATTATATATGATAATAAACTAAATACGTCTAAACTTCCGCAAAACAACGATCAAGTTATTAACTATATGAGCTAACAGTTGGAATATTTTTTGTTATGTAACGATACCTAATATAAACGAGCAGTCAAAGGAAAATGTCCCATTATCGAACAAGCTAATAAAATTAAGAAAAAAAATACTATCATCGTATTTTCAATATAAGGCAAGAAACATCTATCATAATATAAATATCTATTACCGACCATCTCGATATCTATTTATTTTAGAATTAAAAAAACTAAACATCGTATAAAAATTCTAAAGCCTTATGTAATCATTATATCTAAGGCAAGCATTACGTGTCATTTGAACAAAATATATTATATTCAAGTGGAGTCATACACCTGCATCTTTAAAACTTCATTTCGCACGTCTGGCGTGCCAGTTAACTGTGAAGCTACCCTTTGATATTTACCTTATATGTAATTTGTATACAGTGAAAAATTTGTACACAATTCAATTAGTTGTAGTCAAAGGATAACTTATCTTTATGGTCACGAGAAGAGAGGCTATTTGTTTGCGTTACCTGGTGCGGAGAGAACGGTGGTCTCGAGTTGGGTGCGCCCGGTGGCCCCGGCGGCGGCGGGTACCGTGGCGGATACGAGCCAGGTGGACCGTATGCGCCCGGCGGCTGCTGAGGACCGCCTGGAGCGCCTGCACCGTATGGCGGACCACCATAACCTCGTGGTGGCTGGAAAGAATATTTATATTTACAACACAATCGTTTTAATTTGTATTTTATATATTAAAGAAACCCACAGCTTCAGTTCGGTTTGGTATATCCTAAGGTTTCCTCACGACATTTGTACCTCACCTTCAAACATGATTGTTAGTGACACTATTTAAGCACTTGAATAATCCGAACTCATACCCCAATTTGAACTCACGATCTTCGAACGAACTTCGGCTCAATTTCGTTTAATACTCTTTCGTCATAAGATTAAAACGTAAATTCTAATACAAAAGATATAAATAATCAATATCTCTTCAAATCAATAACAACTTAAAATCTGTATTATCTGTACCTATAGGATAAAATAATTATCCGATATTAGACTTTACTGTATAATATATTATTTTAAAGCAAATTTATAAATAAATTAATCCATAAACGGTATTGATACTCATAAAAATTCAATAGTCTTTAATGTTCCGTTTTATTGAACTCGCATATAAATTGATAAAATAAACAAAAAAGTCTGACAATTCGATTTGTATAGGATAAATAAAATATAATATATATATAAGATTTATTATTAATACATAAAAATTGAATTACGTCATTTTTCATTAATATCTATTTCACAAGTGTTCTTTATCCAAACCATTCTCATATTATATATAACAATTTCCACCTAAACAAATAAAAACCTCAACTTGTTATGTATATCCGGTATCCGTATATACATAACAACAAAAATAAATAAATACTCATAATAAAAGTAAACAACATAATTAACATAATCAATAAGACAAATTATTATGTTCGATTTAATGGTATTTATTTAAAGATAAATCCTGCTGTGAAAAAAACATGCGAATTTTCAATTGTTCAAATATGCTTCTGTTAATAAGATTATGTCAATAAAATGTTCTTAGAACATGTTTTTTATTTTTTTATAGTAGCTTAAAACTGTTCGACAAAACAATATCTGTCGTATGTTTAGTTTAGATTGTTTTCAATAAATTATATTTCGTCTAAAATTTAAATGTTCATTGAAGATAAATCTATTTTGAACAAAGCAGAATGTAAAATAGCTCCTATTTTTAATTATACTTAAATCCTACCACAAATAATTTACGAAACAAATTATTATATCGAAATTCGAATATCATTCATTAAAATCTGATAGAGAATAAAAACATAACGTTAAAATAGTTGAAACAAAGCTAAAAGTTTGTACAAAATATTATAATATGTCAATACGGCCGTTATCGCATAATAAATGGTTAGAATTGAAAAAAGTATCTTTTCAATATTAAAATACGATATAACTCTACTACTACGAATTACGTAAAAATTGTAGTTTAATAACGCAATTCTAAAACGTCGAAACCTCTAAAAAGGCAATAATCATGTTTCAACTGAAACCCTTTATCTAACACGTTTCAGGCTCATCGTCACTATAAAAACAACACGCCTTTACTGTAATATCAATTTTCAGACAGATATCGCATCTAAATAATTGACGTCCAAAGTAATTCGCTGTGCCAACAATGCCGCCCGTTTCAGTTTTCAGCTCTCATTTTGTTCTATGATGAAAATTCAATTATTCCGTACGAGCCCCGCTCCGAGGCAAACGAGCGCCGAGAATCGGTCGGTACCCTTTGATCGAACGTTTTACATCTCGAAAGGACGGTCTCATACCGGAGGCTCTGGATCTAGTGGGACTAGGAGATATGAGGAGTTTGTCCGCCAATTAGACTTACATTTTTACGAACATTGGGGTGTTTTATGGCGGATTCAATGATTTATGAGGGCGGTGTGTTGTCGGGGTGCGGCGCGCGAGGGGTGGTGCGAGGGTTGCGCAAGGCGCGGGCGGCGGGGCGAGGCGGGGGGCGGCGGCGCGCTATTGGCGGACACTGCATCGATCGCACGACGAGCTCAGAGCGGCCCGCCCGCGGCAGCCAGCCTCCACCTACGTTAATAAGTAATCATTCGACCCCGCGATACCTCAGCGAGTTTTCCGGACAGAGCTGGAACCACTGAGACGGGCCTCGTATCTCCAGTCTGTTGGAACAAAGAGCCACCGCATAGGGCGACATCCGTATTGATTTATGCAGTAATTGACCCGCGGGTAGGTGCGCAGCCCGCGCATACCTCCGCCCGCTACGCACCTATGCTGCCTCTACACGCACGTATCTCTATTATATGAAAGAGAACAATGCAATTGGTTCAATGTAACGTTATACGAATAAATCGACCTATTTTGTAAACGTAATGTATTTCAAGTGAATAATCCATAAACAAAACGTATAAACATTCAATGTAGGAAAAACTCGCCCCAAATCTCGAGATCATAATCTTAGGTTAAATAGGCCCGATGTCGCAGTGACCTATTGCCTCACAGCCGAGGCCTCTTCAAGTCTCATAAAAGTTCATTTAATGCGAGGGAGGGTTTTTGTAAGGTTTTGAGACCGGTGGGGAGGTTCTCTTTAGAATGAAAACAAAACTCTAACCGTGATTCAAATGTAATACGCGTAATGTACAATCACGAAAGTAATATGTAATAGTAATTACGTAATTCGATAACGCTATTCGAATTTTGTAAATTAATGTTTACTAACATATTGACCTATTTCAGTTCGAAAAATATTCAAATGTAAGACAATTATTATTTCGTTCGAAAACCGTATATAGTTTGTTCAACGTTTCGTACATTAACGATTAATAGTTTATTGAAACACGTGCATCCGTTCAGATACTCGAGCGCATTACGTTTTCACAAACAATAGTTACGATAAGGGCTTGTTTTTTAAAATAATTGAATCATTCATTTTAGCGTACATTATGAATATTACGATAAGGCTCGTTACTACATTGTACTTGCGTAATTCGTTCATAATTCTTGTAACAATTAACTACAAAGTTCAATCGCAGCGACCTTGTTACACAAACTTGTACAAGGTAATATCCTTTTTTAAGTATTTTATAATTTTTCATTTAAAAAGCACGAATATTTTAAGAAGAAATTGTTCAAACATTTCTGTTTTATTCATAACATTTACAAATTTTACTTATAAAGAAGTATTGTGTTTTTTTTTTCAGATTCAAACCGAAAGTAGTTATCTTTATTGCTATAAAACTTTTACGTTATGACAGTTTCAGAAAAACCAAAGGTTATGTAGATAATTTTTATGTTGTACAATTTTTTGATATGGCTTATTATGTCAACTTAGACCGAGATACAATTATCAAAGGGTGTTTTAAAAGCAAACACTGTCAAAACTATAACATTCACTTAGAAACTTTGTATGTGACTTTTGTAGATCTCGAAAATGCCAACGAAAGTCTGCGAGAGCAAATATCTAATTTAAATAGAAAAGACATTGTTACATGTTTTAAAAGATAGAAAAACAACTGCTTCTGATCTTCAACTTTAAAAATGTCTTTGTTACACATAATTTATTCATAACAAAATGTCTAAACATTGATTTTAAACATTTACTGTAAATAAAGTGTACATTTACACTTTGCAATTTGGACAAGTAGAAATGTAGATATAAAATACCTATTTGAATAAACACATGAAAAACTTGAGTCGAGCGTGTGGTAAAATACGGTACAACAGTACTGGCGGATAGATGATAAGCCTGGCGTGACACGTACTGATCGTATTATGTATATTATTTTACTTATATTTTATTATTTAAAAAAAGATGGGAGTCAACAACGTACAGTATAAAATTTGATTTTTTACTTTACGATGTTCGGCTAGATGGATTCATCGATGCTATATTTGCGTTTAGTAGTGAAGATAAAGACATTTGTAATGTTTCTCTTACCATTTTTAACAAACCAACTACTCTTACACCCTGGCCAAACAGTTACTTTTTAACAAATGGAAGAATGATTATTGGCACTAATTGATATATAGTTCATATTATTATCGATTTTTGCCGCTGAATAAAATTTTTCTTGTTTGAATAAAATCATTCTTTGTTCTGTTGATGGTTTCTATGCATTGTGTTTAGTATATCATCAAATGAAACAATCGCCGCTATGTTAGTTTAAATTCAATTTTTATTGCAAATATCGTAAAAACAGTTATCTTATCAACTTGTTTCTCGTATCAATTATGAAGTAGACTATATACATAAATGTACTACGTATTTAAACACTGTATATTGTGCATGATATTTTAAAATATCGAAATCAAGACTCGTCATGCGACTAAAATTACATGTCATTTCACTAAGAATGATAAGAAATTAAGCTTATATTACTTAAATATTTAATTTAATTTTTAATAATATTGTTGGAATAATAACTTATTAAATATTTATTATATTTTTTAATTATAGATTATAAAATCCACAATTCAAAAACATTAAAATTATTTAATTTATATATTTAAAAATATTTGAGTAGTTTAGTTAGTTAAAAAGCAAAAACATTTACTTTACTTAAAATGTATGTAACAAGTCCTAAATAAAGCAAAAAAAAACAGATGAATAAGAGGCGCCTAACTTCTTTTCAGGCATTTTCAATTAACTTTTACACAATCCGCAGCACCTACGTTCTAAGGAAGCTATCAAAAATAACTGTTTGAACGGGATATAGTAAGACAATAGGTATTTTAAATCTGCTTATACAGTTACCAAATAATTTTAATAGATTAAAAATATACTGCTATATGACTCAGTAAATATATATAAAAAGGAAAAAAAGCAATGTTATTCCTTTCGAATTAGTAATTAATTTTTGGAATAATTCGCAAAAAAAGGAACTCTACATATAAATAATCATATTTATAACGTTATTTATAGTCTATCATCCAATTATGTTTTCTTTTTTCAAACGATGGTACACAGATTACTTTGAAAGTGTGATCAATCTTCTCATGAAACCTTTCACTACGACAAAAAAATAAAAAATATAATATATATATTTATATAAGTCGGCTGATTCAGAGCCTTGTAAGTAAGCATTTTAAAATTGTCATTTCATATTTTTATTTACCTTCTAGTACATAGATTACTTAAGGGTTTTTTTATGATTTATAACTTGTATGGTTGCAAAATCCACGCATAAACAGCAAAAGCATTCTTAGGGATAGTTGGCAATCGGTTGTAAAATATGGTCAAATTACTTTTCAATGGAATTCGAATTTCAAACGAAAGATGGTATTATAATCAGAGTAGCTGATAGTTTATATATTTTAAGAGTTATTAGTAGAGTATTTCATAAATCCCCAAACCCCCATCGCATTTAAGGGCACAATCCCGAGAAACATAATCACAGATTTATCAAATTAATTATTACGTATTTCGAATTGGATTATTTGCTAAATTATTTCAAATCGTGACTTGAAATTTATAAAACAAACTCGAAACCATTCATAACTTCATTTAAATAAACATTTCGACCTTTACCCAACTATAACTGTACATGAATGAAGTCAGTAGGAATGAGGCGGGCATATTTAATTAGATATAATATTCCGTGCCGGCAGCAACTGCATTGCATCAAACGCGAGTGCAAGTGCGAAGCAAACCGTTAGGAATGTGACCGGATTCCGACCGGGCGCGGCCGCGTCACTCGCATCACTATTAGGTCATTAATAACCTAAACAACTATACGTGTAATAGATCTGTAACACGACCGTGTCCATAAATCTATCCTAATTAATTCGGCCAGATTATTTTATCAATACGAGTATTGAAAACATTTTTTAACATCGTCTTTCTGTTAACATATGACAATGAAAACGATATTATTATTATTATGCCACCAAATAGTTTAAAACAATCTATATTTAAATATCAACAAGGCATATTATTTTATAGTTTAAATTTTGAAATATATATTTGTTGTTGTTTGTAGAGAAAGAATGCCTGACAAAAAAAACTCGCATGAGCAATTATTGATCGATTCACTGCCAAATTAATTTGTATATTTTTTTGATGTCAATACTCTTAGTCGTATTACACACTAAAACATATTGTGGGCACGAAATCGAAAATTTAAGGTGGAGGAGCTCGCTTTCGTAAGTGAATACATTGATCTAAAACATGTCTTGAGACTTTTTTGTAGATTTTTCACAGTAGATTCTACATTCCGACGGTAGCTTCATATTAAATTCACTCGTCCAATCGTTTAAATTCGAAAAATGCTTGAAGAACCTGCTACAACAAAGTAGGTTTGATTTTAGTGTAATCGCATTGAATTAAAAATAATCGTAAATAAAAAAAAAATTGCTTCTTTTCAATATCCATTGCTAACTTCAGGTTCTAACTGTATAGGGGATTTATAAAAACAAGTTTTAAAATTTGGTCCTATATAATAAAAAGCCTATTTATACAAAGTGTAGTTTAGTATTGGCCATTTTAATAAGCCATGGTATTGTTATAGCTGATTATGTCTTTTCGTCAAAGGTATTAAACATATTAACAAAGGATAGTGGTGGCTTTATGCAAATCCGTCTGGTTAGGTACCACCTAAGCAATACTTAGTACTGTTTTGTTCCGGTTTGAAGAGTCAGTGACTTAGGGCACAAGAGACATAGTATCTTAGATCGTAAATTGGTGGTACATTGACGATGTATGGAATTGTTAAAAATGTTTTCGACGCGGATGTGTTGTTATTATTATATTTATTAATATTACTATTTGTATATTTATAATCAACACATAAAAGTTCACAATATAAGAGTTAAGTGAGATGTGCATGGAAGATTACACTCAAAATATACACTGGGATTATGTTAAGCGTAAATTGCGAATATTTCCAGCAAGCATCAACTTGTGTTTAGATGAGTACGATACCAACTTTAAGAGTTTGCGTTCAACTTGAGCTGTTGCCAGACGCAATCTCAATCTTTTAGTGTTCTAACTTCATTCAAAGTTTATTTAACGTATAAGTAAATCTATTTTTTTCTTAAATAAATTCATCTAGCAAGCCTCCTTTGGAACACATTATATAACTTTATATTTTATATGAGATTAACATTATTTAAAATTACATTCAAATCTATTTCTTTGTTATTAAATGTTTTAAGATCGCAATAGTTGCAAGCATCGTATGAATAAGGCCGCTATGTATAATTAAATAAGTAGAAGTAACTTTAAATATCTGATCTCACAGTTCATTGCAAATATGATGAATGGATCAAGTCTCAAACATCAATAACAATTACTAACAGTATTTAAAACGGGATATTTACCATGTTTTTTATTTTTATTTGTTGGAGCTCGATATTTCGACATTATCTACGAATGTCGAAATATCGAAATGAATGAAATATCGAGCTCCAACAAATAAAAATAAAACACATGGTAAATATCCCGTAATATGGTTAGTAATAAAAATAACCATGTTAATTTAAAATCTTATATCAATAACAATGTTGTCAATGATCAAATATAACCATTTACCATCATGAATAAATATTTGGTCGTTGTTCGGTTGATATGAATTGGTAATTAACTTTGTTTTTTTTTCTGTAAGTCCATACAAGTAAATATGTTAAATAAGAAAACTAACACAAATTTATTTAGCAAGTCTATGCGTAATTAAAGTTACAATAATAAATTCTACCATTCCAAACTTAACTTGAACACGCACCTACATAAATTAACATCCAAATTATCTTAATTAATGATCCTTATTAAAGTTATAATCAATTTGATAACAAATTTATATCTTCAGGAGTATTTTTGTTACAATATTTTATGTAATTTTAGTATGGCTATCTTGCTATTGAATTAAACCACCTAATCGATTAAGCTGTAATTTTATGAATTTTAAAGTAATGCTTGCGTTAAAAAAGATTTTTTATACTTTAAACTTATCATATTTATTCGGTGTTATAATATTTTTTATACACGACGTCAAATTTAATTACAAAAACTGTTAATGTGATCGTTTGTTACTTCAAATCTGTGTCCATATTTACGTTACTGAAGATACTGATTTTGGTATTAAGTGAGTGCCAATAGTATGAGTAACTCATTTTCTTACAATAATTTCATTTAACTTCTTCTATCTTTTGTCTCTATGATTTAGTCTTATTTTATAAACTACAAATATCGCAGAGCTTTGACTGGCCTTGAACCGTTTATAAGGAACCATTGGAATTGATATCAACATTAAGGTGAAGAAGTTCAGCTAATTCCACTGGATCTATCGATTTCCCAATATTAACCATTACTTTTTAGTAGATATTCTAGTTTGATTTTGCCAGCGAAGCGGTCTGATGACAAGTATATAGTTCAAATCTACGTGATATGAAGCATTTGACGAGATGAAATAAAACTGTTACAAAACAAGAGTTAGCTCGTAAGCAAGCCTACGAGGCATTTGAGAGCAACATTAAATATTTCAGTCGTTATACATTTACCGCCAAGGACGCGAGAGCTATATAAAATGTGCAAAAAGTAAACAGCGTATAACAGAAATGTTAATGACCTATGACTAATACAAGAGGCCGGTAATGTATGTATAATATCGACATTCGTACAAACAACAGTAGCTGTGTACGCTGGCGGATACGAGCAAACATTACATAACTCTTTGATTGTGTTTGTAAAAAGTTGGGGATTCCCTCAACTACACGCGCACCTTACACCGATACACTTGTGTGAGTGTAACCTTGCCTTCCTTTACATATTAAACGCCGTCGGGCTATCCCTTTGCGTATCTACAAAAAAGCCGAGCCATAACTGTATTGTCAGATGAAAAAGAGAAAATGAATGAGATGGGATTGACTGTTATTACTATTATTACTTTATTTCAATGAGCTCCTGCGAGAAACGATAAAAGGCTCGCTGACCGGTTTACTTTTTGTACTTGTTTGAGAATCAACAATGGAACGTAAACCGTATTCATCACATCTGTGCCGACCTCGGATGACACGTGCTGCCTTAAATAACCGTTTTAATGAATACACTAGTCGATTAAATATTTCACAGAAATAGATCATAACAATCGATTTCTCTATTTAAACATCACAACTGTATCATAATTGAAGTACATGTATAAGTATGAATCATAAACGACGATTGAATTGAATACAAAATGAAACATTCGCGACGACGTAAAGAAAACTAATCAATTAACGTTAATAATGACGAATTGAAACGCACGCGTTTAACGTCACCTCCTGCCTCATCCACTAGCTGGAGGTAAATAGAAAATGTCTGTGTATTTAATTATAAAGATCTATAAATAGACAGAACATTACGTCGTGTTATGCGGTTGGTTACGACGTGTTATTTCGGTCTCTGGCGTCACGAGCCCCGTGAATGTCAAGCTCGCGATACTAGGTGCAGGCGGTTAAGCAACAGGTGGCATATAATACATTCTCATTAAATATCAAATAAGCTAAATAAACTGTCTTTAATTTATAGTGCAGCATTATTATTGCTCGGCTGTTTCTAGGGCACGGCCGTCATATGTGACGTGTAAAATGAATACGGGCATACATTTCTAATGAGCCGCTTGTTAAGGTTGGAAGCGGTGAACTCTAATTACGTACCAAGGGTCACATTAAACTGGTTGATTATAAACAAATTCACACGTCCATTTTTAAAGATACTAATTAGTAACAATTTTTCTCAAGTAATATAAAGTAAGATCAGTTAGATGAATCCAAGAGAGATTCTACTTGACCAGGCTAAAGCCTCGCCACAACTGTAACGCCTTAGATAATCATGGAAATGATGAATATACCATGTGAGAACGATTAAATGATTTCTTTACGTTTATTAATCTAAACATCATCTACAAATACGCACACATTTTAGAGTACAATAAAGTTATCATTGAACTAGACTCCGTTTCAGCTGAAATATTCACTAAAATAGATACTAAAACGAGCGTATTTTCAATGCTAAGCCCACGTCACCGTAATCAATTATGTATGTACGAATGACGTTAAATTTAATCAATAAATTCAATGCTTAAATTAGATTATGTAATAATTCATGTTATCGAATAAATCATAAATGACAACCTGCATATCGATATCTCACACGCAACAAGTGTAAACAAAGGGATTACAAGTGTTACTGACCTAATAAAGCGACCCCTTTTCCACCCAAGACGGTTCAATAAAGAACTCCCTTTAGGTACATACTATCTGGCGTACATAAGAGTGGCGGTCGTGACCTTTGATGTAGATATACTATAATGTATAAACGCCCGCCCGTTATGTACCCACCGACAATCCCAGGATTAAAAAATATTTACTCTCGACGGAGGCGGCATTTCACAGAATCAACAATTTAAATTTACGTCGCGTAACATCAATATCATTCATTATTTTTGTGTAATCTACTTCGAACCATTTTTTATTATTTATATAAATAGAAAGTTGATGCATATTTTAAAATCTTGAAACTCAGAAGAAATAAGATGTCTAGGGTATTATATACGTTACGCTTTCATACTTGTAACACCATTATACATACGAGTATCACAAACCGTCGAGTTCAACCTATCACATCGACGAGAATAGAAATATCAAGAAAATATAAAAATTTCTATCAAGTATTGATGCATAAAGTGTATTCATAACTCCGTGACGTCTTTAAAATCGTTCAGTAGATCAGAACTTAGGTATATATATATTATATATGAATGAGTCATTTACCTTTCTGACTGCGTTCAGATCGAGGTCCTTGGTAATGGCCCCTTTTGCATTCATATACATTTATCGATGTAAGTTACGTCACATCGTTTGCATTATTAAGGCTAGCTTGTAATTAAATTCTTCATACAAGAAGCACGTGTGCATTTTGGTTATAAAATGCACACGTGCGAAGTTGAGTGAAATGTATTTATAGTTTATAAAGTATCGAAAGCACGAGAAATTTTATTTTAAAATGTTTTAACTATTGTCAATGTTTAAACTTTGTTTAACTTCGCGAGTTAAACCATTCAATTGAAATGGAAATTAATATACAAATATAAATAATTATCATTTCTTTTATCAAAGCATAATAATCATCTCATTACTAAATCAATTACAGCGCTAATGCTATTATCATATTATGTAATGTTATATAATAAACGAGCAAAACAATAAACCTATTAACAGAAACGTATATTACGCTTGATACGTTGACAATGATTACGAAGACCTATGTATTATTTACGTAAAAGTCATTTGATTTGTAACATGATGAATCGTGATTCATTAGCTTTTTGTAGACCGATATGTCTAGCGGCAAGGCAAAGAGATAATGGGCTTGACCTACACAGGTTTCCCTTGTTATTAATCCGACGTTTTGATTCCAACCGAGGACGGGCAAAGGGGCCGGCAATTACATGACGTCACGGTGGTTTAACGACCCCATTACAACATACAGTATGAATGAATGCAAGCCGCGTGACGAGTGACGTTTTCGTTCGCCAATACAAATCGTGATGTAAGATTGTCTCTTCATCGATCGAGATGACCGTGACGTTCATATTAAAGGAGATAATTAAGCAAATCAAGACGTCGCGTTGCGGAGTAATGCCTCGTTGATTCTTAATACTGATAAGAAATATTAATGACTATGTTGCAATACGGTAATAAAGAACATTGATGCAACATTTAACAAACCATTAAAAATAAAACGAGTCATATTTTTGTATGAATCATTATTGCTGCTAATTCAGTTGTTTGAAACGAGAGCAGCTGATGTCAAGTGAAATTTTAATAGATGGTAGTTACGCGGTCATCCACCCGATGCGGTAGACGAGAGCGGCCATTATCCAAGCACAACACAATGACACGATTATCGGGCACGCGGGTCCGAGACGGCTCGCATTGATTTTACGAAATCCACATCACGGACTCAGAATGAACGGTCTCCGTCGGCCCATTCATCTCGTTTTCATGTACACACCGCTATTGCGATGCGAAAGTGAGAGCGAAATTTACTCGGGCTTGCACTACGCACCGCAACGTACCGCCCTAAATACGAAGAGAATAGAATATCGAGCACTATCCCGTTAATTGATTACCAAAGGCGGTTAGTTGGATGAGGTTTACTTTACAGAACTAAATGGTTCCATTCGGCGATGTTATATACTGTTTATATAATGAAGATATACCAAAATATATAGTAAAGATATTCGAATAAGACGAAATGTGTATCTCGAAAGAAATTTACCAGAAGACGTTTTGATCGTAGTTGTTTGGTATAGGACATTGTAAAATTCCGTGTAAGAGATTAGATCGGATGCCAGAAACAAGAGCAACGTATTGTATATCCACATCAAACAGCTAAATCTAAATATAGCGGGCGCCGATATCAGCGGCTCGCCCTTGAACCAGTCGCACGGAAACATTTTATTATTATTACCGAGCTGTCGGCGAGCACAAGTATGTCGGGTCGACGACCCCACAACCACGTGTCTCCTTATCGACAACTATCTAACACGATTGTGGGTAAACAACATGCCGAGATAAATGACTAATTCCACAACACTTGTTTATTGAGCCATTCATAAATTAAGTAATGTATTTAATATCGTCAAAACGGTTTCGATGACATGATGCGATGATAACGACACATTCAATGTAGGTTACAAATCTGATCAGATATCTTTACGTATACGTTGAACAATAATTTCATGAGTAAAATTACCATGTAAAATTTCTCAGTGCAATAAAGAGTATTATATAGTTACGTCAGCGTCTAGAAACATTACTTTCAGTGCTTACAGTGTTCTTTATAAGACCAAAAAGTATAGTCTTCAATATCACCTAATAAGATTGAACGTTCGACGAGCAACCTCTTAACAAGGCGTTCTGAAAATAACATGATGACAAAAAGCTCCGTAAAAATTAAAAAATAATAAGGCGTAACTCCTTAAAATAAATGGGACTAATTGCAAGGAGTCTTGACGGACGGACGAGCGGAAGAACAGCCGCATCGTGGGAAGTGGGACAGTGTTACGTAACCGGTATTTGTTCGCCGGCCAGCCTACACAGGTACATCCTTACAAATGCGTACGACCTTGAATGTGAACTCAAAGTGTAAACAGCACGTGCTCGATGCATTGTTTTATGGAGGCTCGTTCGAAACAGCAACACTCATACTAGGATTTTAACGCAAATCGAAGGAGTATTGTATCAAACACAGTACCGCACTAAGCGCTTATATTTAAACTTTACTAAGCAGCAGCTGAAATATTTGTGGCAATGAACAAGACAATATGTACACAGAAAATGTAGTATGATTCGTGTGTATTTAAAATAAAAAAATTCAAATGCAACAAAAGGCATAAAAAAAAAGAAAATTTAAATTCGAAACACTGTGTTGCAGACTAAGTAAAGACAGAGAGACACATGATATGTTGGGCACACAGTAAAACGAAACCCTTTCGAATTCACGCGAAGCTGGATACACGTGTCAGATGTCAAGTTCCATTCACGTTGATTCCGTCAAACACGTCCCGACGCCGCTGCCTCTACATAATGTATGTGCGGAAAGTGGAAGCGGTAGAATGGCGCCGAAGCCTGGCATCGCGGCTGCCTTTACCCCGTTTTGTAATTGAGAGACGAACGCACAAATCTCTGCCTGGAAGCGAGTAATATTTGCCTACACATCAAACTTTCACTATCGTCGTACGCTTTCGTTTTTATATCCGCTAACAGCAACGGGCCAGCTTTGTTATTCCTCCGCGATTTTTCCTTTTTGTGACCAACAACCGACATTCAATGCCGTTGCGAGAGCATACACTACAAATTTAATATGTATTTTTTCGGTTCTCTTCTTTATAAATATAAAAAAAAACGTATCAATAGTATACATAGTTTCTACAATTCCATGTTGGATGCATTCATTAATGAATATTTTGTTTTACAGCCTTGTAGTTTTTTATTTAACGGTCTCTATAATTCATCTCTTAGTTTACTGCTCTTGAGTTCGACTAAACATTACAAACATAAAAATATACAAAAATAATCTTATATTTTTTTTTATAAAATCACGGAAAGACTGCTTACTATATGACAATTTGTTTCAATCAAAAATTATACGTAATCAATGCTGTTTACTAAAATCGTAATAAAAATAAAACTGGAGTCTAGTAAGCTGAGACTAGGAACACATGTTATTTTAAAAGGTAATCCGCAATTATTTTATGAAATTTCATCTGTAATGGGTTAAATTTGTATGAATTTTTCTTATACAAAGTTGAGAAAGCTAATTAATTCTAATAGTGATTTAATTTCATCGATCATTCGTCAATCATAGGAAACGAAGACCATACATCTACTTAAACTCGAATTTATTCTAAATAGTCACTGATTACACTTGGCTAGTCAGGTGTCACTAGGCAGTCTACTTCACGACAACCAATGTTGAACCTGATAGTAACTTGCAACTAATGCTAATTTTAAAATTAGGCAAACTAGATATTCCACAGCCAAATTGCTAACAAATTGAAATTCAAGTCGTCATGCCTTTTGTGAGTGGAAATTACACTTGTTTTTCTTTTCGACCGGAACAAAGATAGAATACGACATTGTTGTTGACGGTAAAGTAATTAGTAAATATCAATTCGCTTACCAATACGGATTGTGCGCTGGTTCTACATAACACGTTAGAATTAAATAAAATGATGCTTAAGGCAAAAGGCATATGCGCAAATGGGTAAGAACCGAAATTTAGTAAATTATAAAAAAAAAATTTTTAAATAGAAACTAAAACTTAACAGTTATGAAGTTTAACAAAAAAAATTAAATGTTAAATAAAACAGATATAATTTTTCAATTTATTGCAGAGTTTTGTACAATATATAGAATTAAGATAGTGTAGAGGTAATTTGATTTTGTGACAAAATTAAACATTGAATATAATATCTAATAAATTCATAACTCAAAACCTCAAAATATTGTTACTAGATAATTGGAATGTATCGCGATTTTTATTAATTACCTATAGTAGAGGAATACCACACCACCATTTGAAGTGTACAATAATTATAGTATTGATTTTAATTAAATTGAATCTGATCTGTAAATAAAAAATATCTCTTTACTTCCCAAGCTATTGGGAAATTATGAGACATGACTTCATAGCTAGACCAATACATACCTGAACTAGATAAAAGAAACCCTCATTTTAAAATAATCTATATAAAAAATATTCATATATATACTACAAATTTAGCAAGAACTACTTTCGTCGAAAATAATAAGTTATTTTTAACTTCCATCAAAACAAGTATTTTAAGTACAAATAGAAAGTTTTAATAATTATGGGGGAAAAAGACTTCGATGTTAAATTATTTTTTATCTTCTCAATTTTAAACAGGCAAAGAAAAATATTTAAGACAAACTTACGAAAACGATAAAAAGTAATTAATAAAACTAAAAAAATAATAATTACATAGCTACATGGTTGGTTACATATTTATATTGATGAAAATGCATGAAACTTTAGTGCATACACAAAGCATAGCAAGCAAGTATTCAAAAGATTAGGTAAAAATTTGAAACTATGATTGTGTTAGACATATTATGCTAATATAATATAAATTTTCCAATTACTTAAAAACTTCATTCCCTAGAGTTTTGATAACATTACATATAATTTTATTAAATTTGTTCACAGAGGTGGAATATAGTATTCTATACTATTCCACCTTCAATATGAATATGAATCCAATTTGTGGTCAGTATATAGAATAATTGAGACTTGGTTTAACACACATGGTTTACATTTCCATAAAAAACCATGAACTATACCATGAACAAACAACAGTAAATCTAAACTACATACTATACATATATGACACCCCCGACAAAGGCTGATTGATTATTATTTGTATTTTTTTGTTAGTCACCCTGGTGCTAAAGCTATAAACTAACATTAGTGTATGCTTTTACAGGATGAATAAAAAATAACTGTTAATTGTATTTTACTTAGCATTGGTGAAAACGAGCACAAAAGTATGTATCTATTGTGCCATTTTGGTCTTTATACAATTTCAATTTCATAAAGTACATTGACCGTTAATTGCTGAAATCCAACTTTGATATCACTCTCCATTCAACCTGATAGCTGTTTAAGAATGTCAGTGTCAAAGACAGTGACATTATTATGATGCTATTGCTTTACCCGTACGATACTTAAACTTTTTTAGTACATTTACCCCATTGGTTAAAAACGCACAAGGATAATTTAAGTATTATATTCCCCACTGAGAAATTATTGATTCCCCATACAAATTCCACTGTCCTTTTCACACCCTAAGGGATGATTTCCGCAAAACTAACTATCCCAATACAAAAATTTCATCTAAATCTGTTCAGTGGCAAAGGTAAACAGGCAGTATTACTATCGTATTTATAATATTGCACTTTAATTAACCAAAAATGCACTTTCATTTTATGCCTAAAGCATAAAACATATAAATTTCTTTATATGTTTAATGATTCTTTTTTTTTATACCTACAGATACATACAAACACCTTGATCTATTGATATGTTACTTTTAAAATATGTATCTAGCATGTTGGTTTGTACATATTTATTTGTGCAGTAGAACTGAATACAATTTTGAGTACCTATGGGAACACATTCTAGAACATTCATTTTAAATAAAGGTGTACTATGTTGTTATTTTCTATATAAGATACACCTTGATATGAGGAATTTTAATGAGAAAATTAAATTAAATTAATAGTATTATCATTTTTTAAGGCAGTATAATATATAATACAATTAGTCCTGAATATGGATTCTACTGACTACAAGAAACATAGCAATTACGTACAAGTTCATTTCATAAGTTTCAAGCAGCGTAATAAAATTTCTTAAGTATAACCAGAGAGAATAATTTACAAGAAATTTAAAAACTGTTTGCATGTTTTAGTTAAGCAGTATGCATTGAAATATTTTATTGTATGAATTCAATTTAAGAATTCCTAGTAATTAAAAAAATAGTTGAATATTTTACTATAGTAACATAAAAAAAATACAAAATAAAAATTGTAGTAATGAAGTACAGTACCTTTGCATATGAACTGAACATATTTAATGGCCTGTTATGAAGATAAAAGAGTTATGAGACATAAAATAATTCTGCGCTTTTAAAATATTGATGCCAATGTTTAAAAAGATAAATATAGAAAATAAAGCTTAAGGTGAGCGATGTGGCCTCACTACCACCCCATAATTTCAGATTTTCCTTTAAATTTTTGATGGTTTAAGAATAATTATTGTTCAATACATGTATCAATGTAAGAATAAAGAAGGTACAACATACTATTCTTATTGTTGAGAAAAAGGTTAAACTCCAGTGGATATTATTTGTATGAGAACTAATATTCATAAAGATTTTTAAACACAAAGTATTATAGCTCTTTTTAAGGCACAAAACAACTTGAAGAATTCAAACTAAACTAACTGCAATAGAATATAATGTTCAATTACTAGTTTAAAAAAAAATTTGAACCAAATAGGACATATAGCGAGTTCTAGTTTCGAGTATCTTATTATTCGGTAACTTTAACTTTCAATGTGAGTCTTGGGTTTACTTCAAACACTTGATGGTGTAAGAATAAAGATGAATAGAGATTGTTGTATCAATTTCCATTTGATACAATGGGATTATATGTTATGTGTATGCCAAATTGTCCATTATTAAATTATACTAAAATTGAACTTATCCACTTTACATGTAGACCTTTCAAAATAAGTAGTTAATATCTAGACCAAAATTATTTGAATTAGGTACTCAAAGTAATCATAATCTTAATCTTGGTTTTTATTTTCATACCACTGGATACATTCAATAAATAATTAGTTCAAAATAATATATTTTTAGTAAATTAAAGTCAATACACTTGATATAGTTTACTCTAAATATTTTAGTTAAACAACTAAGTAAAAATCTTAATAATTTATTATTAATTACAGGTTATGTGCTTACTGAATACTAATACTAGTCTATAAAACTAAAAATAACTTACCGTCGAATTTCTATATGGACTTGGTTGAGGATTGTATGGTGGCATTGGCCTAGGCTGTGGCCAGCCGGGCGCGGGCCCATAACCTCCAGGCGGCTGGTCATAGCTGTTGGGGTAGCGATGCGGTGGCGCCCCGCTCGACTGGAGTAACGAATTAAGCGTCGGCGTAGGCCCGGGAGCTTGTGACACCGCCTGCCCCGGGAAATATCTTTGCTGCGGCGGCGGACGCGGTTTGCCGGGAAAACCGGGCCGTTGAGCATAATAAGGATCCGCGCCCTCCGGGTAACGATACGATCCATACTGATCCGGCAATGGCCTTTCACCACTCCGATCGTGGCCCGGAGCTTCACCACCGTCGCGTGGCAGGCCCGGATCGGCCGACATCGGCGATTTACTCTTTGTGTTCACAACGCCATCGGGCGGAACGCGCCCGACGGTCTTGTCGGTGCCGTTTTGTAATAGAACGTTCCGAGATTCACTGAGCTGTTCCGATGGACTCTGATCTACGTTCGCTTCGCTTCGCTGAGACTCAGCCTGCGTCGCAGCCATGTTCGGCTGGTAGCGGCCGTCCCTGCTTACACTAGCTTTGGCGATCGACCGGCTCACTTACGTTACATCGAAAACGGGCGTCGGATTGCAAAACCGCGACGCGGACACTTCCATCACTAATATGCCAAATAACTTCGCACTAATAGTAACGCGAATATGACGAAAAATCGTTCACCGTTGCACACACATCGATCACATATCTACTCCATTCGCGTAAACGAGGTTATGGAAAAGGTTACATATCTAGCGGGCGCTTTTGTCATATTCAAACTGAACATTTCATATCACTTGCACATTTATAGCACTATGGACGTAAACACTTGAAACTAAACTCATTCCAGCTTATAAAAATGAATTAAATCCTCAAAAACAGAACAATAGAATCACGAAACTTCCAAAATTATTGGCGTCCGCCATTAGCGGACTTGAAATTCTACAGCGCTTGACGACGCTTTTGCCTATCTTCACTTCGGTGACAGAAAATAAAAATACAGAAATTATAGCATTTAAAGGCACGTTATTAATTTTAAGAAGTGATTTAATATATTTTTTATTTTTCTATAAGATATTTTTGGACTAAAAGCACCAAATATAGAAAATAAGGCAAAAATTATCTGTGCATGTTTACATTTCCGTAATACTGGGACCACGTAGTAACTACAATACTACCAACATTCAAAATAGTCTATGACTAGTTCCGCTGGCGCCAAGAACTTCTGTAACTATGTTCACTCTTAACAAACTATATGAAAGTAATTTAAAAAAATGAAATTACCAAAAAATACATCTACGCATGCATCATATGTCAAATAAAATAGTAATGTATTTGAAATCTTAATTTTAACTCTTCTTCTTGTATTATTTTTAAAAGAAAGTACGCTTATGACTACAATACCAACTTAACGACATTGAAGTTAACTTTCTTGAAGTTTCTTACAACTCCAAAGACAATAAAATAATTAAACTTAAAAACATCAAAGTGTTCTTTTAACAAAAAAGAAAATAAATGTTTAATCAAAAATAAGTTTTTATTCGTCTAATATACAATAATATATTGTAAGGTTTTTTCTACTATTTGGTAAGTTTCGTCATCAATAATATTCGTCATAAATATTAGTTGTAAATACATATCTTTTTATATGAAAAATTATCAAATTAATAGTGAAGTAACTTTAAGCATGATGATTAACTTTAGTAAATAATATTGGTGTGATAAATGTTAATAATTAAAGTGAAATATGGTTAATAGATGGATTGGTAAAGTCGAAAATTTGTATATATATGTAGTGATACGTTTTCGTGATTGTAGCTTTTATGCCTATTAAAATTTCTTTAATTAATATATTGATACATGTAATATGGTCCTTTCATTTTATATTTTACTTATAATTCGAATGATATTTAATTAATTGTACAAAGAAAAGAAAAAGCATTATCTCTCCATTACCTTGACTACATGTAATATTTATAACAAAATATAGTTTGAATGGGTTGCCATAATCAACACACATTCATTGTCAAATTTATAATTTACAAAACGAAATACAAATATAAAAATAAGAATAGAATATAGATTTTTTTAACTTTGAATCTTTTTTAAGTATATTATATATATATTATAATATAAATAATAGTATAGTATATATTATAGTATGTATAGTATAGCATGTATAGTAGTATATATATATAGAGATGTTTGAGATTCAAATTACTAGAAATACTAATATATAATTATCATGACATTACATTTAATATGATGTTTAAAAAATAGATTTAATGTCTAATAATTTTATTGGTAATGTACTATTGTATCACGTCTCATTTGGTAATATTTGGGCGGGAATGTACAAATCTAATCGTGCCTCATCCCTATGATATCTATGATCAAAAATACTTTTGCTGTGGATGTGGACAGTAAAGTTAGCAACCAAAAGTCAAAACACTCTTATAATTAATAAGACACTTATAATTAAATGAAACAAAGTTGAGTTTTTTAAAAATGGTTTTTATTTTGTTGTACATAGAAATTACCGTTAACACTGATGCAAAAATATCATCTTTCGAATTTCAATAATAAGCCGTGTAGACTTTTTGTTTAATTTAAGGCGTTAATTTTAATTATTATCACGAATTTAGCATAAGGATTAACATTAACAAATGATGCATTAATAATTTTATATAGTGTTAACATTTATTAAGTTCATGCATGATTGTGTTATTTTCTAAAAACACTTTTATTATTTGTCTAATTTTACATTTTTGAATAATTCTGTTCAATACTGACGGTTAACTTTTTTTCGAGTATCTATCGCTGAAGATATTAATGGTTTCAAATTATATTTTACTAAACGAAACTTATTCGAAATTATAACCAACTACTAAAAACGTTAATTTCAAATTGAGCGAATGATTTTATATGCCAAATATATATATATGTATTTTTAATTAACAATAATAATTGGATAATTATAAAAATCTATAAAAGTAGGTATAAATTAGTTATGGCATAAAATTATTCTAAACAACTATAAATCTCGTAATATCCTAATTTAAGTACAAAGATCACGGTATATTCACATAATTATATTGACAGAATGTGATGACAGATCTTTTGAATGTAGCTTGCCTTGTTAAACACGCGTAAGCTGCATATTTCTACCGCGTATTTTACAATTTTGTGCTCAATCTATTCACATTTATACATCACACAAAATAGTCTTCAATACATTTTCGATTATCAAAAAGCAAAGCTGAGAATTTATTTACATCATTTTATTGAATGGGAATGTAATTATATGATGTTTATTCAATGTTTACAAATAAGTAGGCGTAATTTAAACGCTTCTAATACTGAAAAGTCATTATCGTGTCAATAGTCTATTGCTGGTATATTTTCGTTTATATCCAAAATGGTTCAATTTTTTCTGCAACGAGTTCTTATCAGACACTTGAAATATTTTTTTAATTTTGATAGTCACTGATTGTCTTTCGAATGTTTCTACGTGAATCAAGAGGAACCGAATTCATCCATCCACGTCAGATATTTCTGTATGTCTCCTTTGGAGACGGATTTATTGCACTTAGCGAGCGCCTCCATGAAGTCCTGATGAGTAACGGGCAAGTCTAGTTCTTCCTTGGCAAGTTGTTTTATTTGTTCGGGCTTGAGACCCGCGATTTTTCGTCGCATAGACATCATTGAAGCATCTCTGAAATGAACACAATAATTAATTAAACATTTTATAAATCAAGTTTTTCAATCTGTCATGTCAAGTGTTATTTTTTGTGTGTTTTTATTGTAATGAATTGTCCAAAGATTAAATTTAGGTTTTTCTATATCAATATCAATATATATATTCAAGTACTTTCGCTTAGTTGTAATTTTAGCAGTTTTGTTTTTTAATATGTCTTTTCTCAGTGCATGCGGTGGTTCGTTTTAATGTCTTAATACCATATGTCCTGTGACATTGATTGCTGAACAATTTTTTAACTTTCTTTTATCTAGGCCACTTAGTATGCTATAAGCAATGTCATATTTCAATCAATAAGTACTAAGTCGCTTTCTACCAATAAAAATATCTTTTATTAATCTAAAATAATTGAAAACCTAGCCAATAAGCTAACCTGCAAACATTAGTGATGTCCGCTCCAGAATACCCGTCGAGTTTCTTGGCGATTGTTCGCAGATCAACTTCTGGATTAACTTTGACCTCCCTGAGGTTTATGTGAAGCAACGCCTCCCGCCCCTCTTGAGTGGGGAGGGGTATGTAAATTCTTTTCTCGAGCCGCCGTCTCAGCGCCTCATCGATGTCCCATGGAAAGTTAGTTGCGGCCAACACCATCACGACCTGGTTTTACAAAGATATATTTTCTTGTAACATGAAAGTCAAAACGTATTTCAACAAGTTCAAAATGAACTTTCGACACATTAAGGATACACGAGGTTACCTTGGCGGGCTCGTCGGAGGCGGAGCCGAGCCCGTCCATCTGCACGAGCAGCTCGGACTTGACGCGGCGCGAGGCCTCGTGCTCGCTGTCGGAGCCGCGCCGCGAGCACAGCGAGTCGATCTCGTCGATGAAGATCGTGCTCGGCGCGTAGAACCGCGCCTAAGGACATCACGCTTATAGTCGCTACTCGCTACTCGCTGCCCACTACCCACTCGGGAATACTATATACTTCTAAAGTCTATTCCACCCATAAGAGGATAAAAGATCAATATAATCAAGAATTAGAACGAAAATTTACATCGAATTGCCGCGATATCATAGAGAGGTTGTATAATCTATGAACTTGGACGATACTGTTTTCAGAACTTTGGAAACAAAATAAAAGTGGACATAAGTTATTATGTGGAATAGTGTTGCAAAAATGAAAATACATTAACCAAGAACTTTGAACAATATACCGAGCTGAGTTATTAGCAATATTTTTATCTCGGTATTGAGTCATTAAGACTATCATGTAACCTAAAATGAACTAAGTTGACTATACTAAACAACTTGCTAAGCTTAAGTTTATATTGGTAGATTTTATGGATATTTTTTTATTCATTACCAAATTCAATTTACAGAATAAGCGCAAGGGTATACGCGTTTTTTTGTTATATTTGAATTTTACTTTTAAATGATAGATATTATTTGGCTCACCATTTCGAACAGCAACCTGACCAGCTTCTCCGACTCCCCGCGGTACTTGGACGTGAGCGTGGACGAGGACACGTTGAAGAAAGTGGTTCCGCACTCCGTGGCAACGGCTTTGGCCAGCATTGTCTTCCCTGTACCCGGTGGACCCACCATGAGCACTCCTTTCCACGGACGACGAATACCCTGACCAAAAAAAAATGACATTTATGTATCTATTAAAACAAAAATTGAAGCAACGTGGACTGACAACAGAAATGACATATTTAATATATGTGATTTCTGTTAAAGAGTTCTAAAAATCATTATGAAAATATAAATTATGTTACTCAAGTTTCTTACTTATGATCAATGCAGGTGAGTTAAATAATTAAAATAAATAAATTTAACTGTACTTTATCCTGGGAGGTTCTATTGAATTAAAAATAAATTGAAAATGTTATTCGTCATTTAAAAGGATTTAAATGTACATTTAGCATGTCAAACATATGTTATCATAATTATGTTTTTTGGAATGACATTTGTCGAAAAGACATATTTTATTTTCTGATGTTTACTAAAAATTATTCATATAATATAGTTCAGTTTCCATAAGGGGGGGGGGGGATTGAAATGAATATAAATATATATATATTATAAATATTGTTAAAAAACAATTACAGATCAATCAGATTCATTAACCATGATATGCTCTGATATATGACATGCGACTTTCCTATTCTTATTTATTCATCTCAGCTATAAAAAAAATATATATTTTATTTAAGTTAAGTTTTTAAGTTTCAAAGTAACAGCCTGTATAAATGTTGTACTGCTGGGCTAAGGCCTCCTTTCCCTTTTGAGGAGAAGGTTGGTTACTCTGCCACTCCAATTCGGATTCCTGAATACACATGTATTCAGCGTTTCATTTCAAAATTTCATTGAAATTGACTAGTCCATCTCGGCTCTTTCTAAAGATACATATGATAAAGATAAGAACTTCCAAGTCAAGTTTATTTAGTAAACCTCTCATAAATAAATAGTCAAGAAACCGCTAAGTAAATATAAATTAAGTTAGTACAAGTATCCAAACACATTTTTCATCTATATAAACTAACCTTAAAAAAGTCTGGCATCCACATGGGCAAGACCACAGCTTCCTCTAGTAACCTCTTCGCCTCTGTAAGGTCGGCGATATCGTCCCATCGAATGTTCGGATTCTTCTGGACGATGTCTCGTTCTGAGGATTGTATAGATTGGAATATCAAATATTTATCAAACACTAATAGTTATAGGTATTATGTACTTTAATTTGTATAAAAGAGTAATTACTGAGTTTATTGTTGTAGGAGTACTTGTAATATATATAGTATATATACATCGTTTTTTTAAATATAAAACTATAAAAACAAGTTCTAACAAATTACACAGTTAGTTTCGAAAGTAAGAAAGAAGACAAACAGTCGCGTCGTTGGTTTGTTTGTTTTAAACTTAGCTGCACCGAAGACTTGCACGCTCGGTATTAGCTCTATGTCTCTCTCGGTAAAACTAAAATTATATATATACACTTATATTAAGCTTTATTTATATAAGAATTATTAACATTAAGATCTTTTAACTGTATTAAGGCAGATTTTTTTATGATGTAAGGTTTGAAAGTTAAAAATGTGATTAAGACGAGCGTTACATTTCATAAATCGAATTTTAGTAAACTTATAGAGAACGTATAAAAATGAAACTTCTTAACTTATTAAAAACTAAAAAGTAGAAGTAAAACATTTATAAAAAAAAAATCAAATTAAGCTTTTTTCAATTAGATATAGTATTTTTCAATCTTGTACGCAAATCTACACTTGAATGATACCGTTGACAAAACAAAATTAATATCATAATAATGTTACAGAGTCTAAAATCCAAAGTAAATAGTGTATTGTCCGAGAAATCAAAATGTAAAATAGAATAGTTTATAGCTATACAAACATTTCTATTCAAACACTACAGAAGAGAAAACATAAAATACTTGCTACGGTGTTCGTACCATCACTTGACACGTCACGCCCACAACAACGTAAACACTGTGGTACTTTCGTTCAACTAGGATGTGAAATTCGGTGGGTGGTTTAAATAAACTATTCTAAATATATTTTCGTCAAATAAATATACTTAACACTACTTAACACATAATATAAGAAAAATTACACCATTTATGAAATGGTAATGAAACAATACATGTATATAAAAAGATTATACAATTGTCTCACGCACACACAGTCACAGACACCCTTTAAGCACGAGCGTCACACTTACAAATGCGTGCCGATAATTTAAACGTAACGGGGCCCGCCTTCGAGATTGAACAGATCTATAACTATGGCACTATCAAAATAAATATTCGAACCGTTTATTCATAAATGATGGACAATCAGTTGAATTAGAATACGAATATTTGTCTTCAAAGCGTACTGTCTTATTTAATACAGTTATATATAGTCTTTTTCCAACCAATACAATACTCTTAACACGACCTATAACTATCGGAACGAGAGCTGTAAAGCTTTTCTCTTTCTCTATTAAACTGCAGAATACTGTCGTGAAATGTTGGAAAGTTTGCGACGTTCATTGTAAAAATTTAAATTTTCAAAAGGATGAAATACACGGTATATATATAAACATAAGTCGGTTTTCAACTTTTCAAAAGCGAGTTAAGTAGTTATTATAGAATATTACTGTTGACTAGAGTAACGTTATTCTCGAATTGTAAACCAGGTCTCGACCACAAATCAAAGACTCACCTAACATATCCACCAGGTCGCCATCAACAGCCGAAGGTGGTTCGAATCTCCGCTCCTCCTCCTTGTGCTTCTCGTCGTCCGTGTCTCCGTTATTGTTGTCTCTGTCTTGCTTATCCTTTGCATTGCTGTTCTCTTTGTTACTCGTGTCCTTGGCTTTAGCTGAAGAAAGATTTTGATATTTAACTAATTACATTAATTATTAAAAACATTACACACATCGAGACGAGTGATTCTCTTATTTATTTAGTAGGATTCGATTCCAACCCTAGTATTTCGTGATTATATGAGTTGAACAAAGAAAAAATGGCGTCGTGCGTGTTTCTGCAATTATATTATAATTAACACCATACAACCAACACCAACCTATTACACACCATAAAAGCGACGGGAACATGAATAGTATCAATTAAAATTTAATGTCATTAGTTACTGTGGGTTCGACTGTCACAGTTTTATTATATTGTTACTTGCGTATATGATACGATACGTTTACGCCTAATATAAATTATAATTACGTTTTGCTTAAACACAACGCGTATGCATAGAAAAAATATTCGTTATTTTTCGTCAATTTTTAATTTCTTTGTAAAGTTACATTATGCAAAGAAAAAGCTATCATAATGATATATGCTATAACAATATTTTTATATATGTACTACATATAAGTACGTGTATTTGTGATTAAATATTTATATGTATGTTTATGGCAGAAACGTCTACACAGATTATGTTATTAAAATCTCTCTGATTAAGTTGTCCGGAAGAGTAATGTATACGTGTATTACGGCTTAGTCGCTTAACTGAATTTTAACACTTGACGATCAACCCTTAACACACGAGCGAAGCCGCGCTCGTGAATAATAATAATAGTGTGGAGCCTAGATGGCCCGGCGGTTAAAACCCGGGCTGGTAACACTGAATTTTCATTTGCTTAACTTGTATTTACATTTAGTATTGTGCTACTATGTAAGTGGTAAAGAGTAACTACTGAGTTTCTTGCCGGTTTTTAATCTAGATTTCCAGTCAGTAGTAACTTTACTTTTAAGACAGATGTTGGAAATGCTTCAAAAGTGCTTGTAAAAGCTTGATTGAAAGTATATTTTGATTACGATGATTGATATGGCAGTGAAGGAAAACATCGTGAGGTAACCTCATGTGTTGGATGAGAAAAATCCGCATCAGAGTAGCGCCGAATAAACTCCTAACCGAACCGGAAATATGTTCGTATTTATCTCTCTTCATACTGTAAAACAAAGTCGCTTCTCGCCGTCTGTACGCTAAGAACTTAACATACGCAACGGATTCTAATGCGGTTTTCATCAATAGACAGAGCGAATCAAGAGGAAGGTTTATTTACATGCATGTTCTAGTAGAGAAAAGCCGAGAATTTCGAAACACCTAGCCAGTACAAAACAAGATTTTTTTTTAATGTTCGTACTTCGATCTAAAAGTTGCCAGTTATAAACAAAGCGACATCATTAATTATTCAACGAAAGAGATAAAAAGACATTGAATCGATAAAATAAGGTAAAATACGTCAAACATTATATCATATATTTTTTTTGTAACGCGATGATAAATTAATTAAACTTATCAACAGATATAAATAGATAAGTAAATATCTCAAGTAGATGTGAAATGAAAAGTCAAGGTCGAAAAAACCGTATCTAAATCCATCCCCCCACCAATTAGATAATAATCAGTGTATCGATTATTCCGAAAAAAATTACAAAATTGTAGTCAAATTTCATCTCTATTGTTCTTAAATGATTATCAATCATCTCACGGTTACAGTCAAATGTCCCACTACTGGACTAATACCTGTATTGAGGGGAGTGATTTTCTAGCCGGTTCGACTGTAAGATTCTACATTCTGTAATTGTGATTAATCTTTATGCCTACATGACGATTTCAAAGATTAGTTGATACGTTTTATTTTATTATATTTTCTTACTATAGTTCATATATAAATATTGTATGTTATCCGCCAACGGAAATAGAGTGACAAAATGACGGTTAAAAAAAAGTATAATTTGAATAATACACTCACAAAATTTGTTAGAATTATGATTACATTTTACAAAATTAATGAAGTCAGATGACGATCTACGATGTGTCACTTGTATAGAGTGACTCATACGCTCTTCAAACCGGAATAAAACAAATTAATTAATTTCTGACGGTCTTGTACAGTAGATATGCTACCCAGCTTAGGCGGGCCTGCATAGAGACCTACCACCGGTATATGGTTTATACTAAGCTTAGTATTTTTAAATGTAGATTGATGGTAAGCCATTTCATTAGCTTATATTTTTTGTTTCTTGATGTATAAAATTGTTTCTCTTGTTTCACTAAATTTGGATTTACGAGGCAGCTTTGAAAAAATAGTTTTGCATTTCATAAACCTACTCTTGGAAAAGATTATAAGGCTTTTTAATATCATATTAAGGCCAACGGGGGCGGAGCTAGGACATCCTACGCGGGTAGAACATACTATGAATATATCAGGAACTAGTTATCGCCCCTCAGCTTCGCCCGCGTCTCAGAGTTTTGTCGTCAGGGATAAGATAAAAAATAACCTACGTTGCTTGGCTTACTTAAAACCTAATTTCATCAAATTCGGTTCAGTAGTTTCGCCATGAAAAACAACAGACAAGAGTTACTTTCGCATTTATAATATTTTATAATAGTTATACGAAACGTATTTTAAGTGTTAATAAGTACATTACGTTTTACAATAATGTCACGCGTAAGCCCTATGCTTATCTTGGCGTGAGTTCGCGCGTATGTTATTACAAACATAATAAGACGTCGTCGTTTAGAGTTATGACTTCATTTCGAAATGTCATTCATACGGTCACACCCAACCGAATTATCTAGTAATGACTTCCTAACGTGCCTACTATCTACGAATTTATCGATGTATGACGAACTTTATATAAAGTATACAAATCGTATTTAAAGGTAACTTATTATGGATGTTAAGTATAATAAATTTGTTTATATCGACTTTTATGTGTTTACAATATCTTTAGTTATTAATACGTGAACAGCGAAATTGGTTGTTAAAATCTTTAGTACTTATTTATGACACACAAAAACAACTTAACTCCAATTTCGAACAATTCATAGCGACTTTTTTATACATATTTCGTTAATACTAAACTTAGATCCCACTATTAATTATAATGTTTCCAAAATAAGTAAATAAATAAATTCTTTGGAAACGACAGACGTAAAGCATAATTAGGGTACATTTTAATAACTTTCAGAATAAACCGTTATAAAAATTATACGAACAGGTTTAAGTGCGTTGTTACGTATAAAATAAAAATAAAAAGTGTATCAGCAGGGCTATTCTGTAAGAACTCACTTTGTATCTCACTCGTGAAGGTTGAAAACTGACATTTAAGTCGGTTCGTATCACTATAATTCAAATGTTCTTTCATCCATCATCATCCTCCTGCCCTTATCCCAATTTTACTTGGGGTCGGCGCAGCATTTCTTCTTCTTGCATACTTCTCTGTCGGACGTCATCTCATAAGTAACATTATCTCTAACCATATCGTCTTTCACAATCCATCCATCGTTTCTTGGGTCCCCTACCTCTATGTCCATCCACATCCATTCTCAAAACCTTTATCACAACATGGTCCTCATTCCTCCGCATAACATGCCCTCATCAAGACAGCCGGTTTCCAGACGGCTAAAACTACATAAATGTTAAATTTTTTATAGTCAATGTCGCATATTCTCTATCATATCGCGATCGTGTTCTGCGGTGAGTTTCGAGTTCGTTATTACAGAATAGCCTTTCGTATACGAGTTCTTGCCCTAAACTTGTTTTCGCGTTTTATAGTGTCGTTAACATTAGGTTTCAGTTGCATTTTTTAAGGATTATTATTTGAATATTTTTATCAGTGATAAGTATTATTTAAATATTACGCCGTAGTCGTATGAATTTAAATTAATGTGTTTGATGGTACTTTTATGGATAGATTACGTGTAAAATAAAATAAATCTACGTATAATCAATTGTTAATTAAAACACGAAGAAACTAAGTAATTGTGACTGAGATATTTGGCTTAAATTCTAAAAAGATAGAGACTCCATAGATAAACACTCGTATGGGTAGTTCTTATCAAGAAAGAAGGCCAAGTAGTGGCACAATACCGTCCAATGGAAAGCAGCCTTTTTAAATTCACGTCATCAAATACTCCTGAGTTATTAATGAACTAAGGACAATAACTGCAGGAAGTGACCTAAATATGTATGTACTTACAAGAGAAATAAACAGATTGACGTACATTGTTGTCATTACGACGACCTCCGTGGTCGACAATTGTATACACCGGTTTTCATGGGTACGCCACTCCGAGGTCCCAGGTTCGATTCCCGGCCGAATCGGTTTAGAAAAAGTTCATTAGTTTTGTATGTTGTCTTGGGTCTGGGTGTTTGTGGTACCGTCGTTACTTCTGATTTTTCATAACACAAGTGCTTTAGCTTCTTACATTGGGATCAGAGTAATGTATGTGATGTTGTCCTATATTTATTTATTTATTACAGTATCCCAAACAGACCGTTTTGGAGGCAAAGTTACTCGCTAGCACTAGGTTCCCAGGTATAACATTACAAAGCTGAAGAGTTTGTTTTTTTGAATGCGATAATCATGAACTACTAGTTGGGTTTGAAAACATATTTCAATGTAGCGTACGTCTATTAGAGACGGAACAGACATGAAAAATGTCGCAAAAATGAAACAAAATTTCGCAAAAATCATGTATGTCAGAATATGTTTATATAGCCGAGCGAAACCGGGACGAGCAACTAGTTGACTTATATTATGTCATATTGATCTATTCATGTTTATATGTTGTATGTTTTCGTTATATTATGTGAAGATTTGTATATATAAACAGACCAAACTTTTGATGACTGATTTGGATTTTTACAGTGTGGCGATAGCTTTAAAGACGACTCCGGCGGGCGCTAAGGCTGCGCTTGATTGAACAAACGTGTTCCATCAATTAATTTTCCGATTTTAGTGACTCTTTTGTTTTAAATTAGGTACAATCGAACTCATAAGTTTTAATACATAACAGTTTTGACAAGATATTATCTCTATTCATTAACATTAACCAACCATATTTGACAAATTTATCACAAGTTTCAAATGTAAGTTTTGACTCTACGTTAATTATTGTTTTTTTTATACGACAAATGGGCCAACTGTTGTTAAGTGGTTACCAACGCTCACATACATTGGCGCGGTTAGATATATTAACCATTCCTTACATCGCTAATGCTCCGTTAAACTGGCTCACTTACCCTTCAAACTAATCACTGTTTGACGGTAGAATATACTTATTTGGTGATGCCTAAACAAAAGGGCTAGCAATAAGCCCTACCACCCGGTGAAGTGTAGCTATATATAAATGCTTTTATAAGTCGAATGCTAAGACTATATCTATAGCTGATTGCAGTATGACTATAATACGTGAACTGGTTCTCTCACCGCTGTGCCCTTTGCTCGTGTTTATCCGAGGATTCCTGACGTCTGACGTCTTACGTTGTGATGTGGTCGCGTTGCGAGGGCCGGTCGTCTTCTTGTTGTCCGCTGTTCGGTTGTTACGGGGATTGTTCCTTGCCGATTTCATTGCTGGATGTCCTCTAAACAACGGAAGTTTATTATGAATATTCTGGAAACATCAATACCATCCGAAGATTAACACATGGCACTTTTCATAATGTCCTCGGTATTCTTCCGTTGGGCTTTAAAAACGATATCGCACACCTTTACTTCAAAATTGAATTGACATTAATAAAGGTTTTTTTTTTTTTAATATATCAATGAGGCTAACTGTACGTGCTACTTTAATAAAAAAAGTTGACCGTAGCCGGCACTGAACTTGCGTCGGTAGTTGTTTCATCCATATACGTATTGTGAATCTAGACATCGATCTGAGAAACTAGTTTAAGTTATTTTCTTGAGGAGAAATTTAAGTAAGCTAACATTACTTAGGGCTATGATGTCATAGAAAGTAACATTATAACCAAAAAAGGCCTTTTTTTTTTAATTCATATAAGCTAGTAAAACTGTAAATTCGAGGTAAACATATATTCGATAATTTTTAACGTTTCAATTAAAAAAAAATCGTTTCATATTTAAAACTTTATAATTGTAAGGAGCATTCATAATGAACTAACTTGTGTTCGACGCTGGTAGGCGAGGGCCAGGCTGTGGGGTCGCGGTCGGGCGGCGGAGGCCAGATATCCGGATCTATCTCATGCGGCGCTGGGCCCCACATTTGATCGCGGGTTGGCAGATCTTCAAAAGCTGAAAGAAAATACATCGTTAACTTCATTTATCTGAGAATAATCTAATTTAAAATTAGAACAAACTTTACTTTAGTTAATTAGTACGAACCACTCTGTATTAAATGTAAAATTATCACCGGTTCGGAGCGTAAATTCTACCTAGAAGTACGGGTATGTAATTCAGTAGTATTTTTTTACATAGTGAAATAAAAAGTTCTCATATACTATCCTCATAATAAAACAGTTGAACAGAATAACCCCATGAACAACACGTTAATCTTAATTGAAAATCACTCGTTAAAATCTGGATAAACACAGCCGAGATTTCCCATATTGAATATGCGTTTACAATATTTTTTTTGCTTAAGAGGGAACGAAATCATATGGAAAAACTGCACGTTTCGAACGATATTCAGCGACATTTACATGCACACCGCACGAAACTGAGAGGATTAACTCTTGACATATTTACCCAACGGAACATTTCCCAAGACAAATCAGACCAAGGAAAACAACATACTATTTTGTATGGAATATTCGCATTAAACATGACATAGTTGTGTTATCGCTTTTCATTGATAAATTCTTCAACCAAAATTGAATTTCCGAACTCTAACGGAAGTATATTATAAATTATATTACATTCAATATAAAATATGAATAATTCGTATCGATGGAAATAAATTACAAATGTCAACCAGTTTTTCAACTTCTTATGAAATCGCTGTTGCCGCTAATAGAGATTTGGTTACTAGAATACACTAATTACCTTCAATTCAACTTTCACTTATCCATATAAACTGCAGGACAAGATTCTCAGATCATTTTTAAATTATCTTTCATTAACATTTGCTAAGTTAGATTTATAATGATAGACTGAATCACAAACAATACATCACGACAGAATTATTATTCAATTTAATTAACGAACAACTTTTTTATTTTTCTTCTCTCTTCAAACCAAGGTACAATATTATGGGGTATTTTTTACTTGAGAAAATTAAATGAATACCTGTATGTACGCGTAGTATTAATGCCTGTTTCTTAATACCAATCTTGTATTAAGAACACACATTTCAACTAAGTATTATAGTCTCAATCGATCGAATAGTATACAGGTCGACAAGCGATGTAAACATCGCCAGATCTTAACCCCTTAACCTACTATTGTAGTTTCTTAGCATAAATTAGACTCTAATTATCAAAGTAAAATAGGGGTCTAATTTATGTAAAGCTATGAAGATATGGTTGCTTATATGGTTTCATAGTAACTATAAATTATTTAAACGCCTCTTACGCAAACATTAAAGGAGCAGAAAATAACACACTAACAGGCTTTTTTAGTTAAAGCGATTCTTTAAAAATAATTAAAACGGCACCTAGAACGCAAAATTAGGCCGAGTCCAAATTAAAAACTTGTTCAAACCGAGGGCTGGTACCAACGCGTGTCCGAGTACAACGACTATCGTGTTGACTCACCAAATTACTCGAAACATTATCCCGATAGCTGCTCTAAAAAATGCATGTAAATACCGTGCACCGGATGAACGCCACCTTAAAGGGATATCTCAGGTCTTTAGATTTCTTCACGACATACCACGTCGCATCCTTTAATTAACTTTAATGGCGTCCTTAGGTGTTGATTCATGAGATCACTTAGGGTAGGCACTTAGTCCGTTTTTATTCCTGACCAAATATTTTTATTCCGTTTAACTTCGTCATAACTGCCTTTTTTAGTTAGTGTCGTAAAGTATTTTCCGATTCTGATTAAGTTATTAGCTATAGTAAATATATTTTTTGTGTTTACTTTTGTTTTTTTCTCTGATTATAAAATATCTTAAAATTAACTTTACATGTGTAGAAATTTGACACTCACAGCTTATTCCAAAGCTTACCTACTTTAAGCATTCGTAAGACTGTCAAAATTTTGTTAGGATTTATTTATTCAAATTTATATTTAAACTTATGGTAATTGATAATACAAAACGTTAGCGATTTAATAGACCCCTAACACCACCTATTACCTACGCAATTATGATTATAAAACTTTTTACATTTATGAACGATAAATGTACCTTTATAAATAATAAAACAAACAAGTTTCCAAAACGAGAACAATATTGTTATTCCTATTTGTTTCTATCTTAATACCTCTATAAATACAGCAAATATCCCACGGTACCATTTAACTCCACGGCAACCATTAAAGTTATTTAATTAAAATCGGTTAAACGTATACAAAGTTATAACAACGTAAAGATTAATGATATCTGCTTACGGCTATTTTAAAATAAAAACTATTTCCACAAATTAAAATTCCCCGGGATAAAATACCAAGCGTTATTTTGCTTCCGTTAATATTCCAAAGATTTTTATTTCATAGATGCAAATTTTGCACTATATCTTTAGTTGGATATAAATTTATAATAATAATTATCACAGTTACGTGATCTCGTATAATATTTAGGATGGTCTGCGTTGACCTCAGCACATCTCGTGGAAGGTTAAGAGGAGAAATGAGCTAACTTGTTTGGAACATTTTTGTGGTTACATAAGTAATAAAAATAGGGATGAGAAATAAAACCTCAGCTTTAATAAATGTTTATGGATATACAAATTATTCAAACAATAAAATTAAGACAAAAACTGCTTCTCATATACAGGTATTTAAATTAATAAAGATAAAATATTACAACGATTTATTTTCTTGCTTAGAAAATGTATTAAAATAATGACTAGTACGTGAGCGCTGCTTGGCGTGGCTTTAAAGAGCACTTCTTCATTATGCAAAGCGCTATGAGATTTAAGGTCACCGTTTTAATTAATACGGTGTAGAATCTAAGTAAGTATACTTATGTATATAACGAAGTTAAATGAGGACCATCGTCATTAGATTTACAATTAGATTGATGAGGCATTGTAACAATTCCAATATATTTTCTTTATTTTTATATTTTGAATTAATTCATTTTCCTATGACGGCTGTCAACCCGTGACCGACGCTAATCCCGTCGCTGCCGCTCACTATCTATTAAGCTCCCGCGTACTAAAGTTATAGATATTGTCCTTCTATTGAGTGTCAATCAAAGCAATAGATGGTGTATGCGACATAAATAATATATATATATATATATATTTTACCCATAGATATATTGCTACGGTCCAGTACAATATCTAATGAGTTAGCCGTACCTGACCAGACGGGCTTGCACAAAGCTCACCACCGATTAACTAATAGTTAACTGCATTCAGATCCTGAGGACCTGGGTTTCATTTCTAAATCGGGTTAATTAATGTTACGATTTGCCTTACAAGCAAGTCAGGAAAGCTATTGGTGTGCACTCAAAGCCTTGGTTGATTCTGCAATCCACTCCTTTAATAGCATATTGAGAATTGTACATTTTTAATCTTTGCGCTTTGTATATTTACTAAACAATTCTGCCTGGAAACAGGTAGACGAATAAAACGAAGACACGCGAAACAGGCAGTTAGCTAATAACTACGACAGGTGTCACTATGTCGAAACGTAGGGCAAAAAATTGTAAAAGGTATAATCACGGTCAAATTCCAAATATATAAGATAAAAATCTATATTGACTATTGTCATTCGAACCAATAAATATATAAGAATGTCCTTTCAGACTGTACCGATAAAATGACCGGTCGAGTATGAGAAAATTGCCGCATCGAATCTCCGCAATAGTGTAGCCGCAGCATCTCAAGTCAATCTTGATAAGTGCTTGCACTTCGCCGTGAAGATTGGAAATTCATTCCCGTCTTCATATCGAATGCCCGAGTACTGTTTTATTAATAATTATGTGTCTATGGTGTTCATAGAGGTGACAGGCATCACGTAGAGTACCTAGTTGTTGTGTTAAGACTTCAAGTTGAATCTATATTTATAAATAGATTCAACGAAAATTTTTAATAAAAAAAAAATACGTCAAACATTCAAAAGTATCTACTTTCAGGACCAGATTTAAAAGACCAAATATTATTTAATCAAGTCGCCTTGATAAATGTTATTAGTTTTTCTTTAAATTAATCAAATGAAGGTACAAAATATATTTGATTAGTAATCGTTTAAGAATTTTTCTCTTTGATGGATCGTGTGTAATATATTTTCTTGTTGCAGCCTGAGGGTTAGAGCTCCTACCGGTTTCACGAAATTTAATAAAAACATAATTGAACTAAGGCGAATAGTCTAATAACAATAAACGTTACTACAAATCTTAAGACAAATATCGAATAAAGCTGAACAAATTACAATTAAACTATTACTATCTTATCATTAAAACAAATAGGACTTTGTATAAACGCTTCTAGAAAACACATGGTAAATAACGCTAAGGGAAATCGAAGCAAATAAGAAATACCAGCATTTAAAGTTATTTACATACAGCCATAAATCAAATCAGATTATATATTTACTTGATACATGCGTTCAAATATTATTACGATTAGAATATTTAAAAACAAAAGCTATGTTTCAAAGTTAAGTTTGTTTTGTAACTAATCTTTAGGTTCGAACATCGTTCATTCGATTTTATGTTGAATTTTTTTTTTGTGGGACTATCGTGTTTGACATTTAGAATAGAACTACGTCAGAAGGCTTCTGGCATAGTTCCATCAACACACAAGTCGCGCGCCATATAGGATAATTATTTACGCAAAATTATAAAGACGCTCTATTAAGGTCCATTTTATATTCTATTATTACTGAGGTTGTCACTTTAAATTTAATTTATAATTCGATTTTCTCTCTCGTTTTTGTGTCCATATTACCAGTAAATGTGTTATTTAATTGAAAATATGATTCTTATTTCATGTATAATTTACTATGAACACGGCATAGATTTTTTTTTGTCGACTATTACTGTGATTCGATTCCGCTATTCTTTAATGCATGCACTTGCATTCTTTTGACACACACATTTTATTTATGCTGAGCTAGTTCATTTCTCACAAAACATGTTACGTTAAATTGACTTTGTATTGTGTGACTTTTATTTAGTTTTGTAGTGTGTGGCAATAACATGTTACTGACTAAAGCTTCTACATATTAAAATTATAAACAAACAGTATGTCGGACATATATAACCATTCATGTTTTAAACAAAAAATTAATTAATGTTAATTAATGTTGTTAAGTGCTGCGACTATTTACATCGAATATCTCTTACTGTTCCTCGCAAACATCCCCGAAGTTACTTAACAAAAATATTCCATACTCCTATCACGAAAACTCATCTTGGAAAACTGGCTCCGATAGTGCGCATATGTGCTCAACATAATGAATTGACAAAAGTTATACATGGCATTGACATCTTTCATGATAGCTTCATTACTTTTAAAAAAAAGCTCATGGATTACTTCTTGTCAGTTAAATAGTGCGTTAAATTCCTTGTTTTTTGTTTTCTTCTTTTTTTTTTGTTTTTCTTTTATAATATGTAGTTATTGTGTTTGTAAACGACGATAAAATAGGCCAATAATCTTTTTTTAAAATTGTATAATATATTTTAGTTTCAACTTAATTTAAACTTTATTTTACATGTTGACTCCATACACTGTGAATTTTATGTACACTTGTAATCGATGTACATATCAGAAGTTGATTTTCTTTTTTTGGATGTTGTGTAAACCATCAATTAATATGTATATTGTTAGTGTACTTATTAAATAAAATAAAATAAAAAAACATAACTGTAAATACTGCTAATAGTTGACACAAGGACGTAAAGGTTAAAACAGTGAAAAATTAACAACACAACCTGAAGAGCAGAATACACCGAACTCATATTCAAAACTAGTCCTTAACCCCATAGAAACAGAGATTATAATGAAAAGAAAAAAATAGAAGACATGTATATATATAGTTATAATAACTCATAAATCAAATATACAAGGAAAAGCAGGCTTTAGTTGTATACTAATAGAGGTTATAGTTCACAGAAGAGTAGATTATTTCTGTAGGAGTATGGACTATCGCAGAACATGCAGATTGGAAAGTAGTTTTATCAGATCGCCACGCTCGATTACGAGCATCGAGGCCTCACTTCGTACTCGTATCTAAGGCGGTATGTTTGGTTTATTCTTGATAACAGAGCATTGAAACCAAAGGCGTTTACCGGTAGAATATCAGCTAGTGCTAAAGCAGATGTAAGAAAAGAAATGCCGACTGATACTAGTCAAGTTAGTGAGAAACTTATAAAATATTCGATCATATAAAATGTTCATTACGTCACAGAAAAAAATAGCTCCAAAATAAATATCAAAAATATACTTTATTTAATCACGTAGATTTCATTTTACAATAGCATTCATACGAAAAGCTACTACTAGTAGGGGAGTAGTGAATGTAGTTTCTACTGAAAATAAATAGCGAGCAAATCAGTTGTTGTTCTTATAAATTTATACGTATTAATCATATTTACATTAAAATTTTGTATCTTGCATAAAAATCAACGAATAGTAACTCCTGTATTATTACAAAAGTATCTAGAAATGTTGTAATTTCATAGTCTTCTTTTCATTACCTAATAGTAGCAAAATTATCTGCATTTCTGGAAGAACCCACTCCGTATCTCAACAATGGATGGAAACCTTAAATTTTTAATATCATTGTCGCTTATAATACCTACTGGTGGACTTACTACGATCGTATTTTGCGGTGAGTTTTAAGTTTGTTCTTGCAGAATACAGTAGCCATTCGTTATAAATGTATAGATACGTTCAACATATAAAGCAAGACGCTAACGCAAACATACCTTCATACGGCATGCCCGCATAGTTACCGCAGTATATTCATAATATTCATTAGCTAAGTTCAAAAGCTTGTAAAAAGAATTAAACATTTACTATCTGCACTGCGTAATTTATTTTAAATTTAAATCACTATAACTCAAACACATATAAACTACATTTATTTATATTTCATTTTAAAGCATGTCCTTGAAGATCAACGACATATTGTACATCTAACATGGTTGAGAGAGTACTCGTCTCTGCAACTACATACCGGTTCGATTTGGAATACCCATTGTTGCGTTCGATAGTCCCTTTATTGAGGCATGTTTTGGGGGTATATTACTTATCCTTACGACTTTTAGGAGTGGAGCAGTAATCATAAATGTCATACAACATTGCACAGCGCGGCTACTAATTAATTAGGGTCAATTAGATAAGACTGTACTTGTATTTTATGTTTGTTGTAGTTGCAGTTTTCATTACAATCGTTTGTAGCGATTCAGATATACGATACAGATAATGGCCATACGTCCACGTATCTAAGGACTTGAACCTATTTACGATTTTCAAATATCGATCATCACTCTTGATCGATAGCGTTATTGGTATCACTTGGTAAGATTCTTTGCAAGCCCAAACAGACATTATTAAAAAAAAAATAAAGATTTTAGAACCTATGAGGCGCGAGTCGATGATGATAGAATAGAAAAAACTTATATTAAATAAATAAAAGGCCCGCTGAGTTCTCAAGTGTGAGAAATATTCTTTCCGAACCAGTGTTACATTGTTTTTGACAATCAATAAGTATATTAAATATCTCTATATTGGAATAAAGAATTGTGGAAATGATTAATATTTTTATTGACACTACCAATATCTATGGGGGTTGATGACTTTTTACCATCAGCTAACCTCAGCTCAACTATTTTAAACGATAAATAAAATTTTAATAATCTGTATACAAATTAAAAAGCAATGACCCAAATAACGAAAGCAAAACATTAATAAAACATTATACAAGTGGGTGTTAATAAAATACGTCAGAGTTTAACGAGTTACGATCACAATCGCAACCAGCCCTAGAATGGAAACCATCGTTTTGGCTAACAATTGTTCCGCGCTGTAGTTGAATGTGTTAAGTCCGATTGTTCGCTGTACCGAGGTTGAGTTCTTTGCATTAATTATATCCCACTGAGAATTTCACAGAATAAACTATTATGTTTTAGACGAACGGGTAATAAAAATCGTCCTTTTAAAAGTATTTAGAGGTCTCTCTTAAAGGTGTAAGGAATTTTTGTTTTCTATATGCGTTCGAGATGGATGTTATATTTTTTTATTGACCAATCAAAGATGGTTTTTCTTTCGATGTGAAAAGGTTATTTATTTATAATATTTCATTAGATAAATACTTTTAGAAAAATAAATCGAACACTCCTGTTTACAACTAATGTTTACAACAACATTAGAAGTACTACTCGTTTTTGGACCATTGTAACCGGTTTTATATGAATTGCAAGGGTCATGAATTCGACGCGTATCATTAATGACGATGATTATCACCATATTTTTCTAACGATCACTTTTTAAAAAAAAAAAGCTTGTTATCAAATCGTTCTGTTAGACATTAAGTAGGATTCAACATAAGCGGCATTGATTGATCGCAATATAAGGAATTTATGATAAGACGAAATAATCATTCAAACTAATGACACTCACCAGTGGTCAGTGGTGTGATGGCCTTCTCGCCTTCATGCTGGAACATCTGTAGGGTCGCTACTGTCGCTTTCAACTGTTCGTATTCCCGCGCCATCTGCTTTTGAACCTGTTATCAAAAATCTCGATTATTAGACGTCATTAGTAAATCCTAAGCAATTTCGAATCCAGAGGATATCACTGAGTAATACGCGCTTGAGTTTTAATTAAAGGAAGTGTGCAAGCTGCACTTTTCTGCCACGTGTTGAGCAGAATAGTGGGGTAAACTTCAAGGTTTCGCCTTGACGGAGCTGAAGAGGTCTTTGTCCAATAGAAGGACATTTTAAAGCAATTGTTACATTAGTTTTATTAGCAGCCCGTAAATGTCCCACTGCTGGGATAAAGGCCTCCTCTCCTTTGAGGAGAAGGTTTGGAGCATATTCCACCACGCTGCTCCAATGCGGGTAGGCGGAATACACATGTGGCAGAATTCCGTTGAAATTAGACACATGCAGGTTTCCTCACGATGTTTTCCTTCACCGCCGAGCACGAGATGAATTATAAACACAAATTAAGCACATGAAATTTCAGTGGTGCCTGCCTGGGTTTGAACCCGAAATCATCGGTTAAGATGCACGCGTTCTAACCACTGGGCCATCTCGACTCCATTCAGTTTAATCCATCCATTACTTTTAAGTGTTGTACAAATCGATATTTTTCCTATTATTATTACGAGCAATGACCGTCAATACACTCGCGTGGACTATGATTAGACAAAGGTGTATTGAATTTTTATTATTCATTGAAATATCCAGCCAGAATTATTTTATAGCATTTTTATTTGTTATAAAAATAAGCAGCATTTTTCATGGAATAAAATAAACTTAAGCAAAACGCACACAATTACACGTACTTATGCATTATAATTATTGTCTTTGCAGTAAATGAGTATTGTATTTTATATAAAACTAATTGAAATAAAATGTACGATGGTTAAAATAAAACTTAATTACAGAAAATTCAATTTCAAAATGATAATTTTAAATATAGAATTGTTTGTTTTATCCATCGGTTTTAAATAGGTTTGATTTTCAGAAATATTTTGCATGAGCATATAATATCTAGGTAGGGATAGATAAAGGCTAGGTTTAATGAGCCTAGGTAGTTGAACGCACGACACTAAATAAACTACACGTTTATGTATACATTCAACGTGGTTAATTTCTTAATATTATATGCTAATTATTTAAGAAGGTCGGTTATGAAAAAGTGAGTCAAGGCCTTATAAAATAAACCATATAAAGAAACAACTGGTTTCTTTGAAATCACTTAATATAAATTATAATTACCGCTTAAATGTCAAAAAAGTCTTTGTAGGTTACATTGTTATAATGAGCGCAATGATTTAAATTATAAAATACCGTCGCTTCTAGAAGTTTAATTTCTTCAAGGTAATTTTCTTTTAAAAACGTAACAACAAAAAGAGTTATATTCTTGAAAATAATATTCAATTAGTCATAGTCACAACAAACCGCGCTTCTGTCGATTGTTGCGCGAATTTCCAGCACATTTCACAGAAAGTACAGTGTCAAATAGCACACAATGGACGACAAGAAACAATGCAGACATGAGTAATTTCCTTGATACACAAAAGCGAAATTTAATATCTCACATGATTAACACAGAAAATAATAATAAAAAAAAAAACACTTCCCACACAGAATGTACAATTCATTCGAGTTGAAACATTAAAATATATAAATATTAAATCTTATTCCGACCGCCTTGACCGAGTTTCTTCAAGAAATTGTTATGTTAAGAGGGTGTTTACTGTTTAATATGCGACGATTAAAACTACCCACATAGTTTGGAACTTTGGTTAAAGATTGACTGCTTCGCTTAAGGCGAGCGTGTAACTAAATTGTTTCGGCGTTGAACGTCGCTGTTCAGTCCCAAACAACAGCACGATTGTATAGTACAGTTCAATTTGTTTCTAGCTATTTAGTTTAGGCTATTATGTTGGTAAAAATGAGTGATTTATTCAAATATTCATGAGACTATAAAAATAATTGAAGTTGATGGAAGATCTTTTCGTTCATTTCGTCTACAAGTTAATTAGGAACGTAACGGAAGTGTTTAAATTAATATAACATATATCAATTTGCACTTAACATTTCTATATATATTTACCAAAAATAGGCACTGAGGTCAATCACAACAGCGACGTCAACTATTACCTAGGCACAGATTATAATATTAATCTATGAAGTGCATATTATTAAATGCACACTGCAAGATAAGATACACCCCCGGACGATACGCGACCGACATAAATTATACAGGTTCAACGACCTAGCCTGCAGACCGACAGCCGAATGCTATCAACATGCGTGACTATACGAACATCCATGACGAACGGACGCCACAATAGAACAAATGCTTGGCGACAATCCAGACACCGAATTAGACTAGGTGACCTAAACTGTGACTCAAAGCCTATCCTTCTGAGCCACCCATTTACCTCTCACAGACATATTTCGTACATAAACACGTACATCATTCGGCATACAAATTAATATGTATATTTATACAAAGCAATAGTTCCCGGATGATAGTTCCGACGAAACAGAGAAACCGAAACAACAACACAGCTAATTTTATTTACGAAACAATATTTATAAACGAAGTCAAAACTACTTGTTATTAAAAGATGTAATGTATTGCGCTTATTCTGAAATAAACTTCGATTTTAAAATCAGTATTAACACTAATCGTTAGTCTCAATCGTATATCATTCACAATAATGGCAAGTGAAGCTAAAGTCGAGTGAACATTGAACACTAAGTGTCATTACTTTAACACTTTACGATAATATGAGCAGATATGGAACTGAAGCAAAACATTTGTGAATATTTACATTTGAGCAGAGAGTTATAAATTTAGTTAGATTTAGACTATATAATAACATCGATCACTTTTCTAATGTTACAGGTCATTGAACCTTTAAACAGACGCAGTGCGTATCATAAAATCCATAATCGGAGTTCGTGATTCAAAACACAAAGAACCATTTCATTTTCTGTCGATACAATAAGTTTGAACGTAAGTTAAGTGAGCCTATTCCAATCACAGAAGTGAAGTCAAATTATAAAAAACTTCGTCAATTCGTTCGTTGATCAAGATTTTGAATAATCTACGGTATTCATATAGAGTCTCGAAAAAATCGCGTTTTGAATGTCGGCGAAGTTGTTATCGGAACTTCGGTGTGTGAATCTATTTAAGTGGAATAGTTTTGTACTATAAATAAAACCATATTAAAATCAAGAACTGTTTGTGTTACTCAATAAGGCAGAGTTATTAGCGAATCGCGTGGAATATGTAAATCAAACGTTTGTTTATCTTTACTCCTACATAGACTGGAATAGGTTACAGAGTAGTTTGTGTCAGAATTTTTTCTTATTTTCGTCGACATATTCCAGTATATCCGTTGAGTATCTTTATTTATGTTGTTACGTTGGTTTCCTCAGGAAATACCACTCCAACATTCCAATGTCAGCCGTAACGAATTAGTATCCCCATAATTATGTTACGTTCGTCCTTCCTTTTAAAACATATCTCTATACTAATCTACACAGATGCGTTATAAAAGAAAGAACAAACGATGCAACCAAAGCGACATTAAACTACAAAAAGCTTGAGACTCACACTAGTCATACTACACTACACTCGTAGTCGGCCACAGCTACTTCTTGATTGAGTAAGCAAAAAAAATACAAAACTAAATAAAGTTTATTGCATAATATGCAATGCATAACGATGTCGTAATAATAGAACAATGGCGAATCTGCTATTAGAGAGTTCACTTATATATATACTACTCAGTACAGTTCAAGTTTTTATAGTTTTTGTGACGTATGTAAGAACTAAACCTATGTGTTTTTAAAGTCAAACCAACTTCGGTAACAAAAATGTTTTCACTCCTATTTGAAACGGAATAGGACCGTACAAATTCATTCAAGAGTGGTGATAGATAGTGCTACCTACCCACCCTACCTAGGCTTGAAAAATGTCCTAGGTAGGTCAAATGTGATGAATTGACAAGTTTAGTTTCAATCTTAATATTTTAAAACAAAGTAATAGAGCGAACAATACAAAATACACTCTCAGTACATACAAAGTATAACCTCACAAGAAAAATGACGTGCGTGAAAATGACGCAAAACACTGCACCGCTGTAAAAAATATCCAATACCATTTAGAAACAGGTTTTGCAACTCAAATAATGTCATAGAGACAATTATATAAATATTTAAAAAAAAGACCACTTACACGACGAGGAAATTCTTTAAAAATATATATTCCTAGACCAATACGGTATACAAATGCGAATAGTTACAATGGACGCATAATAATACGTTATAAGTAATGATCAAACAGGACAGAACATAAAATTTGCATATTTATTGAGAAATAAAATTTACATTCATTCATTAAACAAATGCAATATGTCGTCGGGAATGGTCAAGCTCTTCTGTGAAAACAAAATTGAAACTCATCGCGCAATCACTGAGAAATCGACTCCAGATATGTCAGAAAATGTGCAAAAAATAAACATAGATACGAAATAAGATTTTACAGAATATCACTGCGGAATTGATTACTGATTAGCGCTAAGCCCAGAGAGTCCTGAATCAGCAGTTATTTTAAGAAATGATTAACTGAAGTAATTCTTGAATGATAACTAAGAAAGATATAATTTGTAAAAAAAAGTAGCTATATTTTTTATCATTATTATGTAAATTACTGGAAGATATTGTCCGTATCTATATTTTACGTGACTTGATGATTATAATCTTTGCTTCCTTGGCAAAGATTATATAATCATAAATATTGTATAACATATTGAAGAGGCTCCAACCTTTTTTATGAGGAACTTTTTGGTCTTTTTGGTTTGTTACTTTTTATGTCATAGGTAGGCTGACGATAGCGTGGGCCACTTGATACTAAGTTGTCGCCCCTGCCTAAAGATAGTGGATTCGTAAGAAATTTTAAACATTCCTTACATCAACAGTGCTTCACCAACGTTTGGAACTAAGGTGTTATATCCCTTGTGCCTGATACACTGGGTCACTCAGCCTTGAAATCGGACCACATCAATACTAAGTATTGCTGCTTAATATATTATGAGTGCTACCAAATATATGATGAGTGGGTGGTATCTACCCAGACAGACTTGCACAGAGCACTACCGCCAAGTCAAACGCGCACTGTAATGTCTCTTTTAATCACGAGTCGTACGCCACCCATTGTACGTTGATTAAATTATGCCAGATATCTTCAATGTCCAAAAACAACTTTACTATATAATGATTCAACTCTATCGGATACATTGATGATAAGTAACCGCAGACTACGAACAACATGAAGCATTAATTATAATATATTTACATAATCTGACGTCATTTACGACGCTTAGATTATTAAAGTACAATAAATTATTAAGTTGATCATATGATTAATTTGTGCCTGTTCGAGTGTAAAACATTACGTGATAATATGCAAATTCATGGAAAGAGAAAAATTGCACGCCGATATCGAACACAGCGGACTCATGCAGTAAAAGTATATAATTAATTCATTATATGAGATCATCTTTTCATAGAACAATATTGAAGAGAGTCACGAGTGCAAATTGAAACAATACAATTTCGTTTTCTTTTTCGTCCCGGGGGCATGTCCACGTAGTATACCTTTCGTTCCCGTGGGGGGTGAAAGTCGACTTAAAGGACAATGGGGTTTTTACTAAAACACACACATACAACATAGTATTGTTTGATTACATACTATATTAATAAAAGTATAAACAAAATATAATTTAAAAAAATGTCAGACCTCAAAAAATTGCCTGGTTGTCCGCTTCATATGCAAAATTAACACGTAAGTAATAAGGATGAGACCACCTATGGATCTATACTAAATAAACGAAAATAATAAAAGTTTTAGGCGAATACACATAAATATAAACATATAACATACACTTCCTCCTTTTTTTTGAAGTCCGTTAATGGGCAATGATAAAACTATACTCTTGATTATTTCTTTGATCTTAGAAGTTTATTTGAAGTAAAGAAGAACGAACACGGGTAAAACCATAGTATAGATATAGTAATAAAATAAAACAACACAATGTGTACTGATGAACTACTATTAACTTTCTAGCCTTTGATGTTCCGCTGCCGGAAAATAAGATGACAAAGAATAGAACGTCTAATAGTAGAATGAGCGTTTTACATTCAAGTGATTAAATTTATAAGGCCCATTATTTGAAACCATTATCTATACTAATATTATAAATGTGAAAGTAACTCTCACGTCTGTTTCTCAGGACGAAGCAACTGAACCGAATTTGATGAAATTTCGTATTAAGGTTCAACTCCTTCCATATTTTTTTTATACCTGACAACCAACGTTACCACTGGCGACACTAGTTGTCGCCAGTGGTAACTAGTTAAACATTACTAAATGTTAAAAAAAAAAACCAAACAAAAAGTTTTTTTTTATTTTTTACACGTCTTATTGTAGTATGCTAAATTAAATATTCGAAGTATTTAGCGAAATCAAACATATAAAAAAATACATCATATGTATCCTTATTAAATAAATTATGGTGGTTTTGATGAGGTTTTAATAATTTAAAGATCTAACTATAGGTCATGATTCAGTGCACCAGTCTCAGCTCAGGGTTATTTTTAGCAATTATTCTATAGGTATTTTATATGGAACCAATAATAAAACCCGTTTTGGATTTACAAATATTGTATCTATAGAAATATAATATTTCTTAATTCTTCTTCTAATTTTACGTCTTCAAATAGCCATTTCATCTGCATCGTATAGTATCCAAAGAGTTTTAATGCGAATCATAGTATTAACTGTTTTAATCTATTTTGAAGAACATTAACTGGATCTACGACACAACGACGGACGCTTTACGATTTCGTTTAATAAAAACCATCTCTAATAAGCGATTATCCACGCCATTCGATCATTTTAGGTCGCGTAATTCTTATAGCTCATCGGAAACAACTTCCCACTTCGTTAAAAAAGCCATCATTACTTCGAGAAGAAAGTTTTGTGTCAGTTTTATCTGAATTCACGCAAAAACTATTGACCAGCTTGTCAGAACTTTCACACGATAGCCTGTTCTATTAAGATGGATATTGGCAATATGAGTATAATGATTCTACATTGTATGTTTATAAGATATAGCTAAATGTGTCAACGTTATTGAAGAGAAAATCAGCTGAGCGTTTTATGGTCAGCTTATAACATTAAACAACAAACCTTTTTATGACAAGTGTGTAAATATCAAAAAGATGTATATATGGTTGCAATTATTTTTGATTACCCTTAAATTAAAAAAATATATTCACAACTTCTACCTTCACTAGCTTTATTTCAAGTTATTTATATCTAGATAGTCTTCAATGTTACAGGGCTAGTTAAAACATAAAACTATTAGCAAACTATCCATTGAAGCTTAACTTTTTTTAATAAGAGTGTTTATTAAGTGAATTAGATTACCTAATTGAACATTAAAAGATTGACACAGATATATTTTAATTAATAGACCAATAACCCTGAAGGTTTCACGAGTGGATTTATAGTGTTACGTTACAGTAAAATCAGTCAGGTGTAAAACGCTTTTGTTTGGTTTCACTCGGAAAAAAAACTCTGTAAATATCGTGCAATGACAAGGACATTTAAACAAGTGTTCTGTAAAAACATACCTATTTATAAAAGTCATATTTTAATCTACGAAATGATTGATAAAATTAAAAAATTACTACGGAAACTATTAGGGCACATTGGTGTCTGGTGGTTGGTTTTCACGACATAGCTTTTAACAATAGCTTATATTCATAATAATATAATAAAATAAGATTAATGTTATATTATTCACCTATTAAACCGGTTAAATACAAAAATCCAATCATTTTTAGGCTCAAAATTTAGTGCTACACACAGTAACACATTTCATACAAATAGAACTTATGTTTTTATTACTTTGACGATGTTTAAAAAGCAAACGTTCAAAGTGTTTCGAATTCGACAGTAATTATTGTAACCGTACGTGAGCTACGATACGAGATAATTTTTTCCTGGTTATAGTTCAAGGTGCTCTGTTTATACGTTTTTTTTAAATTTAACTTAACATGTGAGTATGCGTGGGTCAAACCTTGCAACTGATTTTAAAACCAGTTGTACATAACTGAGCTGATATTTCGCATTTTTGGTAATGGTGACAATACAACCTACATATTGAAATTGTTTCTTTTATTGCTGCAATATAAAGGCTTGTATTGAAAAAAAACTTTAACATACTAAGTGGTTGATGCTTGTGTCAGAAATTATTCTATGTCTACAATTCGTTGGTAAGCGTGATAGAATAATAAGATCGAATTGAGTTAATAAGGAAGTAGTGAGATTAAGATCATTTATTATATTAAACAAGAGAGAAGGGCTTACTTGTTAAAGGAATGAACATTTATATTGACTTGTTCAATATTGAAAGTTGGCGCCAGACCTTTTATTAAATTTGAGTCACATATCTCAGCCACAACTACTTACTTATTCGTGTTTTAATTAACAATTGATTATACGTGGATTAATTTATAAGATATGTGTTTAATCACAGGATTACACATAGCCTATCCATAAAAGTACCGTTAAATATATTTATTCCAAATTCATACGTCTACGGCTAAATATTTAAATAATACTTATCACTGATAAAAATATTCAAATAATAATAATCCTTAAAAAATACAACTAAACCGTGATGTAAACGACGCTTTGAAACGCGAAAACAAGTTAAGGGCAAGAACTCGTATACGAAAGGCTATTCTGAAATAACGAACTCGAAACTCACCGCAGAACACAAACGTAAAATGTCAGAGAGTGATATGCAACATGATCATAAAATATGAAGAAAAGGCGTATAAAGTAGCGTAACACTGTATCTCGATTTTAAACATTTCACCAGCAAGATACAAAGTTAAGTTCTTAGAGAATGGCGATGAAACCTCATGAACATAACGACTTTAAATTTCTTTAAGTTAGTTAATTTACGTAGGAGGAACAAATACTCATACGATTTTATGTCACGTTGTTCTTGAATATAAATATATATACGTATAAAAAAATATATATTTTTTACGTAAGAAGAAATATATACATGAATGACTGTTTATATTTAATGTAATTATTATGTAAATAAATGTTTTTCAAATATGACTTTGTGGAATTTTTGATTGTCTTAGCAAAAAATTAACCAACCTCTTTTCAAAATTTTTGCGTAATATTTTTCCAAATTGAATATCCCACGAAAAACATTCTCATGTAAAATTTGAGGCGCAGAGAAGAGACCCACGTTACTTAAAGAGTGATGAGCGTAAAGGGAGGTTGGGGAAGAGGACGACCTAAGAAAACATGGATGTCGTGTTTTGAGGGGGAATATGAGAAAGATGGATGTGAACGATCAGAAGACATATTAAGAATAATAGAGGAGAATGGAAAGAAAAGACACCAAATATATTGGGACACTGGCAGGGAAAAAAAGAAGAGAACACATTATCATGGTAAATTTGCGACGGCGAGACCATGTGTCTCGCACTGTCAAAAAATTATCCGACCACACTTAAAGCCAAGCAAAACTCTACACGCTCTACACACTCTCTCTTACTCTACAAGGCCGATTTCACAAGCTCTACAGTCTACACCTTAGTCAAAATATACCTTAGTTAAAATGGATTCAATTTTGCGTGTTAATTTATTCACCTAAGAAAATATGTCACAAATAAGTATGTATGTAGGCGTACCAGTAACTTGTTTTATTTACGCAATGTTAATTAAAATTCAATGATGATTAATGAAGTTGAGACAAATATTTATTTATTAGGTAAGGTATCGTTTGAATACGTCATTATAATAAAAGTGTTAGTACCTTAACGTAGCAGGTAGCGATGTGAAAGTCGTAGGTTCGTTCCTGAACCGCACTTGTTGTTTCTAATCCTAGTACAAGCGTTATAATGGATTGGAAGAGTAATTAGGAATATTAGGGCATTTATTATAAAAAAAGGCTTAATTACTGATACTATTTTCCTATAAAACATGTCTTAGGGAGTATTTATCATATATTAATTCTCCACACATCCCAGTCTTACCAAAAGGGTACAGATTATTTTACAGGTGACACGCCTCGTTTAGTGGTCGATATTACGATTCTAGATTTAAATATAATTCTTATCACCGGAAGTAAAAGAGTTATCAGGAAATTATCATTATCTCCTAATAGTCTAATCGTGGATACATCGAGTTCTAACCAACGACGGATGAGTTATCTCGAGAACTTAACTGATACTAAAACCAAAGTAACACACTTCAATCTACTTATAATTACGTAATGATAACATGTGGCGCCTCTGTGTTTTTTTTTGTCACGTAATTAATACTTCTTGATATCGATTGTGGTTATCATTAAATTAAGCACTAACAATAACTAGAACTAACAATAATATATCTTCCAGAGGTGCACCTGGGACATGCAAGTGTAATCACATGAAATGTTTTGTATGTATAATGGTACTGGTCATTTCTTACTATAGAAATTAGCTAAAAAAAGAAGAAAAGGTAAGGTATAAAAAAGTACCTTTTACTGGTATTGGATTTCAAATGCTTGAATACAAAAGGTGTAATTCTGTGGTACACAATAAGGAGATTTATTAAATTTGAATGTTATCAATGACTTCCATTTAAAACAATCTTTTACTTAAGTATATGGTAAAACTTTTAATCCTGTCAAATTCATGGACACTTTGTTCTACATTAGCCAGTGTTGTTCCATTTTTCATTCTTATCCATCACTACCAACACTAACACATACTTGTAACATTTTCATGTGAACTAATTAGCTTACAGCCACAACTTTGTTTGAAATTAACAGACATATCTAAGCAGTAACATCTAATTAATTTCTTCAAGATAAATTTATAAAAATGATCATGTGGCAATCTTTGGAGGAAGTCCTATGTCCAGCACTGGACTTCCTTCGGCTGAGAGATGAGATGAGATAATAGTTTTTGAAAATACTTTTTAATATAACTGAAACATAAAGCATTTCATAAAGTAATTGAACTGACAAATTTGTAATATATAGTATGTATTATTTTTAACTTATTAAGGTTATTGTGTCTGTTCATTTCATTTTAAAGTATTCAAGCATATTATTTGTCGATAAGTCAATATGTATGACTGAGTACAAATGCACTTACATATTTAGAGTAATAATTATTAATATCAGTAAGCAATTGTATATATTTTCTTAATTTGCTTACTCACACCTGAAACTGGAACACAGCAATACTAAGTATGTAGCTGTGTATGTAGCAATAGAATTAACTGAAAAGTGCGTGGTATTAAGTCAAACTTACTCAAAGTCCTGCTGCCCTTGAGTTCACGCTTCAATGACAGAATAGTCACATTTATTCATTTACACATATATAGTATAAATATATACTCGACTTATTTATTTGTGAGTGGAGTCAACTAATTATGTATGTAATTCACATTTATTTAAGTAACTGTTTATTTTGTATTATAATTAAATCCCACATTAAGCAAGTTTCTTTAAAACAAAAGAATAAATTAAGTTGATTTAGCGTGTTTAGTTAAATTCAATGTTTTAAAACTATGCTCTGAAAATATTTACATAAACATTGACATTACAGGCTTATGAAACACGGGTCAATGACATGTATATATATTTTTTTATTTATCTGCAAAGAAAGATGTGAGGATATGCTTAGTGAGGGTTCCATTGTATATTCTCTAACTTACTCATTTGTAAGAAGTATTTTTGTCTGACTGACTCAGTTCTGGTAGCATTGACCTCAGTTGAGTTAAATAGTTACAATTGCGATGAATCAACGATACAATGAACTTAGCAACTGTTAAACTTGGGAGAGCAAAAGGTCAATTATATAAATAATTTTATATGATTTTATATGCCTGTTATATTCAAATTATTCTATATAATATTATAATAATTCTATAATGTGATTTATTAAAAAAGTAATATATGTTAATTAATATTTTTCTATATTTATGTGATAGAAAATTGTGTTTCTATAAAATTGCTTGTGCACTATGGAACTAATTACATAAATATAAACTTGTCATACAATTCATATATAGTATTCTATCAATTTAAGTAAATCAGTTTTCTTATATGGAGTTAAACGCCAAGTATAGAAAACTTATACAGAACCTCATTGTTTACTTGTTCATATTGGTGCTAAGGTAGGTAAAATGCTACAAATCAACTGTAAACAAACCATCTAAGAATACCATTATAGAACGCGGGTGGCCTTCCGTATTATGCGAAACTAATTAACTGAGATATCATATAAGGAAATGACACTATACACAAGGTTAACATTATGTATCAAAATATATTTAGGTATACAGTAGCCGCATACTGGTAGTTAATGCTGTACTTACCAATTGCCACTTTGACTTTCGTGTGGGGTCCGCGATCGTAATCAGGAGTCTGTGGATCATCTGCACTGTCCCTTCGTAATACACCAAAGCCGATTCATAGTTTCCCATCAGTGCCATTTCCCGAGCCAGCTTGGTGTTCTCGCAAATTTCGCCAACAGACACTGCCATTATTGTCATTCCCGCTGCGTACATATAACGATTCTTTCAAGAAAATACAATTTTTCTACTTGGAGATAGAATCGCGTGTGACAATCAGTAATCCAAGAACACTTCTCATTTTTAATATCGGACACGACCCGATTCCATCGAATATTTTGGTTTCATCTATAACTATGATACTTTTTTAATTTTAATATTATATTATCTCATGACGACTAGAAATTTTGTAAAATGATATTCATACTTCTCAGACAAAACAAACTTTATCAATTTTATTCGACGACTGTTCACATCACAATCACACACTGACACACACTAATAGCTAATAAACAGTGTTGCCTTAGTATTAATGAAAACGTTATTTGTATTTAAAATTATAAAATGATTCATATTAAAATAGGCTTATATTGTTGGCATATAATTAAGCTTTTAAAAAATATCTAAATATGAATAATTATTTCCTACAAATTTTAAAATGACAGTACGTAAAGATTAAATGCTTTGCTAAATAAAAAAGTTGGATTAATGTGACTGGCACCAAACACATGAAGTAGTTTCACGAAATTTTAAAATTTACATGTGAGATTACATTTGTATAATTATTTTTCGTCTTCTTTATGCTTCTTTTAAATATTAATTATTCAAAATAAATTAAAATAAATTAGAGTACATTAACAATTAATGTATGTATATTTTATTTCATATGTGAGTGAGTTGATAGTTGAATAAATTTAAAAATGTTCATTTCTATATTATAAATAATAAAATTTAACTCAAATTAATATTTATACATTTTCGAAAAAAGATTTAAGTTGTTATATATTTCTATTAAATAAAATGCTTCGCTGCATAGTACCATTGTACCATTTATATTTCTTTAACATAGGTTTAACGTTAATTAGCTAGGCTTTAACATTACTACCTACTGGAATATTTTGTTTCCCTAATAAATATTTATTTAACAAGAAGCCAACAAAGATATGGTGTAAACAGCATTTAGTGGCAACATTTTTTGTTTAGCAGAAGCATACTAAGTATGGACACAAGATAAACATCCACAACATTGCGGATAATGCTTCATTAGTCTTTTGTTTACCTATTTTTAATGGATTTTTATAAAAAAAATCGTTTATTGATTATATTATAAAAAAGCATGCAAATAAAAGATCTTTAATTAATTATTTATCTGATTGTATATTTTATTAATTTGCTTATGATCTGAAGAATGGGTCGCAGAAGACGGAGAACCTGGACGGTGATGATAATAATAAATTGTTCTAATCTTCAACATCGCTCTGAAATGGAGCTTTATTAGATTTTTAGCTTCCACTTTTTAATTGATTCCTATAAAGTTAAATTGTTTAAACAAAAATAAAACATACATCGTAACAATAAACATTATATTGATAGCCATAAGTATTATGTATGTAATTGCATATAAATACATTTTTCAGTTATACAGTTTGAATAATATTTACAATAACAATTATGTATTTTTCAGAAATAGTTTGCTTGTTACAAAAAAATAATATATTAGTGTATTTAAGAGTCTACCACGACATTTATTATGACAATACTTATATCTATGTATACAATTTTAGATTTCAAATAAATCATTAAATTATATCCAGCCAATATTATATGAAACTTATTGTTCACATATAAAAATAAAAAAAAAAACTTTTAAGATGGTTTAATTAAATTGATTTACCTTTGGTTTTTGGCGCTTCCATATTCTAAAACAAATTAGTGATATCTTGTGCTAAGCCATATATTTATGTTGAATAATGAAAAATAAATAACAATAATTTTATAAGAAAAAAAAAACCTTGTCTTGTACATTCAATAATATGATAATTATAATAACTAATATTAATTAAGCCAGATAGAATATTTCTTAGCTTTCCAAGAAAAAAAAAGAAAATATGATATTGTATATATGATTTCCACAATCGTTTGAATTAACATCCAAAGAGTGATGTTATTTTAAATATTATAAATCCGGCACAAGATGTTATAATATGACTTTATCGTTAAATAATAAAATCTATAAACATAAATTATTACATTTCTTAAAAACAACTGAGTAAACAATTAAATTATATTAATACGACGCAGTACATGACATATAGAATCTAAAAACGGAGCACAATCGAATACATAATATACATACAATAAATGTATCGGTGAAAATCATTTTAGCACCTAAACATAATTCGAATGTCATAGATAAATAATAGACAAGAACAAAGACTAGTTATTATTAATCTATGAAAACATGGCGTCGATGTATTAAAATCAAATATCAGACGATTTTGTACTCCAATAACATGGAAATTAAGTTGAAATTTATATATGAAGATAATAACATATGACTATACATATTAAATCGTTGTTTAATAAATAATAATTGCGAAAAATGAATTAACGTATGGCTTTACTTACATGAATATTTTTTAAAAGCTACAACACAGTACAACAGTATTAATACAGTTACAACAGACAACTGTAATATTGCGAAAGCTCCACTTTTAACACTATTTATGTACTAGGTTTTATATAACAAACATTTAATAATATCTAATGAAAATATTGAGAAAATAAAAATAACATCAATAGCTAATGTGATTACATTTGCTAATGTTTTTGTTTGTTACACAAATATTAGCATAGCATGTTTTTGTACATAACAATTAACATAGCTATTGATAACTACTAAAAAACACCGAAAATATTTACACTCTAAAGACTGGAATTTGTAGTAAATTGAAATTATTTTGAAGAAAAGAAACATTTACATCTCGAGCTAAAACTATAATTACAATTTTCATGCCGATCTATAATGAATATATTTTAAGCTTTAGAAGACAAAATAATCTGCCCTTATGCATTCATCGAGCATTTGTTGAAAGGATATATTTCGATAAGATTTAAAATGACTCATATGAATTTACCAGTATGTAAAAGTATATATGTATTATGAATGCTCTTAAATAGCCTTAAGTTTAATTTTCATAACTGCACAATATACAAAGATCTCCATAAATACATTTATCACATATATTGTATGGTCCAAGACTTCACATAAATCAGATTGAAGATAAAACACATCATTTAGAACACATTGCTTGATCTTAAAATACTTTGCACACAATTTTTTATTTCGTATGGATGGTAAACTACTAAAAGGGTTTTTAGTATATACTCTTTGACATCTGTTGTAAGCAGATACAATTCAATAGAATCTGCACAAACTGCACAAATATTTTCTTTTAATAACCCCAAAGGTTTTTCTTATTTCAGTGACATTTTTATTTAAGATATTGACGAGAGTACGTGAACATGCCACTTATTAGGTTCACACAGGCATTTTGTAACTGTGCTATGTATAAAGGTACCCTTTATGGACACAATAATTTGTACAAGTTTCGTTGTTATTTTTTATTATTATACATACAAATCAGATTGCAAATTGCAATGCCATTTTTTGATTGCTAAGACAATCTTTGTCTTGGAGTAAGATATATTTGAAGCTCAAAATTAAGCTTGAGTTTGTCAAAAGCTATGGAGTTTTTACATATTACTAAATAAATTTGTATCTTTTCATTAAACAGTTGACATTACAGTAATTATGTTCCATTTAATGATATTTCTGTTCATTATATTCCTACTAATAAATAATTTTACCACAAATGACAGAAATTTCACCCAAATTATAAGAGCTTGCTTGTTAAAAAGAGATCTCAATTTTTTTTCCTAAATCATCCTAACAGGGAAATAATGGACAGTCCTCTTGATTAATACGAGACATTTCTATGTAATATGTCGTGTAGAACTAACACCATTGTAAGAAGCATAGATGGATATTTTTTTTCACTACTTATTCATGACTAACATCGTTTTTTAAATATTTTTTTAATGAAATAGTATCAAATCTGAATGAAGCTTAAATAAATACTTTTTTATATCAGAATGTGCGTTTTAATTGACATTACCACATAAGTTTTAGCACGGCTAACAAGCTATCCGTAGATATATTCAGAGAGCAAGCAATTAAGCATAATTTTTTCATCCTATGTATATTAACCTTAAACCCAATAAAAAAATGTAGCACAAATTGCAGAATTATCTAGAAAGAAAATGTTTACAACATCTGATGAAACTTCAATATCATAAAGTGTATTCCACTGTATTAGTTGGAAATAAGTGTTGGCGACTGTTTACTTCAGATAGTCACAAACAATTACTCAATATTGCGACCGTTTTCGTTGACAACTTAAGGTTATCACTCAAACATTTGTTACCAACGTGCGTGGTCAACATAACATTTCCAATTTTGTTTGCGGAGACAAAGCTCTAGCACCATGCCCTTTTACAGAATTACAAGTATTTCTATTAACATTGGAAATACAATGTACATACATTCGACAATTCAAACGGTAATATCCACGTGTTCTTTAGGAGCTGGCGGCAGCACGTGGATCTGCTTGGCCTTGCCCGCGTGGTATACTTGTCCTGGACTAAAGGGTTCTAATCTTGGGTGAGCTGATATATCTTTCTTTGGATCTGTAAAATGTTTCGAAATTACAATTGTAATGATTTTTTCTTTCAGACAAATCTCGTTCTCCACAGCTGGGAGGCATTTCCGAACCGATGGTAGATTTTTTTGGCCATCAATAAGTAAACGTTATGCTTGGATATTGAATAAATAATTTACTTTGAGAATAATAAGAACTATTTTTTATAATGGAATGTTAGACGAGCAAATGATCTGAAGTTTTCACCTCCACCTGTATCGGCAGTGTAAGAAATATTAGGTCTTTGATATGGTAGGGCATCTCGTTTTACCTCGTGTGTTGGCGGCGATGTACTTGGACAGCCTGACGGCGGGCAGCGGCAGGTAGCCGGCGCCCAGCGGCATCACGTCCAGCGACACGCACTGACCCTCCGTGGAGTTGGATTCCATCGTTATCACGCCTGTTGATACACATATATTAAGAAAATCATCTGATAATAAAACCTCGTCTAGTTAAGTCCAGTAATTCTACTTCGTATGTTTAAGATCGTAGTAATAAAACTCAGAGGCAGAACTTTGCAGACTATTACGACTGTCTTTACGTGAAAATTATGTTATGATAGTTTCACATCATTTTACTATTGTTCAATAAATTGTTTCAATGACGTGAGTATTAGAGATCGTGTTTGCTTTTTAATAGTCCCGTCAAAGACCATTATCTGTCAGAAACGCTACCATAACTAGCCACTGTCATATATATATAATTACTGTATTTATATAATAATTAATATATCTAACCTGCAGTACGCCCGAGTACCGCCCACATAGTTTGATCAGCTAGCACTTCATACATCAAGGAGGTGTGTTCCGTTTCATTTACCTATAAATAAAAAATATTTTACAGTTCCAATCGCTATAGTTTCCTTAAAAAACTATGGTAGTTGTTACCAAAAATTATAAATCAGTATTCGGATATTTCCATATAATATTGTATACGGGTTAATATTTATACCCACCCTTTGTACATTCAACTGCAAACAGCAAACTTGCGACGCCCTGCAAAAGTCCGAACCTTTCCCCGGCTCCAATTTCGTCCTAATAACGAACAGCGTTGTGTAATCCTGAATGTCAAACGGACAAGAGAATCTTCTAGAAGTTTCTTCTTTGGCCGATTTCAGGCGATAGTTCACTGAAAATGTGGCTTTCATCGGCCCAGCTTTCACAAGCGGGTCCTTGAGCAACTCCCACATGAATGATGCAGTTGTACCATCTGAAGCAACAACCTGAAAATAATATTGACTTTATTTAATGGATTTTTAAAGGGTTCATACTGGGTTTGTAATTTTATAATATCGTAAGTAATACTATAATTGGTACCAGAAACATGTTTCGATCCGCCTTATAACAAAAATCAACTTTAAAGGCTTTTAATAATAATATTAAAATAATATTGTATAGATTTTATTAGGGACAGAAATTTATTTAAACCCACCTAGATGGGTATTTAAATTATTTAAATTTATTTAAACCCACCTACTGGCACGAGAATCCTACGCATTTCTAATGTTGGTTGGCAGCCCAATGATGGTGTTAGGAATAGTTTACCTTGTCAATGATAATTGGTGGAGGTGACCGCTTACCATCAAGAGGCCCATTTGGCCAACTAACTTTCTAATGTAGGGTATGAATGCGTTACCCAAATTCGATTGCCATGTAGCGGGATAATGGACTCACCAGATCCCCAGCGTTTTTCGGGTTCAAATCGGACACATTGGTATTGGCATCACAGTCCAAGCTGGGGTCGGTGAGTAGGAATTGCAGCGGATGAGCAACTGTGGACTTCAGCGTGATGTGCACCAGCTTCCTGGTGTTGGAAGTCAGCAGACGCCAGGACGCAGACATGGGCGGCACGAAGTGCAGCGGCACCTCTGTAGCTGACTCCCACCATGGACAGGTCAGCCACACCTGGGATACATATTTACTTTTTTAAATTGGGTTGTTTTGAAAGTGTGAATAAGACTTATGAATTAATAATAGGAACTCCGGACACGCTGTAAATTATTTGGATGTTGAACGAAGTTTTTCGTGATTATTATTATAAATGCGAAAGTAACTCTGTCTGTTACCTCTTGACTCTTAAACCACTGAACCGATTCAGATGAAATTTGGTATGGAGATAGTATGAGTGCCGGAGAATGAATTAGGCCTCTTTTTTAATTCCCATCGAGGGGTTAAACTGGGAGCCACAGGTTTAGCTAGTAACATAATAAGTTCTTTAAAGTAAATTTAATAAGTATCGCGCCAAACCATGAAATAAAATTTACTACTTGCACAAATCTAGTTACAAATGGAAATACTCAAGAGACTATTTGACAACAGAAAGACCCTAAAATGGAATACGGTCAAGATCTTCCATTTCACATGGCAATAAACGACGTTTCGAGTGTTGTAAGAGCATATTTGAATAAAGTACATTTTGATTGTGATTTTTGATATCGGTCAAGGTCAAGGGACAAAAGGTGACAAGTAATATAAATAAAAGAGACAATTTTACTCACTGTATGTTCAATATTTTTCTCCCTCTTTGGTTGTAAGATCGCAAAGAGGCGCAGCTGTATTTTAGTCGTTTGGAACGGTCCAATCGCGTCAATAGGAATAGACAGTTCACGGGTCATCGCTGATTGGTCGTCCACGAAACGCATATGAAGGCCAGTCGAAGTTCGCAATTCGATTTTCGCATTCTGAAATTTTAAGGTTAAACTAAACTCATGTCTTTGATCTTGAAATCTTTCTTTTTTAAGTTATATTCTTTAGGAGCGTTATGAAAAAATTATAGATTATTTTTTATGATGTGCGACCACAGCATAACATGAAAACTGCTTAATGAAGTTGCAATATACGTATTTAATTAGTTTGACAAAAAAAAAAAGATCCGCTGAGTTTCTTTCAGGATGTTTCCTTTTCCGAACCGGTGGTAGTGTTTAATTTGACTATCAATAAGTAAGTGTAATTCTTCTATATTGAATAAAGGAATTTGAGTTTGAGTTTTGAGTTTGCTCGCTAAGATAATTAAGTGTCAAGTCCATCGAATGACAACTCTATACCTATTCGTATTTTACAGTGTTTATTTTTACAATTACAAATTTTAATTACCATTTACTCAATGTTTAAATTTTTGAATGAGTGTAAAATTATATTTATACATATAATAACAATTATTATTTTATTATAATTAATTATTTGCATGCAAATAAAATCTATTTTTGATTATGCCGAATAAATAGAACTTCTCACGCGTGTACACGCAGCTTTTTATTTTTTTAATATTTTTAAAAGTATAATAATTACTAAAACAACTTGATTGATTACCAAATGGATGAACGAAAAGATTATCAGTTAGAGAAAAATTTAAAACCAACAATAACAGTGTAAGTCTTATCGCGAAACACTAACCTCCTCAATCTTCGAACTCCCACTGTTCACCACCAGCTCCATCTCCTGTTCCAATCCCGCTACCAAATCCTTCTTCGCTTCCACTTTATTCAAATACACACTGACTCCTTGGGTTTCCACCTCATATCCCATTTTACTAGACACCAGAGCATTAGACAAAAACTCCAATTTACCTTCTACGACCAACGAAATTTGTCCCAATTTGAATTTACCGCACTGTTTGGCTATATATTCAACGGTTATATCATTTAACCCTGGTTTTATTATAATATCGTCGGCAGAGAAGCACGTTTTGTAATTATTTCTCACCGTAGCGGATGGTTTTCTATATTTGCTGCTGTCAGATCGCTTCAGAGTGACTTTAGGGTTTTGACATTCTACCGTCGCTTTTTGGAGGGTTTTATCCTCTTTATAATGTAGCTTAGACGTTATATTCATTGGATTTAATAACGGATTTTTAGGTTTTAAATCATCTAGTCTTATACTGAAATAAAGAATATTTATATTAATTAATATTCTAGGTTAATCTTTTTCCCAGTTGTAATTTCAATACAATATTTTGTAATAACTAAAAGAACATTGAACGACAACGAACGGCTAGGCCAATTTAATATTTTTTTATAAAAATCTATCAGCAGTCATTGTGAAAACAATTATCTAGATCGCATGGAAGATATGAAATGACAATTAAAATATCGTTTTACATCTATCGAATATTACTATTGGAAACCTAGTTTAGCTTTAACAAACAGCGTATTTTGTAAATTGATGAGCCGAGATGGCCCAGTGGTTAGAACGCGTGCATCTTAACCGATGATTTCGGGTTCAGACCCAGGCAAGCACTACTGAATTTTCATGTGCTTAATTTGTGTTTATAATTCATCTCGTGCTCGGCGGTGAAGGAAAACATCGTGAGAAAACCTGCATGTGCCTAAATTTAACGAAATTGTGCCACATGTGTATTCCACCAATCCGCATTGGAGCAGCGTGGTGGAATATGCTCCATACCTTCTCCTCAAAGGGAGAGGAGGCCTTAGCCCAGCAGTGGGAAATTTGCAGGCTGTCAATGTATAATATGAAATATTTGTGAATTATTAAGATGAGTGCCAACATTTTTTGAGAGAGTTATAGATTAGAAAATAGTCAAGATAAATGCTAGAACATTGGAGGGTATTTTAGCACGATCTTAAAACCTGTAAAACGCTTACCTAGTAATTAAATTATTCGATTCATTCTCAGAAGTATCATCCGGCGTCGATCTCCGCGGGGAGTTGGACTGTGAACCTACACTAACACTTAAATCAGTCTTATTATTCTTCACGGGCGTCCTCTTTTCCGTCTGTTTGTCTTGATATACTTCTACGCTGATAGCCGCCCGTGTACAATTTACATCTTTGGGCATATAACTCTCGACCACGAAACGGCATTGTATTTTATTATCCGTGATGTAAACATCACGTTCGGACGGCAGTAACGTTGCGGAGACTATTTGAAAGCAGTCATTGAGCTCGGTCAGTACTGTTTCCTTTTTGTCCGCGAGATTATCTCTGAGCGATTTCATCATTTCTTCGAAATAAAAATTCCTGACTAGAATCTCCAATTCGGCTGTACTAGCTATTCTAGCAGAGAGCTTAGTGTACCTGAAATATATCAAATTATATTATAATTGTTATGAGACCTTCTTGCGTCCCATCGATTTCTTGTGGATATATAAGAATGTATTGTTTTTTGCGACGTCTTTACGTGTCGAGCAATAGTCGATAAATAACGTAAGTGAAATAGCAACTAGAGGCTATTAATAATTACAATAACTCATGTCGATCCAGCGGTTGAAATTCGACCGTTAAAATGATGAGATTGAAAATATGAGGGGAACAGGAAAGTGCTTTTTCTAGTTTAATTTACATTTTTCTTATTTACAACACTAATCTCGTACAATCGTCCCGAATTAATTCAATATGTTTATTCCATTTATAGGTATATAACATATATAATAACCGAATCGAGAGTAACCCAGAGAGTGAGGCGCGACCGACCTGTCGACGTCCCGCATGTGGAGCGCGGCGGCCACGAGCTCGAGGCGCGTGTGCGCGGCCAGGTCCCGCCAGCCCTGCTCCTCGTACGAGCGCAGCGCGTCCGTCAGGAACACCACGGCCTTGCCCGACTCGCCCAGCTCCGAGTAGAACGCCGCCAGGTCGCGCCCGATGTGCCGCGCGAACCTGCCCGGGAACATACTGCGTTAGCGGCCCCTAGCGAATCTTCCTTCCTAGCATACCCTCCTCTATCAGGGGTGTCTTCGAGCTTATTCGTGTTGAGTTAATGATTTATTACTGGTGTTATTTTTATAAAAACTGTAGCTGTAATATTTATTTTTGACAGAATTATTAATAATTCTGTGACAATAGATAGCTAAGTAGAACAAGTACAAGTTACAATCTTTACTTAAACAATATTAACATTAAAAAAAAAAAATTATAAATTTATTTTTTGGCGTCTTTTGTTTTCTACTACATTCTATCCAATTAAATTAAATTGCGCTTGATTTCCAAAAACATTTTTTATCAGACTTACCTTAACCTTCCAATATGCTTGTATGTTCCCATTGCGAGCTCGGCCAACTCTAAGTAGTACTGATGGAAGCTATTCTTACTGCACAATGCCTCCTTCAATCTATCTGTCGGACTCTGCTGGTTGTTGGGCTCGCTGTCTCCCATGCCAGCGGACAACATCACCACCAAATGCAGTTGCTCGGACGTTGGGTCTGACGAACCCGGCAATAAGCCACAGAGTTTACCGAGCTCGTGCAGCTGGGAAAAGATTGCATATCTTTAAATTTAAAATAGAAAATAAAAAACACAAACAAAGAAATCAGAAGTACTTTACGAAAAAGTGATACATAGCCTAATTCCATGCTTTTTATAAAACTTATTAAAGCAGGCTTCATTTATATTTCTAAGAGTTTCATACATTTGCTTTAATTTTTATATTTTTGGCTCAAAGTATCAATCATTGATGTTAATAACATTGTAGAATGCAAACTCATAAAACAATCATCATTGAGAATTTATAATATCGATATGATTTTAATTAAATTTAATTAAAGATTGAACCAGTTATGATAATAAGTTGTCTCACCTTATCCTTAGCGTTATGCAGCAAGGGCGCATGCATAGCGGTGCAAGCCTCCAGCGCTGTGTTGGTGGAGGACAATCGCTCGCACGCACGCAGCGTCTCCACGCAGGCCAAGTGCGCCCAGCACGCAGCCGCGCCCTCCACCGCCTGCGCGCCCAGCAGGGACAGCTCCACCAGCGTGTTGTGGACTGTTGTTAGACAACGGGACGCGATCTGGATATTATAAATTAAGAAAACACCTTTAGTAAAAGAAAAGCTCAATAAAAATTTATTATCACAATGTGGATACTAATAATGTATATTACAAAAAGGTTAAGGTTAAATCTGTATGGATGTTGATGACATGAATGAACTGTTTGAAGTCATATAGAAGAAAGAAATAACTGAGAAGAGAAAATCACTACTAATTTTTTTGTTACTTCTTCTCGGTAGAATCCACTTTGCAGATCAACGAATATAAATAATATAATAGTAAATATGTTTTGTTTTCATAATAATTACTATAGACATATATTTTTAGTTGAAATAATAGATAAAAATTCAGTTCCAAATTAAAATTGTTAACTATTAGTCCATACTATATATAACACATAGAATTTATTATTAAAAGTCAGATAGAATAGTTTGATATAAACAAACATCAATTAAAAGCAACTAAATAGGCTGATATATATAATTGCACCAATTATCATTAATATGCTTTACAGATGGGCGATCAAGTAGAAAAAAAAAAAAATTCGAAGCATGAAGATCATTAGAGAAATAATGTTTTCAGTAAGAAACGCAATTATAAAAATGCAGAAATATAAAACTTTTTGTTCCAATTGCGAATAAAGTTATATGTAGTTAGTGAAATTTATGAGTTACAACTAAAAATTACTCATCATAGATATAGTTCTTTAATTGCAATTAAGGCTCAGTTATTTATTGCACAAAACGCAAATAACAGGCACCGAAACAATTTACATCATAACTATTGTTTACAGACGGTGTATTAGCAAGTAACAACAATGGTGCCCCTTGATATCAAATTTAAAAAGTCAAGAAAACTGTGTACATATGTGTGTGTGTGATGTTAGTCCAAATTTAAATTATATATTTTTATCATTGATCAAAGAGAAGACATGGTATTTCTTTAAAAAAAAATACATATAAAATGTTTTTAATTGTAATTGATTTTAATTTTGTAAAGTAGTTTTATATCCTTACCTCCCATGGCTTAAATGTAAGTAGTAACATGGCACTTTGTCGTTGGAATAAATAACTTCTAAAGTCTAATAGAGATGCCTTTTTCTTAATAATTAATTCCCTTAAATTCTGTGGTACTAATGCTGTCAGTCTTACTGCTTGCCAGGATGTCACTTGTTGCTTAAATGTGTCGAGCCATTTTGGACTCTCGGCTACATTAGAATTGAGTACAAATTGCGAAAATAATGCATCCAATTCATCATATTGCACTAAAGCTTCTTCATAGAGACAGAGCATTTCAAGTACAAATGCTAATTGCTCCTGTAATCAAACATAACATTATTACTTATCCATGAAAAGTAGGTCATATTAATTAAATGAAAAAATATTGAATCATTTCGTATAATATTACTGATGATTGTTTGTAAATATAACTTACTTGTAAAATAAAGTATTTACAAAAATCCCATTCTGGATCATTTCTTTTCTCTCTCTGTTCTCTCATGTGCTCCTCAAACTTAATGAGTGCCTTATTATATGCTACAAGAACAAAATGCCTCACTTTTGCTACCAATGCTCTCCATGACTCAGCACTTCTTGCTTCAGACTTTATTGGATTAATAACTGAAATAAATCTATCCTCAGTTTGTTTAACTGAAAAATCACCCTTTATTTTATCTAATACAGTAGTCCTTGGCAATAATTTGTTTGTTTTTCTTATATCGTAAGTCTCTACTAAAACTATCATCCAGTCTGTTATATTGTTTTTCTCTAAATATTTGAGCCATCCTTCTATGTCTTCTCGGAGTGTTGTTTTATAATACTCTATGTCCTGTAAGTTTGAGTAATATTGTTATATCAGTTTTTATAATATAATAAAGGATAGTCTTAAAACAAGTAAATTAATTTCAAAATGGTTATGATATTCTTTATATTGACCTGGTATTTAAACGAAAGAACAAACATAGTATGTAGATTGTTTATTAAAAAGTAGGTGTAGGAAGTCATTTCTTACCACACAGTCTGTCCAATAAACGTGGAATATTGGTCGCTTCAGAAGATTTAACTCAGATTGATTTTTGTCCTTATTAAATTTTACAAAGGATGCTTCTAAATAAACAAACTTAGTGATTCGACCGTAAGACCTTCGCCATTCACACGAATCTTGAGGAATCGCAGCCACTAATGGCGCTTCGAGAGTACAGAATAAGTTCCAATCTCCAGCACCTGATAATCCAAAAATTACTCTTAAATATCTCATAAACTACATAAAATTAAAATGGATACAGTAACTTCAAGCTTACATGTTATTATTGGTTTGTTTGTCATCCCTTCACGATTAGCTGGTGAATTATCGACCCCCTTCATTTTTCATCATCAGAAAAGTTAATTTCATCTGCATAACACTAAAACACTGTCTAATTAGCTACCTAGGTCCACCCACTTTTTTGACCCCTTTTAAAAAGAAACATATATAGATAAATTGATGCAAACAGTTAAGCTTTATCGTAAATATTCCAAAACCTACTTATTTTTTTCCCTGTTTTGACTTACAAAAGAAAATATTGAAAAGATAATTTTGACAAAATTGGACTGTCAATGTCAGCACCTCCACGAATTAAAAATTTGTATTGTGACGGTATATTTCTTACAACGCATTATATTATAATCATATGATGTCTTATAATAACATTAAATTGAATCGATGATTAAAAAAAAAAGTAGTTCTTAATTTTATATAAATATTAAAAGTGTGTTTATTATATTATAACTAATTGAGCGAATTATTTACAAAATATAGTTTAATTGTTTTCATGTTTTGATTCATCTCACTGTGTGATGTTTTTGTTTTTAAATCGAAAATAATAATCCAAATAATTAATACTTAATTAATGGTAATGACTGTATCATATAAAATAAAGAGCAATTTTTAATATTTATTACAAATAAAAATATTAAAAACGTCCACTTACTACTTACTCACTTTTATGTGCATCAAATTGTTCTTTGGCTCTTTGCTATACATAGTCTTTCGGAGTTTCTACTATTTCTAGTTTCTCTATTGACTATGGATTGTTAAAATGTCGTGTTCTGTTTTGGTATCATCTCGCAATAAAGGAAATCAATTTTCATAATATATCCATGAATTTAAAATTATACATTACGCGTTTTACATATGAAAAATTGAAGAATTTTAAATCTAATCAGCAGGTAATTGTGTGAACTGTCTGAGTTTCGAGTATCGCATATATTACGGAAATGATTATTATATTTTCTAATGATCTATTAATTTATCTAGATTATTAATTATAATGGTTTTAGTGTTATGTGTTTTTAAATACTTAAAGCGGTGTGATTGTTGATATTGTAGTAAATTAGTTTAATAACTGCATTTTGTATGAAGACTTAGTAATTATTCAACTGATATAAATAGACGGATAATTTCAATAATGTTATTACAAATACGTTTGTGTAATTAATACATTAATACGCTTGAAATATGTACAGGTCTTTAAATATATATATTTTAGATTAATTTCTCGGTATAAACAAAATATATAGATATATTTTGATTATATTTGCAGTCATGAATACTACAGCCCCAACTTCGGCAGATGCCTGCCTGAGTATAGTTCACTCCCTGATGTGCCACAGGCAAGGGGGTGAAAGCGAGGGCTTCTCAAAAAGAGCTATTGAGTCACTAGTTAAGAAATTAAAAGAAAAACGAGATGAATTAGATTCATTGATCACAGCAATAACAACAAATGGTGCCCATCCAAGCAAATGTGTTACCATTCAGCGAACTTTGGATGGTCGTTTACAGGTAATCCTTTAAATACAGACTTCTGTCAAGATCTACAATCTTATATACATATATAATAAGAAAGTCTTTAAATTGTGATTGCATTTGTTAAGATGTCTTAAACTATTGAGAGATTATTATAGATATTTTTTGTTACTATTATTATTTACGTATTTGGTCAAATTTTAACAAAAATTGACAAATGACTAAATATAGCAATAAAAAAAAAAACAAATCTGGCATATAGTATGTTGTCTGTAATAAATTATTATTATTGTGTATTATATAAGTAACATTACTTCTTTATGAATTATTTTAGGTTGCAGGAAGAAAAGGTTTCCCTCATGTGATCTATGCTCGTATCTGGCGGTGGCCAGATCTCCATAAGAATGAACTTAAACATGTTAAGTTCTGTCAGTTTGCATTTGACCTTAAATGTGATTCAGTTTGTGTTAATCCTTATCATTATGAACGAGTTGTATCTCCTGGAATTGGTGAGTTCTTACTTTTAAAATATAACATTTCATTTCTAGGCATAGCTATGAGTGTTACATAGTATATATTTTATAATTACCTTTTTATGAGATAATAAAAATAACAGCCTTTAAACATCCACCGGCTGGGCTAACACCTTCTCTTTTTCAAGGACAAGGCTAGGAGTTATCTCTACAATGCTGCTCCAAAGTGTATTTGTGAATCCAGATATGGCAGATTAAATCGAACACATGTGTTTCCTCACAATATTTTCTTTACTGCCGAGAATGAGATGAATATAATTTGTACATGCAAGCTATTGGTTTTTGCCTAGCTTTGAAGCAAATGTTTGATTCATATTCAGGTGTTCTAACCACTACCCTCACTGCTCTTACTCTTTATTTATATTCTCTTATTTATATAATATATTTATATTATATTGGTGTATATGGAAGTGTAATTTTTGGTATATTTTGTCCTACATAAAACTAGAGTCTGTTGAAAAAAGTAGATTTCAGAAGGTACATTTCTGATTAAATTTTAAATATAATGATGTGTGAATTTCCATGTATTGAAATAGTATAAAGAGTAAATAATTGCAATTAAAGCTGTGGTGTGAAGTAGTTATATTTAATGCAGGTGAAACTGTATGAATGGGCAACGTTTTTCATATAAACCAGTATAAAAAAATCCCTTTTACTATGTCGTGATCTTACTTGCTATAAAAAAAAAATCCAATGAAAATACTATTTAACTAGTATTAAGCCTAGCAGTAGTTTACACCATTACTTTACTCTAGTTTACTTGGTAAGTAACCCATATAAGTTAAAGTATATTTGACAGATATTATTACCCATGGATTTTAGTAGAGGATGTAAGTTTATAAAACTACAAGTCAATATCTAAAATACAATATCTAAATTTAAACTTAAGTAGTAAGCTGGTATATAAATCTTAAATATTATATATATTTGTAATGCTACACATATGTTCTTTGTGACTTGATTTTTGACATGTCACTTTATATATAGAGAGCATTGATATATATTAATAACATTGCCTCTTTCCTTTGTGTGTAACAACAAACTCTTTGAGTAAAACCATTTGTTTTAGATCTCTCAGGACTCACACTTCAGTCCGGACCTAGTCGATTAGTCAAAGATGAGTATACAGCAGGTCTAAGCGGTAATGGAATGGACATGGATACTGGCGAGTTGGTGACCATCCAGCATCATGCTACAAGCCCGAGACATCACCACTCTACCATACCTCACCATCATCAGCAATTTCAAACTACAAATATTATTATAAATCAAGGCCAGAGTAAGATACCAATGCATTAAGTGTTATTTTTTTTTATTTTGTTTACCATGTGTGTGTTTAATTTGCGATGCATGTTAATTTTCTTTTGCATTTTTCATTTCATTAGCGCCCGATGGCGTTGCGAATATGTTTTCTGCTACGCACGGCTCGCGAACCCCATTACGACCCGGAGCACCGTTGGCCCCACCCCAAATGGTACATTCACCTGGTAATCAAATGATCACAAATCATTCTGGTGGCCAAATGCCTGGTACTCAACAAATGGGTCCGGGTACACCCCAAATGGCACCCGGTACTCCTCAAATGGGGCCGGGAGCTCCTCAAATGGGACCGGGAACTCCTCAAATGGGGCCAGGAACTCCACAAATGGGGACAAACGTACCACAGATGGCTTCGCCGCGACTAGCATCTGCGCCTAACCAGATGTCCCCAGGAACTCCACAAATGCCAAACATAAGCCAGGGAATGTCAATACCGAGCCCGCAACAGATGGCAATGGCGCAACAAAGAGCTATAGCCCCTAAGTTGGAACCACCCGATACAATGGACGCTCGCGCGATGTGGCTGCCAAAGAGAATGAATCATTGTAAGCTTATGTATTTATTTTGCACTTTATTTTTGTAAAGGCTGACCACATTTGTTTTCTTTTTTGTTTATATGTTGTTTGGTGTTCTTGTACCTTGTTCCATTTTGTACTTTTCTTGATCATTTTCAGCCTCTATGCCAGTCAGTATGTCACCGGGTGGTACAACACCGTTACTAGACGGTTCAAACAACACATTCTTCACTACAGAGCAGACAGCTACAGACACACAAATGACACAAACATTACCAGGTAAAATATTGATCATAACTCATTATTATAATCAAATCACCAAATCTATATATGTGACTTTATTAATATATTTTTGATCTGGTTTTTTTTAAAGATAGTTTGATTTCAGCCGGAACAGCAGCAGTGTCTGCAGTGTCGGCGGTCCCAGTTACAGCAGTATCGGCTATGCCCACTGAGCCTCAGCAGAATGGCTTTGCTGCGGGCAGTCCTGCTCCTCAGCAGAGTCCAGTCCCTCATCGTACACAGCACCAACAGGGTAAGAAGTATTGTAAAATCAAAGGTAGCACACTATTGACTAAGAATGCTAGGTAAGGAAATTGAGCCTCCAAACAGGGGAGGCATTAAAACATTTCATATTTACATATTGCGGGGTAATTGCTTCCTCAAAATTATGGGTAAATATTGTATGGTGTTTTGACACTTGTCTCAATTAGACAATTTCCGTTATATCGTAATTTCACTGCACTCGATAGATTAAATTGTAATTAAATCAATTGTAGCTATATAGTATTAGCACAAACTTTCAGTCACTTTAGATGGTTAAAATAATAATTTAATTAGAGTATCGGACTGTTTGCTATTTTATATCAATGTAGAAATGTTGGGAGTGATCTTCACGCTGTGGGCACGTTTCAGGTACGTGGACGGGCAACAACACGCTGACGTACACGCAGAGCCTGGCGCCGCCGCCCGCCGCGCCGCCCGTGGACGCGCCCGCGCACCACCACCACTACTGTGAGTACTCGGGGCTGTGTCTTTATAATATAAAGAAATCTGTGTTTGTTTTTATTCATCTTAGTTCTCAGCACTGTACATAGAACATTGCATGTGTTTGAAGGTAATCTAATACCGCATTCGTGTGAGTGACTAAGCAAAAGGCACGCATGTGAAAATGGAGTATTAGACATGAATCAATACCAGCATTGGATTAGTGTATTGGAATTTAAAAGTCCTCTTTAATTGTAACTACAATGGAATGGAATCCGAGCCTAAATCCAGGCTTTTTTTTTCTAAGAAGTATTCTTTTAATGAATAATAAGATTAATTAAATAATTTAGTCTTTATAAACTTTAAAATTGTTATTGGATGTATATATATTTGTATAATGATTTTATGTTTAAATAAATAATATATTTTGTGAGTAGAATTTAATGTATGTATAATACATGAAATGTAATAGCAATATTTAACCTTTGCAGACAATGGAAACCCTGGTGGTCTTCTATCAAGTCAGCCTGCCCCAGAGTATTGGTGCTCGGTTGCTTACTTTGAGCTGGACACTCAAGTGGGGGAAACATTCAAAGTGCCCTCCAGTCGGCCTAATGTTACTGTGAGTTTGTATCTATTCTTACTACTTTGGTTCATTTAAATTTACCTTATAATATATATTAAGCTCATATTCAATAATGACTTCTACACAAGTCATTATTGTGTACAAGATTATAGAGATAGATGATAAAAAAAAACTTGAAAGTTTCGGTAATTTCCAAGGTGATGTAGTTTGATGGGTGAAAAACAAACTACTGAGTTTCTTGCCAGTTCTTCTCAGTAAAATTTACTTACACATATAAATAAAGAATATTATTTTGATTACATATATATTTTATTTATAATAATAATAAGCTTATATTAAGCTTTACATTGTCACAAGAGAAACATCATTGCTTGTTTTTTGATAAATTTAAATGTATTTTCTATTAAATGCAAGAGGTCCTCAATCAGACCATTATGGTTTTTGCTTATGGTTCTCCAATTGTGTACAGATTTTTATCATTGGTTACGTTTCGTTTTCAGGTCGATGGCTACGTAGATCCCTCCGGCGGGAACAGATTCTGTTTAGGTGCTCTCAGTAATGTCCACAGAACAGAGCAGAGTGAGCGTGCAAGGTGAGTTATGACGACATGGACATCTCACGTTTTAAAAGAAAAGTATAATTATTTTTTTATATAAACTATACAGATGATTTAGGCACAAAAGGTGAAATCTATGTTCTAAACCAGGAGTCTCAAACGTATTAACGCAATAGTCCGCTAACCCTGTACCGTGTGTATCCGCAGACTGCACATCGGCAAGGGCGTGCAGCTGGACCTGCGCGGCGAGGGCGACGTGTGGCTGCGCTGCCTGTCGGACCACTCGGTGTTCGTGCAGTCCTACTACCTGGACCGCGAGGCGGGCCGCGCGCCCGGCGACGCCGTGCACAAGATCTACCCCTCCGCCTGCATCAAGGTGCGGCCTGATCTGGCCTAACCGAAGTGTTTCATTTATCTTTTTCTATTTTGACAAATTGTGGTTTGTATGTATGTCGAACGCTCGATTCGTGTCTTCTTTTAGTAACGGAAGATCTGATAGAAACAAAATCGCCATAGAGTTCTCTGGACTTAAGCTTCTTATAGTTATTAAAATGTCATACAAATTATCTTAACCAATAAAAAAAAATACTCCCTATTTACCTATAGGCTATAGATATCTATCCATTCATTTCATTTGCTATCTCTGCTTTTAGTCATCTCTCACACAATGCATGTATGCATTGTGTGAGAGATGACTATAATTTAACGTGAAAATTGTCTTCGTGAGAGAAAGTAGATAGATTTATACCTATGGGCCTGTGATCGGCATGTGTCGGGCAGGTGAAAGATGGTTTATCTCTCACCTGCCCGATACATAATCAGACATGCTACAGCAATGGTCCGTTCCGTGGCAGGTGTTCGACCTGCGGCAGTGCCACCGGCAGATGCAGACGCAGGCGGCCACGGCGCAGGCCGCCGCCGCCGCGCAGGCCGCCGCTGTCGCTGGACACATCCAGCCCGCGCACCCCGGGATGAACAAGTGTGAGTTACTCTTGTGCTACCAGTAAGGACAACTAGAGACCAGCCACTACTCAGGACATATACACAGCCAGACTACTATGCAGAACATATAATATAGTGCACTCTATATTCCCTGCCTCTCATAATCCGACGGGACGGCAAGTCCGACACGACTTTTCGACGTGCTCTCCGACGCACTCCGGTGTACGAACTGCGACTCTAGTCTGCTACTGAGATCTTTTCGATACCAAAAGCCAATAACTTTTTATCGATTTCTCCTGGGGCTTGGACTTCGGGATCTGTAGCCTTATATCTAGCCACTAAACAAGGCAGTAAATGCAACAGTATTTTCGTGTACTTGATATGTATTTATAATTAATCTCGTCTTCAGCGTTGAATGAAAACTTTATTATATTGGATACAGTCACGGCTCGCTGTAATAGCTTTAATTAAACAGTTCTCTGAATATTTTAAAGAGAAGAGGATGCATTTGAAATGCTGTTGGACTTATATGGGTCCATTCTTTTATACCGTAACTTTACCATTTCAATTGTTGTAGGTTTATCAGCGGCGGCTGGCATCGGCGTTGATGACCTGCGACGGCTGTGCATCGTGAGGTTGTCGTTTGTCAAGGGCTGGGGACCGGACTACCCGCGCACCTCCATCAAGGAGACGCCATGCTGGGTTGAGGTGCATCTGCACAGGTTTGTATTATACTTATCTTTAAAATCTCATTAACAAGAAACTTGGTAGAAATAATTTCTAAAAACTTGTCTTACCTACCTCAATATATTTAAGTATTACATAAATTTATTATTTATGTATTATGTATACATTAATATATTTTATTGAATTTGTATTTGGATATATAAACATTATTTGATTCAGCGCGCATCCTTTTGCAAAGTTTGTAACAGGATTTCTTTACTTTTTGGTAACTTTTGACGAGCTTTAATATTATCTGTAAAAATTGGGACAAGAGTAGATAAAAGGTTTGAAACATTTATATAATATTAATTGTTGTCCGTGTATTCGCTTTCGCTTCGTTCGCTTTTTGAGGGTTGGTCATTAGATGCTAGACATAAAAAAGAAGTCCTCCCTTGAAGTTCAAGCTTCCTTCATACCAAATTTCATACAATTCGGTTGAGTGGTTTTGCCATGAAAGAGCAACATTCAGTCAGACAGAGAGTTACATTCGAATTTATAATATTAGTATATGTTGTATAATGTTCTTACTTACCGTAATTTTCAATAATTATTATCATCAAATGTCTAAAAATACTTATTATACAAATATTGTTTTGTTACCAGAGCGCTGCAACTGTTGGACGAGGTGCTGCACACGATGCCCATCGACGGTCCGCGGTCGAACATCGAGTAGGAGTTGATCGGCTTCTTTTGAGGCCTTCGAGCGACTCCGCACAGCCTGGCGCCTTCGCCGGTACACTGCTCAAACTACCCTCTTTACCCCTCCACTTTGTATACCTTACCCCCTCTGATCATTTCGACGTAAATCTGTTACACGTGATATGGTAACATAGATTACCCTCCAGTAATTTAGTGTATAGTTTTTTTAACAAAGAAACATTGCAAGACATTAGATTCTATTTGTTTTCATGGTATATTTATTTAATGCAAGTCAGAATACTTAATTATTGCATTTTAATATGTTTTTATTAATCCTTATTTGCTATATATACGATATTAATAGTTTATATAGCATATTTTTGTACGTCCCACATCCTTCCTACCTAGTCTAACTTTGTCCTCTTGATGTATCGAAGAGCAAAAGCACACAATGGAGAGTGCATAATGAACCTTAGTGCTATGATCTTAAAGATGCTTTTCCCTCGAGCGGTGTCTCGAACGCAACCAGGCGAAATGTGCAAGTTTGTTTAGTGAAGTAAAGTGTCAAGGATTGAGTATAGTGTTGAACGGTTCACAGAGCTGGATATTTATGTTTAGTATTGCCATATGATTAGCATTTATATATTTGTTAATTATTTTTACGTTGTATTTTAGTATAGATACGTTTCGGCTAAAACCGTCTTCCAAAAGATTATTATTATTTTATTTTTCATTTTCGTCTTCCTTTTTCTAAATTGTTATTATAAAATGGTTTGGTTATATTTTGTACGGTAAGGATTGTTGATTGGAAACAAACGTTGCACATTGTATTAAGGCGCATTCGCTCGCGTTTATATAAAAAGGTGAACTATACTTGATGTCTTGTATCTATTTTACAACTTAGATCAGATTAGAATGTAACATAGCACCAGTATTGATATCAAATGGACTAAAGAACATATAGAACTGATCTCAGTATATTTTTCACAAATCCTAATTGAATTATCGTTAATAATACTTAAGTAAGATATTAGTGATATACATATATATGTTGTAAAGTTATACGAATTTTAGTAACAGCGATACCAAATTAAGGCATTTTTTTATATAATTTAGATTAAATATAACAAGACATGATTATGGTTCAACTTGAAAGAAGCCAAATAGTAATTAGCTTTCGATAGACGTAAGCTAAAGTACCGCGGTTAAGTTTATACAGTAATTTATGATATTTAGGAATAGATATATTTTTAAGTGATATGATATACGCGGCGCAGGAAGGCTGTATTTTGTTAGCGGGAGGAACTGCACGTTGGGGTTGCGTGAAGCGTTACGAGTCAACAAATGTATGATATAATTAAAGAACTTGCCATATAAAAAAAATATAAATTAAATTACATTTGTGTTGCCATGAAATGGTAAAATAAGACGAATTGGATTTATTGTTGTGGTTATTTAAATGATTTATAACAGATTAAATGAAATGTTTAGTAATGTCACACGCAACCTCGTCGTTAGTGATGATCTGTGATGTGCTAACAAAGGGAAAAAATAGGATAGGTCGCGTAATCGATTCGATGAACTTAGATATTAAGCCAAATGACATATTTTGTGTACGAGAGTTAAATGTTTAAGGATAGAAATGTATGTCGTGTTTTTGGAACTTTGAAATATTTGAGATTTTCCCTTTTCGTTTTGCTATGTAATGTAGATTTGCTTTAATTTTTTTTATTTTTAAATACTTCTCAGTTTTATATGTGTTGAATTGTAATACTGTTAGTGACGTGTTGCGATTTTTTTTTTATATTGATTATTTTATTTTAAAGATTTGTATGATGTTGTAGGTCTCACCTACTTTTAAGCTTTTTATAATGTTTTAATTTTGTCTCATTTTATGTAACAGTTTTTTTTTTTTTGTATTTCGTATAATATTGCACGAGTTCGCCTACTGGCCGAATATCATCACAAATTATATTATTTATTGTTTATTCGTCGTTCACAATATTAATATTGTTACCAAATCATTTTTGAAATTTGTATGTGCAAGTGTATATAGTACGAGTACTAAATATGATATTTTTAATAAATATTGTGACGTGTGGCGGTCGGCCGGCTGGGACGAACGGTGGCCGCGTATCGGTACTTAGGAATTATACCCATTTAAATGTTCTCTTAAGGAGTTTTCACGAAGGATAAATAAAAAATAAGTGACAATCGAAAATACCTCTGTAAAGTGATCAAAAAAAGGATTCAAAGGGTTTTTAGATTTTAATAAGTGGTAAGGTTTTAATGATGTTAATGTTTTGAATAATATTTGACAAATTCTACATACCACAGTTGGACTTGACGTTGATCACGCTCGTGCTGTCGAATCGATCGTTTCATGAGACACATACGCGAATAATTATTACCTTATACATCTGTAGAATACTAAGAGATTTTTTACTCTGTAATTGAAAATCTAACGAACAAAATACGCTACTGTATGAATATATAAGTTATTTTTTATTATATGAAAGAATAATTTAATCATTGTCTCAATATTATTGGGAATGCTTTCGTGATGTAATTGTTTCAATCCGTGTAGACTTTATACCTCACAGCGATTATCTATAAAGACTAACTGAGTGTTCATTGTTTATCATAAATTATAAACGAGAATTGATATCTTAATTTTGCAACGATTTTTAATACTTAAAATGAGAAAGAGCTGATAGTTGACAAATGACATATTCTCTAGAACCTTCCACAAGCGCTTACCTGTCCTCTCGATACTTCCGATAAAGAAATCCTTTAATGTAAATTTCATAATTTATTATATAGACTTGGTACGACAGACACGTATTTGAACATTTATAATATAAGCAACTGAAGATGTCTCGCTAGACAAGACGAGATTGCATGGTAACGAATAGTCTGTCACACTAATTAATTTTGTGGTGTGATTAATGAGTATCCTTGCAATAAAACGCGCCTTCGCTGGTGAATACATTTATACCGTCCTGGTAAATGGTAAGAGATACGTACTAATAGAAATTCCACCTTGATTTTCATGTCATAAGTCATTATATCTTCAAAGGATTTTAGTTTGGAAGGTGGCATAGCAAATTTGTAAAGGTTGTGACTGTTGTTGTGAATTAACATGATGTTTAAACAATATGATGTATTTTATGAAACGATAAGATTCGACGTAATCTAAAATCATTCAATGTGCTACCCCAACAAAGTAATTAGACATGCTAAAATACATTAATTGTATCACCGTTTCGAGAAGTGATCGTTGTGTGTGTCGCCTTGTCTGCTTAGATTGTCTACTTGTTTTGGTCGGGTAATGTTTCGAGCAGTGTGACAGTTATTGGATTTAGATATAGAAAGTTGGGTATTGTTAATAACTAAATATCCGGAGTTTAAGTATGAAATGATGTTTATAAATATCTATTGTGAAACGTAATGCAGTTTGGCTATTTGGTATATTTTTCGGATATTCGCAAAGCGAAAAAAATTCTATAACTGTTTAAGAGACTAATGTATCAATTTGATTATTTGTACGACGTTTTGTACGTGATTTTGTTTTCAATGTTTCTTTTCTCATATCGTAAGGAGAATTACCGCACACGGTGAAACGTAGCCTTAAGTGCATACTTTAAGAGTGACTATAAACTATGGAACAGAAATGAATATAAAGGTTATTCCTCTAAATGTAGTTTTATTTTATTTTAATTACTTTTTTTCTTTAAGCAACTTCAAAAGACATTTGTTTTGTCAACCATATATATTTTGTTGTTATATGGAAATGGAAATTTATAAATGAAACGTATTTGCATTGTACAGTTACCAGAACAAATAATATATTAGTTTTCGGTGAAATTACAAGAATATTCTGGCTGGCAGACCATTTTTTTCTTTTACGATTCAGCATAAAAACCAAGGATTAAATGTTTCATTCAACTTTTAGCAATTTATATTTAGATTTTTATCCAAATAATATTCGGATAATATAAATAAACTCTTAAACCTATACGAAACAAAGATACGATACTTATGACCGTGATCAGTTCTTCGACGTAGAGCACTAAAAATACCAAACCACTCCCGCGCATCTACTGTCAGCCCCATTTTAAAGCACACATTTTGGTCTATGTAATAAGAAAATATGTCTTTTAGATATTAACTTTTGAAAGTGTAGGGCAAAGATCTCCCCAAAGATGTTATTCAGTGTTGACGTTTGACCTATCTACATCTATTCCATTGGAATAGGCTGTAGATAGGTCAAACCTTAGATTTACGTATTTCATGCGATTTGCTAATAATTCAGCTATATTGTGCATTACTAAGTGTTTAATTTATTAATATATCTTTATTTATAATAAACACTATTACACTTAACTACTTATATCCACTTTAATTTTACTTCCAAATTTCCGATAACAGTTTCGTCGACGTTCAAAACGCCAATTTTTCGCATTACTCAAGCTAGATATCGCGTCATTTTGCTGTCAAATGTTGTTTATTCGACTTCTCTTACGGTCGGAATAGAGTATACATGACTCTTGTAATGAGATGGGCTGTGCTGGTCATGTGCAGTGTGAAAAATAAACCATATTATAGTTTCATGTAGGGAAAAAAATTCGAGTTCTAACATATAATGCGTACATACATATATAATTAAACTAAACTTATAGTTCGTCTCTTACCGACGTGTAGGTATTTTTTACGTATTTTCAAGGTGCGTAACACTTGCATAAATTTAATTTTGTTAACCATGTAATGCATTTTTATATTAACCAAAGTGATGGATTTAAACACATTCCAAGTAAAGGCGCAATATAATTTTTACTCCTACCCTAATTTTTCCTATCAAGGCCAATTGCCAATGTCTGAATTTACGGTAATTCAGCAATTTAGATCTTATTTCACTAAGTCGTTATATATTTAAAATGTATAATGGAACGGAGGAACAAAAAAAATAAGTTAGTAAGACGTTTTGAAGACTTCTTTTTGCAAGATATATTTTTTTATATTGTGTCAAACTATTTATTAACTTAATTAAAATCGATACCTACATTTATGTTATTCAAATCCGAAGACGAACTAGGCTCAAGCCAACTCAGCCTGCTCGCAAATGTACTGTTAAGCAAGAAAAATAGAGTGTGGTCTGAGTATTTTGTTTGAGTTTTAAACAAGCTTTATCCTATGATTTGCGCCAAGCTATCTCATGGCCAGTATAAATATTTGGCGACTCCCGCGCACCAACTGTCGACTGAAATCCAACGCGCGATTTTCTATCGCTCTATTTCAACAGTTGACTATTATTTACATATTGCTCTGTGAGTTCTTGTTGAATTTATTTGATAGCAACCTTTCAAACATTTGTTATAATATTTGATTGTGGTACGTAAGGATTTCTTAACAAGATGTTCCTGATAAGATTTCCAAAATATTTTTGTCAATAATGATGAAATTTATTAACATGGATTGAATAGATGTTTTTTGCTCGTCTATATTATTAATTTTAAATTTTAAATAATTATTAATATACGTGCAAACTTGTACGTTGTTCAATTTTTTTGGTTCCTTTAAAGATAACAAATTAATAATAAAATTCTTTTTAGGCTTTTTAAAATATTTCTATTTTATATAAATTCTAAGAAGAAACGAAAGACATAAATTTATATATACAAATGCTAAATATTTACAAGTTAGGTCGGTTCTGCGCGGGCGCAATGGGAATATTCCGAAATATTGGGTATATTTAGCATCGAGGCCGACCCTGTTTACATGTTTTCTCTTCACGATCGTCTTATTTTTCGGCGAACCGAAGTTTTTTTTAATAATTGTAGCAGTAAAAACGTACCATAAGGAATTTCGCGGAGAATTTAATCCTCTTAGTATTAGTTAAGTAATTCCTGTAATAAGTATATTTGAGTATTATTAAATAATACTTAAATAGAAATAATAAGCTCAGGTTGTGGGTAAAATCACACTTTTTTTTTGTAAACTCATCTTACCTAAACTAAAGGCTGGAAGAAATCTATTATAGAAGTAAGCTTGCCTTTGTAATACCAATTTTTCTTAATATTTTTTTTTTGATTGAAACACTTTTTGATACATTCTTGTGTATATACCTGATTAATCAACTAAAATTAAAAAAAAATGTAATTAAACATCAAAACAAAATAAAAAATTTATAATAATTAGAAACATAGCCTGGAACTTAATGAGGCAAAGATTTTTCTTTCCGTTTTAAACATTTAATGATTCTTTATTATAGATTTTGATATCTTGTCCTTTGGCACCAAATACATTACCGGATGGCGGATAAGTATAAAATACATAGTTTCAAAGCAAATACACGTAGTTTATGCAAACTCAAGATCATTTGTTCCAACCTCGTTTCAACCGTTCCAGTGTGTGGGAGGAACATATCGTACCAATAAATGAATTCAAGCAATTTTTGGGGTACCGCAGCGTTATATTGAAATCGGAAATTAAACGGAATAAAAAAATAAATGATTATATTTTTATTCCGTTTAATGTTTGGACTGTGCCTTTTCATAATAAAAAAAAACAGCTTCGGTAGTAAAAATAACACGAAATTTGAAAAGTCACAGGCACAGTCATTTTTGACAATTAAATATTGGTAATTTTTGGTCACAGGCCGTTAAGTTCGCCTGTGTCTTACTCGAAATGATTTAATTACTTAATTATTGTGGGATCAATTCGCAAACTCAAAACGGGTTACGTTAACAGGTATTTCGATTATTCATAGGTAAGTGAGCACACGCTAGTGTAGTGATTCATCGTTCACACAGAACCTTGTCTGTCTGCCAACTGCTATTTCCGTTGAAATAAAGCTGGGATTATCTACTATGTTTTGTAGTATTACATATTATATTATATACAAGGACTAAAATAAATTTATAACGTCATTATTTTTATTAAAATAGCATTTTTTAAGTAACTGTTTTTATGAATGTCATTAGGGCCTGTACAAGCCCGTCAGGGTAGGTTACTCAAATATTCTACCGGTAAATAGTAATACTTAGAATTATCGTAGTTCTGGTTTGAAGGGTGACTGAGACGGTGCCTTATGCAAGGGATATAACATCTTAGTTCATAGGGTTGCTGGCGCAATGACACTTTAGGTGATGTTTAGAATTTCTTATAGTCTTATCTATGAGCGTTGATGATCATTTACAATTAGTTTATGTTTGCTATTTTACCTAACAATTAAATATAGAAAAACAATCTTAGAATTTGTTATGGGAAGTAATTGTATAATTCTAATACAATATTATATATAACGTAACATTGTAATTAAACTAACTTGAAACAAACCATGTACTATATGTCCTACATATTATAAAATTAAATATTATGAATATTATCTAGTGAATTTTACTCCACTAGTTGATACTATTGATCGGTATTTTAGTAAAGTAGTAGGTATACAAATATAAAAAAAAATCATGTTACTTCGTTAATTATATAAGTATGTTTACTTGCTAGGACTTTTTGCAACCCCGCCTGGGAAGATACCATTCATTTATTACATCTACCGCCAAAGAGCAATACTTAGTAATGTTGTGTTTATACGGTGAGTGAGCCAATGTAACTATAGACACAAGGGTCATAATAGTTCCCAATGTTGGCGGTGTATTGGCGATGGTTAGTATTTCTTACAGCGCCAATGTTATGACCAATTAATTATCACCACGTGGCTCTTTGGCCGGATATCCGAAATATATTTAAAAAAAAATCAAATTTAATTACCCAAACTTAAATTCTGTCCCATATTTCAATTTTAAATACTTTACGATTTGTTCGTTTTCTTTATTACTGGACTTGTTCTAGATTCTAGATTCTAGATTTGTTCATTAGAAATAAACGCTTACAAGTGCTGTTCTGTGAAAAACTCACTTCGTTTCCAACACGGGAAAGCTAAAGCATATCGGCTAAAGGTGATACGCTATTTTGACGCGTGTATCCTTTGAATGTTGTCATTATTATAATAAATGTTGTATATCGACTAATATAATTTCTCGGTACAGTTCTGCGTGAAATTTGAGTCCTGTTACAATCTTGTTACTAGGTATAAGGTCCGGTTTAAGTCCCAGGTTGGAGGACTTAAAGATATTGAGTTTTTTGGTCGGAAACTTAGGACTTTGCGCGGAGTCTTGAAGTTGGATGTCTGTACAATCATGGATCTCGAAAAGATAGTAAAGCATAGGTTTTGCGCCTGAGCTCGGTCCAGTCGTGATGGGGGTTTTCGTAATAGAGAGTGCAACTGTGTTTGTGCACACACTTGTAGATTTTACCCCGAGGACCGAGGATAATACTAAAAAATAGAAATAAAATGTTTGTGTGTTTATGTGTGTATATATGGAGAGTATTAAATGCATCAGTGTAATTGCAACACTATATGTTGATCTACAAATAATAATTAATAATATCTTTTTTTCAGACATTAAATCGATATTAGTGTCTTGGTCTGATCGTTATAATCTCACTTTGAACAAGTCGATCGCCCTTAGACGATTTTAAATAAAACTACACTATGAAATGAAAGTTCGAATTTCAAGTCTTTATTACTGCTGTGTGTTCACTGGTCAGTAGATGGATTACAATATTTTTTTTATATAATTTGTTGGATTTGTATATTTTGGTATTTTTAGTACTAAAGCCTACTAGATATAGAAGATTAGTGGACCCTGTGGTTAGAACATTTGAATTTTTTCCAAAGATGCGGATTAAAATCTGGGCGATCAACACTGATATTTCATGATCGGCGTGATCGGCGATGAAGGAAAACGTCGTGGGAAACTTGCATGCGTCTAAATTCAATGAAATTCTGTCACATGTGTATCCACCGACCCGCGTTCCAGCAGCGTGGTGGAATTATCTCCAAACCTTGTTTTCAACAGAAGAAGTCCAGCGGTTAGCTTTTAACATTAGCAGCAGAGGCATTTTATATAACATATAATAATATTTTGTAGAGAATAACAGTTTTTTAATATATTTAAAGTAACCGATAATGTTAGAGCTTTTCTATAAATAAGCTTACAGACAGCGCGAGGCTATTTTAGATTTTTTACAGCAAATTGAAGGTTGTGAATTAAAAAACCGTGGCTCGTAATAAGTGGTGAGACAGACTAATCGTGAGTCTGCGTCCGAAATAAAACTATTTGCCAATCTAGTGTTGCCAACTATTATATCGATAAGAAATAAATAATATAATATATATATATATATATAGAATATATATAAATAGAATATTATTTAAATTAATGAAGTATTCGTGTAACTTTAAAACATAAAAATAATTAGAGTTTTTATCACAATAAAAATAGATTATATTATTAAATATTAATGTAATCTATACTAATTTTGTGAATGTGAAAGTAAATCTGTCTGTCTGTATCTCTGTTACGCTTTCATGGCTATACTTCCGAACCGAATTTCATGAAACTGATTGCGAAATGACTGATAAAGAAAGTTTGTACCCTAAGGAAGGATAAACGCAATTTTTTATACCTAAAACCTACGATCTCCACTCGTATACTCTGCACGTACATTTTAGCCTGGATGTCTAATTGGAATTAAATATTTTGGATATGAGGTATAAAATAAAATATTTAGCGATATCGATGTTTCCCATTCCTACGTTACTACGACGCCTGTGTGCTGCCCGCAATCGCCGACTGCCCGGGCGCCCGGCAGCGCATCCGAACGAACGAAGTCCACGCGACCGTGTTTACGAACGTTACCTATTCAAATCATTTGAGTGCAGTGTGATCTGTTTGGATTATTTGACCCTATAGGAGAGGTGAGTTATAACATTTATTTTAAAGGAATCGAATTTAAACTGGCCGTTCGTTTTCGTCTTTTATCATTTTATATTTCCTTTTCGAAGGCTGTTTTCAATTTTACTTTGAACATACGTTCGGAAATTTGATAGTACACGTTAGTTAGTGGTTTGTAACTAAAATTACTTGAACTATTTAAGAATTATTCTGATATTTTGTATTGTAATAAGTTTTAAGTGTTGCTATTTTTGGAAAAAAAAAATCCGTAAGCGTATAATATTATTTATACGATACTTTTACTAATATCGGATGTTTAGTTTGATTTGAACCAATAGAAATTTATTTGCAGTTCGGAATAATTATGTCAATATAATTAATACTTTTATTGATTTTAAAATTGTGACGTAAACACTGTTAACACTGGGAAAACTGGCATTACTATGTATTCGTTTTTACAAAAAATCTCAGACAACACTGAAAAATTTTCAATTATAAAATTTAAAATAAATTTTAAAGAGCATTTGTTTCCTGAAGGATATTACGAAACTAATCATTTCTGTCGACTAAGAACACATTAGGAATAAAATGATCGCCTCCAAGCTATTTCAAACAACGAAAATATGAGTTTTATTGCTTGCTATTCTTGTAAAAAATATTCTGAGTTTCTTTCGTTGGTTCTTCTGAGGTCCGAGATGTTTATTTCCGAACCGTTGTTTTTGATTATCAATAAGCAAGTGTGACACTTCTATATTGAATAAAGATTTGAGATTTTGACTATGTCAAAATAAAAAGTTTTATAATAATTAATTTTTGAAAATTAAGTTTATTGATATTTTTATTAATCAGTCAGTACTATTTTTGTTTTTGTATATATTTATTTTAATTTATTATTATGTTGATAATGAGACTTATACTCTATTACACGTGCGCAAGCGCAAGTTTCATACGTAAGCCGTGAGTAATGACACGCAATCGCGTCACTGAGTCAAAGCTCAGATTTAGCGCATAAACACATTCAAATTTGATTCAAGGGAAATAAATAAGAATCTTCCATCTGTCCTCGACTATAAATACAAAGACAATGATATGTTTTTGTACTTGAAATAATAGTTAACCTCTTTTGTTTTAATTTTTTAATAACTCATAAATTCACTAAGTACTCATATGTCATTTCTTAAAAACGGTGTTATTTTATTTTGTAGAATAAAACAATTTATTATACATGTATGTATTCAATATTTATATAGCGGTTAGAACGCGTGCATCTTAACCGATGATTTCGGGTTCAAACCCAGGCAGGCACCACTGAAATTTCATGTGCTTAATTTGTGTTTATAATTCATCTCGTGCTCGGCGGTGAAGGAAAACATCGTGAGGAAACCTGCATGTGTCTAATTTATAATGCCAACCCGCATTGGAGCAGCGTGGTGGAATATGCTCCAAACCTTTTTCTTCAAGGGGAGAGGAGGCCTTTATCCCAGCAGTGGGACATTTACGGGCTGCTAATGCTAAAAAAAAAAAGTCTACTTTTAATATTTTCAACTACCTCGTTGAGTTAGTGACTAGGGTACAAGACTGAAGGCCCGAGGTCTATAGCTCAAATTCCGGGTAAAAGTTATAATTAGTGATAGAAATTCTCAGTAGCAGCCCGAACTTTGGAAGATGGCAATACGGCAGATGATGAACTTCACAGGTACATCAACAGCACAAAGAAGGGCCAATTAAAATACTATATACCGTACACGTCTATTGTTCGGGTTGTCGGTTTTGTTTGAAAGTGTAAGAATCTAGACAATCTTAAACAAGTTTTAATATCTATTAATGCCATTGTGGGTCTTAGGTAAAATTTAAAAATTATAGTATGTTCTTTAGCACGCATACTTTTACGATTAAAATCAAATGAAAATATTCTTTATTAAGGTAGGCTCAAAAAACACCTATGAATCGTTGTATTACAGTATTGAATTATTCGGTTCGGAAAGTAGAAAGAGACGCACCGGCAAGTAACTTACCGGTTACAGTAGTTACTCTTTACCCCTTTATTATAGGCAGAATTTTTGTCAATTAAGTACAATTAAATTGACATATATCTTTTAAAATGTTTTCCTGGCATGATATTTAATTTTATTATTAGGCAAAGTAAAAAATTGCTGTGGAACTTAGTATGGAATTATTACACCACTTTGAATCGTAGTATTACAAGGTTAATTAAACGCAAAACAACAGTCGCTCGCTAATGTTGATTCTACACCTAACCCAGCAGGCTACTTGGTGGTAGGGCTTTGTGCAAGCCCGTCTGGGTAGGACCCACCCACTCATCAGATATTCTACCGCCAAACAGCAATACTTAGTATTGTTGTGTTCCGGTTTGAAGGGTGAGTGAGCCAGTGTAACTACACGCACAAGGGACATAACATCTTAGTTCCCAAGGTTGGTGGCGCATTGGTAATGTAAGGAATGGTTAATATTTCTTACAGCGCCATTGTCTATGGGTGGTGGTGACCACTTACCATCAGGTGACCCATTTGCTCGCCCACCTACCGATACCATAAAAAAATAACTCAGTTGTACCGTGAATAAGTACTTGCATTACTTAAATAACATCACCTAACCATGTGAAAGTCGCAGGTTCAAACCTTGATTTATTACTGTATCTATAATCCTTAACATACAACTTTCTACGCGATGCTTTAGTTCATCGCTTTACTTATTAAAACTCAATTCTTGTCGGGATTTTGACTGATCTATTGAAATACTTAGATTTAATGTGACGTTGTTAAATATCTTTAAATTGGAATTCGTATTGTTAATACCCTCTGCACATGTTTATAATATTAAGTAATACACTCAAGACAAAGCTGGTCTAAAGTCGTCGTAAACTGGTTTAAAGTCGCTCAGCGTGCTATGGAAAGGGCTATGCTCGGAGTTTTTCTGAGAGATCGCATCAGAAATGAGGAGATCCGTCAGAGAACCAAAGTCATCTACATAGTCCACTGGATTAGTAAGCTGAAGTGGCAGTGGGCCGGCCATATTTGTTGTAGAACCGATAACCGTTTGGGAAAACGGCAAAGATCGCGACTCGGCAAACGTAGTGTAGGATATCCTCAGGCACGGTGGAGTGAAGATTTGCGCAAGACGGCTGGCAGGAGCTAGATGCGAGTAGCCGAAGATAGATCACAGTGGCGTGCAATTGGAGAGGCCTGTGACCAGAAGTGGCTGCTGACGATGATGATTAAGTAATAAATATTTAGTAACATGCCTGTTCTCGTCAGTTTAAAAAACGAACAGTTAGGTAAACAATTTCAGTGCAATTTGTCCTTAAATTTATTCCATTACAAGATATTTCTTTCTCAGGTAAAGTCGTAAGTTTTAAATTAAGCAATAAATTAAATTTTAAGTTTTTTTTATTCAATTTCTCTTTAGACTGAATTAAAATATAACAAAATATTATTAATATTTTCATGTGCTTAATTTGTTATATTTATATGTTTATAGTTAACTTAATACTCAGTGGTCTTCACCGGAGTATTTACCGACTCGCATTGGAGTCGCCTGGTGGTATACGCTCCAAGTCATCCAATCGAAAGTTTAAAAAGCTTTAAGCCAGTTGTAGGAAATTTATAGGCTGTATGTAGATAGACTAATGTCACACGAATGTATGCAACGTAAAAAAAACATCTTGCTTTTTTATCTTGACACGGAATTATAAGCTTACCGAAATATAACTTAGATACATAACTTCGTATATGAATTATATATATTACGATAAATATAAACATTGTATAGTATTAAGTTGTTTGCCTTAAGCATATTTGTGCAGTGAATTATATCAATTTGTTTCACGAAAAGGTCGGAGTCTTGGCGCAGGTAAGGTATTAGTCATGCCAACAGGTCTTCTCACGACTACAAAAATTGACATCTATGTCTCGTAAATGTATCGCAGACATTCAGACGCTAAATGCTTCATAAATACGAACATCATAAATTATTTATACATTTTTGCGATTATTTTAATATTCTAATTTGATTTTAACAATAGTTATATGATAATTATTGAAAATGTTTGTAATAATTTTTATGGGTTGTTGTTGAAATTGACTCTTGCCATGTTAATTAAATGCAAGATTAAAAGCTGATGATTATTATTATTAGCTTATTTAATCTGTACTAATATTAAAAATGCGAAAGTATGTTTGTCTCTTTTTTGGTCTTTCACGGCCAATTCTCTGATCCGACTTTGGTGAAATTTTGTATGAAGCAAGTTTGAACTCCAAGGAGGACAGGCTACTTTTTATGGCTAACACCTTACGACCAACCCTTGAACCTGGAGGGAAGCCGCGAACGACAACTACATAGACTTAAATTTTATCCGAAACTTGCTGCATCTTTTGGTATAAGTTTAATATATATTGGTTAAGTTAGTTAGGGAATACAAAAAAGTTTCCTCATTTGTAAATTTTGAATATATAGATAATGAATTTGTCAAAAATTAAAATTGTAAACTGTAAACATTTCAAAGCCAAGCAAGGTTCACTTCTCCTCTTGAGAAGGTGTGGAACTTATTTTTAACATTTGAGAATTGCTTGTTTTATAATGACAAATTATGCACTTAAAATTTTAGTGATGTTGTCTAGGTTTGAACCCGTAATCATCGTTTAAGATACGTAGTAATTCCAGCCACTAGGCCATTTCGTCTCTACAAACTGGTAACAATTGTTTCTTTAATAAATATTTTTAACTTTTGCCTCGCGGATAATTCTTTGAGGGTTATGTTAGTTTTTTTGTAACTAACAGAATATAATTCCGTCCGTCCATTTTAGAGAGTCTAAAATCAGTACATAAAATAAATTCGACATAATCTATATACAAATACGCAAAGAAAATAGTTCAATGCCCTTTCCTGCTCTGTTTATCAACCGAATTTATTATTTTAATACTTAATTAGCTTAAACATTATTAATTTTAACCTATTCAAAAAATTATAATATTAGTATAAATTCGAAAGTAACTGCCCGCTTAAGCCGATGAATTTACGGTTTGTGTACTATAGGTAATATTTCGCGCAAGTAAAGTCGCAGGTTCAGCTAGTATATTCCTATAAGTCCTCAAATATTTAATACTGATCTTGTCAAATTTCAACCACTAGGCCAACACTGGTTACAATATATACATCAAGTCATTTGTTCAAAATTTATCATACTTATATTATATTTTTATTTTTATTTAGAATTACTATAAGTATTATTAATGGATGGACATTTAATTTATTGTATTGATACACATTAGATAATTATTGTTTATTGTATTTAAAGGTAGCTAATCATTATTGGCTTATTATAAACATCGTTTAACATGTGTTTAGTTAAACACCGCTTTCTCGTTCTTTCTTTATTGATTTTGAATTAGAAAAAAGAAGACAGTATCATCTGACTAATTATCCCTTAAATATTTATGTATCTATGTTTAATAATTTACATAGTCGGTTTTCATCATTACCCACACGACTTTAGTTAAGGTTGTGTATATTTAAACAGTGTATAAAGTTCTAGGTAAGTTTTTTTTATTTCTTATCTGTGACCGTATTTACTGTTTCGTTCTAGTAGTAGTAGTAGAACGACCCGATTTTTCTTATTATATCAATGTCTGTATGTCTTGTGTGTCTGTCATAAATGTAATTAACAAATCTATTAACAACTTAGTCTTGCACTTCTAACATTCCTTAAATGCGTCGCTAAGGTTGCGGCAACTAGCCACATTTTGATTACACACACACACATAGACACACGGTACAACAAAATACATATTATATATAGTACATTCCAATGGTTTTAAAATCTCTCTCAGATTGGGTTGTCTGGAAGAGATGGCTTATTAGCCATAAGTCCGCCCGATGTACACAAATATAATTAGTTACATTTTTGTTTTGAGCATTATTTCTATATATTTTTTTGTTTAATCCTATGATTTCTGTATTTTTGTTTGTGTATGATTTCTGTATTATGTCATTCACATTAGAATAACTTTTAAAGGAGTGCGATTCTGTAAGAATTCACTTCGTATCTCACACGCGGCATGTTGACAACCGAGAGTGATGCGCCATTCTGATACGTGTATTTTATATATTGTATAATTATTATGGTCAATGTCGCATATCCAATTCTGACATTTCAGGATCGTGTTCTGCGGTGAGTTTCGAGTTTATTCGTACATAATACCTCTACAAACCTATTTTGGGGTTTTCTCCATTTTTTTGAGTTACTTACATTCTCTAATTCATTTAATATTGCCGGTAGTACGGTGTTGTCCATGTTTGGGTAGACATCTTTCTTTATTAAAATTACCTACAACTAGTTATTGCACGCGGTTTCGCTCGCGTTTTAGGGGTTGTTCGTTACATGCTAGGCATAAAAAGCCGCCTATTTCCTTCCATGGAGATCAAGCTTGCTTTATATCAAATTTCATCAAATTCCGTTCAGTGGTTTGAGACCAATAGATAGACAGACAGGCATACTTTCGCATTTATAATATTAGTATTATAGTTAATTATATATTTTGAAGCTACTCATTCTCACATACATATATTTTTCCGACCTCAATGGTCGTCCTCGTGCTAACAATAGACGGCTACCAGCTGTGTTGCAAAGCACATTTTGCAAGACCTGTGTATAATGTATTAAAGCGAACAGCGTTATTAACCCTTTTTTAAAATAAGCAACAATTATTTATAAGCGAAAGCATAAATTTTTATATATTAATGTACAAAGGAACGATGCAATATATATCTACTGAATTTATTCATTAATATTATTTTAATTATTATGTCAATAAAAGTGAAATGATTGACCTTTAAATTAATATCATCAAAAGGTGTAGGTTACCTACGTAGGTAGGTTTTTTTATCAACTGAAAATTCTTTAAATTCAGGACTTAAAAAAAGTTGCAATAGAAAAGTAAAAGTAAATTAATAAAACTGTGCAGACATTATGTTATGTTATCGTCGTTCAAGAGATCGTCTAATGGCATTGTATGATTGTATAGATATAATCACTCACGAAGGTGCTCTCTAAGTTCAATTATTTATCGGCGTTATTTAATAAAACAAACTTAACAACTATAATGTAATTTGTTATTTTTGCTGTCTTTTCTATAAGTCGTCTCACACACACTAAGACAATTTGTAAGCAAGAGCGTTACTCACTTACAAATGCAAGCCGATAGTAATTAACGACCTCCGTGTTCGAGTAGTGTGTGCACCGGTTTTCATGGGTATTTCACTCCTAGGTCCTGGGTTCGATCCCGGTAGAAAAAGTTCATTCGTATTCTATGTTGTCTTGGGTCTGGGCGTTTGTGGTGCCGACGTTACTTCTGATTTACCATAACACAAGTGCTTTAGCTACTTACATTGGGATCAGAGTAATGTATGTGATGTTGTCCAATATTTATTATTATAATTAAACGTGGAGGGGTGGGCTTTCGTCAGTGAATAGTTCTTTACCCATTGCTGGGCAAAATCCTCTTCTATTGAATATGAAACTACAATTATATAAATAGGCTTGTAAGTTTTGGATGATGCACATTAGTGTGCAACGTGTCCAAATTTATTATATCCGGTAATATGTCGTAAATTTTTCTTCGCACTGAAAATGAATGGTAAACGAACGTTGGAAAAAAGGAAATTTATTGCTAACTCCGTGGTACGTAAGGCGTAGTTGAGCTAAAATCGTATTGGCGTCTAGCCATCAACTATAATTATCGTAAGAGTGCCAAAATCTACCATCGCATTCCATCTCTGGCATTTATAGATTTTACCAGTATTTTCTATGCTTTTCAGAAAACCCTTGTGAGTTTAATTTAATTTTATGGAGTCATTTTTCAGTGAATGTATTATATGGAGTATTGATACTATTAAAGTTTAATTTTCTTTTAATTTAACGTAACGTAACGACTTCAAGTCATTTAATACAATTTTTAATTTTAAATGTCAAAGAAAAAAATTAAAAGGTACGCCAACTAGAGCCAAAAGAACATATAAGATTTGTAAAAAAATAATAATAAGAAAAAGTTTGTTGCACATTCTTAACCTTCAGCAGGTGGAAAACTGCGTTTACCGTTACATCTGTTCATCCACTAATATACATGATCTCACTTCCAGTCGGAGCTGGCATTGAAGCTGCATCCACAGCAACGTGATAACATCATGGCAGCTAACGGGTAAGCAGTTTAAAATTTATATTTTAATTTTAATTCATATCGAGGTACTATAGAGCCTTTTTTTTAATTTAAAGATATCAGTTAATAAGTTGGTATTTTGTTTTTACGGGCGTGACGTTTATAATTAATTAAAATGAACGAAATATTATTTGAGCTTTGTATAGTATGGTTTGAAAAATAAATTACTTCTTTATTTAAATTATAATCTTTTTTCTAAATCGTTAGGTATAAGTACAGAAAAGGTATTGGTAAATAATGTTAGTCATGCTCCACATCTTGTGGATTTATAATAAAATGTACTTGAAGTTGAGAAATGTAATAGATTAGTATAAATATAAATCAATCAATTGCAATAAATGTAGTTATGTTATCTCATTATTATCATAAAAAATCTAAATTTATAATTTTCATTATTACAAAACAACTATAAAAAAAAAAAATCATAATTTTTTTTTGCACATTACAATATTTGTGACTCGGAGTCTTTGTGAAGTAATGATATTTTATAAAACTATATTATATTTGCATAGTGAAATAATGTCACGAATGGTTTCTAAAACATTTTGCTCATAATATTAGGTACATTATTACATAAGGCTCGTATTATAGATCATAAAACGGAACCGCATAATGGTGCATTTTTATTATAATATCACTAATTTTAATATGAAGGTCATACAAGCGTGATTCTCGAAATTAGTGTTAACCAAATATACCACAATGAGTCATACGCCATTTGGCGTTTCATTTACAAAGTCTAAAATAGTACTTCGTGGTTTGTTTGTCATAGAGCCCTTTGCCAATAAATTGCTGCGAATTATTTTAATCAATAGTAAATTCAAGAGATGTTAACATTCAGCCTAAAATAAAATAAAGTCTGTGTGTCTGTCACCAATTATATTAAAATCAAATAATAAAAAAAAAGATTATAATTTAAATAATAAACAACAATATCAGTCTTAAAAATTGTTTTTAACGTATATTGTAATTTGATTCAATGATTGCAATAGTAGGAGATGTATGTCAAAACATAAGAAAAAAAAGAAAATTATTTCCTGAAGGTAAGAAATTACGTCAGTTTAAATCGGCTAATTAGTATTTATTTTAGTATAGCAGATGGTCTAATAGGTTACCTTCTTGTGAGTCCTTCGTTAATGTGACCTTCTACTAGTAATACTTTATGAACTCCTCCTTGAACTTAATCCTCTATTATTTTTAAAAATATTCCCTATACCAAAATATTTGCCATTCATTTCGACTGAAATCAAAACTGACGTTTTCGTTTTACGCAAACTTGAAGTTGAACTCGAAGAGGTAAAGCGAAATGGGTCAACAATAGCTTTCAGTGTTTGTGTCCACCGGCGTTGTCATACGGGTAAAAATAACGTGATGTTTGGCCGTTTTCCAGATACGGCCCTGCGCCTGTCACTGGACACGTCGGCCGGATCCCGAACTATGGCAAGACTCAGGTCAATGTAAGTATATGTTATTAATTGTTATAGTTAATTTAACGCATATATGGAACTGGTGAAAAGAGATCATTTTGATTTTATAAAAGTTGTGGACTTAAAAAGTGTTTTTATCATTTTGCATTAGTTTTGCATTGCTATAAAGTAAATAATAATGATATATTAATATCTGTATGGTAATTTTGTCTTTAAGAAAGTGATCAAATAAAAAAAATATTAGAATAATGTAATTATTTATTTCTCTTTTTAAATTCTAGCCCATGGGTGGTGTCGAGCCTCCAGCGTGTATCCAAAACGCGATGATGACTAAAGACAAGAAACCATTCACGTATACTCCTGGAGGTTTAGATCTATCACAAATTAAGACACCGAGTATGGCGAGAAGGATGGCTCGTCAACGCTCTCAAGAAGAGCAAGAACATGCCTATACTCAACCACCACCTAACAGCGTCTACCATCCTCAGGGTGGCCCAGTGCCGCCACCACCACCTCCACCACAAATACCAGCACCGCCGCCACCACCACCTCTTGTTATTGAAGCTCCGTCAAAGTCTCCTAAACCAATAGCACCTGGAGAGCGACCTGAAATTGTTATACCTGAAAATCCTATAGGTATGCTTAGAAAAACTAATAGCCCTTACCATTGGGAGGCTGAAAAAGCCGAGTTGCAGCGTATCGGCCCTGTTCCTAAATTCGTTGATAAGGTACCCAGTCCTCTGACTGTCAAGCTACCTTCAAATAACTCATACCAAAATTATTCTCCTCAAAACAACATTCAAAGACCGAACTATGCTTATGGAAATCAGAATCAAGCTCCTGATAGTCCACTGCACAGGCCAGAAGCGCAATATGCTCATCAGCAATCAGGTTCACCAAATGTCAACGGTTCACCACAAACTAGGGACATGTTATTACGTCAGGACTCTCAATTCAATAAGAGTCCACAACCATTTGGAAATCAGCCGCCACTGACTAATAACCAATCGCCACAAAATTCTGGTTCACCATACACACCTAATGCCACAAATCATTGGAGGCAACCAGAAAGACGAGATTCTCCGGCAAGTGTGCACAATAGTCCACAATCTCCACAGTTAAATCGAGGGCCATTTTCACCGGTTGTTAAGCAAAATTCCCCAAGCTATAACCAAACAGCGCCTAACAATTCTGTTTTTCATACTTTGCCGAGAGTTGGACAAAGAAATCAGGATAGTTTTCCAAATAATCAGAGTATTTATAATAATACAGGTAATGTTAAAGAAACTCAACCGATTCAAAACAATGAGTCACCAAATACACCCCCGTGGCGGACAAATACACTTAATAGGTACCCGAAAGATCAAACTACTCATAATAATATTCAAAATACAAATCAACAGCAGGTTTATAATCCTCCCTGGAAAGCAAATGATGCTAACAACAATCAAGGTGAAAGTAACTATAATCAGCAATGGAAGCAAGAGAAAAGTTCTCCCAATAATATTAGTCAGCAACAATACTCTCCACCGTGGGCTGCACAAGAGGCTAATAACAACAGGGCACAAGACACTGCGCCTTGGAGGTCACAAGATAATACAGGTAGATCCACTACCCAGCCTATCTCCCCTGAAACGCGTTATCAATCTTCTATATCCATCCCCGTGACACCAAGAAAACAAAATTCACAACCAGAATATAATAACACCCAGAAAGAGGCAGTATATGTCAATCAGGAACCTGTTTATTACTGTCCCGATAGTCCAAAATCAATACCACCCTGGGTTAAAACACAAAAGGAAAAAACAAAAACACCACCCCCTGCTTGGTGTCAGAGACCATTAGAAGGAAGGAAGAGTTCATCCAGGGAGTTAGCAACACCACCGAGAGATACACAACAAGAACCAGAATGGGTAAGAAAGAGTAACGAAATGCAACGGGGTGCACGTGAAGTCATTAGTCCCCCTAAATATCAACAGCCCGTTCAACCTAATTGGTCAACTAGACCCTCCGAAAATAGAAAAAGCTTACCGCGGGAAAATACACAGAGCACACACACAGGAAGAATTATTCCGATACAAATGGAGGTCTCGAGTGCGGAAACGAGAAATCAAGGTCGACAAGGAGGCAACCAGCCTCAGTTGAGGATCGTTATTGATATGAAACAAAATCCTGAGTCTCACAACCAAAATAACGCTCAAGTTCCATTTTCTCAACCGACTCAGCGCATTATGAGAGTGTTATCGCCGCAACTAGTAAGGATGGACGAGCCCGGATACAACCAGCCAGATTTGCCAGTGTTGAATAGAAGTTTCCAGAATACTCAGGACAGTCAGCCAAAAACGCGAATAATTCCAATACAAATTGAAGGTGGCACCAACGGTGGGGCAAACAAAAGGTAATATTATTTTTTATTATTATTAAAGAAAATAATTTATATTTATTTACATTATTAGTGTTAAATTTCATATCCATATTTATGGAGATACTCTGTTTTAGAATGTTTATATATTACGTAATTAAAATACATCCTCAAGAACTTGAATGTTATAATTTTCAGCTTCGGTGGGCGGTATTAAGGGAGCTGTTTGCGCTGTCCAAAGTAAACTTATTTTTATTGCACCGCTTCTATGATTCAAGCACTTGCTCTATAATTAGCTGTATTAGCATCTTCACGCTTTGTGAACGCGCTCTAATTCTGTTTACTTCATTCATTTAACAAATTTGCTCTCTCTGTAATTAGCTGCTAAATATCGATAGAGATAATTAGTACCTACTTAATTTTTTCATCACAGCGTAGTGCACAAAATATTTCTAATTGGCTTTTCTAACAACCGCTTCGTTGTATAAATTCTTTGACCGGAATTTATGATTTTTGGTTTCGAAATCACTCAAGATTCAAAGCGTAATTGTAGTGTTGATTTGTTTGTTATCAGTTTTACTTATAGTATTTTTTTTATTTCATAATTTTCATATAATACTTAACATAATCATTTGATACGATACTTCTTTATTGACCAATAAAAGGGTCTGTAGCTTAACAATGACGTAGTGATATGAATGTCAAAGGCTTCTAAGAACCCTTAGACTCAACTCGTGAGTTTTATGTGTAAAATTATATTATATAACATAAAACAATATATAAGTCCTTAATACTTTTGTGAATAGAAGTCTAGTATTATTTTAAATATTTAATTCAACTTAACGTATTTAATGTAGACATTGTATAATAAACAATTTCAAAGATTTTAAAAAGATTTTAAGTAGGGTTTTATTGTATTACTTTAATATTGTTTTGCTTGAAAGTAAAATGAATATACCTACTCATAACTAGTTATAAAAGGTTTTATTTATAAATACTGTTTTCATTAAACAATTTTTTAGGTGAACACTTATTTTTTAATAAGAAGAAAGTCATAGTTGGTTTGACATTTAAGAGACAGGGTCATTTTATTTAACTAATTGCCCTGTAAACAACTAAATAGGTAAATTCGATAACTTTAAGATGCTTTGTGAATAAAATGAAAGGTGGATTGGTCGTTTTTTAAATTGTTTTAATCATATTTTTTATACGTTTTCAGCGTGTACTACCACAGATTCACGCAAGGTGGTTCGCCGCGGCAGTCTAAGGCGTTTAAAGTTCTACAGGTCATAACAGGAACGGGCGACAATATTAAAATAAATATGAAAGATCATCAAGGTTACTCTGATTTTTAATTATAAAAAATGCAATATTAAGAAAGATAAATAAACTCAATTGTATTTGATATTTTTGGACTGGCAATTAAAAAAATATCGTCATTACTTTGGTCAAGAAAACAATATATATATATAGTTAGCCATTGTTCGTCTTTCTTACATATGTTTTTTAATTGCTTATGAAATTATTTTTTCAGATTAACATTTATATGCGTTTTTCTTCGTAAACACGGTAGGGATATATGTTTATCTAGAAAACTATATATTAAAAATATATTATATTAAAAATAAATTGACGCGCGGGAATATAACGAGCTATATAAAAATTAGTAATTAATTTAATAATTATTTAATTTAGTTTAAATTTAAGTTATAAAAAAAAATCTATAATATACGAACAACATTATGTGCTGCTTATGTGATTATAAATTAAAAACTAATGCTCATAAATACGGCTAATATACCAAAGATTAATTAGGATTTTATTAAATTATAACATATTTTATAACTTTATTTCGTTATAAAACGTTTTATTTAAATAAGTTTAGTTATACTTAATATTTAACTTATTACAAGTTACCATTAGATAGCAAATTTTTGTTTTATAAATTAACAATTAAAATTATATATTTAAAAAGTATTTCTTTAATTGTTTTAGATGCCCTAATATTAATATATTATTTAATATAAATTTCTATATTATTTAATTTATATGTACTATAAATATATATTTTATTTATTCATTTATTTTTGTAGATATTGTATGTATTTATATAAAGCAGTATTCCTATAATATTTTTTCTTAAATTATGTTAACAAATATATTCCTACTAATTAATTAACAAGGTTTCGACCAAAGAGTTTCTATAACAATATTATTTCCAATATTATACGAGTTCCCATAAACCTGGTTTGTAATTAATTTGTTTGTAATTAACAAAAATTAAAAAAAGTGATTTACCTACGTATCATGGCAATACTGATTTTATTGAATATTTTTTGTACAATATTATATTTTTTCTAAATCGTTAAATAATATTAACGTCTTTGGACTTTTTATTATTTGTTTTAGTATTTAAAAATGTATAAAAGCTTTTTTTTTAATCTTCAGATGTTATGGTCGTAGGTAAAATTCAAACAGACAGGGGTGTGGCAATCTAGTCAGTGTGATCTTTATATAAGTATTTTCTTTATTTTATATGAATTTACTATGTTATTGTATTATTTAAGTTTAGTTATATGTATAATATTTTATTTCATAGACGGTAAGGATGAAATAGTTTTTTAATAAATGTCGATAAATGCTTAAAGTTGTTTCTATTCATAATAATATTTTTTAGTAAATTTAATGTTATTTTTTTTTAATCGAAACTATCGTATAAATATATTATTACTATAAAAAAGAAGAAGACAATTCAGACTGATTTTATAAACTTAAAAATCGAACAGATTGATATTATACTTGAAATTGTCTTCCTTGTGTATTAAATATCATTTAAGATACAGCCTGTTTTTGTATTGACAGTATTGGTTTTAGATTAAAACCTCGTTCGTTACATAAAGTATAGTTAAGGATATTAAACGATTAATCATTGTCATAATGTCGTAAGTGAAGTAAAAGGTACTAACTCATCGTAGTAAAATAATCCTTTTAATTATTGTCAGATCAAATTTGAAATACTAGTAAAAACTTTTCAAGAACCAAACACCGTCACTTACTTGCAAAACCGACGATATTGCTGATTTCAATGTTTGGTAGTGGTCACTTTCTATGTGGTGAGACTCCCGCCCATTTGTCAATAAAAAAGAACCAAAATTGGTAGGTATTAAAAGGTTAAATAATATCTTGGATACTTATTGTAAGACATTTTATTTACAGAATAGATAAGACTAAACTAAACCAATTAAAGTGGACAAGAAAGTTTTTATTTTAAATTGATTTGAGTCAATTAAGGATCGCACATTCGTCATTAAAAAAAAAAAAAACATAAAAATGTAAAGAGAACGTCAAATTATTTATTCCATATAATCTTCATCGCTATGTATAAATTAAGAAGCAAGTATCAAGAATTTTATTTCATATATCTTAAATCCAATTTTATTGCTCTACTTATAAATGTATGAATTGCCCTCTTCTTCGGGACTAAGCCTAATATCTATTAAAGTAACTACTATTAACTATGTGAACCGTACAATCAATTTCTTTAACTAGACTCAGCTTGCTAAGATCCTATTGGAGAGACGAGTATTCAACTATCCTCCAAAAGGGCTCCATTGAAGCTTAATAACTGTCGTAATACCAAGAATTACTATTGTATTTGTAAGTAAATATTGCGTTTCGAGTTTCAAAATATGTAGAATCAACGCCAGCTAGAGAATTATTCTCTCATAAGAAAGGTTCTGTTCTGTACTGGTTCAATTCGAGTAAAATAATATTAATTTAATTGTTATCTTATCAATGAGGTCTTTGTTTTTTTCTGTTATTATTTTAATTCAAGGAATATTAAGAAGTATAAAATAATTCAATGATAACAAAATATTCTTCGTATTAAGAATAATTATATATTTGAAAGGGACTGATTACATATTATTTTAGGTTATTAATTTTTTTTTATTAAGACTCCAAACAAAGAACAACGTAGGCCATACAGCCATTCTCTAACCGGCTAGAAACTTTTTCCGCTCTCTAATTCTTTTTTATTTCTCTAATTCAATGTAGTAAATAGCAATCAAGAATCCTCTTTAATTTTCTGCACGTCTACGGCTAGAGCTCTATAAAATATTGTAAGTTAAATATTACATTACTTTAGTTAGAATTGGAGTTTGTGAATAACAATTTACTTAAAATTTGGATATTTTTTTTATTGTATTCTTATATATAGTCGTAGTACCGCTCTCTAACCGACCAGTACCTTTTCTCCTCTCTCTGAAATTAATTCTTTGTAAAATTGTAACTATTAGCAAATTGCGCTCAAGAATATTTCTCGCGCTCTTTAATTTTCTGCGTATCTACAGATGGAGCTCTTCAAAATGAGACCATAACCGATCTTCTTGTGCAGCTTTCGTCCCATAATCACTGGGACAAAAATCGACTTACGCTATTAATATATAAGATTTAGAGAATAAAGATTTTTTGTCTCTAAGATATTTATATGATAAAATGTTTGTAATTTTTTATTTCGTGTCATTGGAGGGGTCTTGAACCGAATTGGTGCGTTTTCAAGACACCCAGGTACTAAGGTTCCCACTACTAAGGGGTGGATGAGTCATAGTTAATTTACTGTGATAGGTTTCACGATTAGTTCTAGACGGTCACACAGTATTTGCTGACTGCTAGTTAATTTAAATCGAATAATTCAAATTTTAACTGAAATAGCGATAAAAACAAATGAATTTTTAAAAGGAATATCAATTCTAAAATTAATTTAAATATGAAATTCGAAGTAGAATGAAAGATCAAAAATGATATCGATATTCACTTGATTTATACAAATAAAAAAATATATATATGTCGGAGAAGCAGGATGCCGAACAGTTGGGTTCGGGGATTGATCCGACATTTGTAAGACTATGTGGGCGTGCAATGGAGATATTCACAAAATAAAACGTATTTAATATCGTCTAATCACTGTATTAATTGATTCAATAATCGTACACCACAATAATATCAAAGGATTACAATAATTCATCTCGATTAAGAGCAAATGGGTTCGCAAGCAACCATCGCATTCGAGAAGCTTGTCAAAACATAACGACTCGCGTTGCCATGACACTTACAACTCCATTCGGGGTGACCCGCTCTTACAAGTAGATCAGCCATCAAACATTATTGCCAACTATTCGATTCATTAGTTATCCAAATCAACAACTAAAGTAACCACGCTCCGATATATATGTATTTCATTATATTCAATTACATTTAACTACGTAATCATTCAAAGAAGTTTAAATGTAAACGTATCTTTGCTTGGCAGTGTATTCTACGATGACAGCCTACGACAACTGTTTTAAAATAGGAATATCAAATAGTTGATGAAATTTTAGTGCAACTGACGCGATACCACGTAAGTGTATTGCGTATGATATTATTTGTAGAGCGACGGTCGTGACTTGTGACGTAGATTTGGATACAAATAGAAATATCTTCGAGTTTATATTATATGTGTTCGAGGAAAATAACAAATCTATACAACTCGAAGGTTAACATATAAAGTACTATATATAAAATTAGTTCAAATCGAGGCTTCACGTGTGTGGGTAGGTGTTGGTACTGTTGAAGGTGATTTGTACCTTTTGTGCTTTACTACAACATGAAAAATTTCATGATCGGATTAGATTAAGCGTAACAGACAGACAAACATACTCACGCATTTATTTTATTAGTTAGGTTTATAATTGTTACCTATTTTATTTACTATATAGTCTTACCAGTTGATTTATTAAAATTTATGATCGTTGCTAGAGTTAAAGGTATTGAAATACCTAATTATATGATATTTTGGTTAATTTTATTACAAGTTTTTATGTAACTTTCTATATTCTTTCCCGAAAGGCAGGCAACGCATCTGCAAGCCCCCCGGTATTGCAGATGTCCATGGGTGGTGGTAGTCACTTTCCATCAGGTGAGCCTCCTGCTCGTTTGCCACCTCTGACATAAAAAAAACAAACTTGCAATGTAAGTATGTACGCGTGAAATCTTGCAACTCAATTTAGAAGCAGATATCTTTAACCGATTCTGTTGAAATTATACTTTTTTCATTTCTATAATATTAGTATCAAATGCTTGCTAAGAATAAGTCAAAAAATTTAGTGACGTCACTATAAACCAATATGGCGGAGTAAGTTTTTAATGCTTGCCTATAATATGGGTATCGAAATGACTTACTGAGAATACGAATGCTAGTTTCATTACTAAAAAGTAAAAATAAATAAAAAGTAAAAAATATTTCTAAAAACATATATTCTCATATAATCTAATTTTAATAAAAGCTTGTTTTTAAAAAGGTTTATTACTTTTATTTTATATTGATATAATATTGATTACTTTCTTTATAGTATATAATAAATAAATAAAGCAAAGAATATAAGGAATAGAATTAATACACAGATAAAATTAATTATTCACATTCGTTTGTACTTCAACTGGTCGTTGGTCTAGTTAGGTTCAAACCCCGGGGTCAGTCAAAAGTTGATGACTTTTTCTGTTTATAAATTATCTGTAGCAGTCTGTAGTTTGAAAATTGAAAATAGACCCAGACGCACGTAATGTGTATGAAAAATTGGGTTTCAGGTTATCTCTCCGGTCGTTTCCTAATGCTATTCCACTGAATAGTGAGAGAGAAAAAGTCACATAAACACCACACTATTTCTTGTGAGGTTTACGTTGAGAGTAGCCGCTGTTATCGATACCGGTCGGTTGAAGAATATCATTTTTTTTATGATATAGGCAGGCGGATATGCGACTTGGCCACCTGATGGTAAGTGGTCACCACAACCTAAAGACAATGGTCCTGTAAAATTAACAATTCCTTACATCGGCAATGCGGCACCAACCTTGGAAACTAAGATGTTATAACTCTTGTGTTTGTAGTTACACTGGCTCACTCCTCTAACTCACCCTTCAAGCCGGAACACAAAAATACTACGTGTATGTCTGTATGTTGTATGTAAATGGATGTCTGTATGTAGGTTAACCAAGATGATCTCGGCCGAATAAAAAAAAAAATTATATATTTGTACTTAATTATAAACATCGTATGTAGAGAGTATAAAATAAACTAATCAATATATCAATACTCAAAGGTGCTTGCCCAGATTTAAACCCACAATCTTCGATTAAGATCAGTCTGTGCCGTCATCACAGTGTACTCAGTACAAGGAACTCAAATAATTGTGACGTGTCCTGAATAAAATATTTGATTTCTTCGGTCTTTGAGTATTGGTTTGCCTCATACCTGGATCCGTCTCTGAATAATATACACCTCAGTCATTCCTAATAGTATACTCGTTAAATTTAATTATTACTGAGTACAATTAATATCATTAATAAGTTTTAATTTAAAAAAAATCTAAATTTATTATAACAATTTATAATTCAAATAGCGTAAGATTGATAGAGACACTGATAGGAAACAATTTCGTCGTACCGCCCTTTTGGTAAATTGAGTAACATTTAATCCATTTGGGTCTGTAATCACTGGATTAATCCTACCAAGGGTTGGTTATCGATTACAATTTTACGGCTTTGATGGCAAAACGCCAGGATTCGTATTTGAATTGCGTAATCGTAACCGGGATATCGACTTCGTGATTTTTAAACGCGTTTGCTTATTGAACAATAAATTTTTATTCTTAAAGCAAAAACTAAATCTCTCTCTATAAATTCATGTTCTTTATTCAAATAATTTTTATTTAATTAGTAGTTTTTGCGTTTATTGCGTTCAGAAAGACAGACGGCTTTTGAAGACTTTGTTTTATAATTTGTAATAAGAAATATAAATAATATATAAGTTTATATTTATTAAAAGCACTATAAATAATTATCACATTGTATCAAAGTCAAAGTCAAAAATCTTTATTCAATATAGAAGTGTTTACACTTGCTTATTGATTGTCAAAAATCTACCACCAGTTCGGAATTTAGCACATCGGACCTGAGAAGAACCGGCGAAAGAAACTCAGCGGGATATATATATATTTTTTTTAACCATTTTCCATGTACAATGATAATTATATTTTAGTTATTTGAAACAGCCTGGAGGCGATAATTTCATTCCTAAGGTGTGCAGTCAACTAAAAAGTCATTAGTGTTGAATACTATAAAAAAACCGGCCAAGTTCGAGTCGGACTCTCCCATGAAGGGTTCCGTAGCAGTAAGTAAGAAAATAATGGTTCACGGTTTATGCATAAGGTTTGTTTATGAAATAAAATGTTTTTTCTTTTTAATTTTTATATTTGAGTTCATTGAATGAAAGGTAAATTGCGGTCTTCTATTTATGACGTATTAAAAAAAAACTACTAGATCTCGTTCAAACCAATTTTCGGTGGAAGTGTGCTTGGTAATGTACACCATATATTTTTTTTAGTTTTATCATTAAAAATCTCTTATTTTAGAAGCTTCTAATAAATATCATTTTTCTTAAACTATTCAGTTTAGAAAAAAATGATATTAGAAACCTCAATATCATTTTTGAAGACTTATCCCCACAGGTATGGGTATAATGAAAAAAAATCTTTTGAGTTTGAGTTCTAAGTATGGGGAACCCCCAAAATTTATTGTTTTTTTTTTCTATTTCTGTGTGAAAATCTTAATGCGGTTCACACAATACATCTACTTACCAAGTTTCAACAGTATAGTTTTTACAGTTTCAGAAAGAAGTGGCTATGACATACATACGGACAGACAGACAGACGTGACGAATCTATAAGGGTTCCGTTTTTTGTCATATGATTACGGAACCCTAAAAAGGTATGTATGTAGACTGTTGTGACTAACAATACCAATTACTGCGAAAATTGTAACAACAATTATTGCGATCGACAATTTAACTAGAATCAAAGGAGACAACAAAGAGTTAGTGAATATAAAATATACATATATTTGACGGGCCACTGTGTTTTGAGAGTGTCAAGAAACGAAAAAAAGTAATAATGACATTTTTGACAGTAACATTGGATATAGTGCGGTTGGACGTTTCTTTACTCTGACGCAACTTCAGGCTAGGTAAGCAAGACGTGCCTGGTGGAGCGTCGTTACTTTATTATAATAAATCGAAAGTGCTGGTTGTATTACTGTTATATTGTAAAACCTTCAAACACGTGGTTTTAATTCTCCTCGCCCGCCTACCCACGATCGCTCGGTAGCCACAGATGGATACAGAAAATAATGATAATAGCAATGTGTCGTTATATTTTTAATTAAAATGATTATCGATAGTTACTATTGCATGTGCTTCAAAGACTACTCATTTATAATTAATAAAAATAAAATTATTTTATTTCAATTGAATATAACATCCAGCAAGATGATGATGATGATGATAACGATGTTCTAATCGATTTTTGATCTTAGGGTGACCAGCCAATTAAGCAGGAGATATTATAACGCACAAGTACGCAAACGTAGGTGGAATCTATAACTTCTTTCATCTCTAATTCTTATGATGCAGGACATGTTCATTGCACCAGTGTTAGCGCAAACGCGAGTGCTTATAACTTATCTTTTCCTTTCCTCTCATAATCTGATGATACGGCAATACGACTGAACATAGTTCAGGTGTAGGACCAATGAAGCTTTACTTTGTTTGCCGATGCACGGTAGTCTGGGTTCACATTTCCAATTTTTTGACTCAGGGCTGTTACTGAGAATTTGACGTCAGAAAAACCCAATAAAATTTTATCTGCCGAACCAAACGGGGTTTTGATCGATAGATATAAGACCAAAGATACAAACTAAGTGCCTAGATATAAGGATAGATGTACTAGTATATAATCGAGTATCAAACAGCCATTATAAGCCAACTATTGGCTTATAATTGCTGTTTGATGCTCTCCTGAATCTCCGATCTTCCATAACACTTTACACACTTATTAAAAATAAACAGTACACTATATACCCAAAAATAGACTAAGCAATAGTTTCTAATAATTGTAGGGCTATTTATAATAATATAATTCAATGTGTAGTAGTAAAACCGATACATTCTCTACCAAATGTTCTGATGTGATGGTAAATCCAACACGATCAGAATGAGTTCAATCACAAGAGGGCTTTACGTGCTCTCCGAGGCATGGGAATGTACACACTTCTAATTTCCAGACTACGAGCTGCTGCTGAAATCTAACCCAAAAATAAATATTCGATTTGCCATATAAGCTAAACCTAAATCGGAAAGGCAGTCAAAGTTATCGATCGGAAAATTAGTAATAGGGTTTAATTTTCCTTATACGAGTAGTCTATATAACCACTTTGTTAAAACCGGTTCGCAGTTAAAACTAATTGAACGGTCATTAATCCTTTCAATAAAGATCTCCGTTGTAACGTGTTACTTTCGCCAATTTTAACTAACCCTATAAGTTCGTTATCCAATAAAACAATATAGGGTGGGTCCGAACTAGTGTAGATTGTTCCGTTGTCCGTTAATTAACAATTTCATGAGCGAATGGACGTGAAGATTACCTACGTTCAATAGACTATCACCTGTGTTGATGGCAAATAGATCCCCATAAAATGAACGTGGACTTATATGACTCTGAGCTTCAAATAGGACGCTATATATATTATACACCACATATTCTATTAATTCTGTCAAGCTCCATCTTTATTTAAGATATAAGAAATATTATATAATATTTTTGGCGTAGGCTGTCATATTTTGTGAGTGGATTGTTATTGTCTTCACAGAAAAAAAATTAGAGAAAGTTAGAAATGTAACTGAAAGCGGTCTTGTTACAATTGCTCAATGGCTAAGAGCGAACTTGGTTTCATTAAATCTATTTAAAACTGAATATATACCTTTTTCTATTTATAAACGAACTCAGTCAGATAATAGCTATAACATAAAAGTACATCAATGAAACGAAGCTACTTGTAAAAATTGCGTTATCTGTTCCATTGTCAGTAGAGTAACCTCAATCAAATATCTTGGTGTTTTATTAGACCAGAGATTGTCTTGGCATGCACAGATAGAAGCCATAGGATGCAGGTTACGCAAGTTGATTTGGATTTTTAAAATGTTAAAATACGTTGCCTCTAATGGTCATAATGATTAAAATATACATTGCATTAGCGCAGTCTATATTGGGGTACTGTATTTCTGTGTGAGGAGGTGCTGTTTGGTTTTTCAATTAATCTTGTAAATATTTTTTTGTATGTTTCAAGAGTTCGATACTACATTATTCAGAATGGCGTCTGAGTGTGCTTTTTTAGTGTGCATGAGTTAGCTGGCTTATCTTAAGGAAAATGATGATAATTTTTTTTAAGGTTTTACGTAATTCAACTCAGTTTAAATTATAAATTTAAATGGAGTTGAATTACATTTATATTACATTTATAGAATTATATTATCTTCAACTAAACCTTACATTCTTACTTGGGGTACGACAACGGTTCTTGGGATCAAAACCGCATCTGTGACTTTCTCATAACAGCTTAGTCCGTAAAGATAAAATTGGTTACATAGTATTAAGTAAAATAAAGATACTTTATCAGATATTCTTCCGCAAAACAGCAACACTCAGTATTATCGTATTCCGTTTGAAGGGTGACTGAGTCACAAGGGATAAAACGTCTTAGTTCCCAAGATTGGTCGCGCATTGGTGTGAAGTAAGGAATGGTTAATATTTGCTGTAGCAAATATTAACCATGGGACTGTATTCCCAATGCCTATGTGCGGTGGTGACCAGAAAGGTCAATCTGTTAATGTCCCACTCCTGGGCTAAGGACTCCTCTCGTATTTACGATTTTGGACAATGTTGGTTGGGTGGATACAAACGTGTAAGATAAATAAATGTAGGTTAATCGCGATGATTTCAACCGTAAGTATTAAAGTATGTTTGATATTTTTGTTATTGAAATTGCTAGTTTCCGCAAAACAATATTTAAACAAAGATAGTTTATAAACAAAATATGTCTGGAACATTAACAGCAATCAAGTAGATCCTTTTAGGAGAATCCCTTTGAACACGTTTCTAATACTGTCTAAGAACTAGCAATTTGATAGGCCAATGTACTGAAAATTGTTTTAGGAAATTGCTATTTAAGTCTTTGTTGTAATATGAAGTAGTATTAGTTTGATCTAAATTTTATGATAAGATCTCAATAACTTTTTTTTATTTTATTTTTTTTAATTTTGACATCGGCAATCAATTTGCGAAATAAAAAATATTTTCATGATGAATCGGAACTGCAATTGTACGGTAAAATTCTGCTAGCATTGTTGCCACCAATCCACGTGTTACTGATTTGGACGGCAATTATTTTGTTTTTTTTTTATCTGCTCATACTGTTTTTTATGCATATGTAATGTAATAGTACACTATTGGTCACAGGCCTCGTCTCTTGTCAAGAAAGGAAGAAAGATACCTTTGAACTAGTAGTTCTACTTAAAAAGTACCCCGTGCTACCATATTCAACCGCGTTATTTCAAGGGGAGTTGGTGGTTTTATTCGTACATATGACGGAATTGTTACCTTCAAATGATACCTCACGATGTTTTCCTTTAACTAGCATGAGACAAATTATAAAGATATCATAAATTTGTGTTTACCTTTGTGTGTTCGTTGTCAAAGCTGGATCAATGCTCGAATTCTTAACGTTCAACGTGTTTTATTTACTGAGTAAACTGTGTTAATGTAAGCAGATTAAAAAACGATTAGAAAAGTTAAATTTCTCTTTTTGATATTTATTTAAATATATTCGATACAATCAAAAGATACAACCAATACTTGTAGTATTGTCATAAATATTTTATAAAATTGGCAGAAAAATTGTCTAAAGATAAGAAGCCGCTGGCTATATGAGGTCGCAGATAAATTTAAGTCGTAAGAAACCAGATCAGGCCTAGAGGGCAGACTGAAGGCTAGTTTACAACTTTGTCAAATTTTAAGCAAGTCTGGTTTGGTGGTTCAATTAAATAAGAAAACACTCAGGCATTTTATAAAAGCTTTGAATTAAAAAAAAATATACGCAAATAATTTATGAACAGGAGTTAAATAAGGAATGTTTTCGGGGAATCCACAAATTTTTGGTTCCACGAGCTCGAAATGATCATGATTTCAATTCGAAATTCCAAGACTTCTTTGGAATCCGTTGAAGTACTATTTCACACATACTGCACACACATACATATATCCGCTTCCTGCAACGTGCCTATTTATTTAGGACATTGAAGGAGGGGTTCATAAATTAATGGTAAATTTGTGAGCATGTCCATCTGGGTACGTACCACGCATTGATTACTTATTCTACCAGCAAAAGGCAATACTTTTTGGACCCATCTATAGAGTTCATCTTACAGCTATAATTTGATCGCTGTAAGATCTTAATGAAAAATTGGTTTAGCTATTTCTCTTATTCGAAAAAACCCTAAGAATTTTGATTTTTATCAGTGTCCCAGTGACGAAATCAGGGTTTTTTAGATTCCAATAAAAGCTAAAGTATAAGAACTATGCTATTAAAACTTTATATGTTTAATAAGTCCGCTATTGACAACATTTTCCGAGAATTTTGTTTATCTGGTATGATTTAAACCCAAGTCATAAGGGTTCAAAAAAATATTCCGGATATTCGGCCCATACGATCGTATGCTTTCGAAAAAAAAAATTATAAATCCTTTTTGATTCTAGATTTAATCATTCAATTGTAATTACTATTCTGAAATGAACTGATGGTGTATATTTTAAGCCTCTTAGAGTTCTGTTAATAAAAATTCATTCAGTAAATATTGAATACTGGTAGCGAATGAAACTAAATGAAAAAAAAAATGAAGCGAATGCCGTTTCAAAAATATTTAAATATATGCGAAATATTCGTGTTTGCATCGAGACTTCAATTTATGGTTGTAAAAAAATATTGTGTTATTTTATTTTGTGACTTTTCTGGTATCTCTTTAGTTTTTCCATACGATGATAGATTTTTAAAACATTGTCGGTATTTGAGTATTAAAATATCGGAAGACATCCGTTACTAATATTAACAACAAAAAATAAAGCATTTGAAAGTATTAATAAACAGAGAAATATATAAAAAAAAAAACCAATAAATCACACACACATACATAAGACACTCAGACGCGTCTTTATACTATAAGACTGACACACACACATACTTGCGTAAATGTATGCGTCAGTATCGTTTCTCATGCAGCCAATGTTGTTTATAGTAACATTAATAAAATTCGTTTGTCTGAAGAAAAACGTCGAGGCCGTCTTTAACGACTCTACAAATAAGATTAACCTCGAATTTAATACTTCAGTAGTAAGAAAAACGATAAAAATATCTATTATACATACATATTGATTTAGATATTGAGTCAGTAACTCTTTATTGAGTCCATTGTTAATATACACATAATATAGTCCCGCTGTATAGTATCTAGTCCCATCTGAGTGAGTACCTTCTTTACTTAGTAGAATTATACGTTATACTACTAAATATTACTATGTATGTGTATTGATCATGCTCATATCTATGAGGCCGTTTAAATTCAGAATCTTAGATCCCATGTGTACGCACGGTGAGACAAGGAGTTGTAAGCTTCTTGCTGTCCTTGTCTATGAGTAACAGTGAGATGTACCTTGAGGTTGATCATTTGGTGGTCTGCTTACCTGATATGTTTTTTACAACCCAAAAGCGTTAAAAATATTTACTGTATCAGGTAAATTATAAGATAAGAAGAATAATTATATAAACTTTTAGAATTGAACCAAAAAGTGGAAAATGGTTTGATTAGGGCCTTTATTGAATATTTGTATAAAGATAATATACTGCTATATATGTAATTTAGTTTAAATATATATAATACTAAATAGAAATAAAAGTAAATATTATGTATGTGAATATTTTCATCAAAGCATTTCAAAATATAAATATTAGGCAATTATGCAAAACATAAGAAAATGAATTGGAATATGTTTTATTCAGAATTCAATTTAAATTTTCTGTTATTATTAAAATATCATTAAACAGATAAAAAATAATAATATTTATGATCAGACAACATTCTGACACATATGCCACAGAACATCGTGTTTTAAATGATGTATAGAATATCTGGTTTTTTATGAACAATTTACTACAAGCCAATCAAGTTTTTGTTAGCACGAAACCAAACCGTATGTTTCAGTTTATTTGTTTTGCCTTGTGCATTTTTCAAACTGGCATGTTTAAAAAAAATCAACAAAACAAATGCCATTTAAAAAATCAAGAATTATGACGGTTTTTTTTTTATTACATTTTAGATAAATATATTAAGCTGACAAGCGTTCTATATCATTTCGATAAATGTTTGCAATAAAAGATTATGTCTCCATTTTAGATGTTAAATAGAATAAAAAAAAATAGAATAGAAGTAAAATGTAGAACGTTTTTCATTGCAAAAAGAGCACCAACTTAGTAAAATATTATACCAATTATTATTATCTATAAGTATATTACAGACGAGTATCTGTCACTTTGTATATTAATCATTATAATAATATATTTTTAATCTGGCAACATGAACATTGACAGATACTCCTCGTGGCGGGAAAATTGATTCTCGGGTACATATTTTTCATTCGGTATCGAGTAAAACATTATTTAAAATGATTATAAAATTAGATAAGAAACATAAGAAACATCGTTTTATTTCTAAGTTAAGACCAAGTTCTTTCACAATAGACATTGGTACTGGCAGAAATATTAATCATTCCTCATACCACCAATGCACCACCAATGTTGGGGTATTCCCCAAATAAGATATTATATCCCTTATGTTGTTTTCTTTCTTTTTTAATGTATTGGTAGGCAGACGGGCAAATGGGCCACCTGATTCTAAGTAGCCACCACCGCGGCACCGTCCATAGGTGTAAGCGCTTGAAGAAATAATAATCATACTTTACAACGGCAAAGCACCATCAACCTTGAAAACAAAGATGTTATGTCCCTTGCACCTGTGGTTATACTCACCTTTCAAACCGAAACCCACAAATAGTAACTATTGCTGTTTGACAGTAGAATATCTGAGAATATATGAGTGGTGCCCATCAAAACCCTGCGACCAAGTATATATTTTAATATATTAAATGTATAATAGGTGAAGGTCAATATTAAACATATGTATATATGACCTTCTCAAAGTGAGAACTTAACCTGACTCAGCAATGGGTCATTTATAGGGTTTTAATAATAAAAACATAGACCAGTAAACTTAGAACTATCTGTTCGATACTAAAAATCATCTTGTATAATTCCAAAACAAAATTCTTCAAGAAAATGAATAGATCATCGGTATGAGTAAATGTTAAAAAACCTCTTTTTTGGCGTTTGATACTATTTGGTGAGTTTCTTCGAGATTTTGTTGTATTATAATGTACTAATTTATTATATTCTGGTTAAAACTAGTACAGGGCCGGCGGTTTTTTCGTATCGATACGACTTGGGAACTTAAAAAAAAGATCCTAGACGTTTTCTAAAGGCCGGAAAAGCATCTGCAAGACCCCGGTTTTGCAGATGTCCATTTGCGGTGGTAGTCACTTTCCATCAGGTGAGCCTCCTTCCCGCTTGCAACCTACATCATAAAAAAATTAAAAACTACTTTGATACGAGTACAATCTGATACAAATATAATGTTATGTTATTTTAAAGTAGGTATACATACTTTTTATTTATTTACCATTTGAGTAAATAATGTCGACTCGGTATATATTTATAAATGAATTACTAATAATAAAAAATCAAGGTGCCTGAACTGACCATTAACGTGAGAATCAATTGAGTTCACATATTCTAATAATATACCCGGTTAATAAACTCTGCTACTTATAGTTAAGAATACTATTTTTAAAAATAATTTTAGGTCATTATTAACGAGTTCCGTATTCGCTTACGGCTTGACTTATAATTATTGTTTAGGGATTGATTATAGATAATAATATAATTGATTCTTTCGAATATCAAATCGATTATGAACTATGATAAGGAAAGAGCAATGTATGATTTTACTTTTTTTATTGTCATCAAGGTCATGAACTTCATTGATGAAAATGACCGGGTAACATGACGATTAATTGATTATTTTAATGACAATATTTTCAAAAAAAAATATTATAAAACTGTGTGATACTTTCCTATATAAAAATTATTAATATTAAAAACAAATCTACTAATATTAAAGAATAGGATAATATAGCTCTATTACCAAAATCTACATTAAATAAAAAAGGCTTTTATTATTTATAAATATTAGCATTTACGAGAATTGTAATGTTGTAAAATTTCATACAAAAAACGAAATATTTCTCTTTCTGTAAACGTCGTCTAATTTTCATATTTATTTGGAAATGATGTAAATATAATGAAAAATTGGCTTTGTTTGTCTTTTTATAACGAAATATTTCGTAGAAGATAAGTTATTATCATCTAAATATCTATATTATTGACTTAAAATGTTCCTTGAGCGTTAATTTTCTAAGATAAACTAAACTGAATTATTAAAAAATAATTATTACCTTAATTACTATTAAGGTAATAAGTATTAAATTTAACGAGATTAAAATTGTCTCATTTCATTAAGATTTAGGGGGATGAAAACCTTATCGCCGGAAACATATTTCCAAAAGGAATTATAGTTATTCGCGTACAGGACGTGCATCTCTATCGCACGATACGATTCGGGGTTAGGGTTGTATGAAACAGATAGTATTTTTGAAAATACCTACTCGCGCCACTTATTGGCACTTCACAATCCTCTTAAAGGACACCAAGTCAACACTATATCTTGGAGCAAGCAATATCATATTATAAGGAGAATTAGTGTGACTTTCCGAACGTCATGCGTCAAGCTGTCAGACGTCTTTTAAATGCATTCACTTTTTGGCGGGAAGCAGCACGTTATACGGTCAGGCGTATCATTGTAAACTGTTTATGTAATAATATTAGCAAACCAGAAATTGATTAAAGTATTTTGTTATTAACTAATTATTATTTTAAATTCATGTAATAAATTTATTAAAAGTAAATTTGTTTTGTTAATAATATATTATGAATATCCTCTAGGTATGATGGGTTTATCATTACTTTTGAACAATTACAGTCTCGACAGCCATTCTTAACAGAAAACTACCCAACTGCATGGGACTTACAAATACACTCTAATAATGCTATGACCATAACCTGATATGACCGGAAAGGGTTTAGATATATGACCAATATCGTTACGTGCTTTCCGTTTTCCGATGTAAAAAACGGTTAACTACCGAAAACTGAGGCTCCTGCTCTTGGCAATTTTAGTTGGGAACACTCAATAACTGTAATTTTGTTTACAGGATATTGTAACGTTAAGGATTTCTTTGTATTCTTGTGTTCTCATATGAATGGTGAAACTGACACTGTTAGTGTAAACGAAACGACAAACATTATTCAATACAATGTGTAATTTGATAATGCATGGTGAGACTACCTGTAAGTAGTAGAACTTTTGCCTTGATAATTTTGAAATGTATTTTTTTATTTTTTATTTTGGATTGATATTGTATCAACTGTTGGTTGCCCTAATGACAATAAAATAAAATAAATAGAAATATAAAACTAGGAAGTTCATATTCTTGGTGGAAATGAACATTTACCTTATCATAACCTACCACGAGAGCCGAGATGGCCCAGTGGTTAGAACGCGTGCATCTTAACCGATGATTGCGGGTTCAAACCAAGGCAAGCACCACTGAATTTTCATGTTCTTAATTTGTGATTATAATTCATCTAATGCTCGGCGGTGAAGGAAAACATCGTGAGGAGACCTGCGTGTGTCTAATTTCAACGAAATTAAAATTAAAAATATAAGCAACGCGCCCGGCTTCGCACGGGTGAAATTCATTATATAATTTAAACCAAATAGAACTCAGGAATAATGTATCTTTCTAAACGCCCCCCCCCCCCCTACATACAAATGACAACAGATTACAACTCTTAATAATAATATTACAGATATTTTAATTGTCGGAATTGTAATCGAAATATTGACATATGGTAACAATTCCGTATCGCAAACTTCTAAAGCCAACTTAAATTTTACGACCCTTCGCTGCAGTTATCATTGCAAATGGTATTCACGTCTGTGATGAATGTAAAGGCCATTCATTTTTGTGCCTGTACAGGTAATTTGTATTGGTTTTTATTTCACAGCCAACATATATTTAAAAAAATTAAGGTATGTGGAAAGCGTCATATATACAACCCTTTATATTTACATTGATAGCTAACTTAAGATTATTTAAAATTGGGTAATTATGTTCCATTTTGTTTACTTTTTAGTATATATGTTACTATATCAACATAATATATACAACTTACAACGTCAAACACTATTTATTTCGTTTTTATAATATATACAATACATGAAGTATTATTCTCTGTAAAATTGATACATATATACCCTCCACGAAAGTAAAAAATGCTAAAATCACTTATTAGCGCTTACGTTATAAAATTAATAAAATTTCTCCGTCCAACAGTCAGTAGCTTGAGCTGTGCGTTGATAGAGTCAGTCAGGAGAAACGGTTTTAAAAGTATATATATTTTCAAAAGTACAGAGTAAATCAAAATTATAAAAACAAAGGAACAGATTAAAATATAATCGTCAAATAAAATGTTAAATAAACAACAATTTTATCAACTATTTAAATTTATTTACTTGATTATATATAATTAATAAATTATTCGTAAGTAGACGCATAAAGTTAGTAGTCGTTAATTTATAAATATGATTAGAGATAATTATTATTTGTAACTTAATTAGTAGAAACTGGTCGAGGATGATTCACGTATACGTGAAGAGGGTTCCGTACAATATTAAAATGTATATCAATCAATTCTCAATATTAATCTCTCTCGATTACGTCACAATTATGTATATTAATGTTGCAATATTATAATGAGGAATTAAGAAAATGTACATTCGTCGTTCGTCAGGTCGTTCATGCCTGGAATAGTCACAATGAAAAAAAATCAACCTTTAAACTATTCCATGCACTAAATCTGTATCTACCAGACTGTATTGTGGCCTGCACCAAAAGCGTGCGCATAATATCAGTCAAGTTCTGTGAAAATAGTTTTCATTCAATTGTATGCTTTGACTACCAAACATACTAAATGGTGAAAATAAATAAAAAATCTTTAGAAAAAAATAATTTAATGGCTGCATTAAAAAAAAAAAAAAACAGTCATCATCTAAGTAGATATTAATAAAAATGTTTTTTGGTATTAAATATCTAAAAAAGTTATTAGTGTCTAAAAAGATTAATAAAAATACAAATAAACTATGCTTTCGAATTATTATTTTCAAGTTTATACTTGCATTATGGTCTAACTGGCCGGTTCTTGTTGTGAGATATTAATTCCGAAGCCATTATATTTTTATTTATATTTATATTATTAATTTATATTATAAATGCGAATGCAACTCTGTCTGTTACCTCTTCCCGCTTACATCGCTGACCTGATTTAGATTAATTTCGGTATGGCAATATATTCCTATAAAATTTTGATTCATTAGCATTTTTAAATAGTCTGCTTGAATAACATTTGAACATTTAGATTTATATGCACCATAATTATTTTTCTGTCACAACATTAACATCATTCAAGCGTGCAATATTCATTTATTGAACAGATACTAAACGTTTAAATGAAAATATTAAAATAAAAAAATTCAGACTATAAAATAATATACAAAGGAATATGAAAATTGGTTCACTCCGACTACACTTATTGAAGAATGAATCGTCAATCCTTTCCTCTTGGAAATTGTGGAAATTCCGATTCCTGGCAATCAAAGTTCATAAAGGGTATACAGAAATTTCATAGGCATTGTGAGTTCCGACTATCATTATGATTTTCGATATACATTTTATATTTTTTTTGTCTGTCAATTTTGGCCATTTCAAAGTTATTTAAAACGATTATTCGTTTGCAGTACACTGATATATATGCACTAAGCACAAAAGTAAAGCTGTGTGAAAAAAGGGCGAATAATTGAACGGATAATACTTTTTAAAAACGTAAATACTATCATTCTCTTTTGACGATAAATCGTAGTAACATCGCCGTCGAATGTCAAATACTTTTCTTCTTGATATAGTCCGGACAAATAATTTAGTATTTTGTTTTTAAGATTTCGTTTATATTAATGTGATGTAAGTTTTTATTTAACATTTTATATATTAGTGCAAAATATTCTGCAACGTTCTTTGTCGGATGTATGGCCTTAACTTTGAATACACCCGAACAGAAAATATTTATAAAAAAGTGAAAACTGAAATACTTATTATTCTATTAACTACCCGTTTTCATTCGAAAACATACTTTTAAACAGAGTCACCAGTAAACCGAACTACTGCAAGTGAGCGAGTGGACCAAGATGCTCAGTTGTTAGAACGCGTGCATCGTAACCGATGATTGCGGGCTCAAACCTTGGCAGGCACCACTGAATTTTCATATGCTCTGTATTTATAATTCGTCTCGTTCTCAACGGTGACGGAAAACACCGCGAGGAATTTTACATGTGTCTAATTTCAATGAAATACTGCTCCATGTGCTCCTTCAAGCCGCATTGGATCAAAGAGAGGGGAGGCCTTAGTTCATCTGGGTAACTATACTTTTTACTTCACTAGTAAATTATATTAACTAATCAGTATAGGAATGATTAGTTAATAAACTTGTACAACAGTGAGTTTTATGACTTTCTGAGGAACGTTCGGTAATATTTGAGTATTTCATTTACAACAAGTTTATCATAATATAAATGTTAATATTACTCCAAACCGATATTACTTTTAAACAAAGAATAGCTTTCTATTCGGTACCATCTATTAAATTTTTTTATGGACATATGGCTAACGATGACGAGGCTCACCTGATGGAAAAAGACTACCACCGCCCATAGAAACCGCAACAACGTCGGACTTGCATGAGCATTGCCGGCCTCTAAAGGCTAAAGAGGATTTGTGTAGAACTGTCTGGGTACCATATGTGTATATATATCAGTTTTTTTACCACCGAACCACAAGACAGAAATTATTTTAGTGTATTGATGTGTCCGGGTGGGTGAGTCAGTGTAAAACTTAAGATTATAATATTCTATTTAATTTATAATTTTCTTGTCAAGCATAATAATACTTATTGTTAAAAATTATGAAAAATCCAATTTCATATAATCACACAATTACCCAACGTAATATGTTAGATACCTTACCAAAATAGAGGAAAATGTATCTGAATAATAAAGTAATTATTTTAGACCAATGTCTATAACAAAAACAATCGACGTAAATATATTGTGTTATTTATTACCTTTGTCAATTAAAACTAGCTTGGTTGAGCGCCATTTCATTAAACATATTACATATTATTTAAACGATTCTGGCATTATAAATTAATTTTGTCACTATTTTAGAATAAATCTACAATTACATTGATTTCATAGTATGTATAGTATACGTGCTAATAAGTTATGTGACAACAGGTTCGCTGTTGGCAAAATGCCCGTCCCCGAAACAAAAGAGGACTCCAATTCTAAGGCTTTGTAAAAAGATTATCCGATAAACGCAATGTATGGCTCTGGTCTTATTTCATGTCGGGGCACTTTCCTCAGTATCTAACTTGGGTTATTTTTGTGTTTCAAAGATTTTTCAGTTTCAAATGTGGTTTAAGCTTTTGTAATAGTATATTGGTATGAAGTCCTCCATTTTCAAGTGGGACTAGCCAACTGCGACATACATATTATATATCTGCGCAAGCCCACAAAAACAACAGAAATTCTTCCAAAAAGGTCCAATTTTGAGATCTAATGGTCTTATTAATCATTACTTTCTCATATCTTGACCGATTTCGGGCATTCTCAAGGGATGCTGCAGGACAAATTATAGTGCACAAGTGTGTGCACAAGCACAGGTGGGCTCTATTCCTTCACTATCATATTCCAACGGATTTCCGTGCTTTCCGAGTCCGAACTCCAAACAGTAACTAAGAATTTCTCGACTGCAAAACCGAATAACTATTGATTAATTGTCCCGGCGATTGAACTCGGGACCTCAGGTTTTGTTACCTTATAAGCAAGTCGCTAGACCAACAAAGCGTGGTATTATGCATTGTAGATAAGAATATTTTAAGACGCCCACGCTAACATTAAAACGATATTAATTGCATAATTGTATCCAACACTATTTAGTTGGCACAGACGCCTGTAGAATGCCATCGAATCCGTATTTATAATGATCTAATTTATTTTTATATCAAATTCTAACACATTTTCTTCGTAATTAATGCTTTGTCGGTCTTTTGATTTATTTGAATTTAAATAATATAAAAAACGATGTTGGGTTTGAAATAACGTAACGTACCATTCATTATTATTTTCTGAGTGACCGTAACCACGATATACATTTAATTTAATATTTGTCAATCAGTCAATTACTTTAATAATTTTTTACTTAGTGGCAGGCCTACCACTACAGGTAGGTACCACTTACCATATATTTTACCACTTAATAGTCACTCTTTGTATTGTTGTTCTAATTTGAAGGGTGAGTGACCCTTTACAACTACAGGTACAAGAGACATAAAATCTTTATACAGTAAGAATTAAATAATTTCTAATTTCCATACATTGGTCAAATTTTTGTCTTTGTATTTTGTCTAAATTTGTTGCTTTGTTCCGTTTGTTTCCTTAATAAAGTAAAAATAAAGATTAATAACAATTGTTTTCTCATTATTTGTAATACAGAGAGAATTGAACGTCTAAAACCGTATCTACTGAACTCTTTAATACGGTAACTATATTTAAGAAACGATTGGGTTTTCTCACCAATTGAGAACTGTCAAATTGACGTTTACATTTATTAATTAAAAACACTAAGATGCGTTATTTCCATACATTTATCCTACTATCCGTTATTCGTAGCGATACGGAAGTTCATGGTTATTTATATATTACTCGCAGACAGTTCTCTTAACGGAAACAAAATATCGATTCTTAGTAACAGGGCATTACCCAATGTAATTTTTAAAATACATTCTCTTATTTTTGAAGTATGTCTGATATATTTTAAACGTGTCAACTGGAAAGGCGGAAGTATAGCTAATTATCACTCCTGAAACTGAACGGTTGTTACGCAACGGCGCCGAAAATACACGCTTTCTCGACCCACAAACGTGACCTTGATGACTACGCTGATAGATCACACGTCTCCTTTGAACTGGTAATGGCCGCGCTGTTTGGGTGTGTGTTTAAAATGAGAGACTGTAGTGTATTATATACGCGACATTGTTTGTGTGTGTTTGAAATGTGAGAATGTGTAACATCTGCACATATTTATGTTTGCATTTCTTCGTATTTTAGCTACGTTTTATTTATTAATTTTATAAAATGTTTCCTATGTTATTTTTTGGATTAAATCCAAGTTTGATATACTAGCTGTGCTACTCTGCGTTATTGGCTTTAAATTATTATTGTACTTGAATTAATCCTATCAATATCAACAAAATAAAATCAATAAAACCCGGAATATATTTTTTCAGTGATTACAATTTCCTTTGCTTTAAGTATATGACTATTTAAACATAATATTTTGGCAACGCCATATTAAATTTAAAAAAAGTCATTTCTTTTTATAGTTTATTATATATCTATGAATTCCTTTTTAATTTTATCGTCTGTTAATTCAACCTTTCGTGCCGTATATTTCGAAGAACGGAAACAATGATTGCAGGCAATTGAAAAGCTATGATTGTTAATAAAAAATATATTTGGTGTTTTATTTTTCGTTTTCATTTACAGGTTGTATATTTTTTTCGAACATTATGATTTATTCATTTGAAATTTGATGTGTATCTTTTATTTTATTTTAAAACGTCGTATCAAGTTCTCTATAATATCTATAACATAACATTAGCAGCCTGTAAATTTCCCACTGCTGGGCTAAGGCCTACTCTCCCTTCGAGGAGAAGGTTTGGAGCATATTGCACTACGCTGCTCCAATGCGGGTTGGTGGAATACACATGTGGCAGAATTTAGTTGAAATTAGACACTTGCAGGTTTCCTCATGATGTTTTCCTTCAGCGCCGAGCATGAGATGTTATAAATTCAAATTAAGCACATTAAAATTCAGTGGTGCTTGCCCGGGTTTGAACCCGAAATCATTGGTTAACTGTCTGTCTATGTATTGCTGTTGCACGTCCAAACCACTGAACCGAATTTGATGAAATTCGGTATGAAGCAAACTTGAAATCCTAGGAAGGACATTTGATGACCAACCAGACTGTAGTTCATACTTTTCTTGCAAATATATATGCATATAATTCTCAAATCTATCGATTTGGTATAAATATATTTATTATTCTGTATATATAAGAATATTTAATTTCTAAAACCTTTTCCATTACTTATAAATGATTCATTACACAATTTGAAGAATCATAAAAAAACGGGCGAGTTATTTCATATATTGGAAATAAAAACCTTCATTATTTTAAGGCTTAAAAAAGAAAATCGATATCATTTAACCATATTTGATAAATAATATCAATTCAACGATAGATGACATAATTATTAAATAATCATAATTGTTGAAATAAACAATTAAAATTATATAAAATTATTGTTATGTATACTTTCATTAAAATTATGTATTATTTATATTCTATATAAAAAAATCTAAATCAACAAATTTGATACTATTACTATAAGTATTACGTACCTACTATTAATATATTTATGTAGTACCACGTATTAACCACGCCACATTGGCAGTATGAGTCTGATTATATTTACTTAAAACAATACAAGCGAAGGTTTTATATAATTTGTCTTTGAAAATGTATATCCATTTTTATCTGCTGTTTCTTAAACTACGCTTAATGTTTAAATTTCCAAAAATCCTTTCTTAGTGATTAGTCTATGTTGCGAACGGAATAACTATGCTGAATTTCAAATCAATCGGATTTATTGTTTAGATCTCGTGATAAATCAGTCAATGGTATTGAGCTTATATATACATATATATCTGATAATATCAGTAAGCAATTATAATGCTTCTGTGTTATATATGTACTCTATTGAATAGATATTTTGCCTATGACCAGATACATTTCTAAATATACTGTTTATATAACTAACTTTAGTTATGTACCAAAATAATACGCGTCTACCCAAATTGCTTACTGTTTTCCTCAATGGGAGCGTTTATTTGGGGCATAAATTATTTACTATCTAAATGCTGATTTAAGCGTAAGCACGCCGTTTTGTAACGATTCAGGAAATCAGGTTGTTAGGCATTCATCATTGAGGCTTTGGGGTTTCCTTCCTCATAAGTAATATTCCGTTTTCACGGTTATATACTGTAACAGCAAACGTTTGCCGAATTTGAATGCTTTAGAATGTACCATGAAAAGTGTTTGTTTGTAAGTAACGTAGTTTGTTAATGATAAATTATTGTTATTATTAATTGAGATGTTTATGAGTTTTCAGCAAGAGACCATAGATCTATAAATGTATAGAGTATTACTAGAAACATTTATTACACTGTGGTACGACGGTTGTGGTAACATTTATTCAACCACCAAACATTTCTATTTATTGATGTGTTCCGTTTTAAATGGCGATTGTAGTGTTTTACTGGGTAGTAGGGCTTTAAGTAAGTCTGTTTACTTTAGTTTAATGCAAAAATTTCGAGACCCTATATATGTTGGATCTAACCAAACGATTACGTGGTTCAGGAAAAACGTTTTCTTACAAAATTTTAGCACAATTCTATACATATAGTAATATTCCATTCCATAATTTATAAAATCGGATATCGTGCCTTATACAAAATACAAGATTGTTTTCAATACCAAAATACAAACAAAGTATATAATGTGATCGAATGTTATATATTGCGTTGTAAAACGTGAAATAAACACTGGCGAAGTTTATGGAATTCCCAGCGCAGACATAGTAACAAAACAAGAAAAACCGAAGATTATATTTTAGGAACGCTCGAATCAAGACTGGAAGTAAACAGTTTTATTCTAAAGTATTTTTAAAGGGAAATTGTAGAAGTATCAATGTTGCGTATGTTTTCTTTTTACTGTGTTATTGGCTAATAAATTTTATAATTAAATTTCTCATTTCAGTTAAGTGTGATTTGGCATATACGTATTCCTTTAAATATTTATTCAAACTTGCAATATTCTACAAGATAAGATTTGACGCGATAAAAAGGATGGATAAACAAATAAAAAGGACATGAAACAAAAATTATAAATGCGAAAGTAACTCTGTCTGTCTGTGTGGTGTGGTTAGAAGCAAGTTTGGATCCCAAGCAAAGATATGGAATGCTTTTATTAGTTTAAACGAGTTTTACCAAGTATATAACATTTGAATAAAAGTAAACATTTAAAATATGGTCAGTGGGTAGAACGCGTGGATCTTAACCGATGATTGCGGGTTCAAACCCAGTCAAGCACCACTGAATTTTCATGAGATTAATTGGCCTTTGTAATTCATCTCGTGCTAAGCGGTGAATGAAAACATCGTGAAGAAACCTGCATGTGTCTAATTCTGGCACATGTGTATCCACCAACCTGTATTGGAGCAGTGTGGCGGTATAAACTTCAAACCTTCTCCTCAAAGAAGAGGCCTTAGCCCAACAATGGGAAGTTAACAGCCTTTTACTTTTCAGTTCCGTCTCATCAAATTTCCTGGTGAGGCAATGAATATTTTTGTAATAAAGTATTAGCACCTCTGGCTCATTTTCTCGCTAAATAATTTGTTTACGTTTAACGATTTTAATATAAGCATAGAAACGAATGATATTTATTTAAAACTAAAGGCCTGATATCTTACAGTTCATATGAAAGGTTAAATAAGTCATGAATTACTGGTAGATAACCAGCAGATGTTTACTCGCCGGAGCTGAGTGCGCCGGAATACCATCTAAAAACCAGTGGTACCCGCTCACTACTGTGACGCCCTGAAGGTTGGCCTATGTCTACCTCCTAGGTAGGAGTTTTCGGGGAATTGAACACCTAATTTTGAGGAGAATAGTAACGGATCTATTCACGGTGACACTTACGGTGGTCCACCGACAGTGGCCTTAGGAGTAAAGCCACCTAACGGGCCTAACCAGCTAAAGTTTAGACACAAATACCTAATTCCATAAGAATATAAAAAATTGGTAACTGTTTTGGAGAAATATTAAAAAACAAACACACGCATACAGTTATTTTATAGATAAAGATGTTTGCACACGCATGTTTCAATATCAAAACTCAAGTATTTGGCACAGAATAGACCGTCGTAATGCGATTAAGTAATTTCATCTGTTGAGCAATTTTGTTTTTCTAAGAATTTTTCCTTTGATTCTGGGAGCTGAAAATTTCTACGCAGTAAATAATTTATTCCTGTTTTATGAGTTCCCTGTGTGTATTCAGGGGTGGGATTAAGCCATGTTCGGCTTAAGATATTTAAATCATATCCCTAATCTTTCTTTCTAACTGAAAAACATTAATTATTACTTCTTAAAAATAACAATTCTAGTTGCGTAGCTTAATAAAAGAAAATTAGTAAATCGATTTTAAGACCATTTTTATTTTTAATATTTTATGAATAAACTTAAAATTAAAGAATATCCAAAGAAAATGATAATAATAAACTATATTAAATAAAGCTATACAGACATTATATAACCTATAAAAAGGACGCACATCAATATTAAGAAAAGAGCGTATACAATTTTTAATAGCAGGCAACGCATCTGCAACCCCGGTGTTGCAGAGGTCCATTTGCGGTGGTAGTAGTAGATGCGGCAACACTTTCCATCAGGTGAGCCTCCTGCTTGTTAGCCACATGTACAATAAAAAAAACACGCCATTCAAAAGATTGTCCTGTGGCATTGTACCCAGGGAACTGGCACGCACTAAGCGCCAGTTCAAGAGGCAATTTTTTTTAAAAATGTGAATTTAAAAAAAATACGCTTCGATATATAAATAACGGTCAAGTAAAAAAAAAATATAACGAGGCAATTTACAAACAATATTGTATTCTAGGATTATATATTGTGATGAAAAAACATATAATATATTTAGATTAATTCGTTAATAAAAAGTAACATATAAGAATGTAATATATCTGTAAATTAAACCAAATCATCATCATCCTCCTGCCCTTATCCCAATTTTACTTGGGGTCGGCGCAGCATGTCTTCTTCTTCCATACCTCTCTGTCAGACGTCATCTCACAAGCAACATTCTTTCTAACCATATCGTCTTTCACACAATCCATCCATCGTTTCTTGGGTCGTCCCCTACCTCTATATCCATCCACATCCATACTAAATTAAACCAAATCAATAGTAATAAAAAAAAACCATTTAAATTTAAAAATAAATAAATTATGTGTGCGCTCTATTAGTGCACAATACATAATAGACATCTTTACATAAAAAAAAACGTCAAGACACGGCTACAGACTAATAATCATACTAAGAAGTTATAACATATTTAGAGCCTAAAACAAAATTTTAATTATGACATCCAGAGAACTATTAACAATGTTAACGTTCTAAGCGATCTACTCAGTTCTTATTTGATAACAAGACTATGTTAAAATATAAAAATCCTTCCACATTTAAAATATATCATTCATAATACAATCTATAACCAAGATTGGGTATATTGAAAGTCGATTTTTTACACTACTCAACAAGAGTAGGTCTAGATTGACTTTGATGAATGTGGTGCTCGCTGGGATGTGGCTGTAGTCAAAAAATAATATAAAAGTTGGGAATTGCACGAAAATCCTTTTAACGGATCCAGACATTGACAAAACGGAACTGTTTTTAAGCCGGTTTCCAAACAAAAGTGTCAATAGACATAAGGACTTATCTATAGTTCCGGTCTCCATTATATTTTCTTCATATTTTATATATCACTGATACGAAAGCTGTTTCATTGGTTAGCTTGGATCCCGGGTTCAAATCCGTTATTAGAATATTCTGATATCTATTTGGTGGTAGGGCTTGACCAAACAGACGGACTCAAAGTCCTACCACCAAGTAGAAGTCCTATGTGATCTATATTACTTACGCAAGTAAAACTTTGACTAGGTGAAAACCATATACGCTTATATATATATATGTGTGTGTATATCTCATACTATTTAACTACTATTTATAGTTTTTACACTTGGAAATGAAAGAGTTTCCATCTGTAAAATGTTTTTCTATTCATGCCAGGTACTCTCAAACTTTATAACATAAGGGCCGGACTCACAATTATTTATTACGATTGTATTGATTCACCCACCTCGACTTTGTACGAGTAAAATAAGAACTATTTTTTTTTTTATTAAAGTATGTCACAGAACCTGATCACAGCACAACTCTAAGCTTAAGAACAGAATAATTATACAAATAAAGATATGACATTTGAAAAATAATGTTTAAATGTACAGTCTATTCCAATCGAAGATAAACGAATTATAGATCTACGTATTCCATGCAATTTGCTAATAACTCAGCTTTATTGTGGACTACTAATAGTTCTTGATTAATATATATTTACTTATATTATACGATAATATTATACAGTATTCCACTAAAGTTAAAAACATTATTTTTACGCAAATGAAAAGAGAATGTCATATATTATTCAAGCTCTCGACCAATGATATCGCGTCGATTCATTCGTAAATTTTGTTTATTTAGGTTTCGTCATCTTGTGGTTGGAATAGAATATAGGTACTATAATTACACACATATCCTTTAAGTAGTCTTAAGTCCTAGCTAAAACGTATAACAATATTACATAGTGTACCTCAATGCATTGGTACATTGTGAGTCGAAGATGTTTTGCGGACCTTAGTTTGAAGACATCTGTTCTACGCGAACGAATCGCGTCCCCAACGGCTCGACGAAAGACATACATACATAATAGCTGTTTATTATTTGACATTACTAATTGACACACTTCTCAGTGTATATTCTGGTTCAATAAATAGCTACATTACCTTCGTAAATGTTTTACTTGATGGTAGGCAGTAATTTTGTTTTTATTTACACCCTGTTAAAAAACCCTGATGTACTGACAGGTGGTTTAGTTATAACTTAAAACATTGAGTATGTGTTTATTTTTTCAATGTCAATGGCAATATTTTTTTTTTATTTTTTTTCTTTCGCAGGCACAAATCTTATTAGCCAGTACGGTTATTTTCAGCCAATAATAAAATATCATTTAAAAGTGTTACTTTATATAAGTTTGCATTAAAAGTAGTCTTGTATGAATGTACCCTTACGGGTTCGTCTCCGTTTTCGTTCACACTAGCAGCAACAACATTTTGATGTAAGGACTATACGATGAACTTGCTAGCGTTAAGATATACTGTTACCAATTTGAGAAACTCGTACTTTGTTAGTTACCGGTGTAAACTCAATATAAGGTTCGCTGAAGACGTCTGTATTCAATTACAAGCCGGGGTTGGTGCAAGTTAATTCAACTAAGATTTTTGAGGTTAGTTAGTATATATAACTTTTTTGTGAAATTTGTATTGATTCGAAAATAATAATTTATTAGTAGCACTTAGAAGAAAGTTTTGATTTTATAAGAATTGTTTAAATCATCTGCGAGATTGACATGACATAACGGTGAGTTGCTGATAAGATTTGATAATCCTTTAATGATTAATCCTTTTTTTATAAAAAATGTTATTGTTACACGAAATGTCTTTTTAGGTATTTTAAGCGATTGAAAATATATTTGCTTTGTGTATCAAAATGAAATGAATGCAGTTATTATCGCATTTAAGATTTTCGTACTATTGCAAAATGTAATTATATATATGTCGGGGAAACATCGTTCTAGTTGACATCGTCGTCAATGGGCTTAGTGGGCGTCATTAAGGTAAAGAACAAGCACAAAACACAACTATCCCGTTTTTACAGTATTTTAATTTAAATAAAATCAAACACTTAACAAGTAACAACACCGAGCAGCGGGTTCATAGCACCGATCTGAGCTTTATAGGCAGTCTTTTACACTTTTCAAGATTCAACTCGATCTATCCCTTTTTCTAATCAAACAAAGAGAAAGAAGAGTTCTTCCTGCTTGGCCTAGGCCAAGCGGGGTACGAGCCTCGAGGCATACCTCCTTACCCGGGCATGTCCTCAACGGTAGCGCAGCTACCGTGTCATGTGTTTCTAACCCAGTCATATGGGTCAGGGTCCTGTGGACCCAGTGGTATGTCCTGTCTGGCTGTCGTCTAGTCCATGTGGTTATCTTGTCCGGTGGTTTCGTCGTCCTATCGCTGCTCCAAATCGTCTGCGTTGATGCCTCCGTCGGGGCAGGTGGTCGGCGACAGCAGGAGCTCACGAGGTTGAAGACGCCCGTCTGGTGGTCGAGCATGTAATGGTGCTATACTGTGGAGGTGCCCACACACACTGCACGGTGGGCATCAAACAAAATGTGTCCGTCATAACTGTCTCCATCTCTGTCAACCAGATCGCGCCTCGACCCCGCTCCGATTGGTCGTTACAAGAAATACAATATTCATAACTTTTAAAAAATTAGGATGGTTTATAACTTCTATCAAATCAAATATAATTAACTCAAGAATTTTAAAAGATATTAAAATGTAAACAAATAATATTGTTTGTTATACATGCAAACATCAATCAACCCGACTCATAGCTTCCTCCGTCATATATATTTTGTTAATATATTACTTACTTGGTGATAGTGAATACTTTGGGCAAGCCCAAATTACACATATGTCATTATTAATAAATTGCACCCGTGCGAAGACGGGCGTTTTGCTAGTATGTTATAAAAGCAATAAGAAAAATAAAAAATAAAATATGGTGTATATAAGTTAAACTAAACCAAGGAACTAACTAACAAAGAAAAAATATCCAAAATTTTATGTTACCCCACAGATAATTTTTTTACGAGCGTATTAAAAATATTATAGATATTTTATAACGAAATTGTTTATTACTTTGAGAGAAAAATAAGTTTTTTTTTTTTAACAAAAAGTTATTTCATATTACATGACAACATTTCAATATTGAACTGTCATAAATCATAATGATACCAATCTAGGCAAAGGCATAATACATAATGCATAAGGCGTAAGGCATAAAAAATGCAGTTTAAGCAATTCTTATTATTATTGGAACCGTTAATCCTATTTCTGAGTGTGAGCGATGCGTTCAACTCGGAGCCTCGCGTCATTGTATACAAAGCGTTATTATATTCTTAGCTTAATGTGTTCTATAAACATTGATCGCGTTTGCGGTAATTAACACGCGCTGAATTTGTTGGAAATTAGGACAAACTTCGGAAAAACCTAAGGCTGCGATATGATTATGCCTTAAACAAAATGTAATCTATCAATTATAGTCTTAGTTTAAAAAAAGAAGTTTCGTTAATAATCAAAAACTCATTTGTTACATCTAAAATAATGTAATACCGTTTTTGCATTCTATTTTTTTTGTAAATCGAATACAATTTTTAATAAGCGTTTGAATTTACGGTATTGAAATTCTAATCGCATTTGGAAAAAGAATCAATAAAATCCACCTAAAAAAATATATGAGTAAATTTTATGGTAGTCTAATACGCACTTCCAGTCGGTGACGTTGTCAAGGCTAGTGGGCCCGATATACAATAGTCTATTTGTGTTATTCTAGGTTAATTCTATGTCAAAGGTATTTGTGATAGTGTTGTTTGTTCAAGAGACTTCACTGATTTTTAAGGTTGACAGGAAAAATACTGACTATGACGATGTCAACGGTGCATTATCACAGATACACGATTGGTTTACAATAAATAATTTAGTTTTGAATACTCAAAAAACAAATGTATAGTTTCTACCCTAACCAATGTTAGAAAGCAAAATTTTATATCTTTAAATGGTGGCCGTCTTGATGTTGCCGATACTACGGTGTTTTTAGGAATAGCATTGGATTCCAAACGTCAGTGGAGTCCTCATTTATCGTCCCTGACAGGAAGACTCAGCTCCGCAGCTTACGCGGTTAGAAAAGTTAGACAACTAACTGATATTGATACCGCTCGTCTAGTGTATTTTGGGGTAATGCCGCAGATATTGAATCTGTTTTTATTTTACATAAATGTGTAACGCATTAAAAATAAATGAATAATCATTATGACAAATGATTACAAAACACATTTTATTCGTTAATTTCAAAACTTATTGATTAAAATATATGATTAGCTTCATATTATTTGATATCTACGATACCTTTTCTTGATTCAGTTTGATACTCAGGTAGGTAGTATACGTTTACCTCTGAATAAGCTTGAAATTTAATATTAAAATCATTAATAGATAATAAATAATATTATTTAATACACTAATCTTAACTGGTTGATTTTCATGCAGCATATAGGTTTAGTGAGCCGAGATGACCTAGTGCTTAGAAAGCGTACATCTTAACCGATGATTCCTGGTTGAAACTCAGGCACCACTGAAATTTCATGTGCTTAATTTCTGTTTATAATTCATCTCGTGTTCGGCGGTGAAGGAAAACATCCTGAGGAAACCTGCATGTGTCTAATTTCAACGAAATTCTGCCACATGTGTATTCCACCAAACCGCATTGGAGCAGCGTGGTGGAATATGCTCCAAACCTTCTCCTCAATGAGAGAGGAGGCCTTAGCCCAGCAGTGGGAAATTTACAGGCTGCTAATGCCAAAATAGGTTTAGTTATTAGTATTTTCTAATATTTTAGCAAAATTCTCATCTATCTATTTTATATAATAGTGTTTTCTGACAGCGCTATTAAAACCTTGTATATGAAGTTATTGTATGAAGTTTTATCAGCAACCGGTGAGCTTTATGGACTTGTTTGTGAACGCGTGTTTTATAATAAGAGATAATTTTAGTTTAGTTTGATCTACACGTTACCATCAATATTGCCAACATTCGTAACGTAGACGACCTCAAAATAGATTTGATGTTACATTTTGAATCTCACGCCGAATATAAAGGTCACCGTATTTCTATAATAACGAATACATTTTGAAAATCTTCTTAAAATGATCGATAACTTTTCAGAGTCCAATGAAAGCACTATTAATATAAAGTTTGAGCAAAAAAAAAAATGTTATGGAGCCGAATATATTGCGATTACGTTATCTCCAGTCCAGTGAATAGGGAGTAGTTCCGACTACACATTCAAAGTGTTGCGTCCGGCGGAGCTTGTCGCCTTTGCTAGAATTTCGCTCAAACAATAAAATTATAAGCGATTTATAAATAGAATTGTGGAGCGCTGCCGGCCGCAGTTCGGTGAGACTTGGTAGTCCCAGTCTGGAAGATAGGAGGCGTGTGGTGCGCGCGCTCAGCGGCTGTCGACTGCTCGCAGGTTTGTATCACACCTGTCTCACCTCGCAATGTCATTATCACTATTATTATAATACACTTCGCATAGATAACAAAGCTTCAGTCATCGCCCGCGCGCCTTCCCCGACCGCGACCCGTGTCCGCGACTTTGACGCGTCGAATATCTGTTATGAGTGAAATAAATCTTTACTAACAAAGTAAGTGAATATGACGTATTAATTGAAATTGTTCTCGAATGACTTGAAATAATTATCGTGGACTTTATGCGAAACAGTTGTTTTAATTAAGCGTATTCTTCAGGTGCTTAAGTTTATCGTGTAAAATTGTTTTTCGTCTACGATAAAGTTTGTAGTGCATGAAGCTCGCTAGCTATTATAACTTGATCATATTAACTTAGTTCGTAACTTAGCTCATCTTGAGAGTCAGAACATGTGTAGTACTTTAAACAGCAACTAAATTAAGTATTATAGGTAGATAATTTATATTTAGCGTAATACCTCCTTAGTGTATTGCAGATTTTTTTAAAACGTAAGAATTCAGATGGCAGTCGCCAGTTGCGTGGAATATGTAGATTATTTTCGATGATAGCGTGGGTGGTGTTAACTTTTTACGCGCTGTCGCAACATAAATGCAGTATGAAATTAATTTTGAATTTATTTTGAGTGACGACCTCGTGCCAATTTGAGGCCTCATCTACGTATTTATTTTATATTTTGTAATAAACACCTCGGATATTAAATAAATAGATGGTCGTTGTACTAATTATTTTTATTTCAATTGATTACCATTATTAAAATTTAATGTCCCAAAGTTTTCAACCCCGATTTTACACTCTTAGAGGTAGAGTTTCGTAAAGTCCGTTCTTAGCGGAAGTCTACACCCTTTAAGGAATTGTTGTCACCCTAGTTACGGTTTTGTTTCACAGAAACAGGTAGTTGTTATGGTTTCTGAGGTTTAGTGATTAATCAGTTATATATTTAGATTTTAACTTACTTCTTGGTTCATTATCATCTATATTACATTGATAAATTTGTCATAAGTTTTCATCTTTGATGTATTATGTCTGTTAGGAATGGGGGTTAAGGCTAATACGAAATACTGAGCTACAGCTTATATTCATGAATGAGATTCATTAAGCATTTGAAAATTTGGCATGTATTGTGATGTACATACAATTTAATATCGATACCAATCTTAATTTTTAACCTAGAAATTTTACAGTTATATCAGAGACATGTGATTTAGTTTGCGTCATGCTAAATATATACCACGTGATAATTATACCTAGAAATAAACTGTTAATATAATAAAAAGCTAAAAGTATTTATAATCTGTAATCAAAAACAAATATAAAGACGTATCTTGTTACCCGAATTGTGTTGCTTATTGCCTCGGAAAGAATGTAAAGCCTGAGTCATCTCTTTCCGGTCCCTTCGGATAATGAGTGCAATGAGTATTTGTGCACATATTGTGCACGATAATATTTCCTGCGCAGTCGGCTAGTCTGACCAGTGACCGAAATCAGAATGTAGGTCATAACCATAATCAAAATGAGCTTTCATCTACGAAGTTGCATTTTCTTTGACCGAGAAACCACTAAACTAAATTGGATAGGATATAGGCGTTTTTTACACCTAACACTTGACGATCAGCCCCCAAAACTCGAGCAAAGCTACGGGCGACAACAAGTATGTGATCTAACGTAATACCTTGTTACAGTTTTATTATATGTGTAAACGAAAATTATTTATTGTAAGAACGTGATACGTTCCAACAGATTTCGTAATAGCTTCGGTTAAAAAAGACGTAAACATTTCAGTGCCAAACATATTATTTCGTTTGGCAGACGTTAGGTAATAAAGCGAAATTTGCTGCAAATTATAATACAACGTCTGCTTGAATAATATTCTATTGTAATACCGATAGTGAAATTATTATCGTTATTTGCTTGGAGAAATCAGTATCTTCATATTATATTAGAACGCGTGCATCTTAACCGATGATTTCGGGTTCAAACCCAGGCAGGCACCACTGAAATTTCATGTGCTTAATTTGTGTTTATAATTCATCTCGTGCTCGGCGGTGAAGGAAAACATCGTGAGGAAACCTGCATGTGTCTAATTTCAACGAAATTCTGCCACATGTGTATTCCGCCAACCCGCATTGGAGCAGCGTGGTGGAATATGCTCCAAACCTTCTCCTCAAAGGAGAGGAGGCCTTTATCCCAGCAGTGGGATATTTACGGGCTGCTAATGCATATTATCTTACTTGTTTACATTACAGTTTGATCACATAAAATGAATAATTAAAAAATAAATACAGCATCTAAACATAGTTGCTCAGTGTCTATGGTTAAAGAGTCAGAATTTGTTAATATATAATTAATCATCATTACTGCTGGAATTTGACAGTCCGTCATTGGCTTTGCAATGCTGCGTCTATAATAACTTTTTTTTTTTTTTAATTAGAATAGTGGCAACGCCCCAAATTAATTAAGGAATTTGTAATATTGGTATTTACCTCTAATTTTTTTATCACTTGGGCGAAGGGTTGATGACAATAGCCCAAGATATAATATAAGATGTATTCGGCGCTTAATAACATGATATTATTAAATACATGGTCTATATATGAGCTATTTCACGTCGTTGAGCTGTCCTGCTATTTAAAATTTATAATTCACGTACTTTCTTTTACAATGTGTTGGTTGGTGTGTATCTATTTATTAAATACTACACAAACTTCTCTAGTCATTGCTCTTTCATCGATATCATATTGTGCACATTGTACCTTCTTATCGACAGCCTTACGGTTCACGGTTATCGAATTTTTAATGTTTTTATTCAAATCAAATCAAATCAAAATATACTTTATTCAAGTGGGCTTCTACAAGCACTTTTGAAACGTCATTTAACAAACTATTTAAAGTAAAGCTACCACCGGTTCGGAATGTATATTCTACCGAGAAGAACCGGCAAAACGTCAGTAGTTACTCTTTTTCAACATTTAAAAATACAGTCATGTTAGTAAAATACAATTATATATGTATGTTATGTCACCTGCCTGGAAGTCAACAAGCTATAACTCCACGCTTACCAGTAATTGAGGGTAGGAATAGGAAAGGAGTAAATAGGAAGAAGTTGAAAAAGTACCGATGATAAACATCAACAAATATAAACAAAAGCCCCTCGCCGCGTCTGTCAGCTTGACCGCGATAACAGTGTGACTACAGGCACTAGGGACTTAACAACTTAGTTCCCGAGGTTGGTAGTGCATTGGCGATATAAGCAATGGCTAATATTTCGTACAACGCCAATGTGTATGGACGGTGGTACTACTTAACATTGGATGGCCTATTTGCCCCTCCTACCTATTACATAAAAAAATATAATCTCAAATATTACCGAACGAATTTTTATACGGCTTTCACCAATGGACGGAGTGATTCGTGAGAACTGTCCGACCCGGCTTCGTATCGTACCTAACTTATTAATAAAGGAATGTCAGGATTAAGGTTTATAGCTCTATACCAGCGATTTTTTTAGAATTCGACCATTAGTTATGGAGATTACCAGACAAACAAACAAATTTTATCCCTTTATTATATCAGTACAGATTATGAGTTTGTGTAGATTCGCTTAAAAATGGCGATGCTTGTGAAAGATATCGGATAAACACACGCCGAGCTTTACTGGCGGGCGCCACGTAAACCAATAGCTTGACTGGCTACCCGTCTCGGCTTCGCTAAGCCAAGCTAAAGCTAATAAAGCTTATCTTCTTATTATTAATATTAAGTCCAAAGACTTAAGTATAACAAGTTATAACAAAGTATATAACTATCTCTTTTACTTTTATCGACTGAAATGAAATAGGTATATTTGTTTGGAGTTTCTTCACAATTATTTACACCTGAGTAGAGTCATTAACTTTACGTAATTATGACGTATTAGCGGTAATGACGTTACCGTAGGTGGGTCAGAAGAGTTATGACATTCTCTGGATGCATTTCAAATATAACGATACAATTTAATTTAGCTATAAATAATGAGGAACAATACCATTTGATATTATCACAAATACCTCATTTTGATCATTTATATGTAGATAGAGGATCAAAGTTGACGCGTTGAAAAAAATAGTGGTCAACGGTTGGTCACTGGTACACTAATAAAGTTGTATGACGTTTGGCGAGTCAAGCGTAGCTGTCATTCACACCAAGATAATAAAGTTGATTTAGTTATTTTGCAGTGCGACACTCTATCTCGATATAAAATTAATCTAAGAAATACTCTCACACACTCAATATATTATTGATTATTATGAAATATTATAATAAGATCATTGCGGACTCTTACGGAGAATGTGTAATGTAGTAGGAGAGAGAAAGGTTTAACTTCTTTACTAATGTCTTTCTTTAATAGTATTTTTTATTTTAATGTATATAGTAAATATTATACACAATACTATAAACACACAAACTCGCACACACACATTTACACTTGCACGCACACGAACACCCACGCGCGCGCACTTCCACACACTGTTATTATTATGTCTTAAAAGAAGGTACATATTACAGGCGTATTTTTTGTCGTTATATATCGTCATAAGTAGTTCGGTTACAGCCCTTAGATTTCTCACCGCTGTGCAAAGGCCTCGTTCGGATACGATACGATACGAGCGCCATTAATTTTTGTTTGTTTGTTTGTTTGTTTGTTTGTTTGTTTGTTTGTTTGTTTGTTTGTTTGTTTGTTTGTTGTAAATTTATTAGAACAGTAAAACTTATTTCTATTTTATATAAAAAATAAAAATAGTATGTTTATTTGTTAATATTTCATTAGGAAGGAGATATTTAATTTTAATTAATCATTGTTACTATAATGTTTATTACAGTTAAAAATATAACGACTTCAAGACAAGTGTCAGTAAAGTTAAGCGATTCGTGTTATCTTTAGCCTTTGAACGGATGATCAAACGAACAATAATATCATTGTTTATCGTAAAATTATGACGGCTTTTTAAATCATACGGAAGTGGTATTAACCGTTTCTAGTTAATAATGTTACTGCGAGAGATCCAAGACTGTCAATACAAATACATATAATTTTAGGTGATATTACGTTATATCTAATCGTAGATAATGTGTAATTTGTGTAATGTATGAAAATGTCCCAATTATCTAACCGTTACTATATTTACGAATAACGACAATAAATGGAAACAATCAAAATTAAAAAATAAAATACCAAGGAGGATGAATTGGAGTAACCTAATAGAATTGACTTCAAAGATTATTTGTATGTAATAAAGTTTCGAGAGGGGATATCGACTGTAATGAACTCTCGTCTCTATCGAGATTTCTCGTTCTTTGAAATCTTTTGGTTCTTCGAGTGCCAGAACTGCGCACAAGTTACACAAATCTGTTCGATGGCCTCGAAGTAAACGAACTATTCGAAACATGTTTACACTTTGAAAACTTTTATGTTGCATGGATTATGCTTGCGGTAAATTGTTTACTAACATATAAAAATTCAATCAACGATACGTATTTACGATAGACAATAAAAATAAATCTACCGTAATTAACCCTACCGTAAACAAATATACGCACACATATCTAATATATCTATAATTTACGTTCACCTAAATTTTAGTTTATTTTTTAATATTTTTCTATAAATACTTAAATACAGTCTTAGGCCTAATATCTGTAATCGCGTGATGGTAATATTCTTCAAAAAATGCGTTTGAATTAAAAACGATACAAAACATATTGTGCTTCAATTTATGTAACGCTTAAAAGTGTCAATTTAATAAATTTCACTTTAATCTGAATTGTGATTGGTCGATGGCAGCTGATGACGTAAAAGACGACCAATGAGCGTTTCGTATTTAGTCAAATTAGTAAATCTGACTTTGACAAGTGACAATTTACGATAAAATTAATTTATATGATATTTAATATTAATAAAGCATGAAACATAACTCTTGTCTGTTATTATTTTAAACAAATTACACCATTAATTAATAATATTCAAGTGAAATCATAAATTGAATGGGAGGACACTAATGATCACCATTTTTAACACATTAAATAATTGAAGTATACGTAATAAAGCATCGTCTGGGGAGTGCAATTTTATAGACCCATTTGTAGAATGGAATAAAATCTCAGATGGAGGTGTGCCAATATCGTGACGTCATGTTAGGTCAGCCAGGTGGGATGTGCCAAGTGTTAATGAACTCCAACGTCGGATAATCTTTTCCCATTTTTGAAGACGTTAAAACGTACTTTTACTTCTTAAATTTGGGTAATTTAGTCAGTTTTTGTAAAGTGTCGTGATTGTTTGGTGACGAGGAATGTTTTTTTTTGCAATATTCATTTTTTTTTATTTGTATGAATTTTCACCACCCTTAACGTAGACTGACTAGCTGCCCACAAGCTTTTACAACGAAACGAAACATTCTAAAAACCCTATGTACTACTTAACTTATTATCTTTGTAGGCGGACGAGCAAATGAAGTATCTAGCGTTAGGTATGTGATAAACACTACCCATCGGCATTGGCTCTAAGAAATATTCCTTAGACCACCAAATTTGGGCACATATATGATATTTTACCCCCTGTGCCTTTTAAACTGTCTCACAATGGTGGTTGCCTGTCTGAGTACCTACTCAGACAGGCAAATACTGAGCTCTGTGTATCTCTTCATGCTTATAATTAGATTGGATGCCCTTTCGACGTGATCCCAGGGCGTTTAGGTCTTGTGCTTGAGGACGGCAAGCGAAATTACGTCCTTTTTAAGAAATGGGATAATGCTGTCAACTTAAACAGCACTGTAGTACTTATAATACTCATATAAAATAAAACAAAATATCTCATATTCTCGATCAAGGATGCAAACCTTGGACCCTATGAGCTGAAGCCATGCAACTAGACCATATAGGCGGTCGTATGTTAGGATAAGCTGTAATTAAACCGCGTTATAGAAACCATGATTAAGTTAGAGAGTATGAGCGCATAGAGACATTATTATCTTCATAAATTGTGCGTTTGGTTATAACAGCAACTTGTAGTTTAAATTTATGTCATGTTTTTTGCAGCGATTGCGCTGCAAAAATCAGGACCACGAAGTAAAATGTTATGTATATACATAGCATTTAACTTATGAAAGGGCTTTGATATACCCTTCCGGGTAGATACCACCAGGTATTCTACCGCCAAGAAGCAATACTTAATATTGTCGTGATTCGGTTTGAAGGGGTGAGTCAGTCAGTTACAGGCACAAGGGACATAATATCTTATTTCTCAAGGTCGGTTGTGCATTGGCGATGTAAGGAAAGGTTAATATTACTTACAGCGCCAATGTTTGTGGCACATTTGCCCATCCGCCTCTTGGCAAAACCGTTTCAAATCATTCCGTATAACAAATATCTGAATTTATGAATGGGTTCATCCTTGACTTTCGTAAAAAGGGGAAACGGAAATTCTAAACGGATATGTTTAGAATTTCGGGGTCATAATCAAGTTAATACCCATTTATATTTGGGATAAGACGGAACTGCGAGAAATATTACATTTACGAGTTTATTATATTCTACATTAATGAGCCATAATAAATCTGATATTAGTATTACGTTAAACGTCTTGTTATTAGCTAAATCAGTTAAAAATAGTTTTATTACAGACGTATCTATTAATCCGTGCCCACATCGTGTGCAATAAACAGTAACATGGCTGCAATATTTCAATACCTAGGTCTCGCATTCCGGACACTTTATCACGCTAGCTTACGATTAATGAATGTTCAATTTTAGGTTAAATTCAAATTTCCGTATCACAAACACATATTTTAGAAATACTTATTTATTCAGTTACACTTATATTATAATTATATATTTAATAAACTCATATATTGTTATTGTATCCGATTTCATAAAAATACGTGTAATCGATTTCAGAACGTAAAAAAATGACAAAACGTTTACGTCACTTTCATAGTGACGTAAATGTAATGCATAGATCATAACCAGTGATCGACGAATGGAAAATGACAAACCTAATTGTATATTTTTAATATTACAAACAAAAATTTTAACAAAAAAAAAAACCGACAAAACAAATTATTATGCACTAAAAAGTAAAAAATAATATTTGCGTATTCTTTCTTCTACAAGTTAGTAATCAACTTACTTTTACTACTCGTCAATGTGTAGGTACGATCTATGAATTTACCACGCGAGAAGATAGGTGGGTAGACTTTAAATCTAACCCAACACATACCTTCGGATAACAAACAATGATCAAAATATCTTTTAGAGTTCTCCTAAGTAAAATAAAATGAAAAATATTAGACTACTTAAAAGTCGATTTACGATAGTATAATGTAGTTTTTTATTTTTAATTTTTGAGTCTTGAAAAAAAAATACAGACCAATTGATAACCTCCTCCTTTTTGAAGTCGGTTAATAAAAGAGGTGCTGTATCGGTTTTTCATAAAACATAAATAAATTACTTTGACACGTGACTTTGATGTATTCTGCTTGCGTATCTTTATTTAACTCTTTGAACAGATGAATTAAGAAGCGAATATAGAAATTTATTCAATGATTGAATGCGTTTTGTCCGGTTTTACTGATATTATGTTAAAATAAGTATTGATCTACGCGATCATTTAACCCGGGGATTTTTAATCATTTGGTATGGTAGACAGTTGGTCGTTCCGACAGACGGGTGTCGAAAAAAGTTTTCAAAACCCGCAGCACCACCTAGTTAGTCTAATCTAACTCGTCCATCCGCTTAAACGCACTAAAAAAAAAATAACATTTAATTTGGACATACACGTAAATCGTAACGTAAAACTATATTATATACAGAGATAATCACTAATTATAGAAATTAATTAATGCAGTGGTTAATCTTTTATTTTATTGTTATAATGATATTAATTATATAACATTTATTTAATTGTACATTTTATTATGGTACTGATAATACGTATTTGATCCACTGTGTTTCATTAGCTGGTTTGTTTTATGTTATACTAGCTGTTGCGCGACTTCACTTGCATCTTATGGGTTGCCCGTCAGATTAAATTTCAGTTCATACTTGCTTCATACCAAATTCGGTGAAAGAGCAACAGACCGACAGACAGATAAAGCTAATATCCGTATAGATTATTTGCACTTTGCCTAAACTAAAACTATATAAACACATTTTTCTTACAAATCCAACGTGTATCGTACTAGAGGAGTTATTAAAGGCACATGCATCTCACTGCAGCCGTAATTGCAGTAAATATGGCAGCAACAGCGCCCACTGGCGATAAAATACACATATGTCGGAAAAGACGGTAGCGTTAGCAAAACAATTTTTTATTTCGCTACGGTTTTTTTTTGTCGTTATTTATGGTAGAAAAAATCGTGTCGTTTAAAAGTATTTATGGTAAGATATCGGCGAATTGGATTTGTCGATGTTGATGTATTTAGATTTATTATTGTGTTAATTATTATTACATGCAAATTATTCCAATGATGAATTAAAAATAGTAACTTCTGAATTACTGGTTTTTATGGTAGAAAATACATTCAGAACACGTACTAGATTTTAGAATTCAACTAAACCTTCTAAACTGACGATTCAAAGGAACTTTTGACAGCTTACGTGAATAAAGTATATTTTGATTTGATTTTATTGAATTGAATTATATAGTCAGGCGAAATTGGTGATGGTTTTATTAAAACTTTTCTATACTTGGTAAATATAGTCGAAATTGGTGTTCTCATGAATGTTAATGAAGTCAGATACAGCTTCGCATACAATCATAAGTCTTATCAAGATCTAATCATTGAATGAGTTTTAACAGCACAGGATGAAAAACTAAGAGTGTAATCTAATTTCATCCCAAATGTGCACTTTGTTGGTAAACTTAGTGAGTTGTAGCGGAGTTAATAAAGGCATTCTTCTCATTGCAATCGTAATTGCAGTAAATACAGCGGTAACACTGGCCGCAGGCGATAAACAAACACATAATTATGTAGTGAAACAGAGTACCGTCAGCAAAATAAAATATTTAAGGGATTTTTTTTTAATTCATATCAAATATCTTCGTTATGCTTAGAATGTTTTGGTGAATCAATGGTGTGTATATAATAATTGAATTCCAATTTAACAGATCTTTATATAAGTTTCAATTTATTAGTCGTTGTAGTGGTTTGGTCTTAGTGGTGTATAGTGTATATTAAATATGGATCATAGTCGAAGAGCGTGGGTTAAAATTGAGCAAGTACTATCTATTTGTATTTATACTTTATCTTATGAGTAAAGGTAAAAAAAAAATATCATAAGAAAATCAGCATATGACCGCACTTAATATATTAACTAGTTTAATTATAGGATATTAATGGTAACTTTAATAACGAAAAAATAGTCAAAACAAACCAAAAAGTTCGTATAAATATTAACTAAATCAAAACCTTTATCTGCTAACTGTACTGACGTAAAGACTCATGTAATTGTGATAGTAGATAATAAAACGTTGTTCTCACCATTCCCTCCATTATAGAGGTGACTTTAAAATAGTCTAGACGAATTTAAAATACCGTTTTATTTTGTTTATCTTGAATATAAGCACTCATGTAATGTACCAAAGTTTAATATTAAGAAGATTAAAATTGTTTGTTTGTTAAATATACATGTTAATACATGTTAGTATAAGTATTAAACTCTGATATATAGACACGATCTCTAAATATATATAATCGTTATAAACTAATATAATTTCGTATTTCCAATGTTGGAAAAGAGTATCTATTGAACTTTTAACATAGTTCTGTGAAATGATGATTCAAAAGTGCTTCTAAATGCCTACTTGGATAAAGAATATTTTAATTGATTGTACATGTGAATGCATGTATTTTCTGCTAGCTGAACACGCGGCTTTACCTGCGCGAAATTTAAACTTTACAATACTCTCGCCTGCGGTTACGCTCGCGTTTTAGTGGTCGGTTGTCAGGTATTATTCACACAATATAATTTAAAAATTATAGTCTATCTATCATTCTGATATAAGCTATATTATTGTAAAGTTTCATTAATATCAATCCAGTAATTTTTGCGTGAAAGAGAACATATATACAAACTTAAGTTCGCCTTTATAACATTTAAAAGGATAGCAAGATTTTCGGTTAAACTTTTATGTTCCAATAAAATTGTTGTATACACACTAGGGAGACTTTAATCCGACATATTCAGTTTTTCTCACTCACTCGATCTTGAGATGAAATATAAAATGTTACTTGCATGGGTTCAAGACCGCAATTTTCGATTAAGATTCTCGTTCTAATCACCACTGGCTTTATACAGCGAGATCCAGAATACGTGCGTTAAATAGGCAACAAGCCAAAAGTCGAATACGTTTGAATTAGACAATAACTAAAACGTGTCCAGAAATGTATTTCGTCGACAACTAATAATTCATCTAATTGCTTAATGGACTGAACGTAATGTATGTTATTTATTGTTAACTGACTTCCTAACTTTCTGACTACGTTTCACTTGGTTTGTTTTAAATAGAATTACATTTGAAAAAAAATGAAATTAAATCGATGTCTATAAATAGTATTACAAAGTAGCTCTCTGTGTCTGTCTGTAACTCCATTAACTTCTAATCTACTTGACGGATTTTGATGCGGTTTTACCCAAAAAACAGTTCTCGTACGTTTACACAGGTAACGCTGACTATATACATAAACACACTATACTAAAAAAAGAAGTTTTTTAAAAAGGACTACAGAAAAGTCCGCACGCAAAATCTGTCTATCTTTTAAACTTAACTCATAATATCTATAATAGATTAGTAAAACTCTATAGGTTATGCCCGAAGCATTTTTTTCCAAGTCATTATTAATCCTCATGCATAAAATTGAATTGGTTATTTGTGTATTAATAAAGCTTAACATGATTTCATTAATATGATTTATTGTTTGGTTAACATTGACTTATATACAAAGTAATGTGACAATAAAACACTTATATTTTAAGTCGCGGACAAAGTGACCGTTTTTTATATTTCTCATTTATAAAATCTTTTTTTGTTTCATATTATTTCATGTTAAAAATGTATTCAAACTTAGACCTTAACTATATACAAATAAGAATTAAAAATAATTACTGTAACATACTTATATAAACCATCAAATAAATAAAGTTTATAAAGGCCGGCAACGCACCTGTAACACCTGGTGTTGCAGATGTCCATGGGCGGTGCTAATCACTTTCCATCAGGTGAGCCTCCTGCTCGTTTGCCCCCTATACCATAAAAAAAAAAACAAATACATATATCTGCATCATCTTTTAAACGCGCACTTCTCTTTAGTTTATTAATTAATAAGTTAATTAAAGATAACATTAAACGAAAAGCCACCAAAGAAATTCAAAGATATTTAATACGTACACTTTCAATCGCTTTATTTATTAAAGCAACAATCAATCAATAGTGTACAGTATTATCTTAGTAAAATATAGTTTATACTTTTATATGGATATTTTTAATTTCAATTTCATTCCTGTCCGTTTCATTTATAAGCGATAGAAAATAAATTATTAGGATGTCGCGAACAATAATGACCTCTTAGCAGTAAGTAATAACAGATGCAGTAGCTATTATGGTATGTTTTTTCTACTTACTTTAAAGGAAATAACGCTGATGCAAAATGTATCATGAATTAAATATTATTTATGTATTATATAATTTGATTGTCTCGTTGGTCTTGTCTAGATATAAGTCCGCAAATCACTGGGTTCAAACCCAATTGAGTGGATAAAAGTTATTGAGTTTTTTTGTCGAAAAGTATCAGCTTTTGCAGCAGTTTGGAAGTTGGAAGTTTGTCCGTAACCCTGCGTTGGATTGCACGTAAAGCCGTTGGTCCTGCGTCTGAACTCTTTCTGGTCGGGTCAGATTTGTTCTCCCATCGGGTTATCATACACATATATCATGGCACACACTTATGGCCGCCGCCGATTGGTCGCCGCGCCCGTAATCGGTTGGGACAACATCACCATCGTTATTTAACCATTTCTAGAATTTGTCGAATAAAAATGATTTCACAAGCTTTTGTTTATAGACAGCTTTTAGTATGTGGGGGTCATTTTTGTTACTGTTTTTTAGGCCAGTTCTATTTAACCGCCTGAACTGAAATTTTTTTCTTTGTGCTGGTGACAAAAAAAACTAGTATAAAATAAGTACGAAATCATTATATAAATATCTAAATAATAACATTGCATTACGAGGAATTCAAAAATAAATACAAAAACATGTATAAAATATATTTTTATAACTTTAGTTTTAACCGGCTAAATTTTTATGTTTCGTTATGTTACACCAATATTTTATGTTCGATGTTGTAACTAGTTATGTTACAAATCGTTTTATAAAAGCATGTAACGTTAATAATAAATACAATACCCCCTACATACAAACAAAAAAAATTACCTCTGTATAATAATAGTATTTCCATAGACCATACATAATTAAATCATATTTAAATAATGAAAAAAACGGGGAACCCCTTTTTTCATTATTTAAATAATTTCCTCAACTTTTCGTTGGAACTGTTAATTGGAAATTAATTTAAGCACATCACACTTTCAAATAATAGTAAATTGTGTTTGTTTGTATTTAGACGATAATATGCAAAAATAATGTTTGAATTAAAAAAAAATATATTGGTAGAAAATTACATGTCTTATTTTTGTGCGAAGGCGAAGGGGCGGGATGCTAGTTTATTATATGCATGGACCGCAGTTACATATACAATGACATCTAACCTTATTCATATTCCTAAATACTATTATCATTCCCCTTCCTTCGTTATTATTGCTGTCTTCAGCACGAGAGCTGACAACACTATGGATATTAGTATCATATATGTTCCATTTAACGGGTAACATCAATTCTGTGTACTGTGAAGTACAGTGATTATTGAATCATGATCAACTGGCGTATTAATTGTTAGCAATCTGATGTTGCCATTCGAAATTGCCAATGATAATACCCACTGAGACAATGACTGTCGTGTATCATTATTTATTTACACAGACACATGTTTACAAAAATAAAATCACAAACCAATAATGTTTTCGCAAATAAATAAAATATAATTCATAATATATTTTTGAGACGGTAACAATTAAAATAATAAATTAATAACAAATTATAAAATAAAATTAAATTTTATGCAATGACCTTTATTCATTGCGTAAAAAATACTTTAATTATAAATTGTTTTATATTTAATATTATAAAATGATATAGTCCATAGACCATACTATACTAGTATAAGTTTATTCAAGTGCTGGTAGGGCTTTGTCTAAGACTGGGCTACCAACTCATCTTATATTTTTCTGCCAAACAGCAATATTTGGTATTGTTGTGTTTGGTTTGAAGGATCAGTGAGCCACTGTAATCTCAATCCGTATTAGTAATATGTGGAAAGATATATTTTTCTTACAGTATCAATGTCCATATGTGGTGGTGACCACTTACCATCTGGCGCCTCATTTACTAGTCCGCCATAACCAAATCAGTCAAGACATAAGTAGCGTCACTCATGATACGATAACCATTTTTCCGGACTGTTTATCGTTATTAAAGTCAATCGTTTACTGAACGAAAGTTGCTCAAACTAAAAGATACAAAAACACAGTTATCTAGTAACTTTATAGATATAAATAAACGCCCGAAAAAACAGGACGCAGGGCGTTTGGTTAAACGTGTTAACCCAGTATCGGCGAATACATTGCTTAACTCGACAGCGAGTGTATTAAAATATTTTTAAGTATCTTATTATTTTTAAACATCTCCAACAAAATACAGTCACATAAATGATGCTTATTAGAAATTCATAATTAAAATAAAGTCTAGTAAGATCTCAGGCAGTCTAGTTAGCAGGAAAGGTGACCTTTACCCAGAACGGTTACTGATAGAAAGAAAACAAGTTTAACCTTGTGATATAATTTAATGTTATTTTGAGCGGACGTTAACGTATTTTGTTAACAAAGGCAAACAGATGTTTCCTGTAAATAAAAGTATTTGCAGTCTGTAAGATAAACTCTCTTTAAACAAAACGTTTTCGTTTTTGTTTATAATACGTTTTTAAAATGTCGATGTTAATATTATATATTTATTATATTTTGAAGGTGCAAAATAGATAGTGTTTTCAAACAAAGATTATAATTTTCGTAATAAAATTAAACTGTTTAAAATATTTTTTAATCTATACCATATCTATTACTAATTTGAATTCGAAAGAAACTCTGCTATTGTTTTAGAAACCACTGAACCGATTTTGATGTGAAATTTGGTATCAAGCAAGCTTGAACCTCAAGAAAAGACAATGCCTAAGTAGTTCGTCAGGTGTAAGGCATAAAAAGTTTTATGCCCAACCCATAAAACGCGAACGAAGCCACGGGCGACGGCTACTTACTTTTATTATAAATATATATATAAACATTAATTAAATACTTTTTTTCGATCTCAATTTTAAAATATTCGAATAGCTTATAAGTAATTTGTTATTATAATACTTACAAAGGTAGCAAATTACAATATTTCGATAAGATATCTAAAATCCGCGAGATATAAAAGACAATTTATTCAAAACCATTTATACCATCGAGCAACGTGCGATCATATTATACGAGGTCTACTGCCGCAGGAAATCTCATCCGAACGAACTTATCCCGCCAGCATTTGCCTTTCAAACTATGAGATTTTTCCGCAATCTCGGTCATTATTTCGTATAACATACGGCCTCCACGCAGGTCTATTCGGAGCCAACAACCAATGTGGATATTTCTTCCTTCACTCTGGGCTATATTTTATCGAAAGTATCTTTTAAACCGGGCGCAAATCGCTCGCATGTCCACTGCGATGTAAAATGGCGTGGCGCGAGCGTGGCGCGTCCGATTTATTAGAGCGCTTTTATTTTTAGGTTTCCCTCGCGAAAAAAATAGTTTATTACACGGATCTTTCCATTTGCTTATGCATGAAAGCTGGATAACTCTTTGATCAGGGTTAATGCTCGTATCTTGTTGGATTGCTGCCTAATGCTCACTTGACACGCATGATTTGTTTGTTTTTTTTGGGAACTCGTTAGAAATAAATGCACTAATGCAAACATGATTTGATATTTGATTTAGAAATATCATGCAACTGATAGTTATCCTTCGAAATGAGTACTGATATTATGAATGCGAAAGTAACTCTGTCTGATACGGCTTAATTACTGAAATAGATGATATTTGGAATGAAGAAAGCTTGAACCACAAGGAAGACCTCTTTATATGTAAAATCTATGACCCCCCCTAAAACGCGGCGTGTATATGATAAATCATAAATGAGATAGTATATTTTAAAATAAGTTTCAATTTTTTTATACAGTAATAAGTGAACTTGAAAAGTAGATACCCAATATAACAATACAATAGTACCCAAAGAGCTGGTATGAAAAGCAGAAGTTTCAATGTTGTCTGTGTGTTGATTTCACTGATCGAGGATTTGTAACCTAATATTGTACGGCCAAATGATTTCGATGTACTCGGCTTTCAAATCGATAATTGATAACTTTCACGAACATTTCTACAATATCTCATGATATTGTTAAATTTTCGTACAGTTATAATTTCATAATTGAATTTATTATTTACGTCTTGACCCTGTGATTTGTAACAATATTATAACGATTCGTTCAAATTATACAAATGGCCTCAATGTGAATTGAAATATAAAAATATCTTCTATAAATACAAATCATGACCTCGTGGAATGGTGGCAAGAATGCTAGTAACATCTCCCCGTTGAATCGGAATTCCGATTCTCTGTACGAAAAATGAACCAGTCACTAGAATGAACCCTTAGTATAATTTGGATAGAAAAGTATTCTTCGTATACACATTTTTTATGAAGAAGCATTAATGTTTGAATGATTTTATTATAAAGAAGTCGGAAACATTTAATGTTGCTTATTTGAAATAAACTGATGCGCGTAAAGGTGCAAGGATGAAAGTGAAACTAAACATCGCTGAAACCCGGATGTCGGCAATGCAATGTACGCGAGTTTGAGAAGTTTACGATTTCTGAAAACGAGATCTATCCATCTGAATTGTTGCTATTTTAGTTTGGAAGGAATTTATTTGTTTTTATGACTTGAATGATGTTGTTATTTAATGATAGAATGCATTGTATTCATTTTCAATGAACTTGTTCAAACAACTTGTATCGTAATTTGACAAGGTCAAGTTAAATGAAACGGTTCAGGAAGTTACATTATAAATTAAACTAATTATCGTTTATGAAAATTAGCCAGCGCTTTTTTCTCATCTCTTGTATTGTGTATATACCATGTTTTCATTTCTTGATCACGTCTAAAGTAAATCTGTCTGTATGGATGTACCTCATCACTACTAAACTGATCGTAATATAATTTGACATATGGTTAGTCTGTAAACTGAAAAAGAATGTTAAGTTTAGTTAATTCCAATCAACAATTAAATCTAAGATTTAATTATTTATTATTTCTTCTTCGATCATTATGTATCCATTCAATTTACTAATAGATCAGCTGAACTGTACGCTATTAATAGTTTTTTATATATAAATTAGAAAAAAAAAAAAAAATTATTTATTATATTATTATTAAGAATACCACTTTACTACTTATATACACTTTAACTTTACTTCCAAACGTTGACTTTCATAACGCATTTTATTCCTCAAATCAATTTCGGTTCGATTATTTAAGCTTTCGACCAATGATATCCGGTAATTCTTTATCAAAATTTGTTCATTGATCCGGTAATTCTTTATCAAGATTTGTTCCGTGATATCATAGAGAAAAATATAGCACAAAAATAAAATGGATAAAGCCGCGTGTTACCTAAATTATATATATAATAGGTTTTAGCAAATCAAAACGACTTTTCATATCCAATATCATCCTTAGATGCAAAAACATATGCAAATCGAATCATATAACAAATATTGTATATGAAAAGTTAATTCTGTACCGCTGTGAGAATTATAGTGGCCATAAATCCGAGAATTTACGTATTTTGGCACGAACAATAGCAACGTAAGTAGTTTACGTTCAATCTAATTGTCCAATGACGTTATTAATGTTTTATTTGTATTTTAAATATTTACAAATTAAAAGAAGGATAACAAAAATGTTGCTATTTCCTCAAAAAATCTCTTTATTCCCTGTTCTTCAACTGCCGCGGTTCCCAAAGGTTCCATTAAGTCTAAAAATCTACACAGTTGTATGCACAAGCGTTACCGTGGCATCTTTCGATGGGACGGAGAGGGTACTGCTGGTTTTCAGTGGATATCACGGCCCTCAGTTTTTTTTCATCTCACTGTAAAAACTCGTAACGCGTTTCCTACATATGAAGTGGATACACTCGCCGGTGCCGTGAACGCGTGTTGCGACCTAGTGCACCGGAAACTGGCGGTACCCTCTTTTTCCCTTTTCGGGCGTCACGGGGCCGCTTACGCATGCTACCGTGACGCCCTAATGTGTTAAAAACTGGAAAAGCACCACTGAATTTTCATAACTATATTATAACACATATTTATATAAATGTATATTATATAAATAACTACCAACGACGGAAAATAACAGTATATAAAAATTCCACAATAACAAAACAATCTGTTGCTTAACAGATCAAATCTAAATCAACGCTGAACACGCTAATAAAACTGTCTTATTGCCGAATAATTTTATTTATTTGTCATTGCGATATGCATGCGTTTTAAAAACATTGTTTTTAGAAGATACAATCAAAGAAATGAAATTGTTTATTTTTTAAATTCTAATTAATGCTTGGCATGCGTTGCATTCTCTTTAAACTTTATTATACGCAATTATCTGTTACGCCTCGCTTGCTACTTACACTGTGCCAGCAACCTTCTGGCACGTGCCAACAACAACTGTACAATGTTTCAATTCAATCGAAAGCTTGAACGGAAATAACTTACAAGAACTATCACTAATTAAAATTCCTATTAATATTATAAACGCGAAAGTATCTCTGTCTGTTAACTCTTCACGCTTAAACCGATTTAGATGAAATTTTCTATGAAGATGGTTTGGGTCCCGTGGAAGGAGATAGGTTAGTTTTTATATCGGAAATAATCCTTTAAAGATGATCAATGTTTGAGTAGGGGTAAAATTGAGGTTGCATGTGTGTGTGTGTTATAAATGATACATTTCGATAGTTGTACCTATATATACAAGATTATTTTTTACTTTTTATTTTGATGTTTGTTTACTTGCTAGTAAGACGTTTTGTAAGGCCATATATGTACCATTGATTAATTACATATCGTTTAACGGTAGTCTTACTTAGTTGTTATGGTTTGTAATGTGAGTCGGTGAAATTACAGGCGGACTATATAATATAACACAAGCGATAGATATTAGTGCTGTAACATATATTAACCATTCCTTACATGAACAATGCGCCAACCACCATGGGAACTAAGATTATATGTCTCTTGTGACTGTTACAATGACCCAATCTTTATAACTTTCATATCGGAACACAACAATACTGAGTACTATTGCTTTTCGATAGAATAAATGATGAATATGGTGGTAATTGTGGTGGTGATGGTGGTACCCAGACGGGCTTGCACAAAGTTCACTACCAAGTCATATGGACTCCTCGTTACCATCTTCCAAGAACCCCCACGAACGATATAGAAAGTTTAATTTAATATTATTTAAAAAAAATACTCACGTCTTATATAATATAGCTTGTAGTTTTAGAATTAATATATCTTATATGTTATGTCTATATGTTCAATTTATTTCCCGTATATTATTATGAAGTAGTTTAAAAAAGTTTTTATTTATTGTTCGGCGGAAAAATATTTGATGAGGTACCCAGACGAACTTTAACAAAAACATACCTTCAATTGTACATAACTTTCTCTTATTTTAGTTTTATCTATTTCATAGAGTTAATTTTATTTCAAAAGTTTATATGTAATTAATTCTACACTCATTAATTAACGCGACGCCATTAAATAACAGATTTCATGACGATTTTATTGTTATTATCACGATTTTTGATCCAAAATATCCGATTAATAATGCACCGAAAACCGTCAAATGAAGGCAACGCTTAATTTTATTAAACCATTTTCCGATAATGTTGGATTTACATCGAATTAAAAACAATATGTGAATACGATAAAAGTAATTCAATATTTCTTGTCGAACGTTCGTTATATTTCATAATATAATTAATCACGTAGGAAATTCTATTAAAATCATGCTAATGTACAAAGAAGACTTCGTATTACGAAAGTAATTGTATTAGTGTTATTTTCCCGGTCGCGTGGGCTTATTTACGTTGACTTCGTGATATTGATCAGTGGCTATTAATAATAGCCTTCATCTCTACGTCTCGACGGCTGAAATCTGTGAGTCTAATGCAGTAATAAACAAACACATTCAAATTAATATTAGTGAGGATGTTGCCAGTGAATCGTATCAGGTTGGAGAGAAGTGTGCAGCGCTATCTGGCGGCGACATTACAAACGATTCATATAAAAAAACTTATCTAAATAAATAAATATTGGACAACATCACATACATTACTCTGATCCCAATGTAAGTAGCTAATGCACATGTGTTATGGAAAATCAGAAGTAACGACGGTACCACAAACACCCAGACCCAAGACAACATAGAAAATTAATAAACTTTTTCTACATCGACTCGGCCGGGATTCGAATTATGGGACCTCACAGTAGCGTTCCCATGAAAACCGGTAAATTAAAATATACATATATTATATCAGTACAAATTGTATGTTTCATGGAGTAACAGTGCAGAGTTTCGTCTTATGGTCTCTACTGGTGATTGATGACATTATTTACACAAATAATGCTATTCTTGCCACAGTTCAGTTTCCACGCGGTCATAACTTGTAATTAATTACTCTTAATTTTAATTTATATATTAAGCCACAAATGTAAAAAATGCTTATGTAAATAAATGTATATGTAGAAATATTTCCGACAACTAAAACAAAAAATTAATCAGGATAATATTGTTAGTGTTCGTATTATTGTTTTTGATTTCGTGCAATTCCGTTAATGAACCATATAAATGGATGATCAGTTTCATTTAACACGAGCTACTGGTTAAATAAATAGTATACTTTAATAATTGTATACTGGTTAAATGGTTTCAAGCCAAAATATCTCTCTGCCAGTATTAGTGGTGATATATTGTACGCCAGTTATTTTTCCTTAGCGAATTTTCACACTTTTTGTCGGTCATTTGAACTTTTAATTGTATAAAGACACAACATGTTACCATCATATTAAATGGATAAGTCAAGGCAAATTGTAAATAGCAGACGACTATATGGGTCCGAGTTGTTGTAAATCATTAATTTGTAATTAGTTGCTGGCACAATTGTCGTAATATCACTATAATCAATAAAATTTGACGTCATCTTTAAATATAAAAAACACTCCTTTTTTAACGCAAATCAAACAAAAACTTCTGAATATTTTGACATGAAATTTGTACCATTATATTCAGCTTGCTTCAGAGAAGGGAGTATGTAGATCTTTAGTTAAATGCTATATGTATTTTATATATTTATTATTTAACGTCACCATGGCAACGCGTTACTGGGTCTTCTAGTTAGTAAAAACAATGTATCTGACTATACAGAGAACGATTGATTTAATATGTTTGATTTTATTATTGGCATAAGTTATTTACGGTATTATATAGGTAGCCGTCGTTACAAAATACTTTTGTCTTCTTTTTATTATTGTGAAATTATAGATGACAGAGAGAAGCAAGTGCTAACGCTACACATAATTCGTAAGCTAAATAATATTCAAATATATTATTTGTTTATTTTTTCAATAGGCAAAATAGCAAACGTGTAAACGTGTGTAAATTATTCTCATTTTGGCGAAGAGCCTCGCCAAATGTTTCCTCATTCAATAAAAAAAAATTGTTAATTGTATGAAAATAAAATAATATTTATAACCAAACAAACGCTAGGTCAGACCGATAAATAGTTGGGGTTTCCTGTCGAATAATTCTCAGTAACAGCCCGGAGTCTCGAAGTTGGAAGAGTATACGTCCTGTGCCTCAGAAAGTTTGTGAAGCCGTTGGTCCTGCGTTTATAATCTTTCCGGTCGCGTCGGACGTGCTGTTCCCTCAGATTATGAGTAAGGAAATAGAGTGCACCTATGTTTGCGCCCACATTTATGCACTATAATATTTCCTACGTAGTTGGCTGGTCTCTCTTAAAATGGCCAGTATGGCCGAAATCTGTTAGGACGACATGATCATCATCATCTCATGATATTTTAAAGAAATACATATCTATATTTTAATGTTAATATTTATTTTGTGACAATACTTTTATGACCCCTTTGTATACATAGTAAGGCATCTACATTTCTCAGAAGAACAAGAAATTCGAACGGGAATAGATTACTTTTGTCACTATGTTTTGCGAAAGTATTAAATAACATAATCACTAAAGGATTATTATATTTTATATTTCGAACTATAATCCTCTACGTGAAATAGACTTCTCCCAACGTGAGCTAAGTTCCCGGTTCTGTGACTTCCATATTTATACAGGTTCCAATCCTTCTTTAAAACAGTCACAGTATATTTAAGGTACAGGAGATTCGTGCAAGTTGTACCTCATCGTAAGAGAGATAGGAATAAGATATCTTTGATATTTTATTTTAATTTGAGCGTAACTGAAAAAAAAATCATTCATTGTTGTTTTTGGTATCTATTATATTTTTAATATGAATTTTAATGTATTTTTATTTTTTACAGGATGTCTTCTGAAGAGGAGTCAATTAAGACAGAAGTGAAAGTAAGTAAATATATGAGATAATTTCTTTAAATTATAACGAAAATTAACATTACATTACAACAGTAAGTTTTTTTTATGTATTTAATTACTAATATTGCATTCACATCATATTATTTATAATATTCCAATTCTATCGCCTTATACTCTATCTAAACTTTATTTAATTTATTCAATATTCCATGAAATAAGAGCTTAACAGGTAAAAAATATAATAGTAATAATATTTTAATAGAATGGTTAATTTTGGAAAATTACGTGATATTTAAAACTAATGTTGTAAATGTTTCGTAGAGCACAGTTCTGAGAGATAATTATAATCCGATCAGAAAGATAATTCAAACAGTATACCCATATTAATTGCATGTACAATAATATAATTGATATATTTTATTTTATCGTAATAAATTACAAAATCGTTAAAGAGGTTAAAATAATAATATTGTAAGCTTTTTAAAATTTATTCCACTCTGGTGAAAAATCATGGGTTTCTATTAAAATTTATTTAAATTTAGCAATTAATATATTCAAATATATTTAAAAAATATATCTAATATATGGAAGACACATATAAATATATTATACAAAATTTAAAAATTCCTACTGCACAAAACATGGAAGAAGAAGAAAGAACGCTAGTAGCATTTACTCGTTGAATCGTAATTCCGATCATCTGGGCGATATAAAAACTAGTCAAGATTAAGTATACATGAGCTTGGACTCAGTATATACAGGATATTTGTATTTAATTATATATAATTATTACATTTATGAGATTGATGAATAATCTTAGCAACTTAATTTCTCGTCGGTTCTCAAAAGAAATTTCCGAACCGCCTTAGTTTATCTTTTAAAATGACTGTAGAATGAGTGAAAATGGGGTCAAACAAAAGTATTCACCCCATGTTGCTCGTTTTTCTCATGTTGTTGTAAGGAGTAAATATTCACATATATTTAAAAAACGACGATATTTGTCACATGGTATCCATCGCCTTTATCTAAATAAGTGTGATTTAAAATGGTTATACTAAAATATAAGAAATGGCAGAGTTGCAATTGTATTAAAGGAAATACTGAGAAGGTACTCAGGCTATGTACGCTGTCAAAGAGACATATATATTTTTAAATAAACCCCCATCTCTTCATTTCCTTTATGACCTGACAATAACTGATTTTATAAAAGGAAATTACTCTTTTTTATAGTATATTTTTCTCCTAATACGTTGGCACTGATTAAAAATTGCACAGTTTTAATATACGTTAATTTTTAATAAGGAAATTCCGACACGAAAGGTTTGTTAAAGGATTACGAATAACTAAAAAACCTCATGAACTACGAGTAATTACGTAACATGGACGAAAAAAATGCTCACATAAAAATATTGGAATATAGTACAGAATTAGTATTTAGTATTGTAATAACATATTAATAAATTAATTGCTCTAAAATTATTAATTAATTTAGTGTTTTGAACCAATATGTGTTAGTGTGTTAGTGGTTAGAAACCGTGCATCTCTACCGAAGATTGCGGGTTTAAACCCAGGCAAGCACCGCTGAATTTTAGTGTGCTTAATTTGTGTTTATAATTCATCTCGAGGTCGGCGGTTAAGGAAAACATGTGAATCCATCAACCCGCATTGGAGCAGCGTGGTGAAGCATATTCCCAACCTTCTCCTCAAAAGGGAGAGCAGGCCTTTGCCCAACAGTGGGACATTTACAGGTTTACAAATATATTTCATCTTACATATATAATGAACGAGAAATATATTTAGTCTAATACGAAGAATAAAATTTCAATAGTAATCATACGAAAGGTTAATGAACTTGCAATTCCAAACTTGAAACAGAAACAAAACATGGAACAGATAAAATAAACATTAGTCAAATCAATTATCTATGGTTTCTGAGAAGGGGAAAATACAGTTATTAAACATATCTCATATTGAAATATTGGTGAAGCTTAAAATATAACGCGATGGAATGAACAGGTCAATGGACTTTGGATTACAAACGTCTTGTTGTCTTTCGAAATGATATATAAACATATTTATTACATTTAAATATAAGTATTTTATTTGTTTGTGATCGTTGTACAGATTAAATACATTTTTGGATCATAGCCAATGAAAAATGGATAATCTTCTTTAGCGGATTCACATTTTTCAGATGAAAATTTTATCCTTAAGACACTGTGGAAAATATTTTTGAGATATAAACAATGTCTATTTAATGACATCCCTAAATATTATTTGACATTTATTATGTCTGATGTACGATCAATGAATATTATATATTGACAGCGTGCTGTTTTAAAATATGCACTTATTACTAAACAGTTTGTTAATAATAAGTGATTGAACGTATACTTTTATTTTCCTAAACGGCGGGAAGTAAAATAAACTATTTGTTTATGTAATTTCTAAGAAATAGGCAAAGGCAACCAACATACTGGAGACATCGTAAAATATAAGATGGCAAGTTTGAACTCACTAACGTATTATAGTGCTTTGAAAGTTTAGTTTAAGCAAATCATCGTATTAAAAAAAAAAATTACTTGTTTTTCTTAAATAATCAATCGTTTAAATGTAACCATAACGTTTTTGTGACGATCCGCCCAAGACAAATTGTAGACAAGGCGCCCGTTAATATTGGGGTCGCGACCAAAATACATGGCGGTAGCGAGCGAACGGCAGTAGGCGGCAGGCGGCGCACGCGCCGACCGCGCGCAACAATTCCCGGATTCAAATCCACTGGCTCATTTACTATCCCTGTACTATATTTAACTTCTACTGAATAATTTGCATGTTCCATCTCAAAAAGTTGTCATTTTCTTAAGTTACAAGTGACGTGAAACATAAACAGTTAGTGTTGTATCTGGTTAGTGAATTGTATAAATGTGTTCGCAATACGAATAACCCAAATATTCATGACGTTACAGTACAGGAAGTAAATGTAATAATTTACCGTTAACGTCGACTCTAGTGAGTATCTCATATCTATTTTTTACTGTACTTGTCAATTTGCCAAATGGCTTTCTAGCTTTCGACGTTATTTATACCGTAACAGTTAAATCGAATAGATTAATGTTAGTTATGTTTAATACAATACCATTGTAAAAACTCCTTTCAGCAAGATGAATACTCCGCCAGCTTTATACGGAGCTATGAATAAAGAACGTAAGCCTTTCACATATACGCCAGGAGGACTGGATCTCTCAGAGATTAAGTCCGAACGGATGGCTAAGCGATTAATGAGAAATGCTATGAGCGAAGGAGTTTCAGAGACGCCAGCTCAAACTCTTAAATCTCCTCCGGTCACTCCTGGTACGATACCGAATTTCAATTGCTTACCGGTGCAAGTTTTTCCTACATTTCAATTACCAGCTAATCCCAAGTCTTTACTGAAAACAAGGAGTATATCAGATGCACCTAAAGTTCTTCCACCAAGTAATATTTCTCCAGTATCTACACTTCCAACGAATAAGTACGGTAATGATTCGTGGCGAGAAATAAACAAACCTTCGTCGGAGTTGTCTAATAACAATATAAGTTCTAATTATAAACCGGCTGCAGTGCATGATTATAAGAAAACAACTAGTAATCCATCTAAGATACTACCAAGTTACGGTAGCTACGATAATACAGATATTACACTGCCTGAAATAAGTTACGATGCTAAATATTTTCAATCTGAACCTCAAGGAACAATCAACGAGATCGGAATAAAAAGCGCTGGTTCTGAAGAAAAGACTCGGCAATATGAAAACTCTCAAGTATATAATCCAAATATTTTACTAAAGAATGCTACTGATAATGAAATAAATCCAGTATCCAGTATCAGTATCCAGTTAACATCTACTCCATTGCAAGATGTAGCGACAAATAATTATGAACAGGTCGATTTAAAATTACTGTGCTCTTATTATATCTGTATTTATATGTCTGTTTACATTGTATGCTATACGTATTTACTCTACAATATTAAAGAATTCAAAAGAATGCACTAATACTAATTGTGAGTTTATTAACTTTTCTTATTACTTTAAATAAATTCTAAGCTTTACTGTTACTATAACATTTTCAAAATATTGATGTCACTAACTATTTCAATATTAGGTAATGTATTTTTTATGTGTATGCTATAATTATTGTTTCTTATTTTCATTTAATTTCTTTCAGAAACAAGTGAAGACTGTTAAAAAACAAAATAACACGGACAATGAATCAGATAAAAATGGTGACACCGAAGCAGCAGTTTTTATTAAGCTACCTACCAAAACGTCAGCTGCAAAAACTGAGACTAAAGTTGAAGTTTTAAAGAAAGTTTTACCTGATGGTACAATCGAAGAAGTTAAAAAGACAATTACGAAAACTACTAAAGATGGTAAAACAGAAATTTCTACTAAAACGGAGACTCGAACAATACCAAAGGAGATCGCTGATGATGTTGTCGAAATTGAAGAAGAAGAAGAGGATGAAATTGAAAATGTTGAGGTAAACGATACTGACGATATTGTCGAAATTTCAAAAGAAGTCTCTGAAAGTAAAGGAACCGAATCCAAAGAAAACGGAGAAGAAGTTGAAGAGCAAAGCGACGATGAATTGATTAGTGAAAAACCAAAGACTGAAGTAAAAGAAAATGGACATATCATTACAGGTGAAGAAAAATTAGAATCAAGCACAACAAAAAAAGTTGTTGTAATACAATCGACTGGTGAAGAATCTGAGGAAGAAATTGAAGAAGAGATAGAAGAGGAGGAACAAGAGGAAGATGGAGATGTTGAGGTAGAGGAAGTAGTAATAGTTAAGAAGCCACCAAATAAACAATCTGAAGAAAATGAAGATGAAAATGAAAATGTGGAAAATACTGTCGAAGTAGAAGGAAATGATGAAACGAAGGAAGAAGAGCCTGATCAGCAAGAACAAGAAATAGAACAAGAAGAGGAGATTGAAGAAGAAGAGGAAAGTGAGGATATTAAAGAATCGGTTTCTAATGAAGAAGTAGTAAATGTGGAAAAAGAGATTGAAGTTAGTAATGAAGAAGAACAAGACAAAGATGAAATAGTAAAGGCAAAGGAAATTGAAAATGTCACGAGTGAAGTTCATAGTTTAAAAAAAGAAAGTAAAAAAGAGGTTGAGGAAAGTTATGAAGAAGTTGAAGATCTTGAAACGAAAGTTGAAATCAAGGATAAAACTTCTATTATACCTACAGAAGAAGAAACTAAAATTGAAATAAAAGTTGAGAAAAAGCCTGAAGAAGATAATAAAAGTAATGAAAAGGTTGATATATCACAAGAACCTGTATCCGAAGCAATGACAACAAAGGAAGAGCATAAAAAACAAGAAATTGAAGAAGAAATTCTTCATAGAACAATAAATTCTGAACCGAAGGTATCATTTAGGGAGCCTTCAATACCTTTTGAAAAAGTAGAAGATATTGAAATCAAGCCTATTGGCCCAGCTCAAGAGATAATCAAAAAATCTCATACAGAAATTATAACAACGACCACAGATAAACCAACTGGAGCTTTAAGTACACAGACTGAATATAACAGAATAGAAAATTTTGTGACGGTAAATCGTACAACAAAAACTTTAGATCATGCTTATGAGCAAACGCAACAAACAATTCCTACGTTGAAAACTTATTTTTCACCGATTACCGATAGAGTATTGGCTACTCCTCAACCAATATCGAAACCATACCAGCCTGTTTACACACCAGATCCCCCAACAGAGAGACGTCATAGCTTACTTCTTGAAAGACTTAGTGTGGATCGTCAAGTTCCTACTTCAGATATATATCAAAACAATTATCAAAGTAGTCAGAGCTATGAACAAAATCAATGGTCGGAAGAGCCACAGTCTGAAGTTTTGACAGTAAGCAACGTGAAACCTAGCACGATAACTAAAAACCAACAATGGTATCAACAAAATACAAGAGAAAATGTCATAAACAATACCGTAACACCAACTCCTGTTCTTCCGAGCCAGATTTGGAATCAACAAAATCAAGCTCCATCACATAACCAAATACCAACGCAACCACAATATCAAACATACACACAGCAACAATATACACCTAAACCCGAGTTCCAATCAACTTACGTGGAAAATAATTCTCAAAACATATACAAAAGTAATACCAACAACGCTCAATCTAACATCTATCCAACTTATACTCCAAAACCAAGTTGGGTAAGTAGCACATTCGATACAAAGCCGGTTTCCAATACTGCTTCCAATCAATACTCATCACTACAAAAAGAATCAACAGAAAGCTACCAAACGTCCACACAACAATTTAACTCATCCTATGTTCCACCCCCGTGGGAACAGGATTCTAGTTACATCACTGAAAATCAAAGTTACTATCAGCCACCCCCTACGGTATCTTATACTCCTAACATAAACCAAAATAACCAAACCTGGAAACCAAAACCACCACCGGGAAAGTTTTCAAAACCGACACCAACTGCGTACATACCACCAGCTCCAAACCAATCTTTTGTTAAACCTGTGACGGTTGATGATTCATCTAAAATTTCTGGACGAAAAACATACTATAGTGAATATGAACGGCGTTATATATCTGTACCGGAATCAACTTACATACCAAACGAAACTAAACTCTCAGCACAGCCTGACCCATCGCCTCAATATTATTATGATAATAATGAACCGACCGAATTTGTAGAGCCTCAATGGCGGAAGGAATTAAGAGAGTTTACAGAGAAGGCTTCTCAAACGACTACCCAAACTGAAAGTACATCTATAAGACCACCTTGGGAGGAAGATCCTAAGTATGCTGCTTCCAATGAATACCCAGCGACAGTGACACCAAGTTGGACGCAAACGTTAAGGCCACGGTCATGGCGAGAAAGAAGCTATGAGCCAGAATATGTTGGTTCGAAAGAATGGCCAAAAACAAATACTCTTGGTCGTGGACGGCCACAAAGTTCGTATGTTAAGAGTAATATCAATACGATACAAGAGAGACCAAGAGGAGTATCGGTTGATCGATACAACCCAAATAATTACCAGTCTCCATTGCCGTCAGAACATCCGCCCGTTCAGAGCCACACCTTGAACCCGACTATTCATCCAAAAACTTATCATAATCCGTCTGTGCCTGCATACCATGGTCGTGCTTCTGCAGAACCTAGGTGAGTTTTTTCTATAAAATATTGTTTTCTGTTACTTAGGTATAGAGAAGATAAATGTTAAATTTCATAATCATAAAAAAAGATTGAGCCTAATTTATCCAATATTCTGTCTACCCAATACAGATAATTTTAACAGTAGATTGCGCTTGCAAATCAGGACAAACTCGTCGACATATTAAATAAATAAATAATTATTTCTTGGATCGGATGGATTTCTGGCATTTATCAATCTTTTTATTTTAGTTCAAATCTAAGGCTTTCTATTATAGTTGGTAATTCAATAGTCACAAAATTTCGATTTCTTTTTTTTCAAGAATTTTTACATACTTAGAAATAATTTAAAAATACGGGATATTTATTTTTCGTAAGCGGATGCTTCTTCTTTGTATGTTACATCATGTAGCTTTCGATCCTCATATGAACCCGAAATAACAAACAGTTATAAAGGATTTTTTTCGTTAGAACTGTATATTGTGTTTTATTTTATTACATTTAATGTTACATTTAAGGCTATTTATATAATTACAGAGAGCAAACAACGGCGTACCCAAAGCAACGGATGAGAGTAGACACGAGAGCTCCTCCCGTCCAGTCAAGATCGTTTAAATACCTTCAATGGATAACCGGTACCGAAGATTAAGTAACTTAGTCGTTAATATAAAAATACTGTAATTATTAGATTTAATATTTGCTAAGTGTAACTATCGAATGATCTTTAAAATATCGAAAGCGAAATATTGGTCTAAGCTAAGAGTATAAAAAATAATGTTTTGTATTAAGATTTTTATTAATTGTTTAATTATTAACTACCTTACTTAAAGGTTGTTTAATAAATCATTTATCTCTTTCTGTTACCATTGATTTGATATATGAAAGAAGAAGATACAAATACCCCCAAAATAACTTCTAAAGGTAAAGGTATAATTCCTTTTCATGATTGTACTTACAAATTCTCAAAGCAAACATATTTCAGCAATTTTCTTAACGTTCCTATTTGTTGAATTATTTACTTATGTTCATAAGTTTTTATCAATAATCAACGGTATTTTGCAACTAAAATAGCCATCGATCATAGAATATTTGTATGTAACACGCAATATCATCCTAGATTAAAATCTCTCTAGTCTTAGTTTTAGAAGAATTCATCAAATTGGTATAATTAATAAAAACTGTTTTTTTTTTGTCTTTTTATACTTACATTTGAAAAAGGAATTTCAGTAGCTGCCATATTGGGTTAACCAAATGAGATTTAAGTTGGTAGAAAAAGGTTGTTCCGCGTATACATTGAACCGCGTAAACATCTAACGTTTCAATTTGCTAGAAAATTAATTTTGTTAACGCAAAAACTTAAAGCCGTTAAACCCAAAATTTACGAAAATCTACTGACGTCTGAATTGGTTTGTATTTCTTTGCCAATTGTGAAGCAGTTTTTAAGCCATCGTAAATTTTTCTAACGTATTTAAATGTACAGTGTTACTTTACGTTTTTTTGTAATTAAAAAGATGTTTAATGTGCTCCCTTGTACATCGATGATTGCTTATTTACTTTCATTATATTTAATATAATTAACATACCAAATAAATTGTGCCATATTTATTCTTAAACAGTTGCATGAATCACGTTATAATAATTTATCGTTTTATTTAATTGTGGATTATTGTTGAGTTTTATTAATAAAATATAAAATATTTTTTACGTGTATTATTTAAATTCTTTATAATTGAAGTTACATTTATTTTTGTCTTTTCTTTGATGGTTTTCTTATTTACTCAAGAATTTTCAATTTTTATTCTAGATCCTACGAGACTTCTCTATTTCAGATTTAATTTCTCATGTAAAGAATTGCAAAGTTGAGCTTGGGTCATCAACGTTATGGTTATGACACATGTATGCATAATAAAGCTATAATACACCGAGGTCGTTATTTTTTTCAGGTCCTCATACTTAATGTATCTTGGTCGTTATTTAGGAAATATCGTCATTTGGATTTTATGATGTTTGAAAACTTTCGTTTTCGATGATACGTGGATATTACTGCGGGACTAGTCCACAAATTCAATGTCACTCAGCATTTGTAACGATACTAATCCGGAAAAAGCCAGCAATATCGAATACTGAAGCGGTAATGGGCTTGTCTCGTGCGTCGACTGATGTCCGTTTGAACAAACGAGTCCTAGAGTGGAGACCCTCTAGCCAGGTGGAACGATGATTTCAAGAAGGTGACGGATATAACTGGATGTGGAATGCGGAGAATCGGGAGCTTCAGCGCACCTTAGGAGAAACATATATTCAGCAGTAGATGACGATTGTCTGATAAATGATAATTATAATTTATCCTAGTTAAATAAACGAAATCATCTATACTGTGTATTATGCGACTCTATTTAATTATAAAATTAAATTTGCATGTCCAATCATCTCGATTGAATTTTGCACTTTTAAGATATTGTTCTTTCTCATGTATTTTCATATAGTTTTATTAGCGTATCTTACTATTTGTTCTGGGATCGGAATCTGGGTCATTCAAATAAAAGTATTCTGTCGAGAATATGGTATTGATAGGTGGATCGGCAGATGTTAAGGTGGCTACCTGATCATAAGTGGTCACCTGATCATAAGTGGTCACCACTGCCCATACACATTAGCACCACAATAAATTTTAATAATTTCTTTCATAACAAATGTGCAACCAATCTTGGAAACTGAGATAAATAATCTGAATAATGTCGATTTTACTTTTACGAGTCTAATTTATTTTATTTTAATATAGTATAGTTATCTTGTTGTATTAATTTGCCTAAAAGTTAACTAATAATATGCTCAAGAAAGTTTTTAAATAAAAGATATAAATATTGTATTTTAAGCAATCGGTTTGTGGATCAAACATGAACGGGAAAGACAATGAAAAATGCATTAGTATTTGATATCTAAGATATATTGTTACCTAAAAATTTATATGACAATCGTTCGAATGGATTTGGTCGAATGAAAGTTCCTGCATTCGTCTTTAGGAAACTTTCGGGTTTCCGGTATATTTTAACGGAAATAAATGTAGGAGCTTGAGCTGTCAAAAGTTACGTTATGAGGTAGTTGTGTCCATTTCGAGATGCTTTATTCTAGATACATTTTGCAGTAGTTGAATTGTTGAAATGAACTTTACTAAAGTTTTTTTTTTTTTTAATAAACTCATAGGGTAATTTTATCATATTATTATTTATTAATAATTGATCATGGGTCGGTGATGTATTTTACCGCTATGCAGTATGTATATGAGTGAGCTAGTGTAATTTCAAATACAAGGTAACTTTTGAACGATCACGTGTGTATCACCATGTATATCACCTATTAAAGCAGCGTGGCGGAATTAGCTCCAACAAAAAGAAGAAGAGGCGTTATCTCACTAGTGAAATTACTTCACTATAGTTTAAAGGGAACGTTGAGTCCAATATTTGATTTAGTAACTATGTATACTAATTTAATAAATTTGAATGTAGATCTGTCTGTTAGTGTGTTACGATTTCACGGTCAAACAACAGAACTGAAAATTGAACTTATATTTTGTACGAAGAAAGGCCATCCACCATGAAGGACACAGGCTACTAACACGTAAATCGTGAGTGAACCCGCGGGCGAAAAGTAGTTTTTATATCAGAATAGGTCGTTTCAAAAAATAAAAACCTTATATGATATTTTATTCATATGACGACTTGTCAAATTTATATCAAATGTTTAATAGAAAATTTATTAAAGCAAGCTTCCTTAACGTGTCCACCCAAATAATTCTTCCTACGTTGCTAAAATAAAACAAAAATTTTGCAAGCGCAATATAAAATCCCTAACATTTTTAAATCCTTTTAGTTAAATCAAATGCAAGGCTGTGGTCACGTACCGGCGCAAATAAGGATATACGCCATCTCCCCGTTCCTCCTACACCGTAAAAACCTCTTTTTACAGTCGTGTTACAACGAAACGCTCTCGTGGCTCCAAACTATACCACTTAGCGTATATAGGTGTACTAGCTACGGCTTGCGGTGCGATTTTAAATGCACTGATTTAATTTATCTAGCCACATTACGCCTTTTATACGGACGCTCTAAATGGGCGTGGTTTAAATTTTAGAAATGTTTTGGATCTTACTATAATAATTTAATAAAACAATAGCAAAAGATTTAATGCGTTTTGGTTTTCGTAATTTAATTTGTAACGCGCGTAATGATTTAACTCTTATGCAGAAAACCAATTATCATTGTTTAAGATTCTAATTAAATATTTAGATATATGTTCAAAGAAAGCTTTAGAAGCTAGAGATAGAAGATAGTTATATATTTTCCAAGGTGGAAAAATACGTCTTGTGCGTTCAAATGCAGATTGAATAATAATGTCATAATTTAGTTTTCAAATGGATGTCAAAGATTAACTTATCTCACTAAATACTGAATGCTCATTGGTTGCATATTGCGTCATCAGCTGCCATCGACCAATCACAATGCAGGTGATGTTTTTTTTTTAGCATTAGCAGCCCGTAAATGTCCCACTGCTGGGATAAAGGCCTCCTCTCCTTTGAGGAGAAGGTTTGGAGCATATTCCACCACGCTGCTCCAATGCGGGTTGGCGGAATACACATGTGGCAGAATTTCGTTGAAATTAGACACATGCAGGTTTCAGAAGCTAGAGGTTAAAAAATGAAATTAAAGGTTAGAAAAACGGAAATTAATTCCATTATTAAGAAGTATGATTTAAAAAAAAAACTTAATGTATAAATTAAGATTGAACCTTTACTAAATACATGAATAAAAAAATATCATCAACCAAAATCGTACAAAACAATAGACCGTGAAAATTCTACTCCAGGGCTAAGGCTTTTCTTATTTCCAAGGGAAAGTTTGGAGTTTATACCATCACGATGCTATACAGCGTGTTAATGCATATGTATGTGGCAGATTTTCATCTCCACCCTAGTTTCCTAATGATGTCTGCCATCACCGCTAATAAATATTAGCGCAACTTTGAGCTGAACTTTGAACCTTCGTTCACGTATTATTCACTTACTGCTTATTTATTAAAAGCCATCCAATATAATCAAACAATAGATATGGCGGTATCATTATATCGTTGTCAACAATAAGTATTAAATTCGTATAGAAAGGGATTTTCGGAGATGGCGACGTGCCAAAACATTTATCATGCAGAACAACGAACTGTTATCTCATCAACGTATCATGATTCTGGATAAATATCACATTTTAGGTGAAATATCTGATCATAGGGAGCATTTTCGCTCACATCTATATTTCTGAATGATAATTTCGTTTGTATTTTTTGGAGATGTGAAATTATTAAATTAATATTGTGATATATAAAAGTTATGTACCTTGAGATAAAATATTTATGAAACATATAACATTACATAGTCTCAGCCTTGTCCCTTGTACTAGTGTAACTATAGGCACAAGAGACTTGACACGGCTTAATTCCCAAGGTTGGTGGTGCATTGGCCATGTAAGGAATGACTTGACACAGCTTAATTCCCAAGGTTGGTGGTGCATTGGCAATGGATAATAAATGGTTAAAATTTCTCACATGGCCAATGTTAACAGGCGTCGGTGAACTCATCATCAGATGGAACATTTGCCGCTGTTTTATATAAAAAAAATCTCGCTCTTGTTGTGTTCACTGGTGACAAGAGAACTGATTCATTATCCGTCCATTTAATCGGAACTGCGATTCAACTGTTTAATACTGCTAAAGTTACCATCATTAAACACGCATGAGCGTATGACGCATTTGTGCAATAGGTATTTTTTTTTAATTTGATTTTAATAAATAGAATTTCAACTAATTGTAATTATGAAAATACGTAAAATCTGCATTAAATTTTATATACGGAAATAATTATGTTAATTAAAAGTAAATTCAATGTAATTATATTATTATGTAAAACGTTGTGTGCCAGAAACGGCTGAGTACATATTGTGATCAAATCAAATAAATAAATATTAATATAAAATATATGTTTGTATCTATCTTTGTCAATAAGATATAATTAGTAAAATAATGCTGGGATTATGTTTTCCGATCTCTCTCTCTCTCTCTCTGTCTCTCTCTAGAGAGAAGGAGGAGGTTATTATTCTACTTCTGCAACACTTTAGTAGTTGGCAGAAATTAATTAGTATCAACACGTTATTTCACCATCGACCACGAGATGAATTATTATAACACAAACTTATAAAAAAACTGGCGTTGACTGGATATGAATCAGCGACCGAGTTTGCGATCCATATGTTCTATTCATAAGTCTTTCGGTTCTCAATGTTAGTTTTAAACAGCTACAATATAGAACCAGAATACAAAATCACAAATGGTTATCTTTATCGGTCGCCAGTTGAAAATTACTGCTTAGGATTTTCTGCATGATGTTCGTTTTTATTTTATCTGTATTTTTTATTCCATGATAAGAGTCATGAGGGGTTTATTAATTTGGAGTAATTATTTTGTTGTTTCGAGTATTATTTTATGTACATTAGACGTTTATTACTTTTTAAATATTTACATGGTTTTGCTTTTAACTGAATTTGCGAGTGTGCTCGTGGTGGGAAGGTGTGCGGTGCCCTTTGTCCTTTTCTGTATCGATAGAGAAATTAAGACGCGAAAGGGTGACAAAAGAACAAATAAACGATCTCACTTCCGCATTTATTATTATATATTTAGGAATCTACTGTCAAACACTAATTATTAGTATTGTTTTGATTTAGATGGAGAGTGACCCAGTATAATAATAGGCAGACCATACAAATATAGTAACTTAGTTCTTGTCTATGGGCGGTCAAAGTAGTATGCCCGTCTGCTGTCATATATTAAATAAATTAAAAACAAGGCTTTACACCGTGAATATGTGCCGCATCTATATACAAAAATCCGCAAAGTGCCGCATGATGTAAAAAGGTCCACACCTTCTCTATAAGAGGAAAGAAGGCCTCCGCCCATCAGGCTGATAGGTAGAGGCGGTTGCTAGTATTAAAATGTTGTTAATTTAAGTTTTTAGATCACATTGTCTTCAAGCAAGTCTAGTAAGTTATGAATTATGGACAGAATAGGAACACAATATAATATTTTATACTTTGTCTACACGTAGTATTCAGTTTTTTTAATTCAAAATTCAAGTGACTTGTATTAAGAATTAATTAAACAAATAAAAAATGCCTTTTCCAAACAACTAATTCATTTCGCAACGATAACAAACAATAATTTACCGTATAATATTTACATATCTGCGTCATCGGAGATTTTTCTTTACAAAACAACCAATTTAAGGGTAACAAGCAAATTTACCGAGACATCGCAATGATGGAGCGTTGCCAACACATTACGTATTGCATCCGAGGCAGTTATCCAATTATTGCATTGTGTGTCAAGTCAAACAGTACTGTCTGATATTTGATCGGAAACTGGTGCTAACAGACGCTCTAGATAAATGGCTCTTCTAGAACGTGCTCTATTATTTTAACTTTTATAAAACACATTTGATATTCGATATGTGTTTGTGTTTTCCAACAGTATTTAAATTTCGATCGTTTATGTATTTTGCCAATTAATATATTTATATGTATATTTTGATCGATACAAAATTATGTGGATGATAAAAAGCATTGAGTTACGTTTGATTTTCATACTGGATTTATAAATTCAATTGTATTTTAATGACGTGCATATGTTACTTAATTAGTGGATACAGTAACTATTTAGTTTCTCATTGGTTCTTTTGAGTAGAATCTATATTTTGAATACGTCGATAAAAATGGCTTAAAAAGCCTATTTTATTGAAATATGTAATTTTTTTTTTTAAATTACATCCAATCAAAATATTCTTTTTTCCAGTAGGCTCATAAAAGCAAGAATTACAGAGTATATCAAAAGTACAATTAAATTTTAATATATCATGCCTAGTAATCAATAAAATCTAAGTTTGCCTTTTTTATCTTTAATAAAATTTTGTATCGAGTAATTTGCCTTATATATATCATCGTTTTTTTTAAATAGGTAAAGTTAAAAATAACCGTGAAATGTTATTATAGAAATGAATACCGTGCTCCAGGAAGGATGCTTTAACTGTGTGTCGGAAACTAGGTGTTATTAGTTTACCTTTCCTCCTCGTGTCTATAAAATGCTTGCAACTGTTTCTTTCGAAATGATCTTTATTATTGTGCATATACATAATATTGTTGTAAATATATTGTGAAGCACTGTAAGTATACTTAACTAAAAATATTCCGAAGGGGGTCTCGACTTCAATTATAAATAGATCGGACACCTCTAATTAGCAGCATGAAAGCAGATTCATTATCCTCAACTTTACCCCAAAGTAATGAAATCAAAATCAAAATAAAATACTAATTAAGCAGTACCAACACCAGTTACTTGTCTAACTTTTCTAAACGCGTATGCTGTGGAACTGAGTTTCCCTGTCGGGGACGATGAATAGAGGTTCCACTGAAGTTTTGAGTCTAAATATCAATTCAGGAATCATCCTAGAAATACTGAAGTGTCGGTTACATATAGATCACTATTGTTTTAAGTTAACTTGAATTTTTTTTTCTTACATTAGGTAAGTACTCATTTTGTCTTTTTGCATGAAGAATTATTTAGTTCAAAGTGGGTATACAAATTTCGGCGACTATTTTATTGAAAATAGTTTCAAAAGCATTTGCCACCTTCAAATCCAAATATGCATATTCATTTCCAAAGTTTAATTCCATAAGCAACATTTTATTTTAAGTTTACAGTAAAACCGTTACTTATATTCCAAGTAGCCTTGATTTTATTATCTGAATTCAGTATTTTATTTCTGATATACCAACGTCCTACATAGATTTAGAATTATAACGAACATAATTAATATTTTTCAAATAGCGCTTAACATTTACAAAGGTAGACCCATGATCTCACTGCGTCTCATTATATAATTCCTTCTCTATTTATTAATTATATCGATATTACGAACAAAAATAATGAATTATTATTATTATTAAAACGAAAATAAAATAAACGTAAATTAAACACATGATAATTCAGTGGTATATAATCTTAGTCTCTTTAGTTTTTCCTTTAAGATTAGATGTTTTAAGTACTAGGACAAATCTTCTTCATATATTTAAAAATCAATCTACTAATATAAATTTTCGGAACTAAGGATCCAATTTATAAACAAAAGAATTCACTGGTAGAAAGCTAAAATATTTCCGTTTGTTATTGGTAAAAATTATGTTTATACTATACCATTTTCGATATTAATAAATAGCACCCGAGCGAAGCCAGTGGCGGTCGCTAGTTGATCATATATTTTTAAATATAATATAACCAATCACTCAGGATAATATAACTTACAAAGAAAATTCTCCGTAAGGCGTATAGATTAGAACAATTTACTATATATCATTTCTTCTAAGATAATGGGCCTCCCTCGGCGAGAGATAACGAACATCGTGGATTGGTCTCGGCAAATTGTAGAGGGTTACAAGGTTGTAGGGTTCCGTGGAAATGAGTGTGATGCGAATTTTTAAATTATATATCGAAGTTGTTATCGTAAAATATGGTACACTTTTTGAAGGTATAATAAAAACTCATGTGAAATTATGAACCATGAATTTGGAATAAAGAAAACTGAAACGGATCTAAAAATGAAACAGGATAGAACCACTGATTTATTTATTTGTAATTAATATTGTGCTGGGTAAAGTAAACTTGTGCGTGGAAGAAAATCTGCTACAGTGATTGAAAATGAGAATGAAAACCGATTCGCATTGAAGCAGTTTGGTGGAATAAGATCTAAACTCGTTCCTCAATCTATTATGGACCTTAAACTAACTATAGGACTTTAATAATAATTGATAGGTTTTAGTTCTTAATAATATTTTTTATAGCACGATGAAAAGGTCCAATGACACATGATACATGACACATGATAAAGATTAAATATAGGAATAAATCAAACTCATACCGTTACGTAAATTATTTCTAAAGGGGCGTTAACGTCTGTTTAAGGGGGGGGGGGGGATGTGCAGCTTAGGTTAAAAGTATTTAATAATAAGAATACGGAATCATAATTCCTAAGCATCTCGGATTAAGTGGATTTTTATGCCGAAATTATTCCACTAACGAAGGTAAAGGAATTCTCTTGAGTGATGTTGCTTAGTGGTTAAGAGCATGCCCTTGTTTATATAGACTATTAAATGGTCCATCTAAAAGGCTTCTATTGCCGTTTACTTCGGAGCAAGGAGCAAAACAAATTATTATTAATGAACAATATACACTTTATTACATGATATATAAATTATCATAGCATGACTGTTTTTTTAGATATTGAAAAAGAGTAACTACTGAGTTTATTGCCGGTTCTTCTAGGTAAAAGCTACATTCCGAACCGGCGGTAGCTTCACTTAGTATAGTATAGATAAATGACGATTCAAAAGTGCTTGTAAAAGCCTACTTGAATAAAGTATATTTTGATTTTGATACATACATTAAGTGTTAATGAAGTTGTATAAAAAATAATATAAACATATGTAAGTAAGCATATAGAATAATAATGGGAAGATAACCCAACGCTGGACTTCCGACAAGAAATTGATCTCATAGACTAAATTATTATACTTTTAAAAGTCTGAAAATTATAATTGTAGTGCTAAATTTTCTTGAAATCTCATGTCCGTAGTTAAGTAATGAAAAATATTATAGAATACCTTCTACGAAACTCTTCTGTTGAATCAAGGTAGCCCTGATTTTAAAGATTGAGCGTTGTGATTCAGAGAGGTTATACTTCCAGCATTCTGATTAGCATTTTTATAATAATTTGTATATCTGGTTTGTTTATAATTAAATTATCGTTAAAAAATTACCAATAAATGATTTTTAAATCAAATCAAATCAAATTCCTTTATTCAATATAGAAGCATTACACTAACTTATTGATTGTCAAATTAAACACTAACACCGATTCGGAAAAGGTAACCCTGACCTGAAAAGAACCGGCGAAAGGAACTCAGCGAGTCTTTTCTTGTGTCAATTTTATTATTTACAAATATTCTAAATATAAATCTAACATAACATGGAATATGCTCCAAACCTTCTCCTCAAAGGGAGAGGAGGCCTTAGCCCAGCTGTAGGAAGTTTACAGGCTGTTAATGTAACAATTCATCGTAAATAATGCGATAGACATTACGAATTTACGTATTAATGTGTGTGTGTATCGTTCTTGGCTTTAAGACTGTTTCATATCACGATGGAATATTACTCGATGGTTGTTCGCGTGTGCATCCGACTTAGTTCTCACGTTAATTGGATTCCACGGAGATCTCCCAAAGGCTGTCTGTCAAGACTCGCCCGAACATGAGTACCAAGAACTGTTGGAATTAAAGCGTTATTGCTTTTGATATTAAATACGTGAATTAACCACTAGAAATGTATTCATGATATATATTTTTTGTGTTATTTTAATTTAGGTAAATAATAATTATAACAAATTAACTACTCATTAAAAGTGTAACACTCTTGTTTTTATGTTTTTTTTTTAACCCACTGAGTATTAAAATAAACTTTAAATAAAAAAAGGAAGAGGCATGAACGTATTTCAAAAAATTATTAATGTAGCCATCCAAAAAAATATAGTCGCCATCTTCGGACGTTTCTGCTTCGATAGGTTTTATGTAGTTTTCACGTGATTTACGCACAAAGAGAAACAAACATTAGATATATATGTATCAGAAAAATCTTTAAAGATATGTCTAGTGTATAATGCTCAAATATTTCGTACATTATTAAATAAATACATTGATTTATCATATCATTTTCATCATCGTAAATTTAAAAACTTTTCATTTGGTTTACTCTTCTCTTCTTCGGTTATAATTGGTACTAGACCACATACATCACGTTATGATCCACTTGTATAACCACTGACCTTTATTTACTCCATCAGTAAAATAAAACATGTTATAAATATATATTATATACATATTAAATGAGTTATGTTATGCGAACTTGTAACTAAAACGATTTTAGTGGGATGTTTTTTGATAATGCCCTCACAGACCCTTTTCCTCTCAAGGGACATCTTATATTTATGGTTTCCAAAAGATAGGGTTGGATTCCAACAAGTTTCCCCGGTATGGCTTAGCAATGCCTTCCGAGATGTAATTGATTTATTTTATTTTTTTGTTGTAAATAAAGTCTGCACCTGTATATTTATTTCTGATTTCAAAGCGATGCTACTTTTTTTAACATATTATTAGTATAAAACAAAGTCGCTTTGACGCAATTTTTGAGTTTTTTTTATCTATTTATTGTGTACATATTCTAATAAATTTATCATGGAAGTCTCAAGTCTAGGTTTTTAGATCAAATCGTGATCAAGGAAACATGATATTCATGCGTTTACAAGGTTTATTTTAACTACATTGTTAGATACAGAGATATGATAATGGCAATGACCACAGGAATTGCCTACTAAATCGTTATTCTTGAACATATCAATAGAAAAGTTTAAGATGATATATATAGTATCTATCACTATTACTTTACAATAATTTCTCATGAACTCTAATCAAAATAAATGAAGTATTAAGCGTTTTCTTTAAACAAAATCTGCCGTTTACAATTGTTAAATTTCACTTGTAGTTTCTGTTATCACAAGACATTTGATACGGAATAAAAGAGCGGAGAAAAAGATGGCGGCCACGTTGATAAGTGTTGACGCCTGAACTCTGCCAATACAAAAAGTAATAATTTCAACATTAGTAAAACAAGTCAACTTTCTTTGTTCCATAACTTCCACATTAACAGCTTCGCATATGGCTTTAGAGTGACATATCTTTTGAGCAAGGTTTTATTATACTTTAGTAGATTAAGATAGAAGCAGCAGGAAACGCTTAACAGCTAATCTATATATGTACATTCTTTTTTTATTTAGTCCGTCAATCACGTGAAAATTGCTTAAAGTATCGGTTTATATATGAGCAACCGACGCGGAATCGTCCGTACATAGTTATAGGCTATTTATTTTTATATTCCGTTGATCTCTCCCCCTTCTTTCCTAGCGACCAAGTAACAACTAGTATAAAATAAATCGTGTTCATTACTTCCGTTATTGCATACAATTGAAATAAGCTACAATTCAATATTATTTTTTATCGCAATATGAATTTACCGATTCAAACATACATTTCATGACGTCATAGTCAAAGCAATTAAAAATAACATCGAAACTTAATTAATAAAAATTAATAAGAACAATCACGATTGATAATTAGCAGTAATTAAACGAAATCGAAATAATAAAGACATTGTTACGAATTTCAATACACATACGACATATTACATTTTAGATCTGAGATGAGTAAATTCAACAAAAGGCTTCGCAAAAACAACTGACACGTCTACTAATGAGGGAAATGTCGTGTAAATACAACCTTTATGACACTGCTGAATATGTGAGTAGTAGCTCTGACCCGGCACAATTAAAACTAGTTGACACAGAATCAGTAACACGTGTTTGCTATTCGCGCGTTCAAAACACATATTCTGTTTTGAGACAAATTTTTGGCTGAGCGAAATTTAAAGTTTATAACGCGATAATCAAATCGTTGTATTCGTAAGTTCATAAAGGCGCCTTTGAATCGTCATACATGATTGAATTAAATATAAAAAGGTGACATATCAAGCAAATCTTATATAATTAATATCTTTATGCTTGAAAATCAACAAATACTAAGTCCACGCTTTTCTGTTTGTCATTATTAAAATCTCGTAAAGAGTCTGTACTTGCTATATTTTTGAGATGATATAATTTTTTGTAAATAGTGACCTGATTTATTCGAATTTTAAATAAGAATTACAACGTATGGGGATTTTTTAAAATAGTTGAAGCAGATTTCGAATTTACCTTTTGTATTCGTACAAAAACATTTACTCCATATAAAAATACTAATATTAATGTAGATTTTCTTTGTCTAATATTTGAATAAAATTCAAAAACCTACAACAAATACAGAGAAAGAAATTTGGCTTGTAATGTGTATGGCTTCCACGAAATTTATAAAATGTTTTAGGACTTTGAAAATAAAATTATATAATATGGATTATAAATATTTATACATATACCCTTGGGCTCTCTAGTACAAATTACTTTGTCGCTATTGATCCAACATCGCCCATTAGTATAGCTTTTTAAATAAATATTTCTTTGTCTGATATTCTGTTATTAAGTGTGCAATAAATTATATCATTGTTATTTCTTTTAACATTAATTATAAACTAGGTAGTTGGAGAGAACTGATAAACCTGGCGTAAGCGAAGTCATCACCAGTTGGCTGATTATTATTATTATTTATATGTAAAATTAGGTACAAAAGGTAGAGCGTAGTTCGTTGAATGAGAGATCACATGTGTGTGGGTGATTTTTAGGCGTGACATCCGTTTCACGCTGAAGAAACAGTCTGGCTGTCCTGCATTTGTTTTTTTATTAATTCAACTATAATAACTTAATAATGGGTCTGGCATTTGACCCGTCAGATAAACATATTGTATATAATATGGCGCTGTAAGATATATTTATCGTTCCTTACATTGCCAATGTGCCACCAACCTCTAAAACTAACAGGTTATGGTTTTTGTGACAGTAATTACACTGGCTCACTCATTAGTCAAATTATATATTACTACGTATCAATATTTTGCGGTGATACTTAATCAGACAGTGATACTAAGTGATGCCTTCTGCAGATATTATTATTACATAATGTAATTTTCTAAGAATTCCGAGTGATGCTAATGTGAATGAAGTTTTAATATAAAACGGTGCGAAGTCGCGTATTGCACTTAGACTCCACGAACTTAGACGATGTGATATATAATTTGAAGATATAATCTTTGTTTTGTTTCTTCAATGTTGTCATAAAACTTTTGGTCTTGCAGTTCATTTGCAAGTTTTCGTCGCTGCAGCTGTTTGAAATGTTCATGTCGCTGAGTGGGAACTGTCGAAAGATGAATTATTCAAGTCTCCTATTCAGAATAAGTTCAGTAAGGCCTGAATTACAACAGATATGAATGCATGCTTTATATAGTGAATGCATGAGACCATATGTTTCAGATGCAGAAATATGTTGACGCAGCTAATTTCAACTCGGCTACGGTAAAGCCATAGAAAATAATTACATCTTTGGCAGCATGCGTGCGATAACCTTTCATTTTCAGTGCGTAAGACTATTTGCAATAGGTACCAAAAAAGGTAGATGCAAATAGACGCTGATTAAGATTGTTACAATTGGAACGCATTTAAATAATTTTACTTTTATTTTTATTTTTTTATTTTGTTGTAATTGTCGTAACATCGCCATTGTTAAAAGGGTCATATATATTTTTAACTATTATAATAAAACTTAAATATTGTTGATAGAAATTCTTTATTTGGTGAAAAATCGCCACATATATTTCAGGTTTTATGTGTTTGGAATTAAGGAATTCTGAGTATTGCATGAACCTCGATGTTAGGATTTTGTACATCCACGATAAGACAAATCATAGGTTCACTGACATACGTATTTGACCGCTTATAACAGCCTAATTTATTTGAATGAATTAGACGAAAATTTATACTTACATAAAATTCAGCTGCTTAGAAACATTTGTCAAGCTAATTCACGAGTTCTGATTCAGGAGGTTAATTTAGGTTTTTAGTAAAGGTAAAAAAAAAGTATCAACGTCCAACTAGGTAAACGCCCAAAGCAATGGGACGTTAACAGGCTGGCTGGGACGAGAGGTGTCTTTGCCTCCTCTCCCTTTTCAGGAGAAAGTTTGGAGCTTTCTTCACCACTCTGCTGCAATGCGGATTAGTGGCTATACGTGGTAGATTCGCACGATTTTTTTCGTATACCACAGAGCACGAGATGAATCGTAAATGCCAATTAAGCACATTAAGTTGTGCTCGCCTCGGGGTTTGAACTCAGAATCATTTGTTATTATTCACGTCTGGTAACCACTAGGCTATCAAGGCTTATTAGACAAACACGGCTCTTGAATAACTTTAAGCTTGTTTTAAAACAAGTATATTTGTAAGGACCAACGACCTATATTTAGTTTTATATATAAATCATACTGGAATGAAAAAGAGAATATTTATTTTGAATAAAAGAACATTAACATGAGTTTGTACGACCGATTCTTGGGAATGAAGATATCGTTTAATTATATTTAGTTAAATTGTACCAATTGTACAAATTGGAAGGTGTGAATTTTTTTACAGATATTCTAAGATAATTTAAGAAAAATAAACATGGGGCGTGCAGTGTATTATTACGTTCATATTATGCTAATGAATAAATTGCTTAGTCTGATACTGATTATAATAGATCATCTCATTGCTTGAAATATCATGGGTTAAAACTTTAAATAAATCATAAGAATCGGGACGGGTAGCGAGTGAAATAAAAAAGTAAAAAAAGGGAAAGTAAACAGTAAATGTTCCACTGATGGGCCATTTTTGCTTTTGAGGAGAGAAATGTTGGTGCTTGTTTCTACAAGCTGCACCATATGGTACCTATGATGATGGTCCATATGGGTTGGTCGTATTATAAAGAGATCACGATATGTTATACTGTATTTAGTTTTCTAATAAACGTCTTTTAGTGAGTCTAAGCGATGAAATATTGATGTATCTCGCTTAAGTCGTATATCTAAGACAAAAGTATCGTATAAACCGTTTCCGAAACTTTACACATTACGCCAACGATCATGAAGAGAAATTACAGTTAGTCTCTGCTTCTTCTGTAATGCGGAATACTGATTTTATACGAGTCGTACTATGAAAATAATTCTGACGTTTAATTTTGAAGTGACGAATTATTTATTTTAATTCATTTTGAAAAAAAAATTATGTTAAATTCTTTATTAAAATTAATAAGTACAAAAGTCAAATAAACGTGAAATTTACGAGTCGTTTTCATTCCATTCGTCATCTATGAGAATTTATTGTTCCATTTCCTAGTAATAACGTGACGCTATCATATTTATTTTTCTAGATAATACTATTCTCAATGGAATCCAAGACCGATAAGATCTTTTTCCAACTGCATGTAAAATATTCTTATATTCGAATCCAAATAAGTGTTAACCTTATACTAGACTAGTCTATAGTATTCATACCACAGGAGGAATCAAGCATTGGTGATGTAAGGAATGGTTAATATTTCTTACAACGCCATTGTCGATGGGTGGCGGTGACCACTTACCATCAGGTGGCTCATTTGCTCCGCCTACCGATATCATAAAAAAAAATCCAAATTCCCAAAAGAAAATTATTAGATTATATAGAAATAGAAATATTCAAAAACATTAAGCATAATGGTATATAATTTTCGTAATTTATTTAATTAACGTAACCGCAAAAGAGTTATAATAATGTAGGTATTATATCAATTTATAAATCGATAAATTAATCTTTGAAATATTTAATGAAATCCCGCTAAGAAACAAAGTTAGTCGAACGTTCCTACTCAATTACTATGTAGTTCCTAACTTAGTAAGATTTAACCATAGAACCATAGATTCTATGCTGATATCGTGAGTAAGATTTCTATAAAACTTTATTTAGCATTATAGACGTGATACGATATAAATTTCAATAAATATATTAAGGTTCATTAGGCATACAATAGCGAACACGTCCTGGAAGCGATCGGCGAATCAATACTTGCCCACAATAATCTCAAAACGACGTACGGATTACGAAATTAAAATAGTTTTTGCATATTTACATAACGCAAGTTAGCTTTTTGTTATTATACAGTAATTAATATTATTGTAGGATGTGTGATGGCTGTAAAAATCATTAAGAATTTGGTTTAAATACTTACGTTTTTTCATGTTTCGAACGTTTTTTGTTTACTCTTACGAATATTTCGTAATATTTTTTATCGATATTACTGAAGCTAATATATAAAAAAAGAATTCGAAAGGATAAGGACGCATGGACGCAAGTCTATGGAGAAAGGAATTAAATATTAAAAAATATATATATATATCGAATTTATGATAGGCAGTTATTTAAAAAAAATACGCAGAACCGCTGACCTTGTTCTGGTCATCGGCTCTGCTATAGTTATAACAATTTTATGTTTATATTGAAAAGCAACTTTAAGATATCGTCGGCATTTATTTGATTTAAAAATAAAAAGGTGAGTATTAACAAAAATAAGCAATAGTTCAAAATAGTTAGTTTTATTTAATCAACACAGCTTTTTCTTATTTAACCAACATAGATTTTACTTACAATGTTTTCTCTTCCCGAGTCGGTAGCAAAGTGCCCCCCGTACTTAAATCAACCCTCTTTTATTAAATCGCCCGCCCCACCAGAGGCGGACATCAATAACAAAAACACTTCATTATTAAACCAACGGATGTTATAAAATCACTGTATTAGAAAATGGTTTTGACAATTCTTTTTATAAAATAATTTAATAATTTTAAATGATAATAATTAAAAGTAATTTAAACCAAATTACAGTAGCATTATCTAATTAGTAACTAAATAATTAATTTTAACAATTCATTTACACGATTAATCAATTTTTATAAAATCAATACTGAGCATATTTTAACCATACAATCATTTTAACATTTACAATAATTTTATTTAGAGTATAATAAAATTAACCTTAACAGCTAAATAATATTTGCGGCGACACGGCCATACTGACGCGCGATGCGTGCTCTGCATCGCTCCTTCCCTCTTTCTGTAAAAGAATAATTATTACGAGGCAAGGTACCTCCACGATACACACAAGCCTATTTCATAAGTTTTAATCATTTGATAGATTACTGCTCATTCCACATGACAACAGTAACAGATCTTGTCTTTACTAAGACAAAATTGTAATTATTTTTTTTTTTTATTTTTTTTTTTTTTTTTTAATAGGCTAGGATAGGTGTATGAAAGGGCGTTGCTGTATAGAACAGAGGCTCTAAGGGATAGGATAAGGGATAAGGGATAAGGGATATGGGATAGGTCGATGCTGTGCTCTGGGCGGTCTCGTGCGCCGTGGTACACAGAGGACTATTTTTCTTTCAGGATGGGTTTAATTAATGGCTTATTGGACGGCTCCACACGCCAATAGCATCTTTTATCATTTTAGACATTCTTAATGTTCTTTTAATTAATTTTTTTTTTTTTTTATAATTATTATAATTTTTGTTTTTTTTTTTTTTGCTTTTTTTGTAATTATTATAATTTCGGAATTTTTTTTTTTTTTTTATTATTATAGTTTTTTTTTTTTTTTGTCTTTGATTATGCTTATAACTATTTAGATAATTTTTATGATAGAATAATAATAAGGACCTCACCATTTTTAATTTTATTGTTGCTCGTTTGTGAGCGGCGGAGTACCTGAAGGAGTAGGTTGTGGTGAGGCCACCACAGCGCTGGAATGTCCAGCTTGCTTTTCCTCTGGGGGCGACACGGCTGCCTGGGTGGCTCCGGGAAGTGGAGCGCGCCGTAATTGATCGTGTGCGACTTTTCGAGGTCGCCCATGATGTCCTACTACTTTTTTTACGAGGTAGCGGTCGTTTTCAAGGACTTTGTAAACCTCATAAGGAGCGCTAAACTTAAGGTCAAGTGAGGTTTGATTTCTAGGATTGTTTTTTATTAAGACAAAATCACCTCTTTGGAAGCGGAGAATCTTAGCTCGGCCTTTGTCGAACCTGGCTTTATCGTTAGTGGATACCTGCACCATCCTTTGCTGTACGTGACGTTCAAGGGCTTCAATGTCAATCAGCGCATTGTCCAGGTTAACTAAATTTAACAGTTCTGGCGGGACACAGTTTTGACGCCTAGTTAATAGTGTAAGTGGAGCTACGCTCGTGGTTCTATGGACGGTGCAGTTGAGGGCAAGCTGAAGACTCTCCAGTGCTGTATGCCAGTCTGGGGTTTCATAATTCTTTATCATGATAAGAGCGTTTTTCAAAGTTGCCATGACGCGTTCGACTTGTCCATTAGCTCTACTAACACCGGGTGCTATGGAATGTACTTCTATATTGAATCTATCACAGTAATTTTTGTATTCTCCTAGAAACTCGCGACCACCATCGACGATGATTTGCCTTGGAGTTCCAAAAAGGTGGATGACTTGTTTTAGGGCCGCCAGAGTACTGTGTTGACTTTTGTCATTAGTGTAACGTAGTAGAACGTATTTAGTAAATGCGTCTATTGTAACCACGACGTACTCTCGGTCATTGGAGGTTCCTAATTTACCCGTAATATCCATGTGAATAATTTCAAATGGAACTACTGGTTTAGCTATTGGATGCAATTGTACCTGCACAGCTCCAGATGACTGCTTTGATGTTTTGGATACGATGCAGTTGTCCACGAATTCACGTACCGTGGTGCTCATTTTCTCGAAATAATAGGTTTCCCTTATTTTTTGAAGAGTCTTCTCCCAACCAGGATGCTTAAGGGCATTGTGAAAAGTATTTATGAGGCTCCACTGAAAAGACTTTGGCACAACAATAAGTTTCAGTAAACCTAGGACAGCATCCTGCCTTACAAATTTTAGGACGTTATTTTCGAGCTGGTATCCTGGTACGTTGTTTCCATTTTGCAAATCATCTATGATGAGTCGCAGTTGGTTATCGCGTCTTTGTTCAACCGTTACCCAATCCAAGTTCTTGGTCAAAACGTTGACGGTGAGAAGATCCGCATTTCTGCTTAAGTAATCTGCGTGCTGCATCCGCTCGCCTTTCCTATATTCTATTTCAAATTCAAAGTTTTGTAAATATGCCCACCATCTATGGATACGGGGTAGCAATTCCTTTTTATGTTTTGAGGCTTTAAGCGCGTTACAGTCCGTAATTATTTTAAATCGGCGGCCATAAAGGAAATGCCGGAAATGCTTTATTGCCCTGACTACAGCCAACGTCTCAAGCTCATACGAGTGATACCTACTTTCTATGTCAGTAGTACGCATACTGAAGTAGGCCACTACATGCTGCCGTCCACTTATAATCTGGGTGAGTACTGCTCCAAAACCAAGGCTACTAGCGTCAGTAAATAATTCAATAGGTTCGCCTTCTTGAAATATTGTTAGGACTGGTGTAGAAGTTAGACAACGAATGATCTTTTGTCGTGCCTCTTCATGAACATGAGTCCATTCCCACCGTGCTCCCTGTTTCGTCAATGCGTAAAGAGGGGCCATAGTACGCGCAAAGACGGGTATAAAGCGTCTGAAATATCCCGCTAGACCGTTAAACTGGCGAACTTGTTTAACATTTGTCGGAATGGGGGCTCTCGATAAAGCCTCAACCTTTTTAGGACTAGGACGGACCTGACCATTTTCGATTATGTTACCGAGATATTCTATGGACCGTTTAAAGAATGAACACTTATCAATGTTAACTGAAAATCCGGATTCGCGTAATGCTACAAATACTTTTTCTAGGTTTACGAGACCAGATGAAAAATCACGACATTTACTGATGACGTCATCAATGTATACCTGAGCTACACTATCATTATGGGTCTTATCTGCACTGCCAGGGCTTAAAAGGGGACCCAAAGCGCGATTAATGCATCTTTGATATACTGAAGGTGCGTTACACAATCCGAAAGGCATAGCTTTGTATTCAAATAAGCCATCCGGAGTAATAAAAGCGGTTTTCTCCATAGACTCAGGTGCAATCGGTATTTGGTGGAAGCCAGAGGCCATATCGAGTGTAGAATAATATCGACCACCATCAAGCTGATCTATTTGGTCTGCGATTAAGGGGAGTGGATAATGATCGCGTACTGTATTTGCATTTAGCTCTCGATAATCCACGCACATGCGATCGTCACCGTTCTTCTTTTTGACCAGAATTATTGGACTTGAATACGGAGATTTACTTTCTTGTACAATATCATTATCTATTAACTCTTTAACAATTTCTTTTACCCTTTCACGCTCGACTGGGCTTAACCTGTATGGTCTCCGCTCTACGTATTTGTCCGGATTTTTCAGACGGATCTCCAATTGACCTGTGTTAACACGGGTTCGCGAAAAACCGCGCGTAAAAATGGTACTATATTTATCGAGCAATGTTAATAGTTGTTTGATTTCGAAGTCATCGCTTAAATCATGATCTATGTTATTAAATAGGCTGGTTGTCGACCGCAGGTGCATGACGCGGGGTTGAGAACACAATGTCGCGCTATTTTGAGTTATGATTACAGTTAGCCCGGTTTCACGCAAGATATTTGCACCAATCAACACACTCGATGTCATTTCATAGTCGGCCAATATAAAAAAAATCTATTTCTACATTTATATTATCAATAGTACACACGGTTGTTAAAGTACTCACGGAGACTACGGGAACGGACCTATTCCACGTAAATAGTTAATAACTTGTCGTCGCTTACCCGGTAATTTATTTGCAATGGATTCGCACATAACGGAGCACTCCGCACCACTATCGAATACGGTATCAATAATAATATCACCTACCCGCATACGCATAGTATTTAAATTTTGTTTATTTTTATGGACTGAGACTATGTTAGAGATCTGTTTTTCCCGACGGTAACACGTATCAAATGTATGACCAGATTTAGAACAAAATGAACAGAACCTATTGTCACCCTTTTTAGGTAATGATGCAGAAGTACTAAGGTTTTTCTCGGTAGATTGTTTTTCTACAATTACAGGCGTGTTTTTATTTCGACAATCGCGATATGTATGCCCGGGCTGCCTACAAAAACTACAATAAGCTATGTTTCGATTATCAATTGAGTATCTTAATCGTTTCGATGGTGGTTGGTTCGAGCTTAGATGGTTAGCACGCTTAACACGAATAGACGCGGCGACAGAAATTAACTCTGGTACTGAGGTAGCTCTGGCATTCATTAGTTCAATTCTGAGGCGTTCGTCACCGATTGTTCCTATCACTGCTTCTACAGCATCACTATTGTCAAGCTTATCTTTAGTGACTCGTCTCCATAAAATCCATGATTGTGACAGAAACTCTGCAATATCTTTTGTTGGGTCGTAATTGTGTTCCCGGAATCTTAGTATATCCCTTGAATAGCGAGTCTCGGGTTCAAAGGTAGTAATAATGTTTTGACGCAATTCTTCCCACGTGGAAGTTGTGACAAGCCAATTATCTGCCCATATTTTTGCACGACCTTTCAGTAGGCTAGTCACCTTCATGCGAACATCGTAATCACTCAGCTCATAGTTAGTTTTAGCAGACGAAATGTGATTACACCACTCGCGTACCCCGACGTTTCCGTCTGGGTCGAATGAAGGTAGAAACACGTCAGTAATTTTAACCTTATCACTTTGTTTGGACAGTCTTTCACTCATATTTTGCATCATAGTCATCATATGTAAGTAAAACTCAGGGGGTACATTACCCCCCTGTAGCATCGCCTTGTTAGCAGTTGTAGTTGACCCGTGAACACCAGCCTCTGGATCATGCTCGGTTGATGGTGGCTCACTTGGTTCTGCTGATACATTCTGGTCTCTTATATCCATCGCACAACGAGATATTTTCGCTCAATGTGGCTAGGCGGTATCTGAAATCATAAAATAAAACCGACAGAAACAATGGGTTCGTATCCCACTTCTGATATCGAATTTATGATAGGCAGTTATTTAAAAAAAATACGCAGAACCGCTGACCTTGTTCTGGTCATCGGCTCTGCTATAGTTATAACAATTTTATGTTTATATTGAAAAGCAACTTTAAGATATCGTCGGCATTTATTTGATTTAAAAATAAAAAGGTGAGTATTAACAAAAATAAGCAATAGTTCAAAATAGTTAGTTTTATTTAATCAACACAGCTTTTTCTTATTTAACCAACATAGATTTTACTTACAATGTTTTCTCTTCCCGAGTCGGTAGCAAAGTGCCCCCCGTACTTAAATCAACCCTCTTTTATTAAATCGCCCGCCCCACCAGAGGCGGACATCAATAACAAAAACACTTCATTATTAAACCAACGGATGTTATAAAATCACTGTATTAGAAAATGGTTTTGACAATTCTTTTTATAAAATAATTTAATAATTTTAAATGATAATAATTAAAAGCAATTTAAACCGAATTACAGTAGCATTATCTAATTAGTAACTAAATAATTAATTTTAACAATTCATTTACACGATTAATCAATTTTTATAAAATCAATACTGAGCATATTTTAACCATACAATCATTTTAACATTTACAATAATTTTATTTAGAGTATAATAAAATTAACCTTAACAGCTAAATAATATTTGCGGCGACATATATTAATAAACTATATTTATTAATTACATGATATATTCAGCTATAATTAACTCACTATCCTCACAAGAAATGGTAAGTAAAATTACGAATGACTTAACATATTTCAGAAAAGCCTTTGTGAGTAGTTTTTATTTATCTATCGGGCAAATCGGCTATCGGATGGTAAGTGGTCACCACCGCTCATAAACCATGTCACTGTAACAAATAAATTATTCCATACATTGCAAGTGCGCCTCTAAATTTAGGAACTTTTATGAGGGAGATTTTATGTCCCTTGTAACTTTACTTACACTGGCTCACTAACGCTTCAAATCGGAATACAATAATACTAAGTATTTCTATGACGCTACCTCTAATGTAATAAAATACGATAAAAAAGTAAATTGTATTTTTTGAATGAAAAAGTAGGTATTTCGTTGTGAACCAATTATTATTGGCGCACATTGAGGGTAACACCGACCTGTGCCGTGACGGCAAAGGGCATATGCTCTATCTCAGAACTCCATGGTCATTAGTATATAAAAATAATTCCATTTTCCAAGCCAAGACTTAATCTTTCATCACGAAAAGATTCATCAAAATCGGTCCAGTAGTTTTGGAATGATACGCGAACGAATAGTTCACAGTTTTATATTTTTATTAAAATATAAATTTTCAGCGAGTTGGAAGCGAAGGAATTTAAATTTCTATAAAGTAATGGCCGTTGAATTAAAGTTAACATTAAAATTCTGTTTCAAGTATTTATTGTGTAACTATGTGCCGAAATGTTTTTTTTTTTTGTTTTTAAGAGGAATGTGATGCCGTGGTACAGTTTCCGTTTGAAAATTCTTAGTATTTCTTTAATTGACGAATGTTATTATTATTTATTTTCAATGCCTTTGCCAGATTTGTTTTTGACCGCGGCTTCGCCCACGTATTAGAGGGGGGGGGGGGGCCTATTAGGTACAGCCTATGCTCTCCTTTGGGGCTCAAATTTTTTTTGGTTCGTTCAAAATGATTTTCCGTAAAAGCGTGAGAGAAAGTTACTTATAAATTTATAATATAGGATATGTTTTTGTTAAAATTAAATTTTGTTAAATCCTAAAAAAATATATAGTTTAGTTATATACTTTACATTATACAAACAAAACCGCCGGCAGACTTTGTCCTGCTGGATCATTTATACGAATACTACAAATACGAAAGTAACTTTGTTTGTGCGTCTGTTTGTCTGTCCGTCTCTCTGTCTGTTGCTCCTTCACGGCCAAATCTATGGTACAAAGCAAGTTTGAACTCTTAAGAAGGACCTTATCTTTTTCATGGCTAAAACCTGACGACCAAACTCTAAGACACGAGCGAAGTCGCTGGCGATAACTAGTTTCTATATACTAAATCTTACTCGAAACGCGGTGCACCTTGCGTAACAAGTTTTCTGTAGATAAAAATACGTCTCCTCTTTTATTAATAAAGAAATATATATTTTTTTAAATATTAAATATTTTTATTATGTTTTTTACATTAAAAGTGACGTCTCGATGAAACGATGCCAGATGTAAAGAGAAATGAGAATAAACGAATAATGAGAAATATAACGTTATAATTATTAATTAATGTTCATCAGAGATGAGCCGAGATGGCCCATGAGCCGAGATGGTCCAGTGGTTAAAACGCGTAGATCGCCACTGAATTTTCAAGTGCTTAATTTTTGTTTTATTATTCATTTCGTGCTCGGTAAAGGAAAACATTGTGAGGAAACCTGCATGTGTCTCATTTCAACAGCTTCATTGGAGCAGCGTGGTGAAATATGCTCCTAACTTTCTCTTCAATTTGAGAGGAGCCCGTAGCTCAGCAGTGGGCAATTTACAGGCTGTACATGTTTGTTCATCAGAGGTTATTATTAAGACACATTCTTCATTAATTAATTTCATAAACTGAGCAAGTTTTAGCCAAAATAATTTCGTAAACTCACAAACTGTTAGTTAAAGAATAATAAAAACGTCGTTTTCGAAATTAATTTGTCCGTGGCTGTACAATTTCGTGGTTAAAATGAAGTAGAATGAAAGAAAGAAAATTAGAACGAAATGTGGACGAGTAGAGTAACTTGTGAAAATTTCATTTTGGTTGGACACAAAATAGTTAACGGAATTAAGCAGAACGTACGTGAGGAGAATGCTGACGGGCGTCTAATGAAGCGACGGACTTCCCTCGCGAAATATTAGAGATACTAAAAAAATAATAAATAAAGCACTATATCAACTGGGTGCTGAATTTTACACGGAGCTGTGAATGCGCGAATAGAGTTACGTTCGCGTCGTCTGGATGATTTAATTTCCTTTTTCAAATGTTTTTTTTTTTTAATTATATTAACTATGGCATGGCACACGATTTAGTCACATCTGTGAATTATTTAAATGATAAGGATTTTAATTCTGAGGCATGGTACTAAAAAGTTCCAATATCAAATACAAAGGATATGCTTCTGGTTATCAGAATGGAACGAACGATGTTTGCGTTACATTGTTGATATTAGAAATGTTTAAAAAAAAAAGAGAAATTAAATGAATTGACGAATAGCAAAAGGTGATTTAAATTTTATTCAAAAATGTTTAATTAAATATTTTCGAACTCGTTTTTTGTATGAAATTGAACAGGTCATACATTAAATGGTCATGATTTAAAGTATATACGACAGTCCCTGCAAGGCTGTCCACAACATAAACAGGAGTAAGCTTTTATGGAGTATTTCTTTATTCGAGGAAAAATTTAATCTTTAATTTAATAATAATAAAATTGAATAATATATACTTTATAAAGAAAAAGATAACCTAATTATATATTTATTAATTATTTATTTCTTACTTACTTTATAAGATTCAGATGTTTAAATGTAACAGTGGAAACTTTGTTGGCTTATGTAATACTTATTTTGGTATGAAATGTTTTTGTATTATACTATGCTGTATGTTTCCCGAAATTAAAAAATAACTAAGATGATTCAAACATTCCTTTCATATTCTAAATTACGTCTTTGTTCCATTTGTAGTTGAAACACTTTGATCTTGGAGCAGTAGTGCAAAAACCTTTATTAAAAGTATAACACTTCGCCTTATAGCCTCCACTGGTGACAGGAGGGCCGGGTCATTTTTTGTACGGGATCGGAATTGCCATTCGACGGGGAAAATTCTGCAAGCATTCTTACTAACATTCCACGGGGTGATGACTTGTACATTGACTTTAAAGTTAATAATTCTTATATAAATAATTATTTAATTCAATAATTTAACACAGACTCACACATATACGCACTCACGCACACATTAATATTTAATTTTTAAATATCCGCACTTACTATAATTACGGTCTTATTTTAATATAATACATAAGCATTTCCACTTATTATGTATTCCTATTTTGTTTTGGTAACGAGTAATGTACTAATTCAATAAGTTATGTAGCTAAGCTGATTACCTAATAAATATATAACCTCTTCGGTTCGTACTACCACTACATACTAGCTTTTATTATGTCGGATACTTCTTTATCATTAAAATAAATATTTGAACGGAATAGAAATTGAGACAAATCTGTATATAACAGTTTGAGACGTAAAATCAAATTGTAGAGTTCGGAAAAAATACTATAGCTATAATTAAGACATTTCAATACTAACCTCTACCTATTTATTTAAGTTATGAAAGTTTTGTGGAAAATTCTTTTCTTCTATCACTACAGTTAATGTAAGTAAGTTATTGTTGGACTTTTATTGAATAGTTTTTAGGGTATGATTTTTTTAAAACCGTTAATGGCAAAACGCTGTGACGTCGTAAAACGTACTTGGAATAAAGAGTTCGTACGTAAAACGTTTTTGATTTCTGACGTGTAGTTCTGATTTATATAAATTAACTTCGAGTTGGTCATTGAACTTATAATATAACTAGATTTCGCACAGGGCTTAGCTCGCGTTTTAGGGTTTCTTTGGTATGAGGCATTAAAAGTAGTCTATGGCCTTCCTTTAAGTTCAAGTTTATTTAATATCAAATTTTTCATACTCACTTGATATATCAGTATAAATTTGTATACGTTATATATTTTGGAAGAAATAACTCAATACCTTCTTGTATAAGCTATATTAATGTAATGTTTCATTAAAATCCATTCAGTAGTTTATGCATAAAAGAGTAACAAATATTCATTCATACATACATACATACTTTCCGTTATATTAAAGTAACGATAAAATTAGTAAGGATTACATAATAGTTAAAATCATCAGCCTAACTATATATATATTATTTATTCAAAAGATAATTGCGAGTATTTTAATATTTTTAAATTAAAGTTTTAGTTTAAAAAAAATTTGATTTCGAAAATGTAATGTTAAACTCCATGAATGGATGGAATTGGAGTATTTTTTATAATTACATTTTTTTATAAATTTTAGATAAGATAATAAGTGACCAATAAAAACTTTTTAACTTCATAAAATTATTTACTAATTTTCACAAGTATCAAAACTAGCCATTCAATAATGGGTAGTGTAATATGCATGTATTAAACATAAACATATATAAATACTATATAAGTTAGTATATTCACTGTAATTAACACAAAGTATAAAAAAAAAGTTAAATTCATTCAACTATCAAAATTCGAAATTACGAAGTCTGTTTGTACAATTTTCGCTTTTTAAAATTCAAACATGGCAATCGTAGGAAGTGACGCGTCAAAGTGGCGTGCAATGAAACGCCATTCCATTCCCGCTCAAATGTACCGGTTTCCGTGACATACTGGTTTTATTAAGTTTTATTTTCATGGTTAAACCGTATTCGAATTTACCTTAGACCAATGACATTTTCATTTTAGGTATATTATACAAACTCAATAAACGCTTGAATTTTCATTTACAATACATTTGTTTTGAAACGTATACGAACTAATAATGTACAATAAACTATATAACTGTCAATCTGCTACAAACCCCGAGGTCTAAGTTCTTAAGCTCTTTGTGCTTGTAATTATATTTACTTATTAATGTAATAATTGTTGACTTCCAGGCAGGATGTATTATATATACATAGGTATATAATTGTATGGATGTAATGGATGATGTGTAATTTAAAATGTTGAAAAAGAGTAAATACAGATTTTCTTGCCAGTTCTTCTTGGTAGAATCTGCATTCCTAATCGGTGGTAGCTTCACTTAATATAGTTTGTTAAAATGATGATTCAATAGTGATTGTAAAAGCCTACTTGAATAATGTATATTTTGAATCATTGAAACTGAAACAAAGCATTATAAAGAACTAGTTTCTCTGGACATGATTCTGGTACCTATTGTGTGTCTTTTTTTTATTCCTTTATTTTACCCGTCAAACAACATTACTCAGTATTGCGGTGTTCCGGTTTGAAGGGTGAGTGAGATAGTGTAATTACAGGCACAAGGGACATAAGATGTTAGTTCCCGAAGTTGGTGGCGCATTGGTGACGTAAAGAATGGTTAATATTTCTTCAGCGCTATTGTCTATGGGCGGTGGTGACCGCTTACCATCAGATGGCCCATATGCTCGTCCGCCTACAAATATCATAAAAAGGAATAATAATAATTCACTATGTCACCCCCGTACAAGCTCAACACAATAATTAAAAATGGTATGAAATTAAACGCAGGAAATGTTCTTCTTTGATTCCGAAGGAGGTCCGATCGCTTCAACGGCTCGAACAAGCCTCTTATAACAAAATTGGGTGGGGGAACTATTAACTGAATATAACACCTATTTATGGACGGTAAAATATTTCAAACTAATTTAACATCTCAGAATTCACTAAATATTATTAATTTAATAAACATACAGTTTTCAATCATATAAATAATTAAAGTGATCATTTCCGGACACGTGTTTTTCTTGAATACGTCGTTTCCCGCCGACATATTATTATACATATAAACCATTTACATTGATAAGTCAAATAAACACATAAAAATCTATATCAAAAATATCTTATTCATTTATTTATTCGATGGTAGAGCACCGAGCAGGCCAGCCTGGTTAACAAACACTCATCACAACACACTCATCACCTACTCTATTTCAACCATAAGAGGAGAAAAGTTAAATAAACATAATTTCACAGCAAATTATCGATATATCGATATCATTGGTCGAGAGCTTGATTAATCAATGATATTTAGTTTGGATTTGCGAAAAATGGCGTTATGGACTTCGATGAAACTGTAATAATTGGAATTTAGCAAGAAGAAAATTAAAATGGATATAAGTAGTTGAGTGTAATAGTGTTGTATTATAAATAAAGATATATTATTCATAAACTCTTAGTAGTGCAAAATATAGCTGTGTTATTAGCAAATCGCGTGTAAATACGTAAAAAAAATAGGTTTGTTTATCTTTATTCCTACTTCGATTGGAATAGGCTATAATGTTGTTTGAGATTATAGGGTAAATGAGCCAATGTAACCAAATGTATTTTTTAAAGGATTGGCGGTAGTGGTGAGTGGTGCTCACTAAAAATCAATTAATAAAAAGCTCTTTGTAATTTATAAACTGAATCAAATAATTTTTAATATACCAGCTGTATGTATTGTCACAAATATTATATGAAAATAAACAGTTTATTTAATGAAGTAAAACCGAAAAATTATGTCATCATATAATAAATTTATGTTAATAAATTTGATGGGATTTATATTTTTTTATTTTTTTTTTAAACACAAGTTTTGTTAGCACTTTTTAATATCAGCCCTGAATTCTAAACTAGCTTTCGCTGTGTTTTGGAAGTTAGTTCATTCCCAGATGTTAGGTTGCATAATTGTTTCTTATTATAAAATTAAATGAAAAAAGAATAGTATAAATAATAATAATACAAATAAAAAAAAATATACATTAATAAAAAAAAAAAATATTTGTATACAGTTTTGTTAATGACTTATTTAGACTTGATTGTAGAGAAAATTATCTGTTCTGAATGGTAAAAGGAGTCAACTAAGGACAGCTGGAACGAAACACGGCAATTTATGCACAAGTTTTCAGATCTAGTCCCTTTACCTCGGATGTTACATAAAACCAATAACAAGTAGATACTTTGAATTTAAATAAGTCAATTTACGTCGTGACATAAATAAGGAAGTAAATAAATAAAGTAAATAATATATACTCGGTACACGAGAATTTGATTTATTATTCTTGGAAGAGTCTGCTTTTCAGTATCGAAGTACTCATATCAGATTATAATATTAAATCTTACTGTAATTTTCGAATAATATATAACGAATAATAAATAGTCGATAAATTTTATTCTTAATTAATAAAATATTATTTATATTATATATTATCATGTTAGAAGTTTTACATTATTTGTAGAAAAAATGGAAAGCCCATTAACTGATTGGGAAATTTAATTTATATTAATACTTAAAGCGAAACTAATTTTATCTAATATTAATATTTATAAAAAATCTCGGTAACGCAAGGCTTGTATTCAAATCTCGAAACGATATAATAAATAGTTACTGGGATTTTCGTCAAGGATTACGATAGTAGGTTAGAGTTTACAATTTTGGTAGACCGGGCCAACCTAGCGGGGTTTTCAGATCTCCAGCGCAGTTGGCTGGTCGAGGTGGAGAATGGCCTTAGCTGAAATCGATATGAGGATATCCTCATCATAATAGAAGATTTATGCAAAGGTTTAAAATAAATCTGAATAATAAGAAGTTTCGTACATGTTCCTTTTTGTTATTAATCAAGAATGCTACTACATAAATCCAAATATACGTCAAAATTTTTGGAACGAAGTTCTTTTACGCGGCTAACAGTAGACTTAACTGGCAGAAATCCCTATTCCCCCTCCAGACGACCTTTACCTCTCATTCTTTTTCTCTGTTTATTTCTTTAATAATTTCTTAACAATTTTAATCTATTTTGTCTATTATTTAATACATAATACAGTTGCTTTTGCTACATCAACTTCGTTGCAACCAGGACACCGTCCTCTCGTTTTATTATTTTTTTAATTTTGTTATTATGTGTTATCTGTAAACAAGTTAAATCAAGCATTATAATCGATATACAAACTAATCTGAACTTTTATTGAGTAGACATAATCGGTTAGGGTCGCTTGGGCATAAGTTTTGATTAGCCGAAAGTCAATGATCTCCCGGTTCACTTTTGTTTGTTTATTGTAGATTTGAAGGACATCCAGCCATGCCCATGTAAGTTGATATCACCTACGGGACCAACTCCAATAACCGAACATGTGAAATCTCTTCGTGGTCGGATAATTTTGTGTGTAATTTAAATCAATTTTATTGGTTTTTTTATGATATTGTTAGGCGGACGAGCAAATGGGCCACCTGACGGTAAGTGATCACCACCGAGATGTTATGACCCTTGTGCCTGTAGTTACATTCTATCTAGCTCACTCAATTTTAAAACTGGAACACAATACTGACTGTTTACTATTGAGTACTGTTGTTTGGGGGTAGAATATCTGATGAGTGGGTGGTACTGATCCAGACGGGTTTGTACAAGGCCCTATCGAAATAGCGGCGTTTTACTAATTTACTGTTACGTCATAAAGAAGTCACAATCCGCTCGGAATCCTTAATAAGCCTAACGGTTAGTATTGTCATTTGTCGTGTAAAAAAAAACTTTAAGGCTGATTTTACAAACTGAGTTGATATGGCCCAGTGCTTAGAATGCGTGCATCTTACCCGATGATTACTGGTTTCATCATAGAATTTTTATTTTTTGCTTATTGACAATCAAAATACTAGGACCGGTTCGGAAATAAACGCTTCGGACCTGAGAACATCCGGCGAAAGGTAAGAATTTTTAATATAAACTGCACGTATCAAATTTCAATGTAACATCCAATTTGTATCCACTAACCCGTATCAATATTTTCTAAACTTACCTCTTAAAAAACGATATATTTTTTTTAGAACGTATCGCTATAACCAATAAATAAAACCGGTATGTTTATTTAATAATACATATTAACCATGTACCTCAGTCGTGGCGGAAATTGTATGAAAAAATAATTTGTGGACCTGAATGCCCAAAGGCTCTGATATCATAACGAAAAGGGACCATAATAAACAAAATAGCCCACTTTCGGATGTCGAGGGGCCACCGTGTCATTAGCGCAGTCTTTTGTAAGGCTCCCCCAGCCTTACAACAATAAATATATAATACATTACAACCATTCGTCACGTCAGATCTCAATATATATATTTTTCACAGGAAATTAACGTCCGAATATACAAACAATGGTTTTCTCTATTTCCACGAATGTGAAATATAAACATTAACTTTTATTCGCTTGAGTGTTTTCGTATATTGTTTTATTTGATTCATTTTCGGTATAATTTATCTGTTATACTCGTAATATTTATAGATACAATTAATCATATTTCATTATAATTTGATGAGATTTATTTCTATTACAGTTTTGTTAGGGAATTCTTTAGACTTGCTTGAAGATCATATTGACTTGTCCTGAGTGAGGAAACAACTACCTAACTAAACAACGATAATATACGCGTAAAAAAGGAGTTAGATAGGAACAGCTGGAACGAAACGAAGCATTTCTTGCACACATTTTTAGGTCTGATTCTTTAACCTTGGATGTTATACAAAATCAAAAACAAGTATGTTGAAATCATATGAGCCAATGAATGTCGTGACAAAAATAGGGGCAGCTATGTATAACATTCAAATAATCCTTAATTATATTAAGTGTTTAAACAGCTTCATTTGATTGAATCACTATTCCAGATAAAATTATATTTATCGTAGCAAAACAGTTATGATACTAAATAACAATAATAATAAATTTATTTATTCTCTCCCACAGACTAGTCTTTTTTCGTGCGCCGTAAGTAGATATAATCACGACGAAGTTCAAAGTGTAATGTTTTACTGGGAATCAGAAATATGTTATGATGTCCTAAAGGCGATTTACCAAAGTCGATCAATCAATCCTTGTTAATCATGGCTGGACTCCCACTGATAACTTGTGGTTTAGAATTAATGCTGAAGTTATACACCGTGTAATAGTTTCTCACACAATATTTAAAAGCTTTATTATTCTCTATCAAAACTAAAATTATATTATATAATATAGAATATGATTTTAAGCGTCAATAGCGAAATGGTTTACGGGGCCGTCTAGCGATGTGAAAAGTTTAAGGATCGATCCTGACCTAAGACAGGCGATAAGCTTAAGAAGAGGACTAAATAGGAATTTTAGTAATATCATAATTAATTTGGGGTATTGCTACTATTAATACATACATACATTAGCAGCCTGTAAATTTCCCACCGCTGGGCTAAAGGCCTCCTCTCCCTTTGAAAAGAAGAGGGTTTGGAGCATATTCAGTGGAATACACATGTGGCAGATTTCGTTGAAATTAGGAATTTGGGTTGTCTGGAAGAAATGGTTACTTAGCCATGAGGCCTCCAGTTGTACTCTACATTAATATCTAAATTTTTCTTGTAACATATTTTAATCTGTATCATGTGGTGTACAATAAAGTATAAATAAATAAACATGAAGGTTTTCTCACGATGTTTTCCTTCACCGCCGAGCACGAGATGAATTATAAACACAAATCAAGCACATGAAAATTCAGTGGTGCTTGCATGGGCTTGAACTCGAAATCATCGGTTAAAATGCACGCATTCTAGCCACTGGGCCATCTCGGTTATTAATAAAAACATGTATATATATTATAATAAAATAAATAGATATAATACTAATTATACAAAAAAAAATCAAATGTAATTACGAAACGAATATAATTCTGTTCGAGTGACATCGATACATCATGAAATGTTTTCCGATAATTCCATTATGCGCAGAAACCGGTATTGGATGCTAGGTTTACTGCCAATCGCCAATAGGCCAAGCCAACGCAACGTTCGGCAGCTGTAAAAAATTTTACGACAAATAAAACTAGGGTCGGGGTTAAGTATGATTACTATATACGACTACAAGATCAGTGTTTCCCGATTGATCGTGCTGAGACATCGATACTGGATGGATAAACGTCCGGTTTAGGTTAATGGGTAGATTGATGAGTTTCCGCCGAACGGAATTTGTACGACATAATTATACTTGGTTTCTTGTTTTGAAAAAATAATACTAAAATAATAATCATTCTCAAATAAGAACTGTAAGAAGATTTACCAAGACAATAATTTAGATAGATTCCTTCTAGCAAAAATGTATGCAATAATTTTTTTGAGACTCATATTCTCCGCCATGCAGCAATATTAAATATAATTGTGTTACGCTTTAGAGTGTGAGTGAGCTAGTGTAACTACTACTAGGTACAAGGAACATAAAATCTTAATTTCCAACGTTGGCTATGTAAGAAATTGTTAATATTTCTAACAATGCCAATGGTGACATCTTATTATCAGATACCCCCCCCATACCTAAATAATAAATAAAATAACTTAAACCGAAAGTATATTGATACAAGTCATGCCATATTTTTGATATGAAACATCCTTTGGATTGTGCGCCAATGTTTTTTCTTTGTCATATGCTCTGTATAAACTTTTATTGTTAAAGTCTGTTGCCATAAAAGCCTACCGCGATATTTGTGAAGTGACGCAAAATATTTTACAACACTTAACCGTTATAAAAAAGTTTCAAATTCGAAAACAAGCTGGTCGGGTCCGCTGTATAAAGCCGTAAAAAATACGTTGTAATTTTGTAAACGAAGAAAAAAATAAAGTCGTGACGATGACAAACTGTTCAAAGTTACTTTCAGCTCACATTTACGTCACAAAAAAGAATCCAAGTCGAAAATAACAGGAGATAAAGCTAAAATAATTTACGGTTACAAGTTTTGAAATGTTGTTTTCATGTTATAACTCCGTAAATCTCAGTATAGCCGGATCTAATGTTAATTTACCGACTTTGCCTCAGCGTTCATTACGTTTGATGCTCGGCTGAGGTGTTGGGTGTCGCCCCTAATGTCAAAGGGCCTTTGTTTAAAATTGAAATTATTTTTCATGTTGAATATATCAAATATTTTTGTTACGCATATTTTGTACAAAAAATTGCAAAAATTTTGAAAATGTATATTTAGTTCAATTCTGAAGAGGGTACAAATAAGTTTCCAGATGGTAATCACGATGACATACAGTTATTCCAAGTGTAATTGATGGTTATTCCAAGAATTGTGAATCATTTTTAAGCAAACATTTTGCCTGTAACTGCATTTGTCCACTCGCCGTTCATATCGGACTACAACAATACACAAATGCCTACCACCGGTGAAGATTTAAAGTGTGAAACTTTCGGTAATGCTGGACCTCTAAAAGATCGACTCCGCCTATGACAAATATTATTTTAGGTGACATTCATGTTTATAGTTACACCACCAAGTCTTTTGTATTTATGTATAAGTTCCCCATATCTTTCTTAGTGAGGCTCATCAGCAGCCTGTCAATTTTCCCACTGCTGGGATAAAGGCCTCCTCTCCCTTTGAGGAGAAGGATTGGAGCATATTCCACCACGCTGCTCCAATGCGGGTTGGCGGAATACACATGTGGCAGAATTTCGTTGAAATTAGACACATGCAGGTTTCCTCACGAAGTTTTCCTTCACCGCCGAGTACGAGATGAATTATAAACAAAAATTAAGCACATGAAAATTCAGTGGTGCCTGCCTGGGTTTGAACCCGAAATCATCGGCTAAGATGCACGCGTTCTAACCACTGGGCCATCTCGGTTCTTAGTGAGGCTATTGAATGTAATTTTATCTATACTAATATTATAAATGCGAAAGTAACTCTGTCTATCTGCAAATCTGTCTGCCTGTTACTCTTTCAAACCACTTGACTGAATGTGATGAGATTTGGTATGAAGCAAGCTTAAATTTCAAGGACATAGGCTTTTTATGCGAAACACCTGACGATCAACCGATAAAACGCAAGGGAAGCCACGGACAACGACTACTTTATTTATAATTACCTAGCTGGCCGTTCACACAGGCACAATAAGGGCAATATATAAGAGTTGAAGGTTGAAGAACAAACACAAAGAATTTTCTTTGCTTTTTTTCAGGCTAGGAAAGTCGAAAATCTTGGCTTTTCTCTCCTATAATATGCATGTATCACACATATAAACATTCCTCTATAAACCCTCTGCATATTGATTAAAACTCCATTAAAATCCGTTGCGTACTTTAAAGGATTTAAGCGCACAGACGGTGGGAAGCGACTTTGTTTTACTATTAATGTGTTTTGTATTCGACTAGTAATGTGTTTTAAGTAAAATAACTGTAGATAACGATCATGGATGGAATCGCAAACAAACAAATCGGAATATTGAACTTTTTATCTTCAGAGCTTAAGTTAGAAATTTAAGACCCCTACTATAAAAATACATTTTTTTTTTAATAAAAACAATTTATGATATCCTAAGAGTAATTCTTCTTCTTCTTCTTCGTGTGCTTCATTACTGAAGTTCATGCTTGTCCTGAAATGCTTTCACCGATCTATCGACTAGCTTCCTCCACACCACTCTATCCTCGACCAGTTTCATTTTGAAGCTGGTCGGACCAGCGGGTAGGTAATCGACCGCGTGATCTTTGCCTTCGATTTTCCCTACTCCAACCAGCTTATCCAGACTGTCTGGTTGACTCCGAGCAAGGGCTCTAAGAGTAATTAATACTGCTTTAAAAAAAATCTGAGCGAGTATTGATCGAGAATAAGTAGTAATTGATAAAAGAATATCTCTTTGTCAGCGATTTTCAATAAGTTCTATACTCGCGCAAGAAAACGATCTAAGGAATGAATGGAACGGTTTTTGGTTAATTTTGTTTTTAAGTAAATGAAGATAAGCAAATCAATTTAGGTTGGAACTGATTAAACTTAACTTTTTAATTTTAAATCATCTGGTTTGTTTCATTGTTAGACTAAAGCCTCATCTTTATTTGGGAGAGGATTGAGCTTAAGACAATATGTGTTGATGTGAAAGGTTTTTATCCGAAACATAAAGTTCATGATGTTTTTCCTTCACCATCTACCATGAGCTGAGTTATAAATTTAACACACAAGCACCTGGAACTTGCCCGACCTGGAACCCACAATCTTCAGTTAAGATTAATGTACCAACCAGTGGACCAATCCGAGCCAATTACAAGCCAATAATTTTAATGGAAGCTGAAAGTTCTAATTTGAATTCTGTTTTCATATTTAGTTGGCAAAATCATAAAATATAAAACAATATAATTTAAATTGCTAGCAACAAGCTGGTTCATAATAGTTTTGAAGACCGCAGTGTTCCATGCAATCGGTTTGGGCAATACCGGATGTGGTTTTGATATACTCTTATGACGAATATTTCTATTTAGTTCGTCTACGTATTTACGGTATGTATGATTTATCTGAATGCATTTGTTTGCGTTGCATGATCATTAGATATAAAATAGTTTTAAATTAAGCTTCTTATATTTATAAGTTTTTATTTCTCTTGCAATGTTTGATTGTATATAATAAAGTAGGGACAATGGGACTAACGATTGACAATTGACAAAAGTTAAATAAAATAAAAATAGGAAAAGAAAATATTTTGGTCAGGTCAAATCTTGCGAGATTAATTAGAACTTCTTCGAATTATTTTACGTTTTAATCAGTGGAGCAGAAATTTTACAAATTGATTAAAAACTAAATTTTGTCCACCACCACTTATTGTCTCCAGACGAAGGAACTCCCCAACAGTTAACATCAATTACATTAAAAGTATTTTTAATAATAATTACATTATTTTCAAGCAAGAAACCCAATATTTACTTATTAAAAATTTAATTTATATAAAAGTCATGAAATTTTTTTTTGACTTGACAAACATTTCGACCAATTTTCCAGTATTCCTCATATATTTCATGGTGTAATTTCAATTACTGGTCGAAAATCATATAAAAAAAAAATATTCATTGTTTTCTACAACTGCTTACATTTTTAATTCAGTAAATTTATTTTTACGGGAGAACTAGTATCCATTCAAACCATTTTTTTTTGTCATTATATATTCGAAAACCGAATTTTTGTCATGAAATCTGGCACAGTTATCCGATTGAACTATCTGAGAATCTCCTAAAAATATTTTTGGCGCAATGTTGAACGAGAAATCAGATTTAGAAAGACATCTCGCTCGGCCAAATAAATATACATATGTTGCAGGGTATAGCAGATTTGAATTGTGTAACCATTGCCCTTCATATGTCCACCAAAATCGTTCAAACATTCGACTATGTAAATATTTATAACACTCGTTGATGATTACAAACTGAAGGACGCTCCCTCGGGCTCGTACCCGCATAATTTGTACAGAATCACTAGTAGCGGGGACAATAAACTGTTTGTGACGTGGGGAAAAATTAAAAAGTTTTAACTTGATTAAAATTTATTTGCAGCCTATTTTATTTAAAATTAGAATACGGTCTTGCTTTATAATTTTGATAACGCAAAATTTGATAGGTTATTATTTTCAGTTTATACGAGTAATTTTGTCTTGTTGGTGCATGCATATCTTAAGATCCTGGGGCATATTCCACCATGCTGTTCTCATACAACGCATTAATACCACCTGCTGGTCGTGGTATTCCTCGTGATGAATTTACTAGATCAAAATTTACCGATGTTTATCAAGATTCGGCTCTACCACGAAGAAATATTACATAGAAATACCAAACAATTATCCTTAGTTATTTGGTATTCTATAAATACATTAGGAATGAATACTAATTCAAAATCAAATTTCTCCTGAATTTCGTCTTTGTTTAATAATTTCTTGGTATTGTATTACGAATGTTCAATATTAAGGCTAAGGTTTGAAGGTAAGGGGAATTAAATTTGCTTGTATATTTATATATCTAGTAAGCGTGTCGCACTACAAAAGAACAAAAACAAATGTTACCTTTAATTACTTTCAAAGAAATTAAACTTTTGACTTTTATACCTAGCCCACACAAATTTATTCCAATATAAATACGTAAGTCACTCCGTTTGTTACGTTTCACGGCTGAACTGATGTACTTAATTCGATGATATTTGGTATGAAGTGAACTACCCCGAGGAAACATAGGCTACTTTTTATATCTTAAACCTGACGACCAACTCCTAAAACGGGGCCATTAATTTGCTTATAATATATAGGTAAATCAATTATAATATTTATTCGTATACATATAATTCCCTTTGAGAACTTGAATATATAGTATACTAGCGACCCGCCCCGGCCTTGCACGTGTGCAATGCTGATACTAAATATACTACAGAATGTCTTACAACGTTCACAGTTTTTCAGTCATTAGACAATTACAAATCGCTATGTCCCTGCGTTTTTAATCTGTAATATCTTCGAAAATATTCATTTAAATTACATGCGGTAAGGGACCATATTGATCTATATTAAATGCACAATGTAAAGGTAATTGGATAAAAAACGCTTTAAAAATAAGCCATTATTTATCGTAAAAAGTAAAGGATAAAAATGGTTATTGTGTTATCCCTAAGAGATAGACAAATACCATCATTATCTTTAAGGTATTCAATATTGAAGTACATTATTTTGATCTCTCCATAGGGTTCAGGCCAGCGTTTGCAATGTAAGGGCAAAAAATGTGTATATTTACGACATCGCTTTAGAAACCTCTAAAATTATCAATGTTTCTCTACTATATTGTGCATGTATTATACACATAAACCTTCTTCTTGAATCAATCTGTTCCGCCTTTCCCCACATAACATAATTTACAAGAAGTCAAAGCATATACCGTCCCATAAGGCTTTTTCCATTTTCAAGGACCCAATTCAGTCCATCAAGTTTTGTAAAAATTTTTGTTTAAAAAATTGAGTTTACTTTATATTATGTTTAGGTCTCACGTTGTATTTATTTTATATATTGAATATAATTTATAATGTATTTTTGAGATATATTTCTTAGAGGGATATGTACCATTGCTGTGCACGTTCCTGTGGTGTCTATGGATAGGTCTTCAAAACTAATATTGAGGTTTCTAGTATAATTTTTTTCTAAACTAAATAGTTTGCACGTGAGACACTTCCAAAGTGGTAAAATGTGTGTAACTCTCCCCCCCCCTCGAACTTCTAAAATAAGAGAATGATAAAACTAAAAAATATTTATGATGTACATTACCATGCAAACTTCCACCCCAAAATTGGTTTATTAGAGATCTAGAAAGTTTTTTTTTAAAACGTCATAAATCGTAAACCGCAATTTACTTTTCATTCCAAAGTTTTCAACGAACTACAAGAACTTTTATATTATGAGCTGCTACGGAACCCTTCATGGGCGAGTCCGACTCGCACTTGACCGCTTCCTTTTTTATAGTGTCAGTGACGTACAGACGTCTACTAGTAGTGTTAGCACCTCTTCAAATATTTCCATATCTGTATCAATACTTTCATTGATTTACACCCTAGATACAATAGCTTAATAATTCCTATGACATCTTAGTCGTAGTCCATAAGGTGTTAAGAAAACCCGAAGAAAGTAAAACTTAATAATTATTGAAAATTTAAGACAGTAACCGAAAATCAATGTTGTGTAAAGGTTTATCCTCTTCCATTATATTAAGTCGATCAAGTTTCGGGAGTCCTGATTTTATAAAGCTTACGTACGACTTTGGCAAAAGTTTGATTAATTCGTTGGCGATAAAATCGGAGTCCTTGGTCAACCGAATTTATATAATAGATGTTGTGTAAATAGATCGTATATTTCATTAAATTTCATCTTTAGGAAATAAACGTTTTGCCTTTTAGTTATCGGAATATTTATAAAACTATTATGACTAAAATTAAAAAGTGTTTTTGGTCAATTGTTATTATTATTATCATCTGGACTCAAGTCATGTGTTTGGGAAACAACGCGAATAGAGCAGAGAAGTCTTTTTTATAATATTAATATGATAAGGGTCTTTTAACTACTTAGTCTATTGGAAAGCTCTATCGTGGTTTTAAATAAAGATTAGAAGTTGTTAGGGTTTTCAGCCTGAAATTTCACATTGCAAGAAGAATGTTCAAAACTAATAAGTGATGAGAAAACACGAGTTGTAGTTAACAATCGACAAACGATAACACGCTATTTTGATACGTGTATCCTACAAATTCAATAATAATTATTGACAATGTTGCATATCACAATTTGACATATCCATTCGCGCTCTGCGATGTTTCAGGAAAAAAAGATTAGTTTAATAATAAGTTTGCTGCCTTTTAGTTCGTGTATTGATCGTTAACGTTAAACGTCGAACAACGTACGTAAACAGATACTACAGGGTCTATAGAGATGTCCGTGTCTATTATCGTTCGTATGTGCTATATAGTTTAGTATACAGTTTTCAATGCAATATACCTGTAAGCGAAATCTCCGCTTTGTATTGTTGACATCTTGAGTTCATATAATTGCACTGTTATAAGTATTTAGTAAAAATTCTATATATCCTTACACAAAAAAAAAATATATGAAAATAAGAAGAATATGTCTATGCGAATATACACACATGCGATAGTTATTATTTAATTATATTTTGTTCGTTTATAAACACACTACCTGAGATACTAAAGGTCACTCAAAAATAATACACTAATAGTCTCTCAAATGCTTGTCTGGCCAATTGGAATACGTTCAAAATCAAAATATTTAAATAGACTTCTTTGTAGAAGTAGAGAGTAGAAGTTGAGTACTGTCCATAAAAAACTATTGAATGGTCATCGAACATCAACCAGTAACAACATCAGTTAGTTAAATGTTAAATTACTTAATTTGAGATATTGATCAGTGTTTTAGAAAGTGGAATTTATTTATTATGCGTAGAAATTACTTTGATTATGCTAACTATTATAAATAAACTATTGTGTCAGTTGTGCTGTTATGACCATATCTCATATAAAGGTTCATTAGCATTATGGAATTAAACTAACTAATGCTATAAAACATGTACATGACTATTACTTAAAACTGTAAAATATTCGCTTCTATAATTAAATACTGCAGACACACACATATATAAGTGTGCTTACTAAATAATTTAATAAAATATTACATAGAAAGTTTGATTGAAGACGAAAATAAACTTAATTTCTGTGACATTTTTAAAATAAAAAATAGGAAAATTAACAGATGGGTCAACTGATAGGAAGTTGTTGCCATAGGCACAGTAAAGATTTAACATCCCTTACATGACCAATGCACTACCAACCTTGGGAACTAAGGTGTTAACCTTGTAACTGTTGAACTGGCTTATTCATCCTACAAATCTTAGAGCCATACTTTGTTGTGGTTGGCGCTAGAATATGTGATGATTAGATGATATCTACCCTTACCGCATTGCAGAAATCCCTTCCACTAAATAAAGTAGCTTCGTTTGATAACATAAGTGTTTCCATCAAAGTAAATAATACTGTAAATGTATTCTATAAGAAGAAACTCGAAACTCACCGCTGAACACGAGCGTGAAATGTCAGAATGAGATATGTAACAATGATTATAATAGTCATAACGGTTATAGAATACACGAATCAAAATAGCGTAAATGAATAAGTTGATTGTCAAAATTTCAAACTGCTGTACCTAAATTGAAAAAAATATTTCGTTACGTCAAATAGCCATATTTCTTATAAATTATATTATTTTTCAATATTTTCTACGTTCAAGGCGGTAAGAAAGGTATACGTATGGTATGCTCCTAATTATTTTCCCCACAATACGGTATATTGGTAAAGAATCAAAGCGTACGTGTAAATCTACGAAATTGCCTATCTCCGTCATTAAATACAAAATCGTTTATGTTAAAAGACGTCTCATCAAAGTCGATTATTTAATAGGATTTTTCCCCGATGCGTAAAATAATCGAGGCGTTGTGCAATCAAAGCTGTATGGAGCGTCGGAATTTACACCTCGTCGCGTAAAACTCCTGTTAAATGATTCAAGAACGGACTTATTCACACTGGCAGTGGGCAAGGCGAATTTTAGTCCCCGAAACTTTGTATCTATGCTTTTGAGAGATGGGTAGTTTTGATTTACTAAGATATATGGGTTGGAACATTAACAATATAAGAATATTTGACGAGGCTCATGGAAATTATAAAACTTCATTAAACTTTGCACTTTAAATAAATACTATTTCCATACTGATTAAAAGAGGTTATATATATCTTGTAGTGGAGTGCATTTAAAGAATATCCAAATAAGTATTTATATTTATCGTTAATGCTTGCAATGCAGTTTTTTTTTAATAGTAGTGAGCAATAAAATAAATGTAATTAAACAATTGAATTAAACCAAAGCATAGCTGCTTAGTCTGTAAAATAAATAAAAAAAAAATTCAAATATCGAACGACGCGATATATTTGCTTATTCCACGTTATTTTCTTATCGTTTTCTTGTCGATATCTTCTTGTGTACGTATCTTAAAGATTTTTCGCTTAGGTGCCTCAGATTGCTTCGATAATAACGATAACTTGATTTACGGGGAACAAGATAGGGTTGTCAAAAATGTAACGTAAACGTGCACGTTATAATCGTTTGGAAGACAAAGATATGTCTGTACGTGACATAATTTATTAAAAGATTAATAATATAAACTATGAATGATTCTGTAAAGTATTTATTTATAACGTTTCGTTTTTTACTTCTCTAGAGATTTGAAAAAAAAAAACTTATAAACTTACTTTTAAATCTGTACTCATTGTACTGGATCAATTTGAATAAAAGCAACCGCCGTCAGGTAGGTTTTGGTTGAGAATGGATGTCTAGTCAAAATATGACAATAATCCTGTCATTTACTCTGGTTCTCAAATGAAAGATTCCTCTACATTTCATATCTCCTGTATGGGCATAAGAAATAATGAAAGATTCCTGTACCTTTGATTGTATATATTCTATACAAAAATTAGTTCGATATATATTCATGAAGTTAGCTTGAACCCCAAGGAAGGACATAGACTGTACCTAATAACCCCCCCCCCCCCTTAAATACGTGGGCGAAACCGTGGGCAAAAACTAGTTTCTCAAAAGTATTGCAAATAAAAGCTATTAACTTTTGGAAATTCAAGAAACACTAAGAATTTTCGAACGGAAACTGTACCACGGCTTACCATTCACTTTAAAAACAAGAGTTTTTTTTTTTAACATAAATCCTTAAAAATTAACAAGTGGGCGAAAATCAGTACTTAATCCACATGATAATAAAATATTGTAGTGTTCATCCCTAAGGGCCGTTAAAACCAAAAGGCAATCGCTTATCCGAAGAAGTTGTAATCAGTTAAATATTGATAAGAAATATTAATAGAATCTGGATATAATTTTTGGAAATGTTTGGAAAACAATTATTATTACTTAACTCCAGTACTCATAATATTAGGTCCTTTCATATGAAATTAGCGTTTTGTACAGGAGGAATATAAAGTCAATTTTTTTTGTATAATTTATTCAATAAATCAAAGTATGCACCGTTGTTGTCTATGCGATCTCATTTAGTTCACATGTAGTTCATTTATGCATTTATAATAAAAACCATGGGGGGAGAATCAATACACTATTTGAAGGCGGTTTGGGCTGCTGCATCGGAGTTGAATTTTTTTCCTTGTAAGAAGTTATCTAAATTCCGGAAAAATGGTTATATCTTGGAGCAAGTTCCGGGGAGTCCGCTGGATGTCACAGATATTCCAATTGTAGCACATCTAACTTATTGGTTATTTGTTGTGCAGTGTGTGGTATTGCGTTGTCGTGAAGCAGCAGTGGCCTAGAGCGACCATTCTCTTTCAACCAATCTCGGTTGTTTAGCAGCTAGTTCTTCCTTCAGGGTTTGCAGTTGCTGATAATAGATATTTACCGTAATCGTTTGGACAGATTTTAGAAAGCTGTAGTGAAACGCCAACGTTAAAACCAAATACGTATCATGCTTTCTTTTGCTACACCAGCGCCATACACATCATTAAACCTTCGAGCTGTTTCTGTAGCAATGGTGCCATGGAAGAACTCGTACTCGTGAATATACCGATATTTCATGTTTTTCCGTTGTGCGGTAATAAGCGACACCAAAGAAAGAAATAATGAAGAAAAAACAAATGAATGGCTGTTCAAAACTCAAATGTACCAGCTAAATGAATTTATAAATTTGAATTTGGAATTCTTAACCAAAGAGGAGACATTTCAGATCAAAGTGGTCAGTACGAAAAAACGCTAATTTCATATGTAAGGACCTAATATATGGTTTGCGGCTAAGTGGAATTCAGCCACCGCTCTTAATGCCATGGGTGTTGTAAGAGTCAACTAAGGAACTAAAATATTGTGGAGGGGAGGACAATAAGGAATTTTATGTGTCTTAAAGAAAGGTCCAGGTACCAGCAAAATACATAGCCAAACGTCAGGCGACCGACCGATTTTTTATGTTTTTTAAATCTTATAAAATAAATTACACCGATTGATTAAGGAATGTCGACGTCGTTGGCGCATATTATCAAACCATGATATCTGGCCTCGACTACGAAAGGGGAGGTGTTAGGTGTTAATCTAAGTGTTTTGTCAGGATATAGGCTATTTCTATTCCAAGTAATATGAAAACTCATCGAGCCGTTTTTGCGTGATTGCAGTACAACCATACAAACGTAAAAACTATCACATTTATAACAGAAATAAACTCAAATGTCGATATAGCTGTTTGGTTGTATATGGTTGATATACAGAAGGCAATTTAACAAAGTCGCTTCATCCCTCCGTCGATATTATTGCGGACTCCTCTCAAAGCCCGTTCAAACTTTGATAGAAATGTAACATGCTTTCGTAGGCTTTTATTGCTGTTTAGAAACGTGTTAACGTTCTTTATAAACGGGTCAATATGTATTCAATGTCTATAGATATATTAAGTATTCATTTGTTTTTATATGAAAACGTATTTATGAATATATTTTTAACACAAAGATTTCTTAAAGGCTCATTACTGGACAAACTTCCTATCAGATGTGGAACTTATTCTACTTTTATATTGGAAGTATGTGTCAGAATTTGATGCGAAACTTGGAGGTTTCTTGACGATGTTTGTCTTTACCAGCTAGCATAAAAATAGATTATAAAGCCTCAATCACCGGTTTACTATTCACGTGTGCCAATATGCCACTTCAGATCTTTTTATGGTACAAAAAATATATATATTTATGAGAATTATTAACATTAAGTCCTTAAATATGTATATACAAATATGAATTAAATAGTTACTGTATTAATTCTGTCTGCGTGGAATGGTGGCCAGAATTTCTCCGTTGAATCGCAATTCACATCCTCTGGGCAAAAAACGAAACAGCTCTCCTGTCATCAGTGGAAGCAATAAGGCGAGGTGCAACAAATATTATAATTTGATTATATTATACAGATAATTGTAAGGGAAAATTAACTAACTCTTTCCATACATACATAAAGTTTATGTATGTTCAACTGCCAGAATTATTACGTTTAATTGACATATTAAAATTATACCTCTATCCGATAAATAATTAATTTAATCAATAAAATAATCGTACAATCTCTAAATGTTTATACCTCTAAATTAAAAAGTGTGCGTTCCATTTTGATCGCGCTGGATTATACCAGTAGCGCAACTGCGTCTGATGCACAGAGCTTAAATAGAACCCAAAAGACTCTGATTTTATTATATAAGTACTATTGAAAACACAGATCATATTACTTGTAGACGCATTAACATTTCTGATCTAAAATGTTACCTCGCAAAGCGATAAGGGGCAATATCTTAAACGTTAGCTTTAACTCAAAGTGCCGAGTTAAATTCTGAGTTGTCGACGCTTAAAACTTCGTCGTACTAAACTATGCAACTTGGTAAGCGTCAGTGGATGATAATTTTCTTGAGAATTTTAATATCATACCATATATTGTTATTCCTTGCGGGTTTGTCTGTAGGATTGATGCCTTGGATTTATTGTACTATCGAAATAAACTTTTCTTGTGTACTAATAATCCTCTTTTTGTTTTTACACTGCGAAATCTGAGTGCTCGATATTTTTTTATAATATAGGTAGCGGTATCGGCAAATGGTCATCTGATGGTAAGTCGTTACCATCCATAAGCAATGGCGCTGTAACTAACTAAAATATAAATTTCAAATAGGCAAGAGGTATTTACAGGTTTTTTGGTCACATAACTTGATAAAGTGTCTTGAGTTCGGACTTATAGCAGTTTAACGATTTATAGGTAACTAGTTGTCGCACGCAGCTTCGCTCGAGTTTTCGAGGTTAGTTGAGAGGTATAAGCATAAAAAAGCCTATGCTTTTACTTCAAGCTTGATTCATACTAAATTTCATCAAATTCAGTGGCTTAGCCTTGAAAGAGCAAAAGACATACAGACAGAGTTCTTATTTACAATATTAGTACATGTAAGGACGGTGTAAAGGATGATATGGTCACAAGAGAGACCTAAGGATATGACGAAGAGTAAGTAAAAATTTTACCGAGCTAACCCTAGAGAGAATGGAACAAGATCATGATGGTTACTGATATTATTTGAACACGTTATTAATTATAGTAAATTATATATACTAAAAGATTTAGCTTGTTATAAGGCGTTGCTTTCATAACGTGTTTTTGGTTACGTCTGTCAGAATTTTATACGACACAGGCTTTTTCTAATGGATGTTCATCTCCATAAAGTGAGTGCTTGATTGGTCTAAATCTTTGGCAAAATGTCTCACTGTTTACGTACTGTTGCTGTCAATGTTTTCTGTAATAAGTATGACATATACATTTTCAATCACTTTGCATCGCTAATTGCACACTTGAATTTTAGTCAAATATTGCCGGTTCGAAACTTTACAAATACTACTGTGCCTACTATAAATACTATGACACATAATTTTATTATTCAGTGTTGTAATAGATACTCAATTAAACAGACTTGATTCCTGCTGCGTCTAGTTATTTCACGCTTACCAAATAAGGTACTATACCGTAAACACACTACTAAATTTTATGTGTTTAAATTAAGCCTTCAGCTACACTAAAACTTTATAAGAAGGCAAATTCCAGCCGATGGCAAAGGATATCTTATTCCTGTATCGATGCCTTAAAAATGATAGCACCAATTTTATCGTGGTGATGAATTCATTAGCACTAAAAGTGCAGCTTAGGCGGGATACTCGCGGTTTGAACCCGAATCTAATATATTAAAAGGAAATAAGAGTCAAACAATTCGCGTCATATGCCATATACATACTGAATGTGAGAATAATGTATGGATTAAATCTAAATACAGTTCAATGACGCTATTACAAATGCCAACAGATACTATAGAAAGTCCATCACACTAGTTTGACGCATTGCAAAGATGCGCAAGTTCCGCCGCTGCAATAGCTCCAGGCGGCAAGTTTGATGAAATAGCGCTTAAACTTCTTTGTAAGTTGTTCTAAAAAGAAGACTTTTAAAATTTATACGATCCTAATGCCTTTAGAGATATATTAGTATATTTTGTCAAAACTACTTTTTGACTCATTGTGATTTTATAAAATGATCAAGAATTTATAATACGAGAGAGTTTTGCTCCAAGGATTGTATATAAGAAATGATTATTTAGAGAATATAAAAAAAAAAAATAGAATGATTAAACAGACACGTGACGTTAGAATGGTCACGTGTCTGTTTAATTTGCTTTAGTGGATTCAGTTGGTAAGTTTATAAGGCCCGAGGTACTGGGTTCAAACTCCGGGTCGGGTCATTGGAAAATTATAGTGTCCGAAATGTATTAGGACGACATCATCATCAATAATTAATTGCTTAGAGCTTGGAAATGAAATTATGATTTAATTTCAAAAGTACTTTTTAATATTAATATATCAGATTAGTTTTAAGGAAATGATTTTACCAAACATTCATTCCTGATTTCATTAATCGCAAAACATGTATATATAATACGTTTTCTTGATACTTTAATATATATTCTGCTTCAGAATCTCATTTAAATAACCAGACTGGTCTGCTTCTTGACATTTGAAACCACTAAAAGTTACTAAGGTTAAATAAGCGATTTCTGCCCCATCCCATCGAATAAGAAAAATATCTGGGATTTTATCGTGAAAAGTTAAGTGTCATTGATGAGATTGATAGATAAAAGTATATACATATATATAATATGTCGCAGCTAGCTGGTCAAATTAGGCATTAAATAAAACGCCTACTTTTATCTTCCGTTTATAGAATTGGATCAATTTTTTTAAAAGCCGACTCTCTTACTCTATTTTATCGTATCGGTCTTACCCATAAAGGGCTTTTTAAGAAACAAAAAGCTACTGAGTTTCGAAATTGTTCGAACGGTATATGAATTGGCTGATTTCATTCATGCCGCTGGTTGAATGTCGCTGTTTAATAAAGTAGTTAAACGTTTCATTGAATTGCTAAATGAACCAGTTGGCTGCGACATGTACAAGACACATGCAACATGCACAATTAACTATAAAATATGTAGCATGGAATTTGAAGATCTTCGTTTAGAAAGGATTTTTGAAAGTGATATTATTTTTATTACATCAAAGTCAACAGAAATATAGACATAATAGACGTTTTTGGAAATAGACTAACAAGTTGCGGTAAAAAGCATTATAGAGAAGGATGTTCTCAACATATTTATTCTGAGAGCATTCAACAGAATCCGTGGCTAATCTATTATGAAAATTTACTGAAACCCATATATAATATTTATCATCTTTTATAATATTATCAGAATAAAGATCAATGTATTTTTATGAAGGGTTTTCTTTATTTCGCTACAAAATGCTAGCGCACAATACCATCTATACACAAAAGAATAATAGACCCTCGAAAACACGGGAGGCACATATTGTATACGAACTTTCAAAGAGTGACATTTCAAATATTAAAGCGAAAAATATTATACGCAAAGCCATTTTTGTTCCACGAAAGAAATTATCTTTAAACAATTATCGTGTTTTGAAATATTTCGATACGACGATCAACTTCATTTTTCTTACGATAAATTGGCGATGTGTTGTTTTAGACATTTTATTGAATCTTTGATGAAAATTGATTTATTTTTTCTTAAAAAAATATAACGCTAAATTTGTTCTTGTCTAATTTTTAAGATGATATTTCTTTTAATAAATAATTTAATAATTTAGGCATATTAAAATTATAATAAACGTATATTTAAATGGCAACACTTGATGCAATAATATTAGTATTGCAAAATAATTTTCCTGCTAAAATCCCCAGCGTCATTTATTCATTAATAATTCAAAATCCGATAAAGCATGTTACTTGAGGTTGAAATCGAGTTCTCGACAATCCTATCAACATCTCAGTCACCTGTCTGTTAAAAATCCTACCGAAAGTTCTAGATTTTTCCTCAATTCTCCAGAGATCTGTTCCATTACTTGCTACAATAAAACTGTTCCACACAAAATATGTGTGTTCAAGATAAGAGTGCCTTCATAAATATCAAGGCATTGTACTATAAAACGGCTGGAAGTATGTTATTTAAGTATCATTTTGAAAAATGACTTAATGTTGATGTTTTAGTATTCTATTTTTATTTGTAGTATTTTTAAGAGCCTTATTATGATGTTGATAAAAGTGGTACTTATATACGAAAGGATTTTTATCTGATAGAAATGGGATCACTTTGAATTTAATTCACCAGGATTATAATTGTATTACACAGCTTGGTATTGATTCGTGAATATTATTATAAAATGTAAAATACGTAACAGCCTTTAAATGGGCCAAGGTTTCCTCAGCCTTTGAGAGAATGGTGGAAACATATGAACCAGAATATCATTGAAATTAGATACATGCAGGTTTTCTCACGTATTTTTTTATGTTCTGCCGAGCACGAGTTGGAATATAAACACAAATTAAGCACATGGAAAATAATTGGTACCACTAAGTGCTAACCACTGCGCCATCTCGGCTATTGTATGGAACGAAAATGATCACCACCTCCCATATAAAGCGGCACTGTAAGAAATATTAGGTCCTTTTCATCGTCACTGCTCCACCAACCTTGGTAAATAAGATATGTCCCTTGTGCCTATTTACACTGGTTCTGGTCCAAATAAGTATTCTAGATTTCTTACCAAAAGTCAAATCTAACTTACCAGGCGTAATGAATATTCTTCAAGTTTAAATTCCTTACAAATAATATATTCAAAATCAAATTCAGTTAGCTTTTAAGTTTAAGTTAAGTTATAAGCAGTTTTGAAGTAAAAATCAATCATACTTGCTCCAAAACATTTCTATAGTCCAGGATCGAAAGAAAATAGTCTTATCTTTAATTTAATTTGCGGTTAATTCGTTTTAAAACCGAATTACGAAACGAAACTGCGGCGTTTTGTAATTAAAATTCAAGTTAAATAAATAACTTTGGGAATGGACCTTTAAAAGTCGGCTGACCTTTAGCTAAAACTTTCAAATAGGTCAAGGCGCCCACATAATTCTATAAAGTTTTATCCAAACAAGTTTACTTGTTTAAAATATGAAATTAACATTGTAATTTGTATTTAAATAATAGTTATGGAGAAATACATAGATTAAACATAGTTACAAGTGTTCACATAGCGGGCGATGTTATAACATTATTGTTATAGATCATTTAAGATTTTTGTTTTATTTTTTATTTATGTAATACGTAGTTAGAAAAGCAAATAGTGGTAAGTGGTCACTACTGTCTATTGGACATTGGATGTTGGACATTGGATAAAAATATTGGTGCTGTAAGAAATATTAACAATTCCTCACACCACACCAATGCACCACCAACCTTGGGAGCTAAGATGCTATGTCCCGGCATATACACTGGCTCACCTTTCAAACCGGAATACAAAAATACTTAGTATTGCTGTTTGTTGGTAAAATACCTGATGAGTGGGTGATATCTACTAAGGGTTTGCACAAAGCCATACCACGAAGTTGTGTCGAAGATTTTATTTCAATTTTATTGATACAATAATATAATAAAAACAGAATCGACGTATTATTGACAAACATAGGAGGAAGACGTACTGAACTGTTTAGTCTGTCTTTATATGTATATATATAAGTAAGTATCACAAAATGCCGTCTTACAGATGAGTATTTAAAATTATTGATATTGTTTTAACTCAGTTTGGATGAATATATTAAGAGTACAATTATGATTTAGGTCAATATTTGTTAGCGTATTTATGGGTCAGAATTCAAGTCTTTATTTAGATGCAAACTAAAATTATAGTGTCGTATTCAATAAAAAAGGAAAACAAAAATTCTTCGGTGAAACAAATATACACTTAATAAGAATCAACAGTTTATGTATTTAATAATTATTATGTTTATTTAAAATTATGTTGAAATCAAAGCTTGATTTATAGTTTTTTTAAATAAAATTAATTTTAAGAGTCTGTATGTTTTCAAATAATGGAACTATATATTTTTTTTCTCGACTGCGTACGGGCGAAAAAATAACTTAAAATAACACAGTGACATACTGAATTCAATCCAAGCCATTCCAGCCAAACACATGCATGATCAAAATAGCTTTGGCCTGTTAGAATGAGTTCTATACACACTGACAGAAGAATTATATATAGCCGAGATGGCCCAGTGGTTAGAACGCGTGCATCTTAACCGATGATTTCGGGTTCAAACCCAGGCAGGCACCACTGAATTTTCATGTGCTTAATTTGTGTTTATAATTCATCTCGTGCTCGGCGGTGAAGGAAAACATCGTGAGGAAACCTGCATGTGTCTAATTTCAACGAAATTCTGCCACATGTGTATTCCAACAACCCGCATTGGCACAGCGTGGTGGAATATGCTCCAAACCTTCTCCTCAAAGGGAGAGGAGGCCTTTAGCCCAGCAGTGGGAAATTTACAGGCTGCTAATGCTATAAATAAGACCCGGGTAGCTAATTCAATGATTAATTAGACTCAGTGATCGATATCAAGTTCAAATTAGTTACGTTTTATGTTAACGGTACGAATGGAACCAGTGTTCGGTATATGCGGTCGTATTGAGGTTGTTAGATTACGCTAACCGTGATTCCGACTAGTTAGTTGAAATGGCACATATTTGAGTTTCGAATTTGGTGACTCGCTATTGACGTTTTGAATGGAATTCGCTGTTAACATTTGATTAGTGTTTTACTGAGAGCTGTTGTAAAAACGATTAGTATAATCCGCGTAAGCGATGCATGACATTTAAATAAATTAAAATTACCTATAAAACACAACACCGTAAAGCGTTCCTAATATGAATAACCGATAAAATAAATCAACTATCTCTGATCTGACCCTAAATGTCACATTCTGCCTCTGAAAACTGTTTATATTTCGCTAGTTCTACTCTAGTCCAAGGTGTTTATTTCCAAACCAGTGGCAAATTTTTGCCAAACAATAAGCAGATGTAACGTTTCTATACTGAATAAATAATTCTGATTTTGACTTTGACTTGACTTTGAAAGATGGTTCATTGGATAGAACACGCGATTATAATGGAACCACGGGAATATTTATTTATTTACAATAAGAAACTCCAAGAGAACTACCTACATATAACAATCCAAAAATACGAGTTTAGAATATTGTGTTTAAATGTACCCCAAGAGACTGGAGAACGCGAGAACACAATGTCTTCCAGAATTGTGACGATAAAATGTATTAACATTAGTTTATACCTGTATTTTGGGCTGTGCTTGCGTTACTTTGTTTTTATTTATATTCATAATTCGCCTCGTGACCAGCGTGGGAAAATCATCTCCTTCAAAGGACTTCTATGTCCAATATAAGACATTTACGATCTGTTACCCTGCAATCTTTATACAACTTTGTACCAATGGAATTTCGTCTTTAAGTTATTGTTATCTCAAAAAAGTTGGCATACTGAAAATTTGGCCAATGGTGATTAGTGGCTGCCACCGTGCATGGAAATATGAACTCTAAGAAATATTGACCATCCCATACATCACCAATGCGTAACCAATATTGGGGATTCAGCTCCCTTGCATCTGTTTCACTATCTAACTCGACTAACCGGAACGCAACATACACAGACGGTACTCATTCAGAAAGACTTGCTCAGATGTCTATACCACATAAACTTTGCTACATCAACCTTGGGACATTTACGAGTTGTTTTGCGTTTTCTTTTCGTGTGCTTAATATGTCTTTATAACGCTTAATTTGTGGTTGGCGGTGAATAAAAATATCGTGAAGAAATTTGTATTGTCAAGTATGTATCCACATAGGAGCCAGCTTGGTGTAATTAGCTCCTACTCTCTCCAGATAAGGAGGGCCAGAGGATAAGCCAGTTGTTGGATTTTTAAAGGATGTTTTACCATTAAATATATCACTGATTTGATAAGTCTTCTTCTGATGATATCTGCGATTTTATACCATTATGCAGCAACGATTTGCCTAACATAAATGTATTTGGCTCTGGTTTTCTAGTGATTGTCTCCCTGTGGTCTGTCAATGACGCAACATGTTGTTACTTACGCCATATATTACACGGATGTTGCATTCAGTGTTAGCCATGCGGTTGGCTATTGGCGATGTTCGTTGTTTCGATTAGCCAATTTACTCAGTCTATGAGCATACAAACGTGTTTCAATTTCGGCAATTTCACAGTTCTTAGAACCATTGGTAGATTTAGGTGTTTTCTGTAATATGTACATGACGATTCAAAAGTCTTTTTAAGAACTTTACGATTTAAGAGTATTATGATTTTGTTTTTGGTATGTCTCTGAACTGTGTCACCAAAATCATATATTTCGATAAAAATCTATTGATTATATATCTACTGATTTAAGAAGAACGAGGATAGTAAGCTTTTTATAGGTTCAGTATAGCAAAACTGACTGCCTCGATGGTGGCTAAATATAAGGTCAACAATTCTGAGGGACTGGGTTCAAAAAGTTATTGTTTTTTTTTTTTCGAAAAAACAGCCCGGAGTCGGAGTTTCTTCCGTGCCTCGGAAAGCACGTTAAGCCGTTAATATTCTTATCATTCATTATTTATTCAGGAATTATTTCTATAGCAGTGTTTCTTAAATTTTGGTATATAATATATATATATAACTAGATGCCCGTCCTGACATTGTAAGGGCAAAATTCACACAAAAAAGCGACCCTCCCGTTACTCCCCTTTGATGTTGATTTCCAAAGTAACTAATAAATATATATTCTGTAGATTTCAACTCATTCGGATTTAGTTATTAGTCAAAATACCACTCATGACAATTTATTAAAAACTGTAGACTTGAAATTAAGAGAGTATATATTTACTAGAAATATCTATAATACGGAAAAAAAAATAAAAGGATGAGTAGCGTAGCTATTCAACCATTATACCATTTTATGAAAAAGGCTGTGACAATTCTGTCATTCCGTGTCAGTCACCAATGCACTGTCAATCACAACATCTAATATTTGACAGGTGAGACAAGCCTTGACGTCTGCGTTACTTTAGTTCCTTTGTTTTTTTTTGAATGGCGAATGTGGGCAAAGAGGCATTGTTACTAAAATAAGAATTTGTATGTCGATGTTGTATAGGTAAATTTGTTTATTCACTTTTTTATGCGTCACGTACGATGGAGAAGAATCGATAGAGATTGATCAGTACGGTCATGCTTATTCATTTTACTTAGTCTTAGGATGGTCGCAAGTTTAAACAACGACATTCTTCCAGATTCATTTATTAGCACTATTTTCACATTTATTTTATATTATCCAATAATCCAATACATCCCGTATTCTCCAAACCTTCGTATAATTCTGATTATTCAAAAATAATTGGCATTATAACAAAACACTGCCGCCGCGTTCGATTTCTTGACATTCTTTTTCTTACCGGCCAGTATCAGACATTCGGCCAGTATTAATCGTGAAAAATTAAAATATTACATTACAACATATTCTAAAAATTGACAATCGACATATTATTAATTAAATTATTCTAATAAATTATAGTTAAACAATGTGTAAAAAAATAACTCTAACATTAGATACATTTAAATTGTAATTCTTATGAAAGTTGATTGTGTCAACATTTTAATTATATTATAAATACAACTAAGCTGCTATTTTTTTAAATTATATTTACTCTCTCCATTAAAAATAAATATTTACTATAAAAAAATATACACATGAAGCTATTGTTGTTGATTGCCATCTATTGACTTGAGGTGTTCCTCACCTTGATGTGATATGATTTTTTATTTGATATGAAGGGCAATAAAATACTTAAAGGACGTGCATTTTCTGCTGATCTTTGCGGTTAAAATCTTCAATTTATTCATGTTATCATTACTACTCAAATTCATCTTCTTTAAATGACATGTGTCATCATAAGTCATCATCATGAGCTATTTCTTAATAGTTTATATTTTGGATCTACTGTAATACATAGAGTAGATGTTTAGGTTCCGTACCCAAAGGATAAAACTGTCCTGTCTGTCACCTGTCAAAATGTATTTCTGTTGCTGTTATAACAAAAAATATAAAAAAAATATATTAAAAGGGGCTCTTATTTTTTAACTGTATTTGTAGATAATGGTACGGAACCCTTCATGTGCGAGTCCGATTCGCAATCGGCTCGTTTTTAAAAATTATAATATCTCGTCAATTTGCGATGTACATATCATGTAATAAATACTAAATACGCTACGATTCAAATAAATGACGAAGTTTTCATTTTATGTGTGTATTAAGTTGGTATGAAACTACCAAGTGAATCACATCACATGAATCACATTGTGAATTAGATTGCCTTAAGCCCTGAAACGTTTGATCTACGGTCTAGAATCATTTAAGTTAGGCTATGGTTTTAACTAACTTGCGGTGAGACTTAGTTTGAATAAGCCGCGGACCTTGTTAGGATAGAAAATTGCTTTCCGAAATATTCGACTTTGAGTAATGTGTGTTAATTAGTTACAATATAAATTAAGAAGTATTGAACTTTTGAAATTTTGATATTTTATTTGGTTGGCTCTGTGCAATTCACTTTTGGTAACTTACCACTATTCATATATTATACCACCAAACAGCAATGCTTAATACTGTTGTGTTCCAGTTTGAAGGTTGAATGAACCAGTGTAACTACAGTGTATAGCTTAGCTTATACATACATATATATATATATATATATATACAAGCTAATCTACTATTAATACGTAATACTCAAATTAAAAAATATATGTATATTACTATAACACACTACTATATATACTAAACCAGATATACCAAATTAGACTAATATTATTTAGTTTTATTAACATCAGACTTCATAAGCCGAATTATGGGAGACAGCGTTTGTGAACACACTTTTGCGATATAATATGAACTGAACAGTTGATTTGTCTGAGAATGGCAAGCCAATATCGGTCTTAATTCTTCTTCTGCCTGGCTTATTAATCCCGGCTATTGTCAAGGTCTGCCTTCCTGTTGTTTGGCGGTAGAATATCTGATGTAGTTGTTACCTACCCATACGGGCTTGCATAAAGCCCTACCACCAAGTAAAATGTAAGTAATCTCGTTTTCGGTTGGATTTATAAATGATACTTGTTTGTGCAAACAAAAAATGTATTTGCTTTTTCTTAAAATCAATTTAAAAAAATTTTGGTCTGAGCATACATAAAAAAATCGATATAGTTGTATATATATGTATGTATAAATAAAATACACTTTACTTTAACTTGGAGGTAGGGCTTTGAGGAAGCCCCTCTGGGTAGGTACAACAAATTCATAGTACATTCTACTACTAAACAGGAATACTCACTGTTTTTGTGTTCCAGATTGAAGATTGAGCTAGTATAACTACAGATACAGAGGGCCTGAAAGGAGAAAGGAGAGGATAACATATTGGTTATATAAGGAATGGTTAATGTTTCTTACAGTACCGATGTCTATGACCAATGGTGGCCATTTACCATCAGGTCGCCCATTTATGTTATAAAAAAAGATTTTCGCTCACTTATATAACTATAGTTCATAATAATGCAACACTGCGTTCTCTGAAATCGATTTTAGTTATCGATAAAATATTAGGTGCGCGATGAGTATTTCACGGGAGCGTTCTCACATAAATAATGCATAAGGGAATTTATAATGTATGGCTATGGCATTTGGGTCTATATCAGCATGTTGTAATATTAATTCAAACTAACCAAGTTAATTAGTCCTTAATATCATACACACGCTGTACTGCAGCGCGTGAACGCGTAAGATTATCTGGATTGTTAGACATGTGTTAGATCATGTTGGAATCTGTTCCTGTTCACCTGCGTCAAACAGATTATCCAATGGCTAATAAAGGGCTTCTGAGCTATGGGTTATTTCATATTGTAATATATATTTGTACATCAGAAATGGACTGAACCATTCACAATAGTATATAATACAAAATTCTAGCAGAATATTTCCATTGAAATGTAACTCCAATTCTATCAGCAGGAGTATGATTTAAATTTACTTCTAATCATTACGCCAAGTTGTTTTAACTGCAATATATTTTAATTTAGAAATCTAATAAGATTGAAATTTTGCATTTTTTCTACCGCAATATCCGAACACTGCGCTATGTATATCTCTGAGATGGAGCCAATGCTTCAACGTATGGTATCCCAAAGGGTCAGTGCCTGATATATAGAAACCAAAGTCAGTCCATCAAGTCATCCAATCATCCAAGTCGTTAATTTGTGTCAGTCGTACCATCATCACATATAATTCCAAAGAGCTAATGATAGCAGAATTGGACTTGGACCTTGTGCAGCCCCAAGTGGGTAAAAACTACCCACTCATCCGAAGTTCTACTACCAAAAAGCAGTCTGTATTGCAGTGTTCCGGTTTGAAGGGTGAGTGAGTCAGTGTAACTACAGGTACAAAAGATAAACTATTAATTAGACAACATATTACATAGTTCCCTAGGTTGGTGACGCATGTAAGGAAAGGTGAATATTTCTTACAGCGTCATGGTCTATGAGCGGTAGTGACCATTTCCCATCGGGAGAATCATTTACTCATCTGTCTACCTATATCGTATAAAGGAATAATGATGGTGGAGCCCTTTTTAAAAATAATTTCCTAAAAAGGGTTAAACGTTTTCATGGTTCACGTATGTATGTGGGGTTTTTTTTTCGACCATAACTTTTAAGAATGCTTAAAGTGCCACTAACAATAAATTATTTAGTATAGGTCAGTCATAATTTTAATTTTTAATTTAAAAAACAAATATTTCATCCAAAAATAAATGGATACCTACTTAAACTACTTAAACGAGAAAAGAGCATTTATTAAGCAAAAAAATATATATAAATCAAACACATAACACAAACATGACGAGAAATAATATACTCGAATAGTATTCTAATTACTAGCTGCGCCCGCGACTTCGTGCGCGTTTGTTGTGTTTTAACAAAACGTTGTTTTTAAATTCCCAGTTTTTTCTATAACATATTAATTCTGTTTTAATCTTTTGTGATATTAAGTCTTTGGTGGGAAGCATCCGACGTGACGGCGGAGCGGTGGCATGTGCGAGGACAGTATTGCAGCGTGATTTTTTATAATTATATATATTCTAAAATAAAAGTAGCCAAAGTTACTCCTTTTACATTAGCTAGCTGTCAGTGAAACCCCATCAAAATCGGTCTAGCCGTGCCAGAGATTAGCCGAAACAAACAGACAGACAAAAATTGTAAAAAATGTAATTTGGTATATGTAACGTGTATACATACATATGCATTTAGAAAAGAGCGGTTATCTTAATATTAAAAGCAGACACTCCAATTTTATTATATGTATAGATTTCTCATTGTAGTTAGTATCATATTCATTTATGACTTCTATTAGTAACTGTTACGATTCTACGGTCAAACCACTGAACGGAGTAAGCTTGAACCCCAAGGAAGGTTTTAGTCAAAGTCATATTAGTATGTAGAAGTAGAGCGAATCGGCGAGCGACAATTGATATTATTACATCAATAGATAGAGCTTTGAAACTTTGTTATAATAATGTATATAGACGATTGTATTGTTATATTATATTATAAATATCGAATCATCTGTAACATAAACGTAACGTATTATTAACTCGAGTTTGGTGTAGGGTTGTCAAAAACGATTAAATTTTATTTTATAAAATCTATGATAATCTATGATATAATATGATTGAGCCGAGATGGCCCAGTGGTTAGAACGCGTGCATCTTAACTGATGATTTCGGGTTCATACCCAGGCAGGCACCACTGAATTTTCAAGTGCTTAATTTGTGTTTATAATTCATCTCGTGCTCGGCGGTGAAGGAAAACATCGTGAGGAAACCTGCATGTATCTAATTTCAACGAAATTCTGCCACATGTGTATTCCGCAAACCCGCGTTGAAGCAGCGTGGTGGAATATGCTCCAAACCTTCTCCTCAAAGGGAGAGGAGGCCTTTAGCCCAGCAGTGGGAAACTTACAGGCTGCTAATGCTAAAAATGCTAATGATAATATTATAATTACGGAAGTAATATTGTTTATCTGTTACTGTTTGTGATTTTAATGAAATTTGGTACGAAGCAAGATTGAAGCTCTTGGAATATACCTATATTCCAAGAGGTTCAATCTTGCTATTACTTTTTCTAGTTAAAGCCAACGACCATCTCCATACCCCCCCAAAAACTATGGTTGAAAAGACTATGTAGAGAATGTTAGAATTAAAATCGTTTATAATTTAATTCTACAGTCCCTGTTTTTGCTTATCTTTAAATATTGTTTACGCCTCACAAAAGATGTACAATAAATAAATATTTGAGTAATCACTTAATGTAAGCAATATTTTGTTTTTTGTTTTTTAAGTTTCCACCGCCAAGAAATAGTATATATGTTTTTTCGTATATATATTAATTATTATTATATAAGTATTACATATATAATTATAAACTTTTTTATTATATAACTAGACAGACGGACAAATGGGCAACCAGATGGTAAGTACGTCCATCGCCATAAACCAGCGCCATAATAATTGATGCTGTAAGAAATATTAACCATTGCTTTTTTATGTTATAGAGGGCAAACGTGCAGGAGGTTCATCTGATGGAAAGTGATTACCGCCGCCCATGGACATCTGCAACACCGGGGAGCTTGCAGGTGCGTTGTCGGCCTTACATCGCCGATGCGCTACCAACCTTAGGATCTAAAATGTTATATCCCTTCTGCCTGTAGCAACACACAAAGCAAGCTAGGTTACATATTGTATATCCTAGTTTCAATTCTATTTTAGTTGCTAATTAGATTTGGCCGAAATTGAAACATACTTTTAATGCCTCTTTACGCCTTTTAAATGTCAGTTTACAAGATTAAACGCAAGGCTACAAGTTCGGAATGTAGATTTTATCGAGTTAATCCGACAAGAAACTGTCGTTTCTTAATTATATGGATTATACATGGACGATAAATCTACGAACTGTAAATCCGAACTTTTTATTATTTGAATATGAGGCATCAGCCTTGTCCGTAAATGTTTTTAATCAATGGAGTGTATTCGTTAATTATAAATTATTATTGTTATAGATACTTATTTTAATTGTTTACTTTATTCCTGCCTTATAACTTTAATTTTATTTATATTTTTTTAATTTAATTATATACCTTTATATGCGTTAAGTGTCTTATAAGAATAGATAACATTAAGTGCTTAAATATATATACAAATATGAATTAAAAATGGTTACTGTATAAATCTTGACCGCGTGGAATGGCGGTGTTAAGTAAATAATTATTATCTATATTATGTATAGTCTGTTTTAAACAATATAAAAAAAAATGATACTGTACCGGCAAAGGCATGTTGTGGTTGCTTTGAATAGTCATGCACTATATATTAACTTTGAATGAAATTTGTTAAGCGTAGAGACTGCTGATGGATCTTAAATAAAATAAAATAAACAATTTTCAACCTTATTAATTAAGAAATAAAGAAATGTGTCAACCCTATGAAGTTATTACACAGCGAATCGATACAAACTAAATAGAGACTAGTAACGCAGTGGTCCCCAGGGCTCGCAATCAACTGATGCGAATTAGATTCATATCGACGTTGGGATGTAAACACTCCGTATTTATCCAGTCTGTGGTTCACCACCTCTAATGTGAATCATGTTTACACTTCATTGAACTAAACATTGTGAAATATAGGAAATATTTCACGGCGATTGTCTATTTGCAATAAACGCGCCGATTTCATCGAGTTTATAGAACGTGTTGATTGTAACAATCGGTTTTGGGTTGTAGTATAGGTTTTACGTAGCTCATGTAGTCCATTGGAGTCGGAAGGCCACGTCGAAAATAGTTATCGATTGATAGTTGATGTAATTAAAAGTAAAAAAATTAAACGAGATTTATTTGATAATGCGTCCGTTCACAATGTTGCCGGTGATCCTGAATTAAGTTAAAAAAAAAAAACTGTATCTCAGCTTACTGACTCAGGTGACCTACCATCCGTTTCGATGATAATTAGTAAAATAAAAATTCATGATAATTAGTAAAATAAATTTTGATTCGTTTATATTTACTAACCAAAAGTAACAAGGTAAATATATTCCAAATCCGTCTTTATAACCGGCCTTTACCCAGAACTGGGGCACGAACGAGCTGAAACTTAACGTCATATAAAATTGTTTTATTTGGAATATCTTATTATTCTGAACAATAGCTACATATATTCATTTACCGAATAAAAATATTGTACATTATAAAAAATTACTTTACATTGTGAGGGACGTAATATATCGTACGTTTCGTTTAATGTCCCGAAAAGTATTTACTGGAAAATATTAATAATAATTTGTATTTACGTAATGAAATTTCTTGTTCGTAAAAGGTTCTAATTAAGAAATGTGGGGTCCATTCAGATATAAGTAGTAACAGCCTTTAAATGTCGTCATGTCTAGAACTCTTCTCTTTTAGGTGTAACGCTTATTACACCACGGTACTCCAGTGCATGTCGATGGACACATGCTCAGATTTTCACCCACAACATTAAGATTTCTTTACGATGTTTTTCTTAACGTACCGAGTAGAACACGAGCCATGGATATGCACTGTCCTAATATTGATTTTAAGTATACCATGACAATCGTTTTTTTATATTTATTACTAGCTGCGCCCGCGACTTCGTGCGCGTTGTTTGAATTTTAGTTATTTGGATATTGTAGCGTTATTTTATTTTAATTCTAAAATAAAGGTAGTCTAAGTTACTCCTTATTACATCCGATTTCTGCTAGTGAAAGTCCTGTCGAAATCGGTTCAGCCGTTCCAGAGATACAATATAGCCGGAACAAACAGAAAGACAGACAGACAGACAAAAATGGTAAAAAATGTTATTTTGGTATATTTACCGTGTATACATACACATTTACATACATACATACATATACATTTAGTAAAAATGGGTTATTTTAATATAACAAACAGACACTCCATTTTATTATATGTACAGATAGGTAGGCACACTAGCATATGTGACAGCTGATGGTGCACTACCAACGCCTATCGACAGCATTGACGCTGTAGGAAATATTATACACACAAATAATATATTTAAGGAATTACTAATATTCTTATTTACCCCTCCTTTTAAGCTTGTTACTTGTGTTAGGAGAGGGGACGACAACAGCCCGAATTGTCAGGATCGATCCTGCGACTTTTTACGTCGTTAGGCGGTCCGCAATCCATTGCGCCATTGACGCTTGGCAATCCTTGCATAACCACTGCGCCTTCAACTTTGGAAACTAAAGTGGTATGTCCCTTGTATCAATAATTACACTCACCTATCAAATTAGAACACGTCAGTAATATGGCCCAGTGGTTAGAACGCGTGCATCTTAACCGATGATTTCGGGTTCAAACCCAGACAGGCACCACTGAATTTCCATGTGCTTAATTTGTGTTTATAATTCATCTCGTGCTCGGCGGTGAAGGAAAACATCGTGACGAAACCTGCATGTGTCTAATATCAACGAAATTCTGCCACATGTGTATTCCACCAACCCGCATTAGAGCAGCGTGGTGGAATATGCTCCAAACCTTCTCCTCAAAGGGAGAGGAGGCCTTTAGCCCTAGCTTTAGATGTATTGTTGTTTTGTGGTAGAATTTGTGATATGTCAGTGGTATCAATGAAGACGGTTACACCCCACTGGTGGACTAATGTCTCCTCTTCTCGTTATTAAAAAGTCTTGCTTATTCTACCACCCTGCTCTCTCCAGAGAAAAATATTGTAAATAAAAATGAGAATTCATGTAGAATACTTCATTTCACCATCAAGCTATATCAAAATGCGTTATATAACCTTTGTTGATTCAAGCACTGACAACAGATGTTTAAAACTACATTAATTTACATCAAAACTATATATTATCTATGGGCTAAAGGTTGGCGTTGAGTGTAACAAGTTTGGAGTTGGGATGTTGTTAATTGCTGTTTCATCTCTCGGGACTAACTGAGTCGTTTGGGTTCATATGATTGTGTGGTTGTGATATTTTTGACGTCGTATATGAGATTAAATGACTGGAAATATTATTAGAAGTAACTACAGATCTATTCAGTCCAGTCAAAAAAATTCTGTTCGTAATACTGGCTGACAATAAAATGCAGGTACATTAAAAAGGCATGATTAAAAATATATATATCGTAACGAAATGTATTAAACTTTTTTTTAAATTATTACCTCTTTTGATCTCTTACAAAATAATATAATACAAGTACGACACGTCTGTGGGTTAATAATAATATATTAAAAAGAAAAACTGTTCATTTGCAAAGTCACGCCTATCGACGTTAAACGACACGAAAAACTAATAAAAGATAATTATATAATCTAATTCGTTTTTTTAAGGCCATTTTTAAGCAAGAGCGTCACTCAATGCTAATCAACGCCGATGATTTAATCCGAGGTGGAGGGGCGCGCCTTCCTTGAAAGATCTTTACTTTTATCTAACTGAGGATTTAAATATTTAAATCAGTAACAACAGTTTTCTAAAGGCAGATTCACACTGTTTTACGTCGCGTCTTGTGTAACATTCCGCACTCGTACGTTAAGAGCTGCCCAGTTATTTTACATAATCCATTTTTTTTAATTGCCTAATGACGGTTGTCTATGACCGACGCTAATCTAGTCGACGCGGCTACATCTAATTCAGACAAGCGTACTAAATATACAATACGAATATATTTAAGATATTAAACGTCCGTGATATATTTAAGTTATTTGACAATATTTTTGTTACATAATAGATTGACTTAAATAACCACCACGATATACCACAATCATATTATATATATAAAAATCTATGATCTGTTAAAGGTTTATATATTTCGATTCCATTTGACCAATCACTAAGAAAGTTTGCACATGTACAATTGCTTTTTTAATATTGTGATAATATCCACTTTATTTGGCACACCGGCTATTTTGCAGTTAATACATTTTTTAAACGTTTAACTGATCACCATTATTATTTATATTCTATACTAATATTACAATAAGGTAACATTTGTTTGTTTGTATGTAGGGGTAATCTCAGGAACTAATGATCCAATTCTAAATAAAAACACTGGCTGAAACATACATTATTTTTGAGTGCTATAGGGTTTAAATTATATTTACATCATATCATTTTCTTAATTAATAAATTGCATCCGTGCGAAGTCGCGGCGGATCACTAGTAATATATATTTCGATAGAAACAGTGACAAACATTGTATAAACACGAGAAGCAGAAACAAACTTGTAACGCCAAGTTTGCGTCTCCGCAAAGTCAATTCGCCGTTCCTTGGGCAGGGTTTTCTTCTTTAACAAAATCTCGCAAGCACTTTTAGCTTTGCCTATAAATATAAATAAATTTAAAGCTATTATATTCAAAATTTCGGGTCTATGCTGTTTACCGTTGAGGAATTATTTCACCTGGAGCCAATCATGAGGGCAGAAATAGATCACACATGCCATAATAAATAAGGGTTATCGAAACTGTAAAATTTCAGATCCGCTCAGCGGATGTGATCCTCATTCAACTTGCCAGATATGACCTCAACAAACATTGCAAGTTAAATGAAAACTTTTCAGAAAAGCTTGTCTTTGTAGAGTCTCCATTTCCAAGCGGTGGTAACTTTAAACCCATATATAATTTAAATTATATAAAAAGTGCTCACTCGAATTTACTTGCATAAAATATATTTTGATTTTTAATATAACCGTACATTATTACACTTATTGTGCAACCAGTATGGTTCTTTGTGGAAAAACCAAAAGAACATAACTTCGCATTTTTAATAATAATGTATTAAAAAAGTCTTCAGCCCTCATTTAATTATGTGAAAGTTTTTTTTAAATATCTTTGAGTTTATTGTGAATAAATATCATATGCTTAATTTTTGTAGGATAATCCTCATCCTCCTGCCCGTGTCCCAATTTTAGCGCAGCATGTCTTCTTCTTCCATACTTCTCTGTCGGACGTCAAACTTCAGAAATTCTTTCTAACCATATCGTCTTTCACACAATCCATCCATCGTTTTTTTGGAGGTATTTAGCATTAGCAGCCTGTAAATTTTCCCACTGTTGGGTTAAAGGCCTCTTTTCCCTTTGAGGAGAAGGTTGGGAGCATATTCCACCACGCTGCTCCAATGCGGGTTGGAGGAATAAACATGTGGCAGAATCGTTGAAATTAGACACATGCAGGCTTCCTCACGATGTTTTCCTTCACCGAGCACAAGATGAATTATAAACACAAATTAAGCACATGAAAATTCAGTGGTGCCTGCCTGGGTTTGAACCCGAAATCATCGGTTAAGATGCACGCGTTCTAACCACTGGGCCATCTCGGCTCTTACACATCCACATACATTCTCAAAACCTTTCTCACAAAATGGTCCTAATTCCTCCGCATAACATGCCCATACCATTTCAGCCGGTTTCCAGATAGCTTCTCGGTAACCGGTGCCACTTTCAAACTTCCAAATTTTGAAGGATAATATGAGAGTTAAAATATAAATAATAATAATGTTCATACCACAAGTAGACAAAACTTTTTTAATTTCACAATAAAGCGGCTTTATCGCTAACTATCGAAACCAAACATACCCTAAGGGCTAGCTTGTTGCTAGTCGAAATAAAATAATTTATTTTAAACATACCGATCATTATTACGTAATGAATCCATCATCATATGTTTAAGTATTTATTATAATAAATATATTACTAGGGATTTCATATGATCTGTCTGATATTGTATCATTTATTTTTATTGATATAATAATATAACAATTATACCGTTTCGTTTACAGAGTAGTTAATAAATAGAGAGGATATAAATCAAAAGATTATGTTGCTATTTTTTTGGCCCTTTAACATTGGATTGAAATGTCGAATTCCAATGCGTTGAATGGTTTTCTTTTGTTTAGAAAATAGTTTAGTTAAAACTGTTGCAGTTGCGTTATTTAAAATTTAAATTACAGCAATTATTAACATTAATGAAAATGACATTGATTCTTATAAGGATAATGTTTGCATAATATCTATACGAATATTATACCGAAGTTTGTTTGTACATGGTAATCTTTGCAATATATGGTCTAATTATTTTGACGACCGCCGTGGTCGAGTAGTGTGTACACTGGTTTTCATGGGTACGCCACTCCGAGGTCCCGGGTTCGTTTCCCGGCCGAGTCGATGTAGAAAAAGTTCATTAGTTTTCTATGTTGTCTTGGGTCTGGTTGTTTGTGGTACCGTCGTTACTTCTGATTTCCATAACACAAGTGCTTTAGCTACTTACATTGGGATCAGAGTAATGTATGTGATGTTGTCCAATATTTATTAAATATTTATTAATTATAAATAATCTAGACCGCAAAAAAGTTACGTTATTCCTAAACGTGATAGGGTATAAAATATATTAATATCATGTAATTTTCCTTAATAATAAATTGCACTATGTAAAGCCGGGGCGGGTTACTAGTATTTTTTTTTATTTTTTTATTTATTGGAACCTCAAACAAGTTTACAATTATCATTTCTTATAGCTTAAATAGTACATATCTGTTATTGTAAACTCAACAACGATGGTCACATTATACATAACAAAATAAAAATGACGAACCTGTTTATGAATTAAATATTAACAAATTCAAACAACACATTGAATCATTATAGTGAAAGGATAAAATGGCAGATGAAGACAGTAGTTTTAAAGAAAAAAGAGAAAAAAGAATTGTAATAATCATATTATTATTATGAATATATCATATTTTGACTGTAAATTACATGGTAATTTCAAACGATACCACGAATAATTCTTATGTTTTTCTTCTGATGTTTTTATATATGTCATTACGATTTATCATAACGCATATAAATAAAAATAGCCACAATATCAGCAACGAATAACCGTTTTTATGTACGAAGACACTTGTACTTCGTATAAATGAATAGGCTCGGTTATACGTATAAGTAATGTTGTGGAAGTAATGCCTTCATTATGCTGATATCATGTTATTTATTGCAATGCCTGTAAGGTTTTTCGGAATTTTGAAGATGCTGTATAAATGTTATCTCGGAGAAGAAAATAAGATATTTTATGCATCAGTGAACGTAATCTGGTTGCTGATTAAGAAATTGTCAAATTAAAAAATGCCCTTTGTTATCTTGCGAATTCATTCTTCTAGAGCCCTTGAACTTGTTTATTTTGTAAATGTTTTAAAGAACTGGTTGGATGCCCAAAAATCTTCGCTCGGAATTTAAGATAAGAAATACTTCCTTAAAGTTGATAACGGACGTGTTTTTTCATCTTAGAATACAGTTATCGTTGTTAGTAGATTGTTTGAAAGTTGTTTTTAATAAAAAAAAAAATAGTAATTTTTGAGTATAAAAAATTAATTAAATAAGAGCCTAACCTAGAGATAATTCAATGATTACAAGATGTTAATCTAAATCGAATATTACCGGTTGAAATCCACCCAAGCACCACAGTTTTCATATTGTGTTAGTTTTATAATAATTTATTATGTGCTTGGTCGCGAAGGAAAGCATTGTGAAGACAACTGCCGACTTGTGCCGGATAATATTTTGCAGTATAATCCGCCAACTCGTATTAAAACAGCATCGTGGGATAGAGTCAAATATGTTTGGCTGTTAAAAGTATGTTAATTGTCTTTCTAAGCGTATAAGAAAAAAAAAATGATAGCTTAATTCTCGAGGAAGGCTTAAGGTTATTTAGCAGAAATGTTAAAGCAAGTAAAACCTTGCAGCGTAATATGAAATAAAATAGATAGAAATTATGTAATTTCGTTGTTATTTTAAAATATATAATATTATATATTTTATAACCAGAACTGTCAAATTTATTGGGTAATATATCCATCTATATCAATTGAATCGTCACATCACGTAAGCACCACAAGTGCAAGTGATATATGTTTGCGTAAAATTTCTCATACGTATCAAAGATACGTCGTCACAGCACACAAGTCTCACTTTAAACGTGAAACGTGCCGCTAGTTATTTACCTCAATGTATTTTTACAGAACTGTATGAATGGTTTGTTTTAATGGTAGTTTTCTTAAGATAATCGAGGTCTTGGTCTTATAGTCATGTGTTGCAAAGTTTAATCTTAATGCCAAATTCAACGAACACTTAATTTGAGCACAAGTGGAACAGTCCACAACCAATACTCAACACAATATAACACAACAATACAAGATTTTTTATTATTTCTTCTTAGAGAACTTTCGGAACACCATCGTTTTATGATATTGTTTGATTTTTATGATAATTTAAGATCAATACTTACTAAAACTACTTCGGTAGTTGACGTCAATGGCAGACTTCTCTCACCATGCTAAAGCACAATCTGAAATATGGAAGGTACTCAAACTATTATTTTACCGGCTTACCCGATTGAATGTGACGGTAGTCACATGGATATCTGCAATACTGGAGGTTTTGCAGGCGCGTTGCCGATCTTTAAGAAATGTGTAGGATGTTTTCTTGAAGGAACAAAGTCATGTCATTTTAGAAAATCGGTAGTAAAAAGATTGAACGTCCTAAAATCGAGCCGCTCAACGTTAAATGAAAATGAATAGAAGAAACTGTATCTGGAAGATTCCAGACATAGGTGAGGTCTATGTGACGCCGAAATTGCACCCTATATTGTTTTAGGCGATGATACGACGTAAAGGGCTATCCCGCCTTGCTGAGTACACCAAGCTTTTTAGACGCCAATTTGCCTTTGCTCCCAAATGGCCGCGGAACTGAACGACGCTCGAAATATCGACGTCAAGTACTCCAATGCTAGCTGTAACAGCCAAAGGAGTGTTCTCAAAATGTTGAGATAAAACGAATAGTGACTTTTTAACGGTTAACGCCAAAACTTATCTCTTTTAAGTAAGAAAAATGATCTTCATATGTAAATAAGTTAAAAGAAGTTAAGTGATATACATGAACAATGTAACTTACATTAGTAAAATACTAAAACTTTGAAATTATTGCAATCCATAAAAGATTTTACCTTCTAAAGCATTTATTTTATGACAAACTTTAGTAATATGTGAGGTTATAAAATATATTTTTCCAAAACAATAACATTTTTACGATACTAAACATTTAAAATAACGTGTATTCGTTTGTTTGTTCGCTTTGATTTATGGAGTAATAATTTTCGATTCCTTTTTTAAGATATTTGCAAAACTTTTTTGGATTTCGACAACAGAACCAATAATTTACCACAGACTTATTGTGACTTTGTAATCACAATCGTATTCGAATATATTTGTATGCATTAAAATAGTTACTGTACAAATCCTGACCGCGTGGAATGGTGGCAAGAATTTTCTCTAGGCAAAAAACGAACCAGCCCTCCTGTCACCAGTGGAGGCAATAAGGCGTGGTGTTATACTTGTAATGAAGCTTTTTGCATCACTACTCGTAGGGCCAAGTGTTTCCAAAAAATATTCGAATTGATATATATGACGCAACCATAACGTTGACGAAAAAATATATGGCTTTAATTAATACAAATACTAAGTTTTAATTGTAAATCTACTCTTTAAAAAGTAAGACATTCAAGATTGCCTCTAGAGGTTTTTTCCTGTCTATCAATTTGAGGGGACGGTATATCCAACACTACCGGACAAAATTCCGATCCAGTATCTTACGTCCGATTCCGTACTTTACGAGGCACGTAAGTGTACATACTTCCAATTTCCAAACTCCGGGCTACTATTGATGAGTTTCGACATGAAAAACCAATGCCTTTTATTGGTCCTAGTTGATTTTGAAACCGGTCACGTTAAATTACCGAGGCAATGGAATGCGACAAAAAATTATAAGCGTCATAGTGGAAAAAAACTCATAGTAGATACTTAGAATGTTTACTTATAGACAGACGACGTACAAGGCAACAAATTGTGGCTACGTAACGATGATAATTTATTACCCGTGTCTCCACTCCTATGGTTTTTCAATTACATAGTTGATGATACTTTTATGCTACAGTTTACAACCCGACTAAATGGCATATTAAAGTGTTTTTAGTCACAATGTTTCAGAATTCATTACGTTTTTAAGAACTGCTTTAAAACTTTCTATTCTAATGAGGACTAAAACGACATTGTTAAGCCATACGTATATCAATTGGACAACAGATTAGGAGGAGTATTTTTTGGTCATTTAAACGAAACGTGAACCACTTGATCTGTGGTACCAGCAGTGAAGGCAATGAGACGAGGTGATAAATTTTCGAAGACTTTTAACCTCTAAGTACAAAATGATAATAAAATAATATTTAAATATAACAATATATCCGATAAAATGTATTTCTTAAGAATCAATTGACTGCCAATCCCGATTTACGTACAAGTAGATTTCATGCCAAGTTACCCTTCCCATTTCTCACCATACAGTAGATTTTTCATAAAAAGAATAATTATGAAATAAATCTACATTAAAATTTTTAGCTTCTAGGGCCAGTCCTTTCTGGGTAGGTAATAACCACTCATCAGATATTGTACAACCAATAAAACGATATTGTTATATTCTAATTTGAAGGATCAGTGAGCCAGTGTAACTACAGGTACAAGGGACATAACATCGTAGTTCCCAAGGTTGGTAGCGCATTGGTGATGTAAGAAATGGTTAATATTTGGTTTATATATTTAGTTTTTGTTATGTCTCGATAGTCAGTCGCGACATATAGCTGTACAATCTAAGACTGAAGTTATCTATTTCTATAACCTACAAATTAATTGGATTTCGAGACTCCAGTTATAATAGTGAAATATTCTCCGAAAATGTCGCCGGCAAACTATGTTTTAAACACCTCATACGGTTAGAATATTTCGTATAATAAATGTATAATATATACTGCTTTGAATGTTCATTCTTAGATTAAAGTTTATTAAAATATAGTAAAAAAAAATATTTTATTTATACAAATAAATAAAATGAATTCATTTATTTCAATTTCAATTTTATTTATAATAATATTTAAAGTAAAAAAATATATATTGTAAAACATAAAGTCGTACAAAATGTTTGTCAAGGAAATTAATGTCATTAAGAAAAATATATGAAAAGATTAAACTAAATTCCTTGACAAAAGATTATTCGAACGTTTAAAATAAACTACAAATCGAATTATTTACCCTTCTATCTGAATCTAGACATGACCTTGAACTAGTATGTGGACTTCAAAAATATATATGCTATTACACAATTATTAAAAAAAATTTATTCAAAATCGTTGTCAAAATTGTTGTATTAAAAACATAGCTATATTACATTTTTTCACGTTAAAATAATACTAATTTTCCTATTTTCAACTCATCAAACTTCGGACAGTTACTGAGAAGGTACTGCGAGATCTGCGACCTTATCACCTAGCTACGAGATTACCTTCTGATTTGCTTCTCGTATTAGAAGAGCCGAGATGGTCCAGTGGTAAGAACGCGTGCATCTTAACCGATGATTTCGGGTTCAAACCCAGGCAGGCACCACTGAAAGAAAAACATCGTGAGGAAACCTACATGTGTCTAATTTCAACGAAATTCTGCCACATGTGTGTTCCGCAAACCCGCATTGGAGCAGCGTGGTGGAATATGCTCCAAACCTTCTCCTCAAAGTGAGAGGAGGCCTTTAGCCCAGCAGTGAAAAAAATTACAGGCTGCTAATGCTAAATAATTATCTATAAAAGCTTTACGACCGAGTTTTTGTCACATTAATCCTGCAACATTTAATCCAATTCTAGCGCTTAAATATCATCTTTGAATGTTGCAAACTATAAGAGACCAGGACTTTACTTACATTGTTACTTAACGAGACATTTACATATTATTTGCTCTATTAAGTATTTTAATAACGTTCCCCGTATGACGCCATACCCTCTTATATTAAGCTGGCAAACCGTTTGAGTTATGAAGTTATTGTCGTCGTTCAAGGCATAATAATTATAACGTAAGATTATAACGTACAGTTTTTTAATGAATTTCCACAATTGTGTTAATTATTTATGATTTTATGATATTGTCTGGAATCTTTCTTCGAAATGATTCTGTATTTAGAACACATGAATGAACAAAAGATTGCTTCACACCTAAGAAACCAATACGTTTTCATGTGCGTAACACAAATGTGTTTATAACAAAAGTCGTGTTTGACGGTGAAGAAAAAAAAAACACGAGAAAACCTGCACGTTGTGAATGAAAAGTTTCAATATGTATCTACTAAATTCGTATTGGAGTAGCATTTTTATCCGTTTTTCTCTCTTGAAATGTAAAAGACGTGGGATTTAACGGAGCCAGCGGTAAAAATTTCGTTTCTTTGAGAGGCGTCATGTGACAGCTTGAGTATGCTACCAAAACAGTCAAGCCTGTTAGAACCACTGATTAGCGTGAGTTTGAGCATCAAAGTGGAGTTGATCGCTTCCAGGCCTGCTGACACAGTTCCAAGGTCTTTTTCCCATTAGACCCTCACGCCTCACCTTAGCTGAACCAGGAATTGCCCTATGATTTTCTATCGGAGCAAGAGTCAAACAGGTTGAGGGCCGTGATACACCCAACCTACACACATTTGCGTTGGACGAGAATGTTGTGTCGAATGTGTGTGTTTGTGTGATATCACTGATAGCGGAACAATGACAAATAAAAACGGAAAAATAGATGTATAAATTACCTCTAAATAAACCACAGAAACAATCGTTTAAGGAATAAAAGTTTGTATGCAAATTCGGAATATCGCGACAGAAAAACCAATAAAGTAAGCGAGGATAATCGTAAAAAATATCAAAAGAACATTTCTAATAATATAATGCGGGTAGCATTCCGTTCTGTAAGAACTTCTGTGTCTCTCAATTCGATAGAACTAATGGAACACACGCAAACGAAATATTTGTAATACTTTTGAAATAATTAGTACTTTTTTTTATATATAATGTACTAATTCTGAAAAACCATTAAATTTACTAAGATTTAAATTGTTTCTAGTAGAATTACACAACAGAAACGTTCACAAAAGTACCAACAACAATTGTTCAAAGTTTTAACTCAATCGAGTGAACGATGCATGAACGCATATAATACGAACAAAAAGCATTAATTATTATATATTAGATTTATTACTTCTACAAAGTATGTTTGTTTATAACTAAAGTTATTTTCCATAGTAAAGTTCAAGTTAATTACATGGAAAGAGAAGTTAAATTTTATTGAATTCCATTACTCAATTTGGTCTATCATTGTGAGCGTTAATTAAAGAAGTCATTAGGCAGATATTGCGGATACCAAGCGAAATTCGGTATATAACCCGTAAAATAAAATTTTACTACACAATCCCTTCGTTTTTAATTTTTTATTAATATTAAGAGAATATTTGCCACACAAAATCTTTTGTATCGTTGGATGTTTTGATTATGGTAAGTGGGTGAAGTATATAATTTGGCATTAAATAAAGTGTATAGAACTCCAACTAAGATTAATTTTCTGCTAATCAACCATGGTTGAGACATAACGTCTTAGATCCTAATGTTATATTCTATATTCAAGTGACTCTTATTACACAAGGCGAACTCTTATTACACGCAACAATTGAAAAATGGCTGATGAGAGTATGGCGCTAATCCAACTGGTCTTCCAAAAACGCTGGTAGGGCAGCGTTAAAATATATAATTAATAACACGAAGTGTAGAGTTTCAATTTTCTTCACTCGACTACCACTACAATAGTAGAGGCAATTGCAGTCTCGGTCATAGATTTCTTGTGTCGTACGCATAGAAAACTTTGGCCTCTTATCAGAGGCCAATTTTTTTATCAGAGGCCTGATTTGAAATTCGCTATGGATTGTAGTAAATTAAGACGCTTGTACTGATAAGTTCTCCAGAATGATTCTACTTTACCATGACTTGTCTTGGTTATGAAGGGTCAGTGAGGCAGTGTACAAGGGTCATAATATCTTAGTTCCCAAGGTTGGTGGCACATTTTTTATTTTGGAAGTTGGAAGTGTGTACACCTTTGCCTCGGAAAGTACGTAGTGCCCTTGGTCCTGTGCCTGAAGTCTTTGCCCGTCGAATTATGAGAATGAGAGAGTAGATAATGCACTTGTGTTTGTGCGCATACTTGTGCACTATAAGGTGTCCTGCGTACTTGGCTGGTCTCACACGAGATCAGCCATCGTGACGAAATTAGTCTGGACGATAACATCATGGACGGCGATGATCCCTTATAATCAGGTGGACCATTTACCAGGATTCCGCAGAAACCTAGTTTTTTATTGAAGACATGCGTGTTCTATACAATCTGCCTATTTACTAGAAGTGACTTGAAATGCAACATATTGTATATCAAGTGGGGTACGATAATGTCCGCGACATCCAGTTCGATTTAATGCAACATCAGTCGCGATGGTGTAGACACGTTTAACGATGCTTGACGAGAAGCTAGGCGTGTCTGATTTTCTGCACTCAAAGATTATAAGTTAAAATAAAGGGGCCAATGCCTCCCATATCAAGTATCAAAGATCACAATCTATGGATTTTATTTTTCATTTCATATAACGTTTCAAAAAATAGAGTACGCATGTAGCCACAAAAGATATATAGCTAAGGCCATTTCAAAAAATGCATGTGATTATTTTACCTTGTCTTTTCGCCGATTTTTCTCAGATCAGGGTATTTTATTGTTAGAATCAGTGGTAGTGTTTAATTTCACAATCAATAAGTATTGCATTTTGATTTGGTTTGATTTGAAATAGGTCTTTCAAAGATAATAACTCTTTATAATCAAGTTTTAATAAAAATTGGGCAAAAGACAATTTGGAACTATTCTTTACAGTTTCTCCATCCAATCCCATTTGAAAAATTCATCTGCTATTGCCTGAAAATATCCTTCACCTGGAATATATAAATGTAGGAGAGTAGAAATAAAAAAATAATTTACAAAAAATTTGTACAAACGTTAAAAAGAACGAAACTAAAGCAAAAAACACTACGTATTTTGTTAAAACTAAATAGTTAAATTTAATTTTGAAACTAAAGTCACTTTGGCGTTTGTTAAGACAATAAATAATCAATTTTCCATGTCACTGTATTATGTATATCATGTACCTGTATTATATTAGACAATGTACGTTTATACGAGCTAATCTCAAGAACTAAAAGTAATTCTTGAATTATTCTTAACATTAGATATTCCGTTTATTGAGGAAGGTTATAGGTTGAATAACTTACAATGTGACCGTAAGGAGTACAGCAGTAACCATAAAAATCAGCCAATGTGGAGAATTGTATGAAACAGACATGTACGAGCATAATTCTCTAAAGGAAACGCGCGACATAGCTATTAAAACAGAATGTTTAAACAAAAGGATCATTTGCAATTTGAATAAAGACTTAAGATTTAAAAAAATATTTATATTAAAGTCGTCTAAAGATAGTAGAAATAATAATAAAAGTAAACTGCAGGAGAATGGAGATACTAATTTCTTTCGCAGCATCTAAATATAAAATAATTCAAATTTATTCTTACTGGAATGTATATCTGGTGGAATTCAAAGCCGACGGGATAAGCTTTGAATATTCATTCAAATAAACATCGCTAAGAATAATAAAAATCTGTGTGTTTTATATCTATAATTCTGTCTTAACTTATGAGAAAAAAAAACTTTATGCAGACTATAATGAAATGAAAAAAAAACGCCGCCAAACGAAATGGTATAGTTCTTTAGTTTCACTCGTATATTTAAAAAAAGATGATAATCCAAAAGTACTTATCAAAAAACCCAATATTATTTTTATTTGTAAGTTTGTAAATTAAAATATTTTAATATATTTTCTTCAGATATTCTACTGCCAAATAACAGTACTCTGTATTGTTGTATTTCAGTTAGAAGGATGAGTGAGCCAGTGTAATCATAGACACAAGGGACATAACATCTTAGTTCCCAAGGTTGGCGGCGCATAGGGGATGTAAGGAACGGTTAATATTTCTTACAGCGCCTTTGTCTATGGGCGGCGGTGACCACTTACCATCAGATGGCCCATATGCTCGTCCGCCAACAAATGCCTTAAAAAAATACATTTTCATCACTTTTGGTATATAATCTGTTCAGTTCTGTATTGTATATTAGTGAACTTAATAGTGTTAGATGAATTAGTGATATTTTAAGAAATTATCATATAATATTGTAAAGAAATATTGTTATTATTAAAATAGTAATTATTACATAGAAATACTACATCTCAACTTTGTACATATAAATTATTCTAAGTTTCACGAAATTTATACCCAAAAATTGTTCAATCTCAATTTGTTTAATTTGATTAAAATCAGTTCAGCTTCTTAACTGTATAAATCAACAAGACGGACGAAGATAGAAGCTTTCGTATTTAAATAATATAATTTTCCTTTCCATTGAAGGTCGATTAAAAATTTCGAAACATTGATGTTTTAAAAAAGTAACCCGTTCTTTGGGAAAGGCCTGTTTAAATATTTGTGCCGTGTTTGAGATGAAACATAACACCGCGCCCTGAAAAGGTTCTCGACGAAGTTTTTATTTTGTAATTTAAAGTATGTGACAGGTTGATGAGCGATCGATCGGTTTTTCAGTACCAAATATCGATTGAAATTAATTTGAATCGTTTCTCATATACTAGAGCCCTTGGCATAAATATGTTTGTAAATAAATTAAAAACTTAAGGGCAATGTAATTTAATTAGGATTACAATTATGCAAAGACTCTATGTATAAGTAAAGTCAGACATTTTTAGAGTCTTCGTGTTATATTATTCATCCTGGGAATTACTAGCTCAAGCAACAGTTCATTGTTGCGATTTCCAGGGTAACTAGGGAACTGTATTTATCGTGCTGCATTGGATATGCCGAGATGGCCAAGTGGTTAGAATGCGTGCCTCTTAACCGATGATTTCGGGTTCAAACCCAGTCAAACACCACTGAATTTTCATGTGCTTTATTTGTGTTCATAATTCATCTTGTGCTCGGCGCTGAATTGAAACATCGTGAGGAAACCTACATGTGACTAATGTCAACGAAATTCTGCCTCATGTGTATTCCATGAACCCGCATTGGAGCAGTGTTTTGAAGAGGAGAGGAGGCCTTAGCTCAGAAGTGGGAAATTTACAGGCTGTTAATGTAATGTAATGTAAATTTGTATTTTAAATTTATCTCGTGATCAATGGTGTAGAAGACATTGTAAGGAAAATGAATATATCGAATATAAAAATATACCATACGACGTGTTTCCACCAATTCAATTTTAGCGGCGTTGTGGTACAGGCGTTTACATTACACATATCCCATTGAGTAATAAATACATCAGATTTTGTGAAAAAGGAAAGTTCAAATACGTTTTTTGATGTTTCATTCATCCAAAAGAATATCCGCAGGTGTATTTACATTGAATGAGAGTATGAGGATAGTGTGATACCTATAAAACATTGTGAGGACACTCCAAAGTCAATACATTCAAACCGCAACAGATATATGCCCAGAACTAATATTTGTCACACGTTGTAACGAATTTTAAGCTCGAATTTTGAAAGTGGTATTTTGAAAATTCTATCAGACATTGTACTATTTATCGAAGTTTGATCTTGGGTAAATTGCCAAATCTTTTTTCTACAAACGAAATTTGATAATACTGAAATGATCATAATATTAGAAGAATGGATATTTTGGCGTTGTATTTTCCATAGTGTAATAAAGGAGATTGGGCAAATTACTATGGCGCTCGGTTGCGTTACTTTTAACACAGTATAGCAGCGAGAATTGGAAGTAAATAAGGAGGATTTATCTACTTTAAAACAAGGTCAATTACAGCTTAATATTTTGTGGGGTTTTTGAAAAAAACAAAATTGAAAAAAAGTATGAAGGTTATGTTATATGTCAAAACAATGACGTTTTATTTTAAAATAGGCTATTTGACAATGCGAAAAATAAAGTGTTAATTACTGCCATTAGTATATATTATGAGTTTAAAAATGGTTTTTTAATCACAAAAGTTAAAAATAATACTTCATTTATTCATAAATCCGGAAATAAAAATGAATATTTTTAAGCGTTTGTCACGTGACAGAAAACGCTCCTGATCGGTCGGGAATTACAAATACAATACTAATTAGATTGCAAATATAAACCCCACAATTGATTTTAATGAATTTCATTTATAAAACATTTAAAATAATAAACATGAATTATACATTTACTTAAATGGCTATACGCGTATAAAAGTGAAACCAAAAATGCCCAATCTCCTTTAATTAATAAATAAACTGCTAGGATTTGATGTACTTAATTTATGTTTGCCTATCTCGTGTCATCTCGCGCTCAGCATACGTAAAATTTCTTCAATATATTACTTGTGTCGAATAAAATTCTGCCATGTGTTAAGTAGTTCTGGAGTTTCAAGAAACCAGTACTGAAACATTAACAGTCTGTTACCATTAAAGTTTAATGAGTTCTATTTACAACAGCTTTTCACAGTTCAGAATATGATTCGAATGAAGCCTTTAATATAAGATTATAATATAGATTTTTCATATAAGATTGACATTACAGTTTATTTATTTTACAATTATTATTAATTACCCTTTACAGTTGCATATCTCGAGGTCTTGAGTTCAATCCCAGGATTAGATCAATAAAAAAATAATGCAATTTACTGTCAAAGGAATTCAGTAGCAGCCCTGAGTTTGAATTTGGAAGGGCTTTCGCTCATATACCTCAGAAACCATGTGATGTCCTTGGATTTATCTTTGAACCCTTTCCGAGTGGGATTGCAACAAATTATAACTTTATAGTTTCTCTATACACAAAAACGCATTCATACAAACACAAACTAATTTAAAAAACGTAAGATCGGTTTTTCTATCTTGAAAATAGATTTGATTTATTTATAAAAAAATATGATTTATAAGTAAAGGCTTCCACGTAACGAAGTAGTGTTTGCATTATCCAAGAATTCGTGTGCAGAGCGACTATTTTTGTAATAAAAGGCTCTCTTGAGGGCAATGTGCAAAGTACACAGACTCGGACGGTACAAAACAAATGGTTAAGCGTATTAATATTTCTATTTTTAAACGCAATAATCATTACTAAAAAGTATTTTTATTTTTTATTTCAAGACAATAATGCTACTAATATTTATATTGTGTTTATTAGATATAGAATGCTTTATTAGTTAGCTTATAAGGCTGAAGATCGACTCATGCAAGTTCGCTCCTTAATATATATGATTTGAGTACGAAAATTAAGGACATAAAAGTACAGCTGTGATTACTGTACCATTGATCAGTTCAGCTCTTTATATAATTTAACAATGATTCGCTCATTCTTATGCGATTGCACCGTAACTAAAAGGCTTGCTGTGGCAAACACAACAGTCAACACTTTGCGTTAGTTTGACACTCCCTCTCGCCATACTTTTGCATATTTAAATGCCTTAAGTTTCCAAATCGGGGTTAAGAGGCGATAAGAGAAGTCCACGATTGAACTTTACTTCGAAATTCTTATTTTTAACTATATTGGTTTTTGATATGCTAAGTGCTTAAATTGCGATTATAATTTTTTTTGGTGCTCGGTGGCGAAGAAAACCGTCATGAGAAAAACTGCATACGTTGGTTAAAAATCTGTCAGAAACTTATCCATTAATCTGCTATCAAATGGAACAGCGTGGTGGTATAAGCTCCTTCCTTCTTAAGCGAAGAAGACGCCCAACGCAGCTGTGGTACATTGCCTGTTACTTTACTTGACTTCGAACTTAGTGGGATGAGTTTTTTCTAATTTTAACTCACTAACACTATATCAGAAATGTTATAGCTATAATGTTTGGGAATTTGCAAATAAATTTGTAAAGAAAATATTATAAATAATTGCTTTGTGAAGAATCAAATGATAGATAAGATATTTATAGATGAATTCTATCCATAAAAGTAGAAACAAAGAGTATCCAAAATCCTTATTATTAATCATTGCAAAAATTAAATATATATTGAATGTACAATGGGATAGTTAATCAAAATAAATTAAATGAGCCCAGAATTAGAATACAGATTTGAACTTAATATTAAACTTTGTCGTCGTCTCCAAAATGTTGGTAAATTTTAGTTCAATGAAATGCGTGAAAATAAGGTGAGTCTCCGATGCTAGATAAATTTCATTCAGCAGAGGCCAGGAGCTGAACAGTAAAACAATTGTTATTGTGAAAACTTGCCGCTTTGCAACGGTTCAACTAGTTTGTTAGTCTGGCTAGTTTCTATATTGTCCGATATTCCATTTCGTAATGGAATTTCAGATTGATTTTATGTTTTAAATTAAATTTATATGAACCATCAGATATTAACTTTTATGCTTAACAAGTACTGAACGATGTACAATATTATAGGTAGGGCTAACTTGTTCATAGGGCTATGGAGCATGAACATCATTGATCGAAATATTTACAACTGCGTCATATTTATTTTCCGTAGCTCCTGTGTTTTATGTTACTTTTGTCCACAGACCTCTATGTTAAATTTAATTACGATCGGTTCACTGGTTTCGTCGTGATGAGGTAACAAACAGACATTTTTACTTTCGCGTTTATTATATGAGTCTGATAATGTTTTTGATAAACAAAAACCTGCACGCTTTGGAAGAAATTCTGATTCGTCTTTTTCCTAAAACTCATGCTGAATTAAATTACATATGTATGTACATTCTTATATTTAATACGAGGGAAACATTTGTCATTTTATGAAGCGTGTTATAAAAGAAAATAAAATTATTTTCGTTTACCGTTCGTGTACCAAACATACTCTAATTAGGAAATTAAGTTAAGAGAATTCTAAATAGAAAAAAATACGGTACATATCATTATTAAAAGAAAAATTAAATCAAATGTGTCCAAAAACTAAAAATATTCTTCATAATTAATACAAATCAACGAGACTTTAAAAATGAATAGAAATAGGAGAAGTTTTAGCTAATTCGGTAACTTGAGCCGTTTCAGCTGATCCTTGTATAAAAAAATAAACCAAAGTACCAATATAACTTGAAAGGTAAAAAACCTGAACCTTAAAAAAGTGTCTTCACAACAAGGATAATTCACGGCTGTTCCCGCCTAAGATTTTAATTTAACTTGGTCCATTCTTCTTAATTTGTTAGTTGAGTTTAAAGGGCAAAGTTTTGACCATCAACCGGCATCTGTACAGGCTCACTAAATAATTGTTAAGTTTCTGTGATTAACGGCCAACGGAAAAGTATTTTAACTAGATTCGGTTACTTATTATAAGTAGGTACAGTTTTATTTATTTTTTATTTTCTAGGTCATCTTTTAAAATAGTATATATAATAAGAAATTTAAAATTGTCACCTCCATCAAACCAAAATTAAATTTCTTTATTCAATATAGAAGCATCATACTTTTTCATTGATTGTCAAATTATATGCTATCACCGGTTCGGGGCAGAAAAAAGACTGAAAATAGAAGAAACGGCGAAAGAAACTCAGCGGGTTATCATCAGCGCGGTTTGCCTGGATCTTAAAGAAAATGATGTTCCTCTAATTCCACTGGCCTTTTCTCTATTCAAAATTTATCTAGTTGTTGGGAAACGACAGCAATTTTTTTTAAGATTTTGCAAGCCCGACTTAATTTAGCTGACAGGGATGCATAAAGCCTGGGTGTCGAGTAAGATGGCGGCTCGCCGATGTAGATCTAGTTTTGGGCCATCGGTAAGGTCTCTTCAAAATATTCTTTAGGAAAAGGGACATCACCAACACAATGCTCGCACCTAAGCGCTTATTGTGCTTCACCCGGTATATTTGTTTTATATTACCCAAATCTGTCAAAAACTGTAAAATTAAAATATTCAAGCAAATTGTCTGCATTAAAGTTTATAAATAACCGCTGACACAATAGACGAATTACGTTTGAAACAAATATAATATTATATCTGGTTATTCTAGGTGTATGGTGTTACTTATAGTAAGTAAAGTAAAGTATAAATGTAAATATCATTGGTGTTTGCAATGGAGAAATTTAAGTTTGTATTTTCAGAAAAGCAGACACGTAATTTTAACTCGTTTATTAAAAAAAACATAAAAAATTCGTAAAATAAATATATAGCCATTATCATTAATTGTATTCTCTCATGAATGTAAGGGTACTAACGATACTCCATACACCCAACTGTTGAGACATTTAAAAGTTATGGGGCAAGAAACTCACTTTTGTCCATATTACATTCTTCTTTTGGGCAGTCGTGTAATTTATCTGTTTTAATGTTATTTTCTGATACACTTGGATTTATGATCACTTTTGATAGAATTTATTTATTTCCCGATGTCCAACGTTAAACAAAATACTAAGTAAACAAGCTCAGCGTAAACAAATATCAATTTGTGGTGTTATATGCAGCAATTTTAAACGTTACAGAAATGATAAAATAACTTTAGTTTGTAAAATAAATTACAAATTGCGAGTTGAATTATTCATAGTTTTAAGTTTGCTTGATGCATATATACATTTAACTTCTCAAATATTTTCCTACGCAAATGTTTGCCGTGTGGAGTTGGTCCGATTGTAAACCAAAGATAAATATAAATAAAATCGTCCAGTGAAGTTAAAATCTGTCAATAGATTAAAAAAAACATTATGTCACCGTTTTACTCCTTTACGGTCAGAGCTGTTAAATAATTTCGATGTTCACAATAAATAAGTTCACAAATGTAGTTTATCGGAAGTGGCAAAAGAAAGATTTTATCCGTAATGTATTGTCTGCGAAAGTAACTAAATCTTTCTGTTACTCTTTTACGGCTAAACCGAATTAGTTGAAATTCGGTATCAAGCAAGCTTTAACTCCTAAGAAGGACATAGGCTTTATATACCTAAATCTCGACGACCAACACCTAAAACGCGAACGAAGAGGCGGGCGACAACTAGTTCTGTATAATTTCAATGACCCAGTCAGCTATTACTTTGGTGAAATATATTTATGTGTTATTTTGTAAATTGTAGTTTTTTTATTATTGAATTAGGTAGCAAGTGAGCGACTTCATAGTACGTTACTATCACTGTCTATAGAAATTAGGAATATAAAACATCCCTAGCATCTCCTATCTTGGGAACTAAGTTGTCTTTTGAGCCTTTTTTACATTAGCTCAATTACCCATGAAACTAGAATAAACTAATCTATGCTAGTATTATTAGTGTGAAAGTAATCCTGTCTGACTGTGACTCTTTCATGGGCAAAATATTAAACCGAATTTGATGAAATTTGGTATGAAGAAAACTTTAACCCCAAGGACTTGGCTACTTTTTATGTCTTATAATTGACGACCAACCCTAAAGACGTGTGCGAAGCTGCTGGCGACAGCTAGTTCTAAATAATGCTGTGTGGTGGCATAATATGGGAAGAGTTTCCACAGAGGCCTACCACCAAGTAGTAGTATTGTAGTCTCAGTATGTAATATTAACCCTACAATTATCTGTAAGTTTAACATTGCTAGACATATAGTTGTCTGTGTGGTCGCAAAGAAAAGGCCGCCATCTCGGTTTTGGGTATCGTCATTTCAATATAAGTATTTACAAAGACCATAGCAATTTATTATTAAAAATAGATAGATGAGTACCTGCCTGCCTACAATTAATAATTCCAAATTCAATAATGCTGGCCATTCTCGAGGAAGACTAGTGCATGACTGTGAACGTAAACACAATTGCGCTCAAGTAAACCAATGAGACGCCTAATGCAAAACGATTGAAGAGAACGGGCGCAAGACCAAAGTCATTATATACAGGAGGCAGTTGTATGTTAACAGTGCTAGCTTCTATCAAACCGGACTATACTTAACAATTCCTTATAATAAAGACCCCGTAACATTCCTCCTACCCGAGCCAGGATTTGAACTCAAAGTCTTAAGGAAATGGAACGATGCAGTGATGTAGCCATTATATGTGCTGAAAATTTAAAAGTCACTCAGCCCAGCCTTTTATAGACTTCAGACGTCCTTGAGGAGGATGGCAGCCGGGATGGCCTCGTGCTGCCGTAGGTATTAGCAAGGAATGCGGGGCGGCGAGATTACCGTCGCCCCCTGAGGAGCATCGAGTCACGAGCGGAGCACTGGAGCGGAGTACAGCCTCTCCAATCTGTGCCGAGGACGGCCATCGCAGTGGTTTTAGTGGTTAGTAATCCCACATAACCCGGTCTCCCTCCAAGAGTCCGGATACCTTGGTGAAGGTTTCTACTGCTTGAAAAAAAGGCCTTTTATAAACTATTACTTTACTATTAGTGACATACTTCCTCTCCTTGACACGGCTTAGAAATTATTCTACCGGGCTTCTTCAATTAGATTTTCTTGCAAAAATGGATGTCCATCATTTTGATATGACTTATGAAATCTATGGTGCTTGCCCGGACTTAAACCCGTAATATTTGGTTCACACTAGGCTATTTCAGAAAAGAGCTAAGAATTTAATATATTTTGATATATTGAACTTTCCAGATGGTATATAAAAACACTTTTTAAGGTTTATTTTAAAAAAAAAAGCCAATAAAAATTCTCATGAAAGATTTTTAATTAAGGACGTTTCAAAGGGATTCTGTGTTGAAATTCTCTCATCTGTCCTCGGTAAAAGTGATTTAATTTACTCAACGAATAATTCAACATAGAATGTGTGATGGCTAAGCTCATTTGGTTTTAAAAATGTTAATATCAACGTCCAAATAAAATATTTTTCGATTTGATAAACAAAAAAAAAGAAAAGTTGTTATTAAAACATCAAAAAACGACAATTAATCATCGGATAGTGTTCTCTTGCTATTCTGTCAAAAGACAGTTCGTATATGACGCGTTCAGTTTTGAAAACTGACTTACGGCCACGATCTATATTGACGGCTATATCGATCCTTGTATTCTATCAATAATGTAGTTTTACTTGATGCTAGGGTCTTGTGCAAGCCGAGACGGGATACGGCTGGGTACCACCTACTCATCATCACATATTCGACCAACAAATAGTATTGTTGTGTTCTAGTTTGTCTAGACCTTTTCTAAGTCACCCTGACTTAGAAAAGGTAATTTTACAAGCACGAGAGACATAAAATCTTTTCTATTAATAATTAATCTTATTTCTTATTTTATTTCTTTTTTATTTGTCTAATTTTTTAAATTCCAAATATCACCCGCACCACCTAGATGTCCGAAAATCCACAACAGCGCGATTTTTAAGGCATTTTCTGCCTCGCACAATCACTCTGTGGAACCAGTTTTCGCCGGCAATTTTTCCGAACCGATAATGACGATATAGCGTACTTATTCCTGAAAGGCCGGCAACGCACCTGCAAGCCTCCCGGTGTTGCAGATGTCCATGGGCGGTGGTAGTCACTTTCCATCAGGTGAGCCTCCTGCTCGTTTGTCCCCTCTAACATGTCAGATGGACGTAGTTCTTCGTAATAACAGAAGTCAACTATATTTACAAAGTTACAGGCACAAGATTGAGCCTCAAAGGTACTGAAATGCTATAAGAAATTACATGTCGTAATAAAAAACGTCTGTTTTGTCCAAAATATATTTGACATTGCATAAAATCTTCTGTTTGCTTGCTGACTTCTCCATCACTCTGTATTTAATACTTTATCTCATAACGCTATAATTTATTAATACACAGCTGTACTTGGTTATTCATAAGGGATTAGTTTAATATTTCATAATAAGTTATTATAACAAGCAAACGAATAATATCTTATTAAAATTCTAGTCTCATTTAAGTACTTTATTAATTTTATACTCTGTAAATAAAATAATATTTTAAATAGTTACACAATTTTCTTTTTAAACATTAAAGTAGTCTTTGAGTACATAATGTTCTCTGAGATTAAGTTAATTATAACAAAGTCCACATTATTTGCAAGCGCTCTTTTACAAATCATTTAAAACTATCATTTTCGCTTTGGGGTAACGCTGCAAATATTGAAACCGTTTTCGTCCTGCAAAAAAGATCTGACCAGTCTATTTATAATCTTGGAGCTCGAGACTCCCTTCGTAATGTTTTTAATAAAGTATACTTCAGTTGCTTCACAATATATTCACATTTATAGATTTTGAAAGAAACACAGAAAGTCTTTATATAGACACGAGGAGAAAAAGTAAACCAATAACAAATAGTTTCTGACGAGGCTAAGTTAATGCATCCTTCCTTGGGCACGGTTTTCGTTTGTAAGATTCCAAGTTATTTATAAATTGGCCTATTAAAAAATTTAAAGCTAATGTCAAAACATTTGTCAATAAGAGATATTATTCAATACAAGTTTATATGAATAATGAAAGAGCGTTGACTTAGTATTTGTTGATTTCTAGGCTTGATATACATACATTTAATTGTACTTTATTGTCACATTCAGTAGTTAAAATGGTAGAAAATAGTAACTACTGAGTTTCTCGCCGGTAGATCTACTTTATGAATCGATGTTAGCTTCACATTTAATATTACATTACAATTTCAAAATGCTTCTATGGGCCTACTTGAATGAAGAATGCTTAGTATTGACTAAGCATTGCTGTTTGGCGGTAGAATATCAGATGGTACCTACTCAGACGGCTTAGAATTGTAAAACAAAAAAAAAAAAAACAAAATATTTGAAATTCCTTGAAACTAATATGTTACAACAATTTGTAACATATTAGTTTCAAGGGTGGCTAATCGGGTGGCTGATTTGCCCGATCGCCTACCTATTTTATACAAAAATAATACGTAAGCAAATTTAGTACACAAAAAACGCCAAATTTGGCTTCTATCTTTTTAAATAAATACGCTATGAGACAAAAACCCTTTTGAAAAAGATTATGGTGAAAACCGCATTGAAATCTGTAGTCGTAGACGCGAAAAAACAGCGACTTACATTTATACGATTTAAAGAGAAAGAAGACAATATATAAATAAAATTTTAAGAAACTTAGACAATAAGTCTTCATAATTTTTCGTAGGTATATATCAAGTTGTCTCGACAAATTTATTTACCGTGGAATAAAAAATAAAATGCATAATAAATTCTTTTTACCGCGTACACTAATTTGAGCTGGACCAACTTTTGCACTTCGTAAACTTTTGTGATTTACATTCGTTCAGAAATTTCAACGCTTGTGTTTGGATCTAAAAAGTTTTAGATTATAAATTTATTATTTAATATTTGTCCCAACTTTGATTTAGAATTTTATGTACTTATTCATTTAAAATTAGCTGCTTCGTTTATATCAATGCCTAGCACTATCACATTTTTATTATAAAATGGTTGAAAATCGACAAAACAGATTTTAATATTCTTCATCATCATCTATTTATTTAATATTCCTCATCATTATCACCTATTTAACGATTACTGGGTCGACCTGCGCGAGCCCTACTGATTGATGAGATTCAAGATGAGACTTAATCAATAAACGAACATTTCACCACAAATTCATATGCAAAGAATATAATTATTGTTACATCATTCCTTTTTCTATTTTTTTTTATTTACATTTATATGTATACAGATCCCATATAATTATAATATATGTATGTAGATATTTATTTTTGTCCGAACTGAAACGACTCGAACAATTTTTATAATTAACAAGGGAATAAAAAAACATATTTCACGGTAATAATAAGTATAGTATTACTTCTTTACAATGTTTACCCACAATCTGCGTTGCACAACAGTGTGATGGATTATGATCCAAATGCCTCTAGGAGAGGTCTTTGCTCAGCAGTGGGTTATTTACATGCTGTATCTAACTTACAACCTTTATTATTCTTCTGACCTAAAACGTTTATTATTATTAATGATAAATGCTTATGAAAAATACATTTTAACACGACTGTGAAATATTTTGGTACCCGATACCTGAAAAGAAAAGAGAAATCATATTGCATTTTGGAACAAAATACATGAATAAACACGACATTGCTTTGCTCAATTTTGTTTCACTAATTAAAAAGTCGCTCGTTTTATAATAAATGTCCTCATATAATTTTTTCAAAAGAAATGTTCTCATGGGTTTTACTTTTATTTTTTTTAATTAGAATAATCAGGGTACTTGTTCGTCTAAAAACGTAAATATGCATGTAGTTCGAATTTCGAATCTATTATATACTAGATGAAAACGTAACTACGTACGGGTAAAAAACTAAACAGATACAGTTTATCCTTTACGTTTCATATTATAATATATAAATTGGTAAGTGGTCACCACTATTCATAGAGATTGGTGCTGTAAGAAATATTACCAACTAATTCGACACAAGTTTCGGTTTAATTTTTTTTTTATTTCATAGAACATTAATTCCTCTTTCGTCACTTGAAAAGTTGTTTCAACCGAGATGAATTAGATTAAACGCGAACTGAACATGGGATTATCTGACACGACCTGATTGGGAAGTTCCCCCCAGTTTCCGTAAGCCGATTGCCGTCGCACTAATGTGTACATAAAAACTTTTGTCGTAAATAATTCTAGGCTCGTGAGAAAATTAAGAGACATGTATACTACTAGTTCGCCTGCGGCTTCATTCGTGTTTATCGGGTTTTGTCAGGAGTTAGGAGTAAAAGTAGCCTATGTTTATTCTTGAAGTTACAAATTGTTTCATAACAAATTTTATCAAAATTGGTTCAGTGGTTTGGCCGTGATAGAGTAACAGACAACTAGTAGAGATACTTTCGCATTTTTATATAGATTGGCCTTCACATATTTTATCAAACTAAACTACTGAGTTTCTATTGAAGTAAAACTAAATTTAAACTCGATTTGAGTTTTTTGTTTAGTAGCGCTTAGGTAAAACAATTTTATGTATAATTTAATTAATACATTTTTTTTTCTTTTCTCTTGGCACCAAGGTCTGCTCTAAAACATTTTATTTTATGTTATTTTAAAGTTTCTACTTAAACAGGATTATAAATAAGAGGCGAGCACACGATCCGGGTCGACGTATAGTGTATTAGCGCAGTTCACAGCAGTACCTAGGATGTAGGTAGTCAGGCACTGCGCCCGAAGCGTACCGACTCACGGCTTACGACTCTGCAAGCGACGTGAGACTTAGTAAATTGTTAAGACGCATTTAAGATTTAATGAATAGATTACGTTTTTTATTTTTATTACAATAATATCGCGTATTTATTTTACTGCATTAATTTGTAAGATCCTTTCTTATTCAGGTATAGGTATACATAATAGGCATTGAGAAAATTTTGATTTTTTAAGAGATTTTCTATTCCAATAAACACAATTACAATCATAAAAATTATTATAATTTACGGAATATATGACCAGAGCGAATTGAAAACAGCGCGGTGTAACAAGTTCGAAATTATCTGTTCAACGAGAGGAGATTTGGGATGTATATCTATCTATATGTATTATCTAATACACTATTAATTTACTTTCTAAGAAAACTTATTATCTTAAAAATAGGAGATATTCTGTTAATTGTATACATAACTAAATGTTTTTATTGGTTGCTGTTGTTCTCGAATCGCGTTATTTTCTTTGTAAATAATATAAAATTATTCAATTTCTTGAACATTTATATATAGTTCCTATTTCATTCATGCTCATGATGACATAATCCATTCGATTATTTCGGGCGTAAGTAAATACAGATATAGTCATTAGAAAATTTTTATTAAGTAATTGTTACCACAGAGTCGAATCTTAGCCATTTAGCATTGCCTTAGAAGCTTGGCTTAGCTTTTGACGTGCTGCCTCCGTACGATATTAAGCTATCGTCGAGAAATGAAGCGTAAACACTGAAATCCTCTTGACACGCGTTCATGTTGACTCAAGCTGTCAAGAAACACAAATGGAACTGAGACCACTGGCTAATTCCTACGTGTAACGCTTCTGAATATTAAATTATATATAACCATCCCATGCTTTGAGGTAATCACACAAAGATTGTTATTTATGTTTAGATTAAAGAATAGAAAATTAGGAAATATAAACTTACTAGCTGATCCTGCGGCTTTACTCGTGCGAAATTTATAAAACACAAACTTCCAACTCTCCTATCTGCATCCTATGGGGAACCTACCTGCCAAATTTCATGTTTGTAGGTATAGTAACTGAGATTTCGTGATTAATCAGTAAATAGTATTTCGCTTTTATATATTTAAACTCAAACTTAAATTCCTTTATTCAATATAGAAGCATTACACTTTCTTATTGATGGTCAAATTAAACACTACCACCGGTTCGGAAAAAGGAACACCCTGACCTGAGAAAAGATAACAACAAATTTGATCCTTTGATTTGCTTAAACATTTTTGAGGCATAGTAATCGTTTCTATAATAAGACTACAAAGTTATTTTTGATTTGACTAATTAAAAAATTTAAATCTTATGTCAAAAAAACATTGACGAATAAAGCCTATTACGAAATACAAGATGTAATTCAATACATTCAATATGTAATGATAACAAAACGGTGAAGTTAGTATTTATTGATTTTAAAACAGAATATATATGAATATAATTGTACATTATTTGTTCCGTCATCGATATCCGGAATCCATGTTGAGTTTAGTCTCTGTTTTTCAAGTGTTCCGGCGTTGTTTACCCCCCTGCTTCCGGCCACCAACGCCCTCTAGATTAGTTTCGCTCTTTGTCCGCAGAGAGTTTTGGTGGTCACATTTATAGTTTTATTTCTTCATTATAGCGTCGTTTTTCAAAGTGTTCAGACGTGTTTCCTAATACTACCTACTTTTTGAATATAAAGTAGATTAATACTTTCGAATACAGTTTTGTGTTAAATTTGTAAAAGTTAAAGTAGAATAGGAATCCCCTTGCTTTTACAATGAATAATAACGAGGAAGAAGTAGTGGTTCGACGAGCTGAGAAGAGACAAAGGAATGACAGTGAGGCTTCGGATACATCATCAAGTTCGAGTAGCGTGGAACGAGAAAGGTCTGATGAATCAGAAGGTAGGCAATCTGAACCAAGACCAAGGAAGCGGGCGCGATCGGTGAGTCAGTTGCAATTTGAAATTTTGTCACAACAAGTAGCGTTCTTAACGAGTTTGATAACGCAGTCTCATAAAGAAGTGAATGCTAGTAATATTAATGAGTCATCCTCGAAAGCCGTACCTTTTTCAAACGATAATATGGTCGAGGGAATCAATTTACAACTACCCGCCAATGTTTGTGTAGAAAAGGCTCAGTTAAATATTTCGGATTACGCGACGGTAGTTAAAGATCCAATTTTTCCAAAATCAAAAGAAAGTTATTTGAAAAGGTTAGAAGAGTTACAAAGATTTCAGTCGGAAGAATGGAGTTCAATTAGGTTTGCAGAAGTACAGAAAAAGTACCTTACTTCTCCGGGCTTTGTAGAACTCAGTGTTAATGACGAACTAAAACGTTATTTACCGTCTACTAGTGAACACATTCGTTTAGACTTAATGGAACGTTCTTTTGCGGCAATCACTCACGCGCTTTTAGTTCAGAAAGATGAATTACGCAATACTTTACAATGCCTTATTAATTGGTCAACTGAAAAGGAAACAGTATTGACGGCCACAACCCTTTTTGAGAAGGTAGAAGATTTATTTTGTAAAGATTCGAATTTTATGAAAACAAGTGACGACATATTACAAATAGTATGCGGTAGAAGAGCGGATTTAATTCAGTTACGTAGAGATTCGATTCTTAAACAAATTTCTGATGAATACATTAGTGCTATTTTAGAAAGGGTACCCCCTAATTCAATTAACTTATTTGACAGTAACTCGCTTAATAGTTACATGCAAAAAGTAGGGGGGGCTGAGAAACTTTATCAAAATATGGGCCCAGCAAATTCAATGCAAAATCAAAACTACGATGCGGGTCGTCCCAGTACTAGCAGTGGATACAGAGGTAATTTGTCTAATTATAAGCACAAGGAAAGTTCCTTTCGAGGTTCCCGAGGCCCTCAGGGAAAAGCTAAATCTAGCAACCGAAAAGGAACTAAAGGTAAGAAATCCAGTGCGAGACCTGCAGGATATCCAAAAGGCAAGACATCTCGTTCCCGCTCTCCCGTTAAAAACAAAACTCGACGTGCATGACTACAAACGCTTTCAAGGTGGGTGTCTTATGCGATATCGACATATTTGGAAAGATCTAGGAGCTCCACGCCACATCTGCAAACTTCTAGGCGGTATTCACATTCCTTTCATAATGAAACCGCCTCTGGTATATCCAAGCCAAATAACAATGTCCAGTTTTGCAACAAAGATATCTCCAGTAATGTCACAACAAATCAAAAGCATGATAGACAACCAGATTCTCGAAAAAGTAGAAGTCTCTCCCAGCTACCTGTCCAACTTTTTTCTAATACCAAAACAAGATGGATCGGTACGTCCAATCTTCAACCTGAAAAGATTGAACAATTTCGTGAAAGTCGGAAATTTTCGGCTATTCAGTCATTTCCGGATACCGTCTTTCCTACAAAGCAAGGACTGGATGGTGAAATTAGATTTGAGCCAGGCTTATTTTCATCTGCCAATCGCGCCTCAACATCGCAGATTTCTCAGAATGAGCTACGAAGGGTCGCTTTATCAAATGACGTGTCTACCTTTTGGTTTATCATCAGCGCCCAAGACATTCGCGATGGTCACAAATTGGATAGCGGAGTATCTAAGAAGCAACAAAATACGATGTGTTGTTTACCTAGACGACTTCCTGCTGGCCAGCCAATCCTACGAGCAGCTTCAGCATCAGGTAACATTTACAATATGCCTGCTGCAGCATCTAGGATGGACGATCAACTTCGACAAATCTGTTCTGGTTCCGACACAACACCTAGAATTTCTAGGTGTTACTTGGGATACACGGAACAATTCCAAATCCCTGTCGGAACCAAAGTGCCGGACGCTACGCATGGCATTACAAAAACAGATGTCGAAAGGCAGTTGGTCCCTCAGACAGGCCCAGTCCCTAATGGGGAGACTCAACTTTGCCTCCTTCGTTGTTCCCAGAGGGCGAATTCATTGTCGAACCATACAATACCACAGTCGACATTTTCCGAAAAGTCACCCTCACTATCAGGTGATGATTCCGAAACCAGTTCTTATCGAAATGGAATGGTGGATGAAGATGGCAACCAGCACATTACCGATACATTCGAAACCCATCACACATCTACTCACGACGGATGCATCCGATATAGGTTGGGGAGCCCAAATAGGACACATGAAGTTAGCAGGTCAGTGGACAACAGCTCAGCTATCCTGGCATGTGAACTGCAAGGAGTTATATGCGGTCCACGCAGCGGTATATCACGAACGACGATTGCTGAAAAATGCTCACATATTACTTCAGTCGGACAATCGTACTGTTGTAGCATACATAAACAAGGAAGGTGGAACGCGATCAAAAAACCTTCTGAAGTTAACCAGACAACTCCTAGTTCTATTGGACCAATTAAATGTACATCTGACTGCACAATATCTCCCAGGCCGATACAATACCGAAGTAGACGCATTGTCACGCAGAAGAACAGCCCCAGAATGGCATCTCCTAGAACCAGCGACGAAAGTCATATTCAAAATGTGGGGGACGCCGGTGGTGGATCTGTTTGCATCAGAGACAGCTCATGTCGTAGCCAGGTATGTAGCATTAGATCCAGACGAAAAAGCCCTAACTCGCAATGCTTTTCTGCATCGCTGGAACTACAGCCTAGGCTGGCTATTTCCACCGCCAAATCTGATACCGCAGGTGCTGTCTCATCTGAACTCTGCCCAAGGTCAGTACATATTAATAGTTCCGAAATGGAACAAACCTTTTTGGACTGCAGACCTACAACAGCGAGCTCTTCAACAACCGTTCCTGATACCAGATCTGTCGCAAGTCTTAATAGACACAAAAACTGGCCGTCATCCGCCAGAGATGAGGAACATACTCTTGGAAGCATGGTTGATTCGAGGTGGGTAGATTTAATTCAAGATTGGTCTGAGGAAGAAAAATCATTATTACTAACGAGCTGGAGGAAATCAACCATACGTACTTACATACCGGCTTGGAACAAATGGAAAAAGTGGTGTATAGATCAATCAGTTGATTTTAAAGATCCACACCCGTCATCTGTAGCTCGCTATCTAGCATATCTCCATAATAATCAAAGGTTAGCATATCGAACAATTCTCGTTCATAAATCGGCCATATCTACCTTTACAAAGACTAGTGAACAAAATATATCATCTAATTTCCTAGTAAAGCAAATTTTAAAAGCAATTTCTACAAAAAATTTAAAATCACCAAAACCTCCAATTTGGAATCCCAGAGTACTTTTAAAGTTTTTTTTAAGAATCAGAGTCCCGATGAAGAAAATTTCTTTCATGTTTCGAAACGCACAGCCATCTTGCTTCTTCTTGCTTCGGGTCGAAGAGTGCATGATCTAACATTATTAAGATGTGATTCAGAGCATCTAATAGATGAAGGTAATTTTATTATTATGTGGCCAGCTTTTGGTTCCAAGACAGATTCCGCTATTCATAGACAATCTGGCTGGAAAGTGATACAGCATCCCGAGAAGAACTTAAATATAGTATATTGGATTCGTCGATTATTGGAAATATCACAGGAAAGGCGTAATGAAGGTAAATTCTTAGAATTATTTATTACACCTCGAAGGCAATGTAAACCAGCGTCGAGGACAATTATTGGAGGATGGATCAAAAGTGTACTTCGGGAAGCTGGGATTGAAGCGACTCCTGGCTCGGTACGTTCAGCTGTCTCATCATTAAATTGGTTAGAAAACTATTCAATTGATCAAATTCTAGCTACTGGTAATTGGAAACAGGAACATACTTTTAGAAATTATTACCAAAGACAGATAAGAAGTTCTGATAATATTGATTTAAATAAAGAATTATCATTGTCACAATATTTTGAGGCAGTATAGAATTTTTACGTTGATTTAATCAATAATTTAATCAAATATGATATGTAGTTAAGTATAAAAGGATTTTACTTGAATTAATTCAGAAGTAATGATTGTTTTGTATCACAACAAATTACAACACATTATAGCATCAATAGTATAATTATATACGGTACCAGGAGAAAACAAACACATCACTCAACATGGATTCCGGATATCGATGACGGAACAAATAATAGAGAGTTTTACCTACCAATAAAACTTACCTATTATTTTTCCTGAGATATCCGGAATCCAAATAATTCCTACCTGGTACATACGCTTATAATGAAGAAATAAAACTATAAATGTGACCACCAAAACTCTCTGCGGACAAAGAGCGAAACTAATCTAGAGGGCGTTGGTGGCCGGAAGCAGGGGGGTAAACAACGCCGGAACACTTGAAAAACAGAGACTAAACTCAACATGGATTCCGGATATCTCAGGAAAAATAATAGGTAAGTTTTATTGGTAGGTAAAACTCTCTATTATTGACATACTCTGTAACTTTACGGTTAATTCAACACCGTAACATTCAAATGTGATTTTATGAGCCTACTTAAATAAAGAATATTTTAATTCTTTTATATTAAGAATTCGTCACTGATAACCACAAAAAAAAATTACATCGTATAATGATAGGTTTCATCGATTAAATATTTATTAATAATAAATTAAAATAGTATCACACTAAAACTAAAGCTTTTCATAAATGGAATTGAACATTACAATGATTTGGATATTACAACACTAATGACTTTTTAGTTGACTGCACACCCTGGGAATGCTCGCCTCCAGGCTGTTTTAAATAACTAAAATATAATTATTACTGTACATGCAAAATGAAAAAAAAAAATATCGCGCTCAGTTTCTTTCGCCGGTTCTTCTCAGGTCCGAGGTGTTAAATTCCGAACCGGTGGTAGATTTTTGACTATCAATAAGCAAGTGTAAACACTTCTATATAGAATGAAGATTTTTGACTTTGACTTTGAACTAGTGACGACTCAAATTGCAATTTAATGGTCATTAAGAAAACCGTACAACTTCGATTTAATTAAAATAAGTAATAGCGAAATTGATGATTGAATATTCATACAATCCCTTTGATCCTTCCTATTAATTGATAGGAAGTTCCTCGATCGAATTCTTGCTTTGTGCACGTTTGTACCGATTTGTACCGCATCGCATTCGATGCGAGCAAACAAATTACTTTACCACGTTATGCTAAAGTGTATGTTTACTAAATGCGAAAACAAATTAACGAACAATTTAATTAAATTTACGTTAAGTTCATTTTGAGCTGTCAAAGTATAAAAACACAATGGAAGGAATTTGATGGCATCGTCTCGTTCGTTTCGTTACTGAATAACGAATGATTTAATTATTTTACTTCAAAATATTATGTAAGGTTTTTTGATTGTTTGGCATAAAATAGAAGATATGTATACTTATGTCAGGCGGTTTTCATATAGTTTTGCTGCAAGAATAGATGTTAAGAGTAAGATTATTTGAATATTGTGAACTATATACTCAATAATTACAATATAAAAAATAAAAAACCTAAAATCTGAAGACGACATCAGATCTTCACGCTTCATACTTTGTTATCAATAGCATTATTTTTTGTGTTATTAAATGCTCAGATAAATGTTTTCAGTACGTTCTCTATTCTTGACAGCAAGCAAATCTGGGACCAAAGATTTTACATGTTTCAGGGGTAATAGAGTTTTAAACAGCATACTTACTAATAGTAAACTCAATAATTTTTAATTAAATCGGGATTTGAACTTTGCAGCCCGGAATACGCAGCCCTAAAAGCTAGCCACTAGAACGATGCAGTAGAATGGCGTTGAAAAAGTTGGGTCTAAATCAAATAGCATTTCCTACTTTTATAATATTAATCAAAAGAAATTTCATTACAAAAACAATCATGGTAAAAAGGATTTAAAACATTTTGTGCACATAAATTACAACTTTAAATTGAATAAGGCAGATTTTTTCTCATTAAATAAAGAGGTTATTCAGGAAGATTAAACCGTTCCTTCAACAATCAAGAAGTACAGCTCAGAACGAAACTGTAGACGGAATTTGTTCAAGAGACTACTGTGAAAAAGGCGCTTTCATACGAGCACTTTTATCTTTATAATCACAATCTTTTCAAAAGGAGGTTTTATTGCTTTTTCAGTAATTTGATTATAAAATAACAGCAGGTATTATTTAAAAGCATAATATAATATACTTAAATATAATAATAAGGAGCGGTGTAGTAGTACATACAAGTATATACACTACAATCGTTACGCCATTTTAAATATCTAGTGACGTCATACACTATGAAACAATGTCACAACGTGACAACAACGTTTTAATTATTTATATGAATGATAACAATGACTGTTTTTTTCTGTCGTTATTTATTATAAGTTTTGGACTTTTGTATTACTTTAAAGAAAGAATAGAGTAGCTTGGCGATAGGACTTTGTGCAAGCCCACCTTGGTAGGTGTGGTACCTACCACTAATCATATATTCTACCACTAAACAGCAATACATAGTACTATTGTGTTCCGGTTTGAGGAGTGAGTGAGCCAATGTAACTGGCATAAGGTTTACAACATCTTAGTATCCGAGGTTGATGGTGCAATGGCGATGAAAGGAATGGTAAAAAAATCTGATGGCACCAGTGTCTATGAGCAATTTATTTTTAAATGATAAAAATATTGATTATTTTAAAATATATTCAGAAAATATCAGAGACCAGAAAGAAAAGAAGAAAAAGGTGAACTCGAAACATCACGTCGACAACACGACTTCGCTAAGACAATGCACAGTACCCGATGCAAGGCATTCGATTATAAATGTAGCGATAAATTTCCGCAGACATTTATACCTTTGCCACATGTTAAACGAGAATCTTAGAAAAAAGTTTAAAATGATACAGATGATAAGAAAAGTGCTGTGGGCGTTTTTAATGTTTTTATATGCTATATTGTGATTAAACGATTTAAATGAAATTTGGTTTAGAGATAGTTTGAGTCTCGGGGACGACCATAGGCTATTTTTTTTAATTATCCCCTCGATACGGTAATATGGTAAAAAGGGGTGACGGTTTGTGCACTATAGGTAATTTTTGTTTAATTTTGCGCAGGTACAGACGCACCTCCAGTACGAACTAGTAACTTGACCTGCGTTGCGCGACTGTTTTCAGTACAAAATGGTTTTCAGTTGTGAATTTTAATTGTGAGAAGACATTTGCATTATTATGATAGGTATAAATGTCTATTCATTGCTTCGAGTAGATGATATTTTAATATTATTTACAATAAACATCTACTTTAAGGTTGCCTGAAGAGATCGCTGTTTTAGCGATAAGGCCGCCTCTTGTGCATCTTTCAACGTGACTATGTGTTTACTGGTGTACAATAAAGAGTAATTTGATTTGATTTGAATAACATGAAATTCACCTGTTGTTACATCAATAGTTTAAATATAAATAAGGTGAAACTGAAGCGCAGTTACCTATGTAACAATCTTATGAACCCTTCGCCAAAGCACTTTGCATCATCTGGTATAAGTTTTAGTAATATTTACTTAGTATTTATTTAAATAATGCGTTACAAAAGTTACTTCTCATTTATTAGTATACTAGATTTCGCTGTGACTTTGCCAGCGTGCTAGAAGCGGTCGTAGGCTTAAGGTTTAAAAAAATGTATGCCCTTCTCTAGGGTTCAAACTTGCTTCTTACCTAATTTCGTCAACTTCGTTTTAGTTGTGTAGTCACAAAAACGTAACAGACAGACGGAATCACTTTTGATTTATAATATTGATGATGTTGTCCTGACCGATTTCGGTGGCGACCAATCTCAAGGGAGACCAGCCAACCACACAACACACTGCCAACTTCCAGACCCCGGGTTTTTACTGAGAATTGTGCGATAGAATAAACCAATAACTTTTTATCGGTTTTACCGTCGTGTGGTTTGAACCTCGGGATCTGTGGCATGTATTATATCTAGCAACTTCATCAATGATGCTGTCAAATGAGAATATTATTAAAATGATAAAGTGTTATTCTACACTTTGATTAATGCAAACCTTGGACGAACCCGTAGTGTACATATGTGTGTATGTAGCATGAATGTTTTTGTTTAGTAAAATTTAACAAATTTCGTCGAACGACTTTTTTTTTAAATTTAGAATCAGTGTTGTGTGATAAGCCGTAAACGAAAAGATCTGTAGAGCTCTCAAACAAACTCATTTTCAGCATCCTTTGATCATTTTTCTTTTTTTACAAAAAGTAAATACTGTTTTTAACCAGCTTTCCTGGATGTACTTTTGAATAACTAGGTAAAGATGTGCGTAATTTCGTTACGATATAGCCAGCCGATACTGTAGCTGACTTGATTGAAAAAAATATTACGATGAATACTGGCCTTATACAAGGGTTTTAAATGTCGTTTAACACAAAAAAAAAAAGTTATGATCCTGTAGTTTTTGTTAATTTTTTTTTAAAAACTGACTTATAAAAGCGGCTTCGTCTGCGAGCGCTTACATTAGTCGAGACATTATTGAAAAATAATTATTAAAAATGTAATCTAATCGACAAATATAATACTACTACACAAAAGCTACCGGTTCGGAATGTAGATTCTACCGAGAAGGACCGCAAGAAACTCAGTAGTTACTCTTTTTCAATATCTAAAAATAAAATAGTTAAATACAATTTTATTATATATGTATTTTATGAATGGAAGTCAACAAGCATTATCTCCACGCTTTTTTATCATCAATATAATCTTGTATCGTTTTTATATGCCATCTTTACCAATGTATTTTTTACAAATGACTTGAATCTATGAAACGGCAAAGTTACTACAGTATGTCATAATTATGTAGGCGGACTGGAAATTGAGCCATCTGATGTTTACTGTCCAGAGACATAGGTGCTGAAAAAAATTAATTATTCTCCATGTTTAAAAAAACGCCACCACCATGAAAACTTAACTATACTTTTAGACATAGAAGCCAGAAATATGTTTTTTAAACTACGTATATTATTTATTTCAATGGAGCTATACTTCTTTGGTCATTGCATTGGAAAGGACACCATCAAATAGATTTTCAGTGCAACTTTCTATTACACGCTATTGAAACAACCACATGAAGTGTTCATTTTTGAATTTTGCAAGTATTTTGTATATTTACCTTATTTCTGGACTCAATTCATGCGAAGATCGATACATTTTAATTAAACCTAACAGAGTTGATAGCTTACGTCCTAAGTCAACATTTGGTACTATTATGTTGGGGATAAGGGGGTACCAGTTGATAGTCAAAGTACTCACATTGTAATGGTTATGTGTATTATATAAAATACTATATATATATATATATATATAGCGGCACGCTATGATGACCGTTTTGACGTTTGCCCGCTCATGAAGTTTCGTATTTAATAAATAATTACATCAAAGGAGCAAATTGTTGTTCTTTATTGTCAATAGTGACGTGCAGTTAGTCATAAAATTTATCGAATGTGATTTCTAAACTACAAATATTAGGGTATCGCGAAGATAACTTTTAACTATTAAATTAATAAAGGACGATTATGAATTAAATGTGAAAATAGATAATATTTTAGAAAATGAACTTATAATTAATGTGAGTGACGATAGCAGTGAGAGTGAAAGCAGCAGTATGGACGACTCCGATTAAATATAGCCACTAGTGTTTTTGGTTTCTTTTTTTGTATCAATTTATTTCTTGTATGTAATGTGTTTATAAAGTTATTCATTCTAATTCCAATTTTTGATTTAAATTGATTTCGTTCGAATATATTACTTAAACTTATTTTATATTTTTTTTATTAAACCTTTTTAATCAGATACTACTTGCAACAAAAACTTTAATTAAATTACTTGCAAAAAAACAAAGATTTGAATATATTATATCGATAATAAATTTACATTTCACATCACTTTTTTTAAACATACATATATATAAACTATATTAATTATTAAACTACAAGCTGTTAATTGTATCAGACGTGTATGTAAGGATGTAAAATAAAACTATGTATACTTATATGCGTAAGTAATTTTTTTTCTTCTTTTCTGGCTTCTTGCATGATGGTAATGCGGAGTCCATATGACTTGATGGTACGGCTTTGAGCAAGTCCGTCTGGTGACCACCCATTCAATATATATTCTACCAACAAGCAGTACTCAGTATTGTTGTGTTTCGGTTTGAAAGGGTGAGTGAGCCAGTGTAACTACAGGCACAAGGGACATAGTATCTTCTTGGCGCCGCATTAGTGATGTGAGGAATGATTCATATTTCTTACAGTGCCATTGTCTAAGGAGGTCATGAGGTGGTCACATGCTCGTCCGCCACCTATATAATATAAAAAAAGTCGTCTTACAGATTCCAAACATTATGTGTGTGGCTAATCGAGATATGTTGTCACAATTATCTATATCTATACTAATATAATATAGGTGAAAGTAACTCTGTCTGTCTGTCTGTCGCTTTTTCACTTTAAAACCAATGAACCGAATTTGATGAAATTTGGTTTGAAGCGAACTTGAACTCCAACGAAGGACATAGGCTACTTTTTTGCCCAACACATGACAAACAATCCCCTTAAACGCGAGCGAAGCCGCGGGCGACAACTAGTATGCACATAAAACTGTTTTATTTAAAGTTATATTTTTTTTTGGCGCATTATGAAAAATGCATGAGATTGAATTATTATGATGTGTGCATATATTCAATCGAAATAGACAACTTCACATCTTATTTTATTTTATAACTAATTTAAATTGTTAATATTAAAATATGTGACATCTGAAAATCAATCACATTTACTACAATCATTATTAATATTTTATTATAATTAATTATTCACATGCAATTTATTTTATTATTCCCGAGAATTAAAACATCTGATGCGCGTATAGAAGTACACGTACTTTATTTAAAGTTATTTTTTGAATATTAATATTATAAATAAAGTAACTCTGCCTGTCTGTCTGTTGCTGAACCACTGAACCGAATTTGATGATTGATTCATCAAAATCGGTATGATGCAAGATTAAACACCAAGGAAACATAGGATTCTTTTTTCCTAACAATCAGAACCTAAAGGGCGAGCAAAGCCGCGGACGACAACTCGTACCTGATAAATGAATTAAGCCATTGCTGTTGTATAGAGTATTATAGGAGCTTGTAGTTTTTGTTATCGTTGAACAATATTGAAAAACAAAATAATACTTTGGAATAATGCAATTTCGAAACTATACGCTTTAATTTAGTTAAAGTTCTGTGTCAATCTGATTATAAGTTTCGTGGCGTGAATCCTAACCAACAAACGAACAAACTTCATCCTTCATCGTTTTATATATTTATATTTTTATTATATTTCCCGTTGGTTTCCGTTTGATGGAAACAACATTTTATCAGATTGTTGTTATTAACTCTGTCATTAATACAACTGACACTGAAACTACTAAATATATATAAAAAAAAAAAAGTGTATAAAATACGTATTGTAATACATTATATTTTTAATTATTATTATTACTACAACATATATATTTTTTACATACTATATGTAACAAAACGAACACAACAATTATCTTTGCGAATTTCAAACGTAGTAACCGTTTTTGAACAGACTTCTAGCAATACATGAAAAATCGTATATATACATATATATGTACCTATATAATATATGGAAATTAAACCACTTCCTACCCTCCCACCTCAAGTCGGATTCACCAATGATATTATTTAAAAAATACTGGGTAAGGGCAGACGTTGACACACATACAATTATATATGCAAAACATGCATGAAGTACTTTATATATATATATTACATAATGATAGTATTGTAACGTCATGATGGTTTAGTTATATTATTATTATATAATCATATAGGTATCTTGTTCTTGTAATTACACTGACCATTAAAACGATGATGCACTGTGGTACATACCCAGCATAAATGATTGAATACATTTATTGCTCCATACAACACAAAAGTAAGTCATATCAACTGCTACAGTATAACATGTAAATCAGATCATATATATATAAATGTATGTCAGTATATGTGTATTACACTCCTCTGTAACTTAAATCTTGAAACGCCTGAGGTTGCTTGTAAGAGATTCCTATTAGTGATAAGCCGTTAAAAATAAACCTTTGCATGCAATTTTATTTTCTTTTTCAGCTTCCTAAAACTCGTTAATTTTATAATTTAAATGCAATATATCTTTTATCTATCTATCTATCTATCTATTTATCTATCTATAATCTATAAAAGTAATTATTATTAAAATATACGTTACGATATAGTAAAACACGCTGTCTTTATTTTATCGTTGAATTGTGTTTTTATAAGTGAACGTGGAAAAGCAACAACATTAGTTCGTCTTAAATAAATTACAAACTCAGTTACCCTTCTTATCGTGGTTGTATATTTTGTGGTAGACGATACATTAGCCACGAACCGCGTCGGATAAAGTATAATGCGGACAGTCTGACCGTCCAGTTAACGTGTTGCAGCGTTTGTTTTGCCATCAAGCGAATGCACCTGAATTTTATATTTAGAATTGCATTGTAAATTATTGAAGTTATAATTCTTTTGACGCACTATATAAAAATGAGAGTTACTTTTTTATGATGCGCACGCACAGGGATACTTGAATGGTGAATGATGAAGTTGCTCGTTGAACGGTCGCGAACTTGTCGCTCGTAATAGATAACTTCATACCCTATGTTATTGTACTATGATAAATTGTGATTATTATTAAATATTCGCACACAATTAAATATTATTTTTAGTAACATCGAAGAACTTCTTACGCGAGTACTTAAGTACACCTTGTTATTTAAATAATTTTAATACTCTTTCATGTTATGATCGTTTGTTATAATTTTCATGGTATAATTTTTATAGACTTGTAAAAATATCTGTTATTAATAAAATTTCATGTTTTTATCATAATATACGTAAAATGATATTATATATCTAAGTTAATATATAAAAATATATAGACCTTCCACTCAAAACATTAAGAAGAAATATAAACACATAGTTATTTTATTAACGTTCAGAAGTAATTGTCCGGGATTTTTTAACCGCTGGACTATCTTTGCTTACGAAGGCAGTATGTAAAGCAATTTCTCCTTAATCTCAATTATCTTATAATTTGAAACTTTGCATTAATTAAATTCAAATGGTTCAAATGGTACGGACGCTGAGGATAGTTGGAACTTAGAGTTTGGGGTCATGTTTTGGCCCTGCCTAATTTTGAAAATTTGTAAGTAATTTCATATTTAACATTGATATAAAAATCTCCAAGTTTGTCGGTCTCTAATTCGACTCGGTGACTTGATATATGTGTTCATATTAGGAGGTTCTAAATCATACCATACGTAGCAGTTTTTTTTTAAATTAAACAAACTTAAGGTGAATTCAACTCAGGTCACGCGACACAAGTACCTTTTAGTTCTACAAATGTTTTACTCAAAGGTTACATATAATATTTTATATTCGCCCTAAATGTGCTTCCATGGAGCAGAACTTTTGAATTCACATAGTTCACAAATTAATTATAAAACTTGTAAATAACCAGAATTCTCAAAGCATCATCGTGATGTTGATAGTGTGAACTAACCAAATCGAAGGCAATTTTTTTTATAAATATTTATAAGCAAATATTATTAAAATACAACAAACTTTATTCTCCCAATAGTTACACGCGGTTCTTTGTGTTAAAATATTGTAAAATATTTATGTTAGGAGCTGAGGAAAATCGCGCAAACTCAACTTGGAATATTTACACTGTTAAACCTTGCTATTTAACGACTATCTGAATATTTAATTCTTCTAAACGAAATCCAATTTTTTCGATTAAATGTGTGGAATTCGTTTTCGTTAGATTTTATATGGGATTTATAAATTTTTAACTGTTTACATTAAGGATGCCGAACCCAAATTATAAAAAAAGTGTAAGATTTCACTTTATTAAATAATTTCATAACAAAACAAAAATACAAATTCTCATTTAATAACATAATCTTATTACCAAAATAAAACACCAATCACTTATGCAAACAAAAATACTTTTATCAATCCAAGTTAAAATTGCAACCACTCACAAGTCGCGTCGACAGCTACCGTTTCGCATCAAGCCAACGAGCAGAATGCCCGTTAGACGGGCTTACGCCATTTTATATAGACTATTATTATATATAGCCTGTATATATCCCACTGATGGGATAAGGCCTCCTATTGAAGAGGTTTGGAGAGTAATTCACCACGCTGCTCTTTATTACCGCTGATCATGAGCTTAATTATTATTAACACAAATTGAGCACAATCATTCCATGGTGTTAATCCGGTCTCGAACACGCAATCTTTGGTTAATATTCCCATGTTCTAAATTCTCAGTAGCACCTCGAAGTTTGGAAGTTACTGTTTACACTTTCGTGTCTCGGAAATTACGTAACGTCGTCGGTGCTGCGCCTTAACTCTTTCCGGTCGCTTTTGATTTAACTACCTACGGGATTTCGAGAGTGTGGAAATATAGTGTAAGTAGGTGGACGGGCAAAGGGTCCACCTGGTGATAAGTGCTCATGATCGCCTATATAGATAATCAATAATAAATATTAACCATTCTTTACATCACCAATGCACTACCAATCGTGGGAACTAAGATGCTATATCTTGGACCCGTAGTTACATTGGGTCATTTACCCTTCAAAGTGGAACACTAAAATACTAATGGGATGAAAAGGTACTACTTACCTAGACTTTCTTGCGAGAACCCCTACCACCAAGTAAAGACACACACACATAGTGACTTGGATAGGATATTATCTATGAAATATATATATGAATATATGACGTTCATTGCATTGTATAGAACATTTCAATTATTTTTCATGAAAGGCTTCAAGCTTAATTAACCGAATCGCCATTGTTTAGTCTGCTATGTTGCCTGCGTTTCGTTATTGCGTGTGAACACATGTCGGTGATAAGAGTCGAAATCTGTCATACATCGAGAGCTGTTTGCTACTAAATCAATTTGAGAGCTTGTCAAAAATAGGGAATTCTATTTTTATCGTATTACTAGTGATGGGAAATTCTTGTTATCGATTTTCTAGCTTATAAAATTTGTACGAAAACATACTGGGCTGTACTCAGTAAATAAGAAATAAGTTATTTACAAAAGTTTGGTAACGTATTTTTTATACATATTCTAGGAGATACAGGCTAAATATTGACTTGGTAGGTACTCTTTGCTGTTTTTTATTGCGTAATTTCGATTTGCATAAAACATATATAAATGCGGTTGATATATGTTTTTTTCTTTTAGATACACAGACGAATCAATGCGTACTTAATATTGTAAGAAGTATACCCAACTTGAAAGTGTCGCCAACAATGGAATATAAGTTAGTGTTCTTGCGAAAGTAACTGTTTGTCTGTTACGTTGTCACGACCGAGCCGCTAACGAATCGAATTTGCTGAAATTTGTTACGCAGAAAGCTTGATCCTCTAGGTAAGACATAGTTTTTATACCTGACATCTGAAGACCAACTCTTAGAAAGCGAGCAAAGCCGTGGGCGACAATTAGTCCAATACTATTTTACTTGTAAAAAATGATCAATATAGTTCACAGGAAAAAAGAAACATGATAACTCTAAGAACGCCTACATGCTAGGTTGTCTTCTCGGTGTTCAATAAAAACAATCATTCTCAGCGAAGGGAATACACACTAACGTCTAGACTTCAAACAACACTGCATCATAACTCCTCATTTGGTACACACGTCACGCAAGGAAAACGTTTTACGACGTCAGTTTACGACAAAATAGGATCAGTAAGTTTATGCAGTACATAAAATGCTTTTTTATATACACAAATGTCATATATACGATGCTATAACTTGTGATATATTTCGCCTTTACGATGAAAGAACTTTGACTTTATCATTGGCCGTCATTAAGATGACCGATTATAATTTTTTTGCATCAAATAAATTAACTAACAGATTTCAAATCCTTGCATGTAATCCACATTTCATGTGCGGCTGTTAAGAAACCTACATAACACATGGAAATCTCTCACATGTGGATCCAACAAACAGCAACGAACTCCCATAGACATTGACACTGTAAGAAATATTAACCATTCCTTACATCGCCAATAACCTTGAAAAATAAGGTGACATTTCCAATGACCCTGTACTTACACTGGCTTACTCACTCTTCAAACAGGATCACAACAGTACTAAATATCTGTTGTTGTTTTGCGGCGGAGTATCTGATAAGTGAATAGTACCCAACTAGATGGGCTTGCACGAAGCTCTTCAACTAAATAAATTCGCGCTGCATGACGAAATTAGTTTCATGACTGTAAGAGTCAGGTAAACCAAACTATGGGATATTTACGAGCTCCTAATGCTACTCCTACTATGCTACCCTACCCAGTTAGGGTAATATTCAACGGTTGACTCAACAAAAAACATCACTACGAGATTGTACTTCTATCCTATAAATAATTTTGGGTTCAACTAACTTTTGTCAGTCAGTTTACTGAAGAAAGAGACGCTATACTGCACTTGGTGTTCAACTTATGATTTTTCCTGCCTGAGTATAAACTGGTACTAACGCGTCCTTGCAAATCTTAGGTAGATGATTGTCCGCGATTTTCAGTTTGTTCGCGTTATTTTATGGTCTACACGTACACGTTTTACGGCGAAAACTGATTTGTACAAATCGCGAAGTAATATTTGCGCGTGTAGACGGGTCTTAAACGTAAAAGTGCTATCAATATTTTGGAGGTGTAAACTCTATGGTTAATAAATGTTTTATACCAATTTTTATGGCGGCGTCAACAAGCTTGACACAAATAAAAAAATGTATACATTTTATTAGATTATAAAGAATTTATATTTCTGTTGTAACTATATTGGACGAATGATATAGTGTGTAATTCAATATGGAAAAACGATAATCACCAGCAGTCAAGGAATACTCAAGATGTCACCTGAATTCTCTCCAGTTCTATTGGATTGCTAACTTTTGTATTGTCTTTTGATGGTTTTTTTTTGTAGTATATATAAGCTTACTAGGTAACCTGATGGTAAGTGGTCACCTTCACTTATAGACCTTTAACAACCAACGCACCGGCAGTTTTGACAGTTTAGATGTTGAGTCCCTTGTGTTTGCAGGTACACTGGCTTACTCACTGATCAAGCCGATACACAACCACACTACGTATTGCTGTTAGGCGGGAGAATATTGTGGTGAGTGGGTAGTACCTACCCCGAAGGGCTTGCACAAAGACCTACTACGAAGTAAAAATATTCTTTGATACTTTTTTTACTCTATGTGTGTAAGGGACCACTTATTATAAGTTTGTTTTTTTATATTCTTAAAGGATTTAAAATAAAGTATATATTGTTTCGAAATTTTAGATGTAATTACTTTCTTATTTTAATACAAAGTCTACTATAGTTTTTGTTGGTTAGTACGTAAATATATTACATTAGGATGGATGCGCTAGTGCACATACCTAATGACATAATATTGCGTTTAAAAATAAACATATAATTTATACATTCACAAGAGCCGAGATTGCTAAGTGGTTAGAATGCGTGCATATTAACCGATAACCGCGGGTTCAAACCCAAGCACGACTAAAATTTCAAGTGGTTGATTCAGTGTCATCTCATCATCATCATCATCAGTCATCTCGTTCCCGGCGACGAAGCAAAACATTGTAGGGAAATGCGCATGTGTCTAAATTCTGCGACATGTGTATCCACCAATTCGAATTTGAGCAGCGTGAGAAATTAGCTCCAAATTCTCCTTAAAGGTAGAAGAGCCCTTAATTCAGCGGTGGCACAATTACGGACTGTTACTTTATTCTGAAGAAAAAATAAAATTGAGCAAATTCTACACAGTTATAACTTATAAGTTTTAATAATTGTTTTTTGTATCTATTGTAATAGAACCAATCTTTGGAGAGCTGACTACTTTTGGTCTAGACCTTATTTGTTATTGATAGACATTCAAATTACGAACATTGTTTGTCAAATAGAATTACAAATACATTTAATCTAGCTTTACCACCGGTTCCGAAAATAACCGGCGATTATGTAGCAATTAAGAGAAATTCAAAAATTACTCATACTGTACACGTAATTAATGTATGTATTTCAACTTATGAATACTAGATATGATATGATGGCGCTATGTCAAATTGTAGACAATTCTAAATCGCGATGGCAAGATTCGCTAATTGTTTGTATATAGCACTTTGGAACGCGACCTCACCCTAGCAATGACCACCTTCTCCAATTCGAATCGGATACACATGTAGCAGAATTTAGACACATGCCGGTTTTCTCGCAATGTTTTCCTTCACCGCTGAGCACGAGATGAATTATAAACATATTAAGTATATGAAAATTTAGTAGTGCTTCAATGGATTTAAACCTACTATCGTCAGTTAAGATTCACAAGTAACCTAAGCTAACCACGGGGCCTTCCAGCTTTTGACAAACTCAAAACTCGCCTTAATTTATCACAAATAAATTAATACTATTTTAAGGATGCAAGCATCGAAATAGCGTTTCTCCGCAAGTTGGTTTTCAACATTTTACGATCGCGCCGAGCGTCGAGTGTCCAATTTATTTATAACAGAATAGCTATGCAGGTGACATCAACTCTTTCAAATTGATATTTGCTTTTATTTTTAAGACCATTTAACACATTATTTATAAAATCAGCTTGACATTGTTACCGAAATATTTCAGCGATGATTTTATGATCACTCTTGGGCAAAGCTTATCCTCAGCGTGTTTTCGGCCCACTGTTGCACCACCGCATCTTGGTGGAAATTGGGTAAAAGTTCATTCAACTCATGCAGGTTTCCTCACAATGTTTTGAATGTAATCTAACTTTAAACTTTTAAACTATTTTAATTGTAGTAGCGCCAAGTGCAAAGTTTCGCAGACTTCTACAACAAACAATGAATGCAACTTTGTTGTGTATATGTATGAAGAATAATCAAGAAATATATATAACCTAACCTAAGATGATTATTTACCTATGTACTTATGTTGCATATAAAACATAATATAACTTTCCAATTTAAAGTTAGTAATAATAGTGTAAATTTTGACAATATTTTTTGTTTTGTGTCCCTTTCAAATTTACATTTTAAACGATGTTTTGATTGATTTTTATTTTAAACCTTGAAACAATCTAAAGTACGTAAATATCGATCATGTTGGATTGTCATTATAACGGACAATAACAGTGGGGGCATTGAGAGAGCATATGTTTTTTGGCACACACTTAAGCACTGGAATATTTATTACCTGTGCTGCTATGTTCTATTCTCCAATGAAAGCGTGGTTACCAAAATTAGCCAACAGATCACAAATAGATATGTTTAACACACACATACAGACATTGAATTAATTATTGTTTTGAAGTTTAATTAAAACTAAAGATAATATCTGAGTGGGAAGAAGTTCATTAAGGCTTTAATTGTTTAATTTTCTTTTACAAATTAGTTGAAACATTTGAACTTTGCAGTAGTGTGTAAAATGTTCGTTAAAAGTATAAAACCTCGCCTCATTGCCTCCACTGGTGACAGGAAGGCTGGTGGGCTGCGATTCAACGGGGAAATGTTGCTAGCATGATTCTTGCTGACTTGCTAATTGTTACACGTGTATAATCGAGGTTTGAATGTTAGTAATTCTTATGTAAATATTTAATACTTTTACGATACGTTGTAATATTCGTCTTTATTATGAGTGTATTGTATACCTTTATATGTATATGTCACAGATTAAAATGGACAGCCATCTAAACGATCACTATTGTCGTCCGACATGTTGATTTTACTAACTCAGTCAGTACGCACGTCTGGCGCTGGCTCTGTTCCAAGAGCAAGAGACCAAGTGCCTCGCTCAACGAAGGAACACACACTGACAGATACATCATTAAATCTTTATATTTCCACGAGAAGGCTGTGTAACAAAATAGGTGCCCGTCTTATATTTTTTTTTACAATTGACGTCTCACAACTGACAGTTGTGTGTTATTGTCATTCTCTCTCTCATTCTCGCTCATTAATAAATGAGGTCGTATACACGTGTAAATTGATTATCTCTAACATATATATACATAAACAAAATTTTTTTCTGCTGTATTCGAAGCGATATGTCCTACTGTCATGCGTATCCATTATTTTATTAAGTCCTCGCATTCTGATGCCCATCAAATTCGATCAATCAATCCATTTTTTGTAATCCAACGTGTATACACAAAAATCCATTCCATATTTAAATCTTCAAACTCAAACTCAAACTCAAATTCCTTTATTCAATATAGAAGTATTACACTTTCTTATTGATTGTCAAGTTAAACACTACCACCGGTTCGGAAAAAGGAAACACCCTGACCTGAGAAGAACCGGCGAAAGAAACTCAGCTTTTTTTTTTTTTACGTCAAATTCTTTACTCAAATACTCGATCATTTTATAAGTTTAAAATGGTTCGCGAAAAAATATTATAATTCTAATACGAACACGAGGAACTATTACTCAGGAACTAGGTAAGCTTAATGTATTTCATGGCTGCATAAAGATCTAGAACAATATTAGAACAGAATAACAATACACAAATATACGTTTTAATATCTCTTAATCTTTTGTCGGTCATTCCACTATTTATGTGTGGCAAAAAAAAAACCGCTGGTTCTTCTCAGGTCCGAGATGCTAAATTCCGAATCGGTGGTAGATTTTTGACTATCAATAAGCAAGCAATTATCTCGGCCACCTAAAAAAATTCTGTAAATGTCCCACAGCTGGGCAAAACCCTCTTTTTTCTTAAGGAGAAGGTAGGCATGACTTTGGAGCTTAATACGGCAGAATGTTATTTGATGCGGGGATTACCTTCTTCGTTATACCGACACGACACGACGCTGGAGAAAGTCATCGCAGCGTTTGTAATGAGTAGATATCCCACATCACCCGGTACCCTGAAAAGGTCCTGGGTACTTTTCTAATAGTATCCATTGCGTGTAATAAAAAGTCTTGGGGTCTAGCTTGCACCAATTCTTCTCATAATTAGTGAACTTACGAAGCTGTCAGTTCAGTAATGTATTTACGTAATTACTTACTAGTACAGTTACTTAGTAGTAAAATAAATATATATATATATATATATAAAAAGTGGTTAAGAGTAACATGATCACAAATAAAAATTCAAATTTCGTTGACAAAATGTAGTTCGATTTTGAAGCCCATATTTTTGTTAATTGAAAAGATCGCAAAGATTCAGATTTCCTTTTATTTATAACGGATACCTTATCATAATTTTCCTCAGTCATGCTCACGACTAGCTTTTATCTCGTCTCGGGATAATCCTGAACTAGCTTCTTTGGTTAATGTTTCTAATACTAAAACGCACGTAACGCACAAATGCTATAGCTCACTTAACACCTATATTTATCGAAATGCGAAAATCATATCAATCAAAATATCTAAAGAAGAATAGAATACGAATAGCATAGGATAGAATAATATTTTATTTTTAAACATACCACAGTATATGGAATACAAGTATAAATACGAAAGAAAATCAAAACGAGTACTTTCTTAAACCTAAAAATATTTATCGTCATACACAAAAAAAAGGCTCCAAAATTATCCAACCCAACAACTAACTACATGCGTGAATTAAAAGGATCATTTAGCCCTGTCGCTAATTTTCAGTGTAATGTTTGAACAATAATTACTTTCCGAAAATGCCTACTAGGAGAAGACTTAATCTTATTGAAGAAGATCTGGAGCCGAGGTTTGGTAAATATACACATGGAAGAATTTCATTGCATTTCCCTTACCATCGGTCACGATATGATTTATTTTTAAATAATACTTACAATACCCTATTACTTAGGCTTAAAGGTTTCAGAAGCTCTACACTCCTACTAATAGGAGTTTAGCATTAGCAGCCCGTAAATGTCCCACTGCTGGGATAAAGACCTCTTCTCCCTTTGAAGAGAAGGTTTGGAGCATATTCCACCACGCTGCTCCAATGCGGGTTGGCGGAATACACATGTGGCAGAATTTCGTTGAAATTAGATACATGCAGGTTTCCTCACGATGTTTGACTGGGTTTGAACCCGAAGTCATCGGTTAAGATGCACGAGTTCTAGTCACTGGGCCATCTCGTCTCTGTAATAGGAGTGTGGAAAACAAATGCCCAAGGAATCGATTCTGTGACTTTTTACATCGCCATGCGGCCCTTAAACTATTGACTCTTCAATGTAGACTCTCAATAGTGTTTTCAACCTGTGATCTCTGATGAGGCTGGGTTTTATCCACTGGGTTACACTACTGAAATTAATCGATAACTCAATTTGATTTCATCATTTACAACTTTCAAAATTTTAAACTATTCAAGACTTTTTATTCTCTTACATACATCATTTCGTAATTGCATTAATTTGCTGTATTTTCTTTGAATTGAAATATTCTTATTTTAAAAAAGTCGAAGCATTTCGCGTGATTAGACCCTATTACTGATACATGTGTTTCTTGGAATGCCATTATTTTTTACCTAACTTCATATTTTTCAAAGTTAAAGAATCTGAATTGCAAATTAGGACCTAGTGTTGTACTAGTTTGGTTTAAAAGTTTTTATCATTAAATATATGTTATCGTTATATTTTTATCGATTGATATCGATTCAATTTCAAACGATTTACAGACTTTTAAAATAATTTTATATGAACTTCAACATCATTTCTCATTGTTATTATTTAATAAAAATTGTACCAGTTATGTATAATCTTACAAAAATTATAACTCAAAAACTGGATTAGTACACTAAAGTACTTACTCAATATATATTGTGTATATAAAATATGTACTCGTCGACTACCTCGTGGGTTTAGTGGTTAAAAGTATGACCGCAAATCCTGCGATCCTGAGTTTTAATCCAAGGTCAGTTCGATTAAAAGGTATCGAAAAATATTAGTAACAGCCCGGAGTCTGGGAGTCGTGTCTCGGAGGCACACACATAGCCGTACACATAAAGCCGTTGGTCGTGTGTCTGAACTCTTTCCGGTCGGATTTGCCGTCCGATTAGATAATGAGAGTGAGGCAATAAGGAGTGCCCCTGTGTTTGCGCACACACTTGTGACCTATAATACATTGTATGGAGTTGGCTAGTCTACTAAAATAAGATTATAAAAGCATCCTTTAAAGTATATTCAAAATTACATTTATATAACATTTAATAAACAAGACTTATTTTTATCTTACATCACACGAAAACTCTTCATATTAAAGAAATAATATTGAATTAGTCCTAACGATCGCTTCTACGTCGAACAAAATCAAAAATTCAATGATAACAGGAACATATCATCACCAAAATTGCACTTAGATATAAAACAAAAATGTTCGTTTTATATATACATTACAATAAAGTGTGAAATATATATATATATATATGTGTGCAACTAAAAGCATCTAAGAGCAACGTCTGGACACAATAATACTTGTAACATTTTCCTAAGTGCACAAATACAACGTCGCTGTCATTTTGTAAGGCTTTAATTTTACTTTAAAACTCTCCCATACAATACGATTACATTTTAACTTATTGTTTTCTGTTTCGTAGAACCGAGAAAAACTCAATTAGTATTTTGGATTTAATTAAGGATAACATAATGTCTAAAGTAAATTTATTTTATAGGCGTTAGGCCTTTGTCTAAATATGATATTACATAAAAAAAAAAATAGTTACTGTATAAATTATGACTGTGTTGGCAAGAATACTCCAAGCTGAATCGCAATTCTGATACTCTGGTTGAAATATAAAAGCCTTACAGTACATCTGTATTTAATTTTATCAATATGAAAGTATCTCCGCCTGCCTGTCTGTTTGTCTGTGACGCTTTCAAGGATAAACCTCTAAATCAATTTTAATGAAATAGAATTAAACAAGATGAACCTCAAGAATGGACATAGGTTTGTTTCATTATTGAAGTGAGTAATGTTGGGGATAAAGGGCTGTTTATATTTCTTGAAGTATTTTTGTCATAAACTTCATAAAATTTGTGACAATGACGTAGAAACTAATTCAAAATAAAACAACTGTAATAAAATTAGTTTTAAAGTTTCAATAACAACAAAACAAAAAAAAATTGTTGTCTATGTCTACCAATTTAAGAAATATGCTTTTAAATATCTAATACAAAGTTTTCGTGTATGTTATTGTTTATGCTTCGCGTGTATTCGAGTCAAAGTTTTGGCTGTGTCAGCTTGGAGAACGCCCATACCGACAGTTTCTCTCTGACTTCTTTGGTAAAATAATTCATTAAAAATGCAACATATTAGTATATAATATTTGTCTATATCTGTGCTGAGCCATTATATGAAATATTTATGATAATTTTAATATTTATATTAAATAGACTATAACGAGATTATATAGATTATAACAAGAACATAAGGCATATGGATCGCAGGAAAACTTACAGGGAACAAAAGCGAATACAATATAAAAAGTAAATACAATTACAGATGCGATATAACTCCTAGGTTCTAGCGTCACACGCTATTTCAATAAAATTATTAATTCAATGTATTAAAAATTCTATACCAATGTAATTTTCTTGCAAGGCTTTTCTACCATCTCTATGAAAAATGCCGAATAAATATTATTAAAATTAGTTTACGAAAAAATAAAATATCAACTTTTAATATAGAAGACGTTACTTATTGATTGTCAATTTAAAAACTACCATCGGCTCGAAAAGAGACCGTCGAAAGAACACAGCGGGTTTTTCTTGTCAGCTTGTGATTGTTGACAACAACTATGAACTCACTAATTTTATAACAAGCCTCTGCACAAAAGTGTTCTCATACAATATTTTTAAATTTGGCAACAGAGGCATTTTGAAAGGATCATGTTGTACAACCGCGTATGCAATAATGGACATTGCCTAACAAAAGAGTTACTTACTCTATGCATGACTGCATACAGTAACAGGAGTAATTAGTTTTTGTTCCTTGTACCAATACTACTAATATACACATATCTTTCATTATAATTAATTACTATACCATAATATTATTAGTGTATTAAAAACTAGCTACATAGGATAAGGCTCTACACAAAACGATTAGCAAAAATCTTGATTTTTTTTGGGACATTTATCTTCCCGTTCGTACGTATTGTACGTAATTGACCAAATTTTCATCACAATCGGATGGATACACATGTTAAATGTTTATAATTAGTTTCTTTGGGTATTTTTTTGTAATCGTCGTTCTATATAAATGATAAACGGAATCAAGACTTCCGACATAAATAAAATATTTTTAGGTTTTTTTTTTTTTTCAGAAAATCGGGTGGCATTTTTTTGGAACACAGATTTACATAGAATTCTATTTCAGTAAAAAATAACAAAACTGGCATGTAAACTCGAAAGGGTCGTTTGTCAAATACAAGCAATCCGAACTATGTTCAAATTAAATGCAATTGTGTATTTTTTTTGCCGTTTTACACTGGACACCGGCATCAGATTGAATGTATCAATTCAACTACAAGTGCTACCGTTATGATTGCAACCAGTCGGCTGACTAGGAAAGTAAACTCCATAAATATACAAAATATATCGTGTATATAAGTGAGAAATATATGAAGAGATGACAATTACCGCTACTGTTTTAATGATAGTGGATATTAACGTATTACCTGTTTTGGGGTACTAATTTTTCTTTATATCGGTTACTTCCATGCTTGTGTTAAGTGTGGATGTAAATATAATATTATGTACAAATAAAAATTTAAAAACAGTTACTGTATGAATTATGACTATGTAGGTTGTTGCAAGAACTCTACTCTATAATTGGCAAATTCGCTTCTATAGGCGAAATAACTTCTGTCATCCCTTCTGCCATCAGTAAATCTATATTAATATGATAATTGCCAAAGTATTTCTGTCTGTAACGCTTTCACGACTAAATCATTGCATCAACTTTCATGAAATTTGGTATAAAGCTAGACGAACCCCAAGGGCAAACATAGATATTTTTTCATAATTTGACACGGTAATTTTGGAAATAGTTTTAAACACGTTTATGAAGGCTGTATTACATTATTTTACTTATATGATATACAGTAGCTCTCATTTTATCGACTATTCCATATTATATATCTATATTATAACCTGGAGATTATGAATAGTTGTATGCACTTAAGGCGGAAAATACTTATTACCTTTAGCATATTATAAGCTGGCTTCAAACACAGACTCTTTATTAATTAACAAACTAATAAAGTTGATAGTAAATAGTGCAAATTAATTTAGCAACAATTCAAACAAAAAATATTTGTTTTGTGAGCTTTTTTTAAACAATTTATTTTGAATTCTCCATAGGAAGGCAATTAAAATATCCACTTTTTATTCCTATTCAGAAAGATTGTAGATCAAGGTCGGATATGTCTTAAAAGTATGCCTGTCAACTGACGCTTGACAGAGGTCAGTTGTCTTGGTACATAAACTGAGAGTTGGACTAGGAATATCGAACAATACAGCCAACAAATACAGCTGTTAGTTGTGTTGAACATTGTCAATATGGTGCCAACTATCCGTTAAATTGTTATTTTCCTTGTATTGGTACATCTATAGAAATTTCAAAGATAACAATATATAGATATAAGCAAGCAAAGACAAAACAGTTTAGTATTATCTTTGTTTACGGGCAAATTTCCTTTTTTTATTGACGAGTATTATTGTAATCAGTACAAAAAATATATAGAGAGACGACATTATTTATTATTAAGCATAAGAAAACTAAATGTTAGTAGCTTGGATTGAAATTGAGGTTTAGTTTTAGGTTCTATTCACTAGTCCACTTTTTTTTACATAAGCAACCTGTAAATTTCCAAACTGCTGGGCTAAGGCCTCCTCTCCCTTTGAGGAGAAGGTTTGGAGTATATTCCACCACGCTGCTCTAATGCGGATTGGTGGAATACACATGTGGCAGAATTTCGTTGAAATTAGACACATGCAGGTTTCCTCACGATGTATTCCTTCACTGCCGAGCACGAGATGGATCATAAACAAAAATTAAGCACATTAAATTCAGTGGTGCTTGCCTAGGTTTGAACCCGAAATCATTGGTTAAGATACACGCGTTCTAACCATTGGGCCATCTCGGCTAAATAACATTAATATTTGGAAATAAAATTATAGTTCCAAATAATATTAGTTTCATCTAACAAGTTAAGGTAATACCAAAATTGAGTTTCTGTATTCAGCAAATTCATAATACAAAGTTTGAAGTTACAGGGAACTGTGTATAGTATTTAATGGACCCTAATAAGTATAATGGGACAACCCTGGATGGTACGTACTAGTTGTGACCCCTGAGACCTTTCGCTACTCAGTATAACGACAAATCATTAGTGTGCTCCTGTACTATGAAGGGAATATCGCTTTTGAAGTTAGTTGTGTACCCGTTTTTGTACAATTATAAAATGATGTGATTTTTAAAAAAATAATTAATACTTTTATTAATAGTAATAATGTGTTAAATAAGATTATATTTTCTTTGCAAAAAACTGTGAAAGTCTTGGCAGTAATTCACAAATAGTTGTTCAGTCAATCAATCAAAATATACTTTATTCAAGTAGGCTTTTACAAGCACTCTTGAATTGTCCTTTAACAAACTAGGTACATTAAGTGAAGCTACCAATAGCTCGAAATGCAGATTCTACCGAGAAGAACCGGCAAGAAACTCAGTAGCTACTCTTTTTCAATATTTAAAAATACAAAACGTTACAACATTTACTTAAAAACAGTTTGGTTATGTATTGTTAAAGAATTTATGTCTAGAATATTATCGGTCATAATATTATTTCAATGTTTATTTATCTCTCGATGACGTTGAATCCAGAATAATTTTGTATTATTTTTAAGCCGGAGGAGAAATATTAAATGAACATTGTTTCAAATAAATTTTATCGAAGAACGTAAAATCGGAAGCTAATAATGTGAGGACTCATTCGGAGGCAGACCAAGTTTTTCTGAGTATTTTCCTATTATAGCAGTTGTTTCGAAAAGACGGGTTTTCAACGAGTGGTACTAACCACTTGTCATATACACAAGGGACATAACATTTTAGTTCTGATAAAAATTTTATTGTTTAAAAAAAGACAAAATATAATAGCATGCACGGGTGGCTTTAATAAGCCTTAAAAGTCACCTCGAGTGTCTCTTGTTTTGGGACCAAAGAACATAATTATCAAATAAACAGTTCAGAGCACCGATTGTGACTTATTCAACTTTGACCCAATTCGGATCTGTTGCCATGAATTATTGAGGCCTCTGTAAGGGCTTGTCATTCGAAAGCCCATCTTATGAGACCGCAACATGATTAAAATTATTAAGTTACACATATAATGTAAACTTTATCAACTTCTAACAAAAGCATTCACTATCAAGATGGAAGGTAGTATAACAACAAATAAAATACACAAATATACTAATTACGTAGTATAATATAGAGAGCCCAGTGATTAGAATACGTGGAACTTAACTAATCGTTGCGGTTTCAAATTTAGGTGAGTATCATTTATGCTTAGAATTCCAGTGCTCGGCAGTTTAGGAAAATCATCAAGACGTAACCTGCATTTTTCAGATTGAAATGTACCACGTGTCTACCTCTACCTACCAATTCCTAAGAGATTGATGGAATAAGGCTCGAACCTTCCCAAAGGAGAGGAAAGTTAAGAATAGCAGTGGCACACTTACGGGCTGTCACTTCAATATCTTAATATTAAAAGCAGAGTCTTAACTCGACTTTTCAACTTATTTAAGGTATGCGACAAACGTAATTCACGCGGAAGTGCATTCCATAATTTAACTTCTCTGACATTAAAGGAATCGCTGTAGCAATTGGAATATCCAACCGGTATTTGGAGTTTACTATCCGTTTGTGAGTGTATTTTACAATGAAGAATATAATTAGGGCCAAGCAAAGAAAAACTTTGTTTGAGATAAATTAATGATTGATATTAGAAAATTACGGTGTAAAGGTGAGCGATCGCGTAAATGATACGTTATATTATTCTAAGCCAAGCCCAAGTTGGGTACGGTATTCCGACATTTGGTCCTATTTATTTAAATCTAAAATTAGCCTCGTACATATATTTTTGTAACCTTTCCAATTTGCCTAGCAATTCCTCTTATATAGGTAGTGTAAGATGGGTACTTATTCCACCCATCTTTACGTCAGTGACTTAAATGAAAGTATTGAAACGAAGCAATAGCAAAAATGTATAGTTTACAACATCAAGATAGCTACAAATTTTAAATCTGTAGAGGGTTCAAGAAGAGTTAACACTATTACTAGTTTGTTGTTGATAACGAATATCATAACAGTAGTGAGCTAATAAAATTAAGTGTATAAGTATAACTAATCTAGAAATCAATGTATTTTAAAAAAAATACATTGTTTATTTGAATTGTAAATTATTGTCAGAGAGGTAGACTTGAAAATTGTCAGTTGTCACATTAGTGATAAGGTATGTGATAGGATTAGCCGAGATGGCCCAGTGGTTAGAACGCGTGCATCTTAACCGATGATTTCGGGTTCAAACCCAGGCAAGCACCACTGAATTTCATGTGCTTAATTGGGTTTATAATTCATCTCGTGCTCGGCGCTGAAGGAAAACATCGTTAGGAAACCTGCATGTGGGTAATTTCAATAAAATTCTGCCACACGTGTATTCCACCAACTCGCATCGGAGCAGCGTGGTGGAATATGTTCCAAACCATCTCCTCAAAGGGAGAGGCGGCCTTCGCTCAGCAGTGGGAAATTTACAGGCTGTAAATGTAAAAAAAAGCACCGTCTTCAGGCACATGTAATATAACATCTCAGTTTCCAAGATGGCGCATTGTCATTAAAAACATCAATGTCCATGGGTCTAGTGGGGACCTCAAAGCATCAAGTAACTCGTTTATCTAACCATCTGAACAAAGTAATACGGCTAACAGTCAAATTGAAAAGAGTCTTAAAATATAACTTTATCTAGAAAACTGTATTAGTAAGACAAGTTCAAAAACTTACTAGAAAAAAAATTATAGGAGGTTATACAGACTAAAAAGTGTAGATTGCTAATAATGCCATTTTTTTTTTATTCTACTTCACTACTGTATCATTATACCCTAAAAGGACAACAAAATTTATTTGTTCTTGTAGAACAATAAAATCGCTTAAGATTAAATGTAACAATTTTTTTATCGGGAAATTTCTATCCACTCTCTGGGTCTCTCTTTCTGCCTGAAATTTTCGTTAATAATCTTACCAAGATTTATTTACAACTTATAGCAATTACGTCACATGCTCTCAAAATATATTTTATATTTAGTTTATTTTATTTTGTCATTTTTTTTTATTACCAATATTTTCCTTGGAAACAAACATATTAAAAATGCAAAACATTAAAAAAACATCAAATTCTTTGGTATTATATAATCCATTTAATTTTCCGCTCGCTCATTTTTTGCTCAGACAAGTCGAGTACTTCGATAATGATATTCAATTAAGGCCACTCTAGGTCATACTTAGATACTTCGACAAAAAATAAGAAAAATAAAACATATTTTCATTAGCTCACGAACGTTGTAACGTGATATAACTCTTATAGTAAAAGCCTTAGTACGAGAAAAAATAAGAGCAGTGATTTTCAAAATATGACTACAAAATTTGACATAGAGTGTCATATTTATTGTAATGAGTTTAATTAATGATAATACTTTTCAATTAAATTCAATATTTGGTATTCATTTGTTTTGTATCCGGATTTTAAGTTGAGTCGTTAAGATGTAAAGATAATCAGGATATTTAAAGTAAAAAAAAATACTCCAAAGGATAATACCATAAAATATTATATTGTGAACATTAACATTGCTTACATCGTACTGAGTACGTTGTTAACATCGTCATAATTAGCTTATTTTTTGTCAAATAAAAAAAATAATGTTGTTTATGTAGGATACAAGACCTTAATATAAAAAAGAAGGTCATTTATTAATATCAAAAATAAAAAAGAGCCCCACATTGATGCCTGTGAAACACCCATTATTGGTACAGATCTAGAATACTTTTTTCATTAATGGAATCTTTACGAATTTTTAGTAACATAAAATATAAATAAATTACAAAATACAATCAATTTCACGTTATTTTTTTTGTATTTAGTTAACTTTGCTGAATATTTTTACATGATTTTACAAGATGGCTTTAGATTTTCCTTTAAACTAAAAAGTATGTCACCTGAGGTGACGCACGCTGCGTGACGCCGATTGTACGACCTTAATGCATTTATGTTCGTACACCTCGCGTGTGACAAGCGAAATCGTAAGACCTAGTATGCTTCATACATTTTCTATGTTAGACGTAGTCCTTGTTTTTTTTGGCCTGTACGTACAAGTCATTAAATTCATTAGTTATAATTATGTTGACATAAATAAATTATACAAAAATGTAGCATGGCTGTCTGTATGTTACATTCTAATGGGTAATGCTATGTAACCAAATTTTAATAAAGTTTGGTATGCAAAAACTAGCAGCCTAAGGATATGTACTTAGTTATAAAAATCACGATTTCGAACGCTCGAGTTCGAAAATATTTATTTAGTAAATATACTTAAAATCTATATATACAGTATAATTCATGAAAGTGTTAAAATCTCGAATACCTATGTATAATGTATATCTTCGGCAATTGATAAATAGATGGGACTGCCCAAGATGCTGTGAATGAGTCATTTGTGAAGTATTTAAAAGAAATGCGTTATGGAATTTTGGATATTACTGAACCAAAGAAGAAAAAGAAATTAAATGTTGTAGCTGGTAGAAGTGTGTGTCCGGATGAATTAAATAATGAAAATAGACCCGAAGAAGATGAGCAACTAACTACAAGCAATATTGTATCAATGCAGAAAAAAAAGGATTAGGAAAAAAATCCAAACCGCGATCTTCAAACAGTCGCGTTATTGAAAAATTTATTCCTTTGGCTCTAAATACACAACCTCTACCTACCTCTGATCTACCTCTGAATCCATCGATCAGTAGTGCTAGCACTTCCACCATGAATGAGATTCTTGAGATGAATATAGAATCGATGCCTATTGTTTTAGAGGATGATCTATTTGTTGGAAGAGAAGAAATTTTGATAGGACAGACAGAAACGAAACAAGACACAAATGTAGACAAAGATGTCAGCATTCAACAAGTAAACAAGAAAGAGTCTATAAAGGAGTTTAAGGTCAAAATATTATCTGACGAAATAGTTACATCGAATCGTATTCTTACAAAGAAAAAGAAGACAGAAGATAAAAATATGGTGTGCACAATAAAAAAACCCAAACTGCAAATGCAGCTCCGATCCCAAGCCGAAGAGGTTCGGAAATGAGTTTAAATTACTTTAATAATGCTGAAGAAATTATGAAGATTTTAGAAGATGAGTAGGTCTGGCGATTTTGGTGCAAGGGTATAATGTCTATTTTATGGATCTACCTACGTACTAAGCGTTTTCACTGTAAGGATATTTCTAGAATGATTATTTCCGATTAAATAGAATAAGAAATTTTTATAGAGCTGTGTTTAAGAGACTGATCTTAAAATAGGTATTTAAATGTTAGGTTAATATTATGGACCTACTAAGCGAGAACATTTTTTTTGTTTGTTTTATATTGTATAAGAGTGAAAGATTTTTTATGAAGCTTTTTTATATGAGACTGATTTTAAAATAAGTACTTAATTGTTAGGTATTTATTTAATGGTTTGATTTTTTATTTATGTGTAAAAAATTGTTACCTACCTAACTGCAAAGATTAAAGACTTGTTGAATAGGAACATTGTTTTTTTTGACAACCCTAGTCTAAAACCCTGATCACCCCAGTTCTGAGTCTGTTCACCCCGAGCACGGGGTGAACCGGGTTTGACCAGTTTTTTACGTTTTTCTCTGATTTTTGTTAATAAAACATTGTAACTATGTATTTTTTATGTAACTTTAGAGTCTCGGAACATTAAAAAAAACCTTTAATCCGATTTTGACAAGTTCTCATATATTAAAATTGTAAACGAAGTTCAAAAGTGACCCGCTTCACCCCATTTTACGGTATGTATAATGTATATCTTCGGCAATTGTATACGATACTCATCCAACAATCACGTGAAACAGTTAAACAAAAATATTTTAGGTTGGACTAACAGTATTTATTTAGGGGGAAAACGTACAGGAGGATCACCTGATGGAAAGTGACTACTACCGCCCATGGACAGCAACACCGGGGGTTTGCAGGTGCGAAAAAGATAACCAAATCTATTCTTTAGCCCGTACTTTCTTTTCAATAATCTATCGACGGTTAGCATTTCCTATCGAAACTAGCCATCTGTCATCGGGAAGACGGATAGCTTACTAGAGACAGAATGCTCAAACAAATCGTGCTTACTAGTATTTCGAAAACAGTTTCAAGTTACTTTCTCATAGAAGAAGCTATCTCAAGTAACGTCATTCACTAATCTGTCAAAATCTGCCGTATTAGTTTTTCGAAAATAAAGTCCGTGTAATTTGCATTAATTATGGAATATCATAACAGTGATGACAATAATGTAGAATTATTTCGAATATTAGATTATGATGCAGAAGGTGATAGTGGTACCGATATCGTACGATCACAGAAAGTGTATAAGCCTCTTGCGAATTTTAGGACTAAATTAAATCATTCCGAATTTGCATATCGATTTAGACCGAACGAAAGTGCTAAATGAATATAAAAATTTAATACAACCCTATTTGAGTGTAACAAATTAAAAAGTTTTGTCATACTAATTTCGTTACATTTATGTAGGTAACATATATCAGAATTCAATAATATTCCAACTTTTTTCAGAAGTCATATATCTTAATCAGATAATTCGGCAAAGAAAACTGCCGAAAAGCAAAGATCAAACTGTCCAAACGTTTTGTTCCTTTATTATTGACTTCCTTAAAAAACAAATTAAATCAAACGAAACAAACCTATTTATGTATATATACTTTATTTGTATTTAAAATAATTTATTGACGTATTATAAATAATAAGCAAATAAAAAAAAGAAAAGTAAAACATGTTTTGAGGATAAAATTGGGTTTGTAGTTATAGCAAAACGAAACGTTCGAAGAAGTTTAGATGGGTGTCATAAAAATAATCTGTCATTGGTTAAAGATAGATACCACTTATCCGTGATTGTGGAAAGCAAATTAAAGATAGATAAGTTCTTACTGATAATCGGACATAGCGATCTATCTGTAAACTTATATGGGTTATTGAAAACAGCCGTAAGTCATCTGTCACAGAGAAGATAGGATCTTAATTTAGATAATAATGAAGTAAAGATTTTTTATGTAATAGTTATTCAACCGATACCATTAACCACCAGATACCGATAACATTATAGTAACTTAAGTAAGTATGTTGTTCGTTGCTTTATATGTACTTTGAAAGGGTCTAAAATCCCTGACCCAGGAGAAATTCGAGTACTTAGATGCGTCCCCATGTTCTGACGCAATACAATGTCAATGTACTTTGTCATATTTCATGGAGTTATTTACTGATACACTCAGCTTTATAGCTTGTATGATAACTAAACACCCTTCAGGGTGAACTACCTTATAGATACCTAGGTAGATAACAGACTTTCTATACAAGTTGAAAACCTTTCCAACGCATCCTCTTTTTTTTCACGCAGTGAAAACCTTCAGTAAGGTACCCGGGCGTTTGCGGGGAGGAAACGGCCTATATGGGATTCCTACCCACTCAAACCACTGCGATCGGAGAGGTTGCAAGATTGTACGGATCGTAGAGGTTTCGAGATTGTGTGGGTAATATGCATCCGCGGCACCACCCCTGCAGTGACGCTAGTAGTAGGTCAAAGCAATACCTGCGTATTTAATTGTTTTTTATTGTTGCGCACTGTAAAATACTTTCTATAAGCGTGTCTATGTAGGTACTGTTTACTCATTACTTATTCTACCGCTAAACTGTAATGCTTGATATTGTTGTGATCCGGCTTAAAGATTGAGTGAAATTGGGTAAAAATAAGTACAACTCTGGGGAAATAAGGGGACCCTGGTTGGTGAGGCATTGGCGATGTAAGGAGTGATTATTTTTATTGTCATTGCCATATCAGTTGTACACCACTCCTAATAGATATGACATTGACCATAAGATGGCCTGTTGGCCAGTTCTAGGCGAAATTATAAATTAAAAATATGTACTGTCACCTTTACATAAATAATCATATTTATTTGTGAATTGAGTGTGACCGAAATGTGCTGACGAAACTAACTCTTTTCATACAAATACTTATATTTATGATTAGATACACGGGCATCGAAAAATATTTTCTGTGTTTCTAATGTTTCGAAATGCTCGATATGCCAAAAACATATTCGCTATCAAAAACCAAACATGCTTCATAGAACACAGTGAATTGTTCCACGCGTTTTAATCAAAGCTGAATAGAATATTTGGATTAATGTTATCTGGAAGCTTCGATTTCGTGTATCTGAGAAACGTTAACAATACGATCCCAAAATACAAAGAATATCAATTTTATAACACAATTCAATGCTGTTTTTGGAGGCTTAAACTTTGACGTATAACTCGTCGAAGTATAGGTATCATGACTAGTGGGTGACGTTCTACCATAATCATAATTGAAGATTTTTTTGTACCGGACATTATTTTTATTTCCATTTTTTAGTGATGTAACTTATAAATTTGGTGCAAAACAAAAGAACGTCCACGAAACGTCAACGAATAGGTACTGATCTGTTTTTCTATTTATGTATAGATACTAATATTATAAACGGGCGCGATTTGATTACGTGGTCCCTTTTGCTCAAAGACATTTGGTACTGTGATAAATATTAATAATTTATCATCAATTCGCTGCTAACCTTAGTATATAGAGCATGACCTTAGATATAATAAATAATAAGATGTTATGTCCCTCGTGCCTAACACTCATCTTTCAAACCGTAACAAACATTCTATCGCCAAACAGCAATACTTAGTGTATTGCTGTTTGGCGATAGAATGTTTGACGAGTTGAAATGGCCCAATGGTTAGAACGCGTGAATCATATTCGATGATTACTGATCCAAACCCAGGCAAACACCACTGAATTTTTATGTGCTTAATTTATTTATAATTCATCTCGTGCTTCATGGTGAAGGAAAACATCTACGTCTAATTTCAACGAAATTTTGCCACATGTGTATCCAACTCGCATTGGAGCAGCGTGGTGGAATAAGCTCCTAATCTTCTCCTCAAAGCGGAAGAGGCCTTAGCCCAGTAATGGAAAATTTACAGTTTGTTGCAATGGATAGAATGTTTCATGAGTACTATATTGGCTTGCATAAAGCCCTACCACAAAATAAAGTAAAGAATCTGGTTAATAATCAGCTTATTGCCTCACCATGCCAGAGAACCGATAGTAATGAAATATGCCAAAGAAATAGCCTCAGATCTGAATAAGGACGCTTAAATATAATCTTCCAGATTTATGAGAAAAATTAATTTCACGAATATGAAAACGTAACAGTTAGTAGCTCTATATCACTAGATTTAACAGTTTCCATTAAAATACGACATAGCCCAAAAAAAACATCACTTAAAAAACGTCATATCGTAACAGCCTAAACAGATGTCGGAGTGGAGCAGCGGTATCAAATATGGTGTAGTTAATTAGAATCCATAAAACACGACCGAGTTCGTGTTGATGAATATTAATTACACAAATACACTAATTATCCTGAAATAGGTCGCGGCTTTTCACAGATAATGCGGATTTGTTTTCTTAAGCGTTTAATAGAACACTTCTTATTAATCTTCTATAATAAACGGCTTATACGAGATTTACTCTGTGGCTTGGAATTTTCCAAGAAAAATTATGTTTAATATTACTTAATAGGGTTAATAAAACTCAGGAAAATTAGCGTTTTTATTTTAGGCAATGAATATATTGTTTTTAGACATCGGCAATTAAAAAAAACTGTGTGTATTTAATTTACACACGGAAGAGGTTTTGTTCGTCTCTTTATCGTGAGGAATTTTCTTTTCGTTGAGTTTCAAATCGTAATTCTAAAGAAGTTTTACTTCGAACCGTCGGCAGATGTGGAACATCGAAATTAATGGTTATTTAAATATTTTTTATGATATAATAAAAACATTCTATATCTATACCACAATAAATATTATTTTAATATTTATATATATAATACCGAACATAGTGTATAGTATACGCGTCATGGCCACACAAGATAGTGGAGAGCATCATGCCGGTTACAGTCACAACATACGATTCGGTCTTCCATCCATTATCCAAGGCGTTACAGAGATCTTCTTGGTGGTAGGGCTTTGTGCAAACCCGTCTGGGTAGGTACCACTCACTCATCAGATATTCTGCCGCCAAGCAGCAATACTTGGTATTGTTGTGTTCCGGTTTGAAGGGTAAGTGAGCCAGTTTAAGTACAGGCACAAGGGACATGACATCCTAGTTCCCACGGTTGGTGGAGCATTGGTGAAGTAAGTTAGCGCCAACGTTATAGGCGGTGGTGGTCACTTAACATCAGGTGGCCCATTTACCGATCCGTCTACATATAACATACAAATATTTAAGAGGTATAACCGGACCAAAGTCTGAGTATTCCATAGAAATAACACCTATTTATTTATAAATATACATAACGTCGTTATATAATAATTAAATCACTTTTAATGATATGGCAAGTTACACCGCACTGTGCAATATATAACTCGTAGCTGAAAATACGGGACACTCGGTCACACTGGTGATGTATTCTGAAAGCGCTCGTAAATAAATCATTCGCTAATTTACGCATACCATAGCTTGTGTTTAATGAAGGCTTGTGGCGCCTTTAACGTGTTACGTTGGGGTTATAACATGTGACGTAACACGTTAACTATTCGGTTTCATATTACTTTAAAGCCTTATGACGTCTTTTTGAGTCTGCGGTTATTCATTTCTGTGTATTTTCGTTGAAAATATGTAATATTAATTGTTGATTTTCATGTGGATTATATATAAAAAATACATCTGATGGACGTAAACTCTCTTATTAAAATGGTGGAAATTATAGATCAAAATTTTTCGCAGGTATTTTTCGGTACATATATTCTAAAGCGGTAGCTTTATATTTAATTTAATACTGTAACATATTCAAAAATACGTTTACGAGGCTCCTCGAATAAAGAATATTTGGTTTTTGATTTAATAAACATGTATCAACAATCTTTGTTTATAACTATTTTATTACATTTGTGTATATGTTGTGTCTACGTGGGCACACACACACTTACATATCACTATCTATTTGGAGACACCTGTCTCTATTTGTTGAATTACTTAATAGACAATATAATTTTTAAAACATTGGTAAGTCGCGGTGACCACTTTCCATCAGCTAAGTCAAAACTCACCTGATGGTAAGTGGTCATCGCTACCATTAAACCATACCATTACTAATGTAACGTAAGTTATTTTAACCTTTCCTTAGATCACCACTGCGCTGCCTAGCTTGGGGAATGAGATGCTACGTCCCTAGTGACTGTAGTTATGCTAGCTCACTCACCCTTCGAACCCAAACCATACTAAGTAAGCTTGGTGATAGAATATTTGATGAGTCGGAGGTACCAACATTTTCCAATACCCCACCACTAAAAAGGCAATTATTACTTTTACACAGTATACTAAAAATATAGAGTCGATAATTTTTCAATTGCCAACTAACGCTATCTTAATAAAATTAAGGAATATAAATTTCATTTTATAACTAAGCACCCAAGAGAATATAAACTTTATGCCTTTTGTCATAAGAACGTCTTTATATTCCCATGTGACCCATTTTATACGAGCTTAAATTCCAACCCAATCCAACTTGACTTTTATCTGTCTAGACAGTCGCGATGATTCAAATTTATGTATAAATGATTTTTCTTCTGTCAAGACTATAAGCTAAGTGAAATAAAAGCCCGTTAATATCGTAAGGCTGGACAAAATCCTTTTCTCCATTTATGGAGAAGGTTTCCGAGCTTTCTTCTGCACCGTTTTAATGTCACGTGTGTGCAGAATTTTATTCAATACATGTTTATTCACGTTGGTTCACTTTAAACGTTAGGTACGTGGTGAATTATACGGAATAAGAACACAAGAAAACTCAGTAGTCAGTAAAGATAATTGGTGATAGGGCTTCGTGCAAGCCCGTCTGGGTAGGTACCATCCACTGTTGTGTTCCGGCTTGAACGGTGAGTGAGCCAGTGTAACTACAGGCGCACAGGGGACATAACATCGTAGGTCCCAAGGTTGGTGGCGCATTGTAAGGAATGGTTAATATTTCTTACAGCGCCATTGTCTATGGGCGGTGGTGACCACTTATCATCAGGTGGCCCATATGCTCGTCCGCCGACCTATACCATAAAAAAATAAGTAATCCTTATTTAAATCCACCTTTAGTTAGATTGTCGTATTTTATTTTCTAAGCCAAATATTTTTGTATATTTCTATATTCATGTCCGCAGTTCTTGTTTGGTTATCTGTTACATTTAACAAGACGGATATTCATCTATGCACCCATTTCAATGACCTCAAGGAGTATATTATTAATATAAATGAAATAATGCTACCGCCATCCACAAACATTTGCTTTTCAGTTACCACTACCTAGTAAGATCTCTCTCGATCGTCTTCGAAATTTTATTGGCATAATTTTCCGTATATTTAAGTATTTGTTAAGCTTCTATTTATTACTAAAGTTCATCTTGATAATTGAAATTACTATTATTATTTATCTTTTCTCTATTTGGTTTTCTGCATTCGTAGACTTGATCTTATTTCTCACCAAACTCTCATGGTTTTCCATTCGGCACCGTTACGTTGCTCTGTTCTCTTTGATCTCTTTTCTCGAACTTGAAAATTTAAAGACAATATTTCAATGTAAGTGTTCTTATTTTTATCACAACTGTCTAATTTGAAACGATTCGCTCTACTTCCAGTTTCTACTCATTAATCTAATTTTTCTCTTTAATTATTTATTTTTTCAACATTTGGAACTAACGTACCTTAAAATATTGTCGCCAATATGTTTTAGAAAAGTATCGTTTAGATTTTGGTTTATTTAACTTATTTTACTCTTACGGCAACATTTTAATTATTGTCATATACTTTTATGTTTGCACTTTTTACGATAGGATATATTGTTTTTAAATAAGAATTGTATTATGTAATTATATTATTACGCTTATATATGTAATTTGTTACTATTAATGAACATCTGATCTGCCTAAATTTGGTATAGTAGAGAACGCCTTCAGACAATATTGCGCCTTATGTTTCAACTACAAAGTTTGTTGGTTAAAAAAGTTGTGAAATAAATAAAATATTATAATCTTATTATAATCTTATTATAATGAGTTTCATTATAAAACGTATAACGGCAATCATTGTTGGGGACGTGTATTTTTATATTCATGTATAAAAAGTATAAAGGCGAAGATAAATGAAAGTTTTGTTCAAAAATAATAAAATTAATTGATAAGTCATATTATGAAAATGTTGTATTAAAATCCTTTGATATTAATAAAGGATATATTTTTAATTATATAGTACCATTGAAATAGGTACTTTGATGAAGAGAAAAGAGTTACAAGGTACTGTCTTAGATGGATCGATCGATGTAGATCACGAGTACATTCAGAATCGGTGTTAGCTAACATTTAATCGAACCAAAAGTATTTTTAACAAAATCAAAGGTCATGTTTATTTCGTTAACAAACTTCTCGCAGAAAATTTCAGTGGCTAGATTATACATATTTTATCTTTGATATTTGAATTCATTCAAACGGTATTATGTAATAATACCGTTTGTTTCCAAAATAAATATGTATTGTATTTGCATCAATCTATATAATTTATCCCAAAAATAATGTTTACAGTTCGTTCTAGACTCTTCGTTTTGGTTGCTAATAAAAAAAAAAAAGTCACATAAAAACTAAGAGATTATTAGTTCGAACGAAATCCGCAAGATTCACGTGTTTTACTAGACCATCCCGTCTCTCAGAACGTTTAGGGATTGGACTCATTGGCAATGAATCTTAATAAATGTGGTGTTGTACGTGATGGGCTTATGAAAGCTCGATAAGATAAACAGATAACCCCGTAGCCGTCTAAAACCGTTTTCTGTGGGTACCGCAATTAATACTAGTTTATGTTTATGCTTCCCTGGTACTTTAAATGGCTTACACATGTTCCTGTTTCTATTTAAATAGCAATAACAAACTTTGTTTATATTTTTATAACAGAAAGGGAAGATCATGAGCCTAGTCTGATGGTAAGCGTTAACCTCCTTCCACAGATATTGCTCTTAATCGATTCAATTTGAAATCTTCTAAAAGTAAGCATTCAATTTAAGTAGGCTGTAGACCATCTCATCTAAGATATATTTCTTTGTAATAAATGTATAAATAAATTATTATTATTTGCAAGATATAGTGTTAAAACGATATCAACATTTCAAGATATTTTTGCTTAATACATTTTTAATTATAAAATACGCAAACGTAATAGAAAATGGAATATTTGTCGGATTTGAATCCTCCTTTGCTTGTCAATAGATTACCTTCTTTAACAATTAATTTTGTGGTATAAGAGAAGAAAAAGACGGAGTTTTTCACCAACAGTGAGGAATTTACGGGATGCCGTTTAACTTATCTTGGTATTTGGACTGCATTGTCTTATAAAAACGTAGTTATCGGAACTAATTATACAAAATGCAAACCAAATTGAAAATGGAATACTCGTTGGATTTTCCTATCAAAGTTCAGAATTTAGTAGGTCTTCGTAGCACCACGGGCCAGACCACTAATGAATGAATGAGTAAACGCCTCTAACGAGGTCCAAGCGAGTTCACAGATTTTCCTTAGATTTTCTCTGCATTTTCCACTAAAAAGGTCCCCGAAAACAAAAGGATGGTCAACGATCGAATTCTCGCCTCACTTGGTTTGCGTTTCCGACAAAAGAGCTCAAGTTTTAATTGGAAGCGAATTCTGAGATATTTCCGAACGAAAATCCTTTTGTTTTCAATGTTGCTAATTTGTTTTTATACCTGGCTCTTATATTTTTTGAATGCCCTGCTGGTTTGTTATCATGCGTATAAGGCTGCAGATCTAAAGGTCCTGGATTTATCCCTGGGTAAAAAAATCATCAGTAGCTAATTGAACTTTGGAAATTGGCAGTGATTACACTTCTGTGCCCAAGAAAGCAGCTAAAGCTGGTGCCTGAACTCTTTCCTATCGTATCGGATCTGCCATATCATTGTATTTTGGGTACACTTGCACACCAATAAATATGTTTTATTAATACAGTTGGTTTACCTCTAAAGATTAGCCACTGTGTGCGTATTAAGCTTAAATGATTTTTTTAAAGAAAATAATTAATTAAATATACTTAATAGTAAAAAAAAATAATGAAAAACTATTTTACTTAATACGGAAATTTTGATCGATTTTAAGAAAATATTCCATTTTATCCTTTCTCTTTTATTATCATATTAGTCATGTAACTATGACAAGTTAAACTGTGACCGTACGTTTTTCTTAATATATAATATCACACTCGTAGTTTACATTTATATATCGATTTGTTTTTTATATCAATTTAATAATAAACAACTTAGCGATAGGTTCAATACTTTCGTAATATTGCAAGATGTTTGAAAAAAATATAATACGCCATTCGAAAGCTGTGGAGCGAACAGTAAGAGCGTATTAGCATGGGGAACGATCAGAGGGGTTGCACTGTTTGCGCGATAACATTTGCTTATATATCTCTTTATTTAAAAAAAAAATATCCCGGCTCAAATCTAAATTGTGCCGATGTGCAAAGAAATTTCCTAAAGCTGATTATCGCTAACAGTACGAGTCGATAGAACATAACGATTTTTATTGATTTCAGCCTCTGTACTCTCGACTTGGCTTACATTGTAGTAATATTGATATTACATTTCCATTTACTGTTCTCATACGTGTCTGTTTTAATCACGCATCCTTATAACCAACCTATTATATGTCTTTAGTATATATCGATACCTTAATTCAAACTTAATCGACCTTAAATTTTTTCAAAAAGGTTGACAACTAAGTTCGTTCGTTAAGGCTTTAAAGAATAAAATACCGTAAAGATTATCTTTTAAACCCCCGATGCTAAATGTGTAACGTCGTATCACCTAAATAATTATTATGATTTAAATTTTCGTTTGAAAGGCGTTTTGATCGAACGTACTTTTAGCTTTGGTTAAATGATTATTAGGTTAAATATAATTTTATAAATAATTATTTCACTACATTTTTACTATGTTTTGGTTTAGTAAAATGGCGTATCCTAGTCATTAATTAAAAGGATAATTAAAGTAGTGATTGCGACATAAATAAATGTTGTGGATTTTCATCAGGCACATGCAAATCTGCTCATGAAGGTTTACACCGCACAAATTGAATGGTGCTTAGTTGATTTGAAACCGTAATTATTGGTTTAGATTCACGTGTCCACTGAGACATCCACATGTACGACGAATAAAAATTTTATAATTATTATTTGTAAGAATTCACGACCACATAAGGTCATTTCATTTTAAATCCCAAGTTAATTTTTCCGGCAATACTGCGAGTAACTTTCAAAGGAATCATGCTACAAATACAAGTCGATGTATCGAAGTTAACAGTTTATTGGGAACGTGTTTGTGGGACAAATACGATTTTCTGGCTACGTGACTTCACCGTTTTAAACTCGCTCTGTGAAATAGAATTTCCCTTATATAACTACGGTTTATAAAATTGATTTTTTTATTGTGATGTATGTTAGAGGGAATGAATAAGATGTGTTTTCTTTATTATATTTACGTTTGCTTAAAATTTCATATGAGAAAAATTTAATTGATATTGAATAATGATTGGCAAAACAGTTGTTCCTTTTTCTTGTTTGCTAGTTAAACGATTGTTTTTTTTTCTAATTAATTTTGAGTATTAGGCAAGAAAAAGGTAAGGTTTTTGACCAACAATATGTCAATTAACGGACTTGAAAAAAATTATAATAAAATTCTTATCTATAATACGTAACCTTCCTTTATAACCAAATAAATTTCATCCTCGTGTCCCTATTTACACTGGCTCACTCACCCTCCAAACCGTAACGCAACAATACTAATTAAAGCTGTTTGACGGTAGAATATACAAAATATCATATAAAGTTTAATTCTCACAAAAACTAAAATAAAATATGAAAAAAATTAAAAAACTTAATTTAATATTTTAATATGTCATAGTATCCAAAACGACACGTGACGTTATTCAATGAGCTGTCGCTGCGGGCGGGTAGTTTTTTTTTTTTATTTTCAAACTTTGTTATTAATTTTCGGGCTCTTTTTACGATCACTTCACGTGGTCGGCGTCATATTAAATTACTTCAGAACTTTCGGAATGCTTATATCATAGCGCTGTTTACTTTATATGTTGAAATTACGTGTTTTTAAATATGATGGTTTTAGATAACCTGACTTATTAATAATTGTGGGCTATAAAATTTTATATATCTTTGAGTTTAATTTCAAAATCAATAATCAAAATATACTTTATTCAAGTAGGCTTTTATGGGCACTTTTGAATCGTCATTTTACAAAACCATAGGTGTTATTGGAATCTGGCACCGGCTCGGAATCTAGATTCTACCTAGAATAACCTTTTTAAACATTTAAAATACAAAGTTATGATAATTAAATACAATTATGTATCTGTACTCGTACATATAATAGTTTTTATCATCTATATATAAAATAAATATTTAATATGTGGTTTTTGAAAATCCGTTTAAGTTATTTTAGGTTTAAGTAACTGCATCTCTAACTAAGATAACTAAGAACCGAGATGGCCCAGTGGTTAGAACGCGTGCATCTCAACCGATGATTTCGCGTTCAAACCCAGGCAGGCACCACTGAATTTTCGTGTGCTTAATTTGTGTTTATAATTCATCTCGTTCTCGGCGGTGAAGGAAAACATCGCGAGGAAACCTGCATGTGTCTAATTTCAACGAAATTCTGCCACATATGTATTCCACCAATCCGCATTGGAGCAGCGTGGTGGAATATACTCCAAACCTTCTCCTCAAAGGGAGAGGAGGTCTTTAGCCCAGCAGTGGAAAAATTTACAGGCTGCTAATGCTAACTGCATCTCTTAGTGGTTTCACAAATAAACAAATTATATTCATATTAAAATGCAGCTTTTAAAATAAAGAAGATACGGAACCCGATAATAATTAATTCGAATTGATTTCAACGCTTTCAGTGATATCAAGCGACAGGTTACCACTCCAAGGTACCACTGAAAAAAGGGTTGAACTCTAAATGCTGTAAATAAAGTGTGAATAATTTTACTTATATATAGTTTATATTTGCACGCCTCGACAGAATAGACGTCATCTTTTAATAATTCAAATCACTGAATTCACGTATAGAATTAACGTGGTAACCAACCGTGACCATTAAGAATTGATAAATCTCCGTAGTTCGAGCTTTTACAGTAACAGATACACTTAACGTGTTTTTTTCTTATTTATCGAATTAATTTATTTATAGATAACAATGCGATGTCTGTAATTATCGTAGGCTTACTTCAAACGGCCATAAAACCCGTTACACAAAAGCGACGTGACCGGCGCGTAATAAAGACACATGGCACATTTCAAGTTTGCATTACAATCCTCGTGGTTATTTTCACTAAGGCGGCATTCACACGATACGCTGGAATTTATCGTGTACTTTATACAAGATTTTACGTTCTATATTTGAACAAGTATAAACCCTAGTTTATATTGGAATTAAAGTTGCAAAATACTTTAAAACAGACGTAAACAGCTCAATCGACTGTTATACAGTAAATAATGAATCTTAAATCTTGTTGTATTTCAATTTTTTTAATATAATTGAGAAATAAGTACTTTTATTGTAGACTAGCGATTCATCCTGGCTACGATGGTTGTCATTTATTAATAAAGAAAATATAATATTATTTTTGAGAATTAAATCATTATATCAGGAAAATAGCCCCTACATACAAACATACTAATTTTATCTCTTTATAATATTAATATAGAAGTACTTACTAATCTGATCTAACATTGCCCTTTAAAATAGATGTATCATCTCGTTACTCGTAATATATATATTTTTCAATAACTATCTCTAAATTGATGTAACAAAATATTTAAAAAATATCATAAAAACTTAAAGATACCTCGATAGTAATCCTATTGTAGGAATGTATAATTTTTTTGATTATAGTCTTGAAGAAATTTCTCAGTTCGAATTTATTAGCAGCGAGTGTTAATGTTTGTGATAGTGCATATATATTTTTATATGTAATATATATTTGATAAAAAAATATAATTAATATTATCTAACGTAACACAATATAAAACAAATAAATTGTATTCCTGGTCATGGAATCAAAGAGGCTTTTATACATATTCCTTGTTTATTTGTATTGCACATTATTATTCCCAAGGTTGGTGGCGCAACCAATTTCATTGTGAGAAATGGTTTTTATTTCTTACGGCGCCAATTTATATGGTTAAGGGTGACCACTTGCATCTGTTGATTCATTTGCCCGTCCGTCTACGTGTTACTTGTACTTACAAAAAGTACCACAAAAAATTGGACAGTGGTTATCACTTACCGTCGGTTGACCCACATGTTCCTCCTATAGTATAAAAAAATGACAAATTTAAATCCATCACAGAAATTGTTATGTTAGTCTCTCTGTTCATAATGACACTGTTTCGCTCATAACTTAAATAAAAAAAAAACTGCCTGTGAATGTTACCTACATACCACAAAGCACAACTTACAGTAAATCATCACCTACATACTTTTGCCATAGAAGTTTACTGGTTATATAATATATATAACAATACAACAAACTCAAAGGGGAATTGTTCACCCAAATAGGCTTATCTCGAAAGCGCTACGTGTGAGTCAACCTTTAATTAAGACTAATTGCGTTCTTCAAATGAAGAAAGCGGACGGATCGTGAACTGAATTCCGATTCTGACCACTCGGTGTATTTTATTCGCAATTAGCCTTGATTCAATCGATTGTTTGTTTCGTATAAATCGATTAATCGGATTATAAAAGTCGGACACGAACGCTATTGGAATAGCGATAGTTATTTTTTACGTTAATTGGTTTAAGGATTATAGGTACATTTCGGTTATACTGAATTGGTTTTTCGATACATAACGTTTAACCTAGAATCGACATAATTTTATTAGTATAACTGATTAATATTTGTTGCATGGCTCCGTGATGCTCTTGTAAATGAAATTATATAGGTAAATACTGGTTTTTACGCGCGACTTCGCTCGTTAGGGTTGGTCGCAGATTTTAGTTATTATATAGCCTATGTAGAGCCCAGATGGCGCAGTGGTTAGAACGCGTGCATCTTAATCGATGATTTCGGGTTTAAACCCAGGCACCACTGAAATTTCATGTGCTTAATTTGTGTTTATAATTCATCACGTGCTCGGCGGCGAAGGAAAACATCGTGAGGAAACCTGCATGTGTCTAATTTCAACGAAATTCTGCCACATGTGTATTCCGCCAACCCGCATTGGAGCAGCGTGGTGGAATATACTCCAAACCTTCTCCTCAAAACGGAGAGGAGGTCTTTATCCCAGCAGTGGGACATTTACGGGCTGCTCATGCTAATAGCCTATGTAGCCTGACCACAAGCGAGGATATATCGTTGTTTCAGACAGAATTACTTTAAATTAACACGATTAAAAGTGATTTTTTTATGTTATAAGGGGCAAACGAGCAGGAGGCTCACCTGATAGAAAGTGATAACCACCGCCCATGGACATCTGCAACACCGGGGGGCTTGCAGGCGCGTTGCCGGCCTTAATAATAATAACATACTTCCACATTTATAATGTTAATAGATAATAATATATTTCCTGAACTAAACCTTTTTATATCTATCCTAGGACTTTGTGTTGACCCACCTGGGTGGGTACTAACACTGCCGTTATTGTTTCGCCAAACAGTACGACTTGCTGTCGCTGTGTTCCGGTTAGAAAATTAAACGAGCCGTTGTAATTAGAGAAACTTGGTATAAAAAATTAATTAAACATATTATGTAATATTAGTATTCCATCTATATACAACTAATTATTATAAATTCTAAATCTCTTCTATCAACAATAGTCTTTGTTTTCAAAGCAATAGATGTCACTTCTCTAAATCGTTTTGAAGTGGCACGACACTAAGTAAACAATTCGTCTTGAATCATATCGAGATCAAATTTAGAACTATCGCTCGAAGTTTCAGATTCGATACAATTGTAACAGAGACGTGATCAGATTTCAGATACAATATTATAATATACCTAATCGTGTTAAGGGCCCACTTTAAAGTAACACAAAACGGGTTAAATACTATTACAATAATTGGACCATATTTGCTAAATATTCACTGAAGTAAACGTAAATTTTAAAGAGAGAGCTTATTTTACATTTAGATACAGAAAATAATTTATAAAAAAAATAATATAATATCTCTTAATTTAAGTTAATTCGCGAAAAATTTTGGATGAAATAATATGGTAACAAAAGCAAAAACATCTACAATATATAACTTAGGAATCAAAATCAAAATGTACTTTATTCATGTAGGCTTTTACAAGTAATTTTGAATCAAATTATTTTACCGAACTATATTAAGTAAAACCTACTGGTTCGGAATGTAGATTCTGAGAAGTACAAGCAAAACATTCAGCAAGATAGCAACGAAGTATATAATATACGAAGTGCAGAGCGGCGGGCGCACTCATAACGGCATGAAACACGCAAAAAGTCCTTTTCATTTGGATCTTTATTACAAGACTAAGAGAATTACACAATAAGCAATGAATTCATTTGTTTATTACCTTTTGCTTTTGTATTTAATTGCTACCGTTAACGACATAGCCCGAAGAATTGCCACACTTAAGTGGCAGGGGGCGGGGCACATTGCTCGAAGAAACGACGGCCGATGGAGCCGACGAGTTCTCGAGTGGTGGGTAGGTAGACAAGGTGGTCGGACGACCTGGTGAAAGGTCTCGGGAAGCCGACGGTTACGGGCTGCACAAGACCGGTCGTTGTGGCGATATTTGGGGGAGGCCTATGTCCAACAGTGGACAGCCTTCGTTATTATTCGTATATATGAGTGATCGTTGGTCTTATTTGTGTGTGTGTACAAAGAATACTGAAATTTGCATTATTAATATTTCAAAAGATAGTAAATTTATGAACCTAATATTATAATAACTGTTTCATTAAATAAATAAATTATGTACAAATTGAATTCTTTTGTTGATGATGAACACGTGGGCATGTCCCTTTCATAATCATCATTGTGGTGCTCTTTTATCGGTATTAAACTCAACATTTACAACTATGCACTATTTATGTCGCAATGCAAACATTTTGTCAAATGGATTGTTTCGACATATTTGATAAAACTCTTTCAGTATTTTTTGTGTAGTAAATCCCAATCTCAAAGCCGAGATGGCCCAGTGGTTAGAACGCGTGCATCTTAACCGATGATTTCGGGTTCAAACCCAGGCAGGCACCACTGAAATTTCATGAGCTTAATTTGTGTTTATAATTCATCTCGTGCTCGGCGGTGAAGGAAAACATCGTGAGGAAACCTGCATGTGTCTAATTTCAACGAAATTCTGCCACATGTGTATTCCGCCAACCCGCATTGGAGCAGCGTGGTGGAATATGCTCCAAACCTTCTCCTCAAAGGGAGAGGAGGCCTTTATCCCAGCAGTGGGACATTTACGGGCTGCTAAAAAAAAAAAAATAGCAATCGTAATGCTCTGTTTAGAGAAAAAAATAATAATAACAATATAAGTATAAACAACATTTTTTGTACAACATCAATCATCACTTTAAAATTTAAGATCGACACCAAATTAACCTGCATTAGGTCTTGACTTACTTAGTGTCAGTACGCACATACCTGTGATGAGTGAATAAGGACCTCATTATATATTTTCAACTAGAGATTATTCTCGAAAATATGTTAAATAACATATTGCACGTCATTAGTACAGAATCAATGACTGAATCTGTGTTGATTACGCCCAATGGATCGTATATTAATTTATCGGATTATAAAATTCATTGACATAAAACGACATTTTGGACCAAATAATTTTGAGAATATTTCATATATTCATTAAGGATTAAAATCAATCCAGATATACGGCTGCGATCTTAACTATTAAATTCCTATTTGATGTTGCCGAGATGGCCCAGTGGTTAGAACGCGTGCATATTAACCGATGATTTCGGGTTCAAACCCAGGCATGCACCACTGAATTTTCATGTGCTTAATTTGTATTTATAATTCATCTCGTGCTCGGCGGTGAAGAAAAACTTCGTGAGGAAACCTGCATGTGTCTAATTTCAACGAAATTCTGGCACATGTGAATTCTACCAACTCGTATTGGAGCAGCGTGGTGGAATATGTTCCAAACCTTCTTCTCTAAGGGAGAGGAGGCTTTAGCCCAGCAGTGGGAAATTTACAGGCTGCTAATGTTATGTAAATGTAAATGATAATATTGAAAAATATGAATACAGATGTATCGCTTAAAAATCCTAATCAGTTATGTAGTTGCTAATTGAATCGGCTTCAGGTCACTTTAATCAATATTTGTCATTATATCCGAGAGGAAATACAAGGAACTACCCTGTCGTCAAATATAAGTTAAAATTAAGAATTAAAGCAAGGTTAGAATTGAATTTTGTATTTCTATAAATATTGGGTTCACGTCTTCCAATGATGATTGAAATAACATCTAAAACACAGTTGTACTCGTGGGTAAATAAGCCGATCAGGTAGACGAAGTTGTAAAAAATGTTTATATTTTCTGCAAATAGTAGAGAATAGACGATACGTATTGAATTCTTCGAGGAAACTTTAAAGCTTTAAATTTATTCTTTCGCATTATTAAAATTTTTCTTTGACTTTATTTTAAAATGAGAGCTACCATAGGAAGGATGTATTGACTTTATGAGAAGTCGAAACCTTGGTTTACGGTGGTGTAAGACGTTAAGTTTATCTACATACAATTCATACAATATTTGGTTGTATATGTTATTATTAAATGTATTTAATGAACAAGACTTACTGTATTTTTAAATATTGAAAAAGTGTAACTACTGAGTTTATGGCTGGTTCTCCTCAGTGGAAGCTGTATTCCGAACCGGTGGTAGCTTCCCTTAATATATTCTGTTAAATGACAATTGTGCTCGTAAAAGCCTACTTGAATAAAGTATAAATTGATTTTGTTTACAGATATACATAGAGATATATATAATATTATTGTTAAAAATATATAGTGACACTGGTTTATCTGTTGCTAGCATAAGGGAATTTCTAAGTTCAAATTTATAAAAAGACCACACATAATTATCGTCATCGTCAAACATAATATTATGTTTGGTGGTGGTAGGGCTTTGTGCAAGCCTTGCTTGATTTTAACTTATGCATTCAGAAATTAAAGTCAAAGTGCTTATTTATCAAAAATGTTGAGTTCAAATCATGAAAATGGAAACCACAACAATAGACGAATCGCGTGATCAACGGTTAAGGAAAAACTCAGTCATGAGGAAACTTGTATGACTCTGTTATACAAGTTAACCAGCTCATTATAACTAGAGGAGGTCTTCGTTTAAAAGTGGGACTTTCTTTTGGTTTCCAAAACTGAAATTATTCAATTACTTGTCAATAAAAAAACAAATATCATGAATATGTAATTAACAATTACAATAATAAACTCTGCAATCATATATCTATGAGAAATAACTATAATTGATTACTACGAACGAACCTAATCCCAGTCTCCATTTGAACTAATAGCGGCAGTTTGAGCGCAAGTTGGAAACTGTTCACTATCGACGGATTTAGTTTAAATAATAACTGCATTTAATTTAGATTAGGTATACATTTGGCTCATGGTATATATTTGAATGAGTCGAAATGACCGAGTGGCTAGAATACGAAAATTATAAACGAAGATACTCAAATTCGGAACCTCTGAAGTTGCATGTGCTTTATTTGTGTTTATAATACATCTCGTGAAGCAAAACATTGTTAGGAAATTTGTACTAATAATCATAATAATAATAATCTGCTACACATATATCCATTGACTCACAATGGAGGAGCGTGGTGCAAGAAGCAAGAAGAAGAAGTTCTTGGTGGTAGAGCTTTGTGCAAGCCTTTCTAGGTATGTGCCAAACACTCATCAGATATTCTACCGACAAACAGCAAGGGTGAATGAGCCAGTGTAACTACAGGCATCCGGGACATGACATCTTAGTTCCCAAAGTTGGTGGCGCATTGGTGACGTAAGGAATGGTTAATATATCTTACCTGTGGTGGTGCTTGTCTGGATTTGAATCCGCAATCGTCGGTTAAGATGTACGCGTTCTAACAACTGGGCCATCTCGGCCGCTTGCAGCGATTTTTGGTAATATTCTATAGTGTGCAAAACAACCTTTTTTTGTTTACCAATGAGAGATAGAAGAAATGCTTTATTTATTTATGTTTTGCATTGATTAATTACTCATTTATTATAAAGACCAGAGTCACTTAATTTATATAACGATATGTAAAGAGTTGTCTTTTATAAAATTAGTATAAATTAACAAGGAAATTAAATAACTGTAAATGACTTTCGCGTTTGGACAGCAATTATTTTAATCCCGTTGAGCGTAAACAGAATGACCGAATATGGTGAAGTTATTTCCGAATTTAGTTAATTTAACTGTTTTTAATATATTTATTTTCATGCATGAAAATTTTTTTATGTCCTTTAAACGATAAAAGGATAATGCAATTTAAGCTTTAGTAGCTTCGGTGAAATAAGTTTACAAATGTCACATGGAAAATTCATCTTATTAGCTCTTTTTTGAACGATATTTTCAGCGCACAGTCAATCGCGAGAACTGTCAAACATCTGACAGACTTGTGAAACACCATACATATTTATATATATATGGCTTACATTAAAAATTAAATGGTAATAAGGTTTCTTTAATTTTGTAGTGTTTTGAACGACTTTGTTATTTTTTTCTTTCATGAGAATATTTTTGTAACAATAACAAACAACAAACTTCAACACAACAAACAGCTATTCACGCGTGATGCCAAATTATACAAGATATATAGTAAAGTAGACAGACAATCGGACTGACCATGTCTTGCACCTTCATTGCGTCAACAATCAGAAGTACAGGTTATACCTCTTGCCTGTAATTACACTCTCCACCTTTTTACCTGAAACAAAATAACCTTTTGGTTGGCGATATAACAAATAGTTTTCTACCGTACCATATATATATTCACTGTACGTAGGTACGGCGGCTTCATAGACGGGCTTGTACAAAAGCCTATCAACAATAAAACTGCCTATACCATATATTCTTCTCCTACTTTTATTCTAATCTGAATTAATCGATAGTTATGTTGAAACATTAGCAACTGGGCCATCTCGGCCGTTTGCAGCGATTTGTGGTAATATTCTATAGTGTGCAAAACAACCTTTTTTTGTTTACCAATGAGAGATAGAAGAAATGCTTTATTAATTTTAAGAATTTGTTAAAAATCAAATATTATTTTATTGCATTAGTATTGTGAATAACGCGCGTGCTTATCTGACGCACACTATGACATCTTGTCTTAAGTGTGCGTGATACTACTAATAGTAAAGATAGAAAAAAAAAATGTGTGTTAAGTTTGTTTTATTATAACGTCTATAATTTAACGTGACGATAACGGCGATATATATTTGTAGTAATAAAAAGAAAAATAGTAAACAGTCAAATTCCAAGAAGGCCACTTCTTTTGCTTAAGCTTATTCCATTATGACAGATTTTTATTCGATAGATATACATACATAGGTTTCCATTAATATCGAATATGTGATTAATTAAACCACAAATTAAGAACATGAAAATTCAGCGGTTCTTAATTGGAATTGAACCTGCAATTTTTGTTTAAGATTCACTAATGCAAACCACGGCACCATCTCGGTTCACGCATAAAACTATTTTGAATTATTTAAATCAGCTTGATTGCGTAGGTGTGACCGTATTCTATTTACGTTTTCGGATTATTTGACGTCACGTCGATATATGCTTCATCAGGTAAAGTATGATCAACGCTTTATTCTTGGGGAATCGTTCATACAATTTAATCCGGGATCATTATTAACTTTTAATTAAAATTATTGGAAAATAATTAGAGTATTATTATTTGTCTTTAAAATATAGAAAGAGGAACGTTCATATAGAACATATCGTTCTTAGTACCTACTTGTCTTGGAGCTTGAATAACTAATGAGCGGGTACCACCCGAAGGATCTTGTATAAAGCCCAACCTACACATAACTCAAAACCTTAATTACATAACAATACACAAACTATTATATTAATAATATAAAAGAATACTTTTAAGAAAATACGCCTGAATTTAGGCTTGAGTTCCATCAAAGGACTGATTGAAGACTAATTGTGAATACCAGCATTGTAAATCTGTTTATCTGAAAAGAGCAACTATGCGAGTTTCTTGCCGTTTCTTCTTGCTGGTGGCTGCTTTCCGAAATGGTAGTGTTTAAATATTGACGATTCAAACACGCTTCATTGTGAGCTTTACTTAAAAAAAAATACGTTTGATTGGAATATTACAAAACCATATTCTAAATATTGGACTCATTTTATTCTTGTGCTATTGATCTGTTAATGACCCACGGTTGGGCTAAGCCCATCTCTGCCTTTGAGGAGAAGGGCTAATTCCACCACGCTGCTTCAATGTGGGTAGGTGAATACACATGTAGTAGAATTTCATTGAAATCAGAAAGATGCAGCTTTCCTCACGATGGCTTCCTTCGCCGCCGAACACGAGATAAATTATAATAACAAATTAGGCACATATTTTAACGGGTTAACCTGGGCTCGAATCAACATTCATCAATGCACGAGTTCTAACCACTGGGCGATCTCCGATTTTTTTTCAGCTTTACTCTAATTTATAATTGTTCTATTTGAGAAAAATTTAGATCAGTCGAGTTCTTTTCCGAAATTCACAAATAAACCGTGTAGAATCAGTTCCAACTAATAAATGTCGTAGAACGTAAAATACGATTCGGTTATCGATTTGCGAAATAAAAACTGAAGCCCATTGTTTCTTTTTCAATCATAGCGAAGCGGCTTAACGGATACGAATGAATTTTTACGCCTATACACTTTCCATAGGATTATTTTTACCGTTAGGTGATCAACAAACTAACTGTTCAAATATTTGCTTTTGTGTTCGAAAAAATGTCGCTTTTGTTTTATTACTGAATTTCGTTAGTTGTTTTAAACAATATCAAAATAAGCCTTCAATCGCTTCAAATTTTTGTGCAATAATGCCTTCTGGTTCTGGTATAGTTTCTTAATTACAACTAATTCAACCGTTTCAATATACTTTACTTGGTGATAGGGCTTTGTGCGAGCCCGTTCGGGTACATATCACACTCATCAGATATTCTACTGTCTGGCAGCTAAACTTACTATTGTTGTATTCCGTTTTAAAGGTGAGGTGAGCCACTGTGACTACAGAGGTATTAATTACGAAATTATATTAAATATAAAAAGCACAGAATTAGTGTTTATTGACTTCCAAGCAGGGCATATAAGAATTTAATTGTACTTTACTGACATACTCTGTAATTAAAATTGTGGAGAAGAGTAACTACTGAGTTTTTTTTTCAGTTATTCTCGGTAGAATCTTCTTTACGAACCGAAGTTAGCTTTACATTTTATTTAATACTGTATTTGATAAATTTCCTTCTATTTTATCAAAATATTTTCGACGTCAATTAGTATGAGTACTAGAGCAAGATGTTTTAGTGTGCGTAAGATGCCTAGTGTATAAATAGAGGCAAAAAAAATATACAAATTAAATAATAATTGTTAATGCACTCCAATAATTAAAAGGGCGTGTCTTCGTGATTGAGTAGACTTACCTGAAAATCAACGAATTCTAGTTCCATGCTAATTTATAGTCTATTTAATCTCGTACCGTTTAGTCATACAACTCGCTGCGGGACATAGGCTTCCCCTAATTGGCACCGCTTCGACTAGTGTCCTTTCCCTCTGAATCCGGCAGTTTTCCGTTGATGGCCAGTCCAGGTCCAGTTGACCTTTAAAGAGCAATGGGTGGATGAAGTATAATATTAATCTAGTTCTGGTGACACTAATTACAATAAATAATATATTTATGTAAGTGGCAATATTTCTTGTCACGACGAGTCCCATTGGCTAATTTTACTTATTTTTTTTTAACATTGACTAATCAAACGTAACCGATAAATTAATCAAAATTATTTTTAGGTCATTGATATTTTAGCGGGAAATGAGATTTGGACAAAATTCGTTTCGCATAAAATTATCGAAGTGGTAGTATAAATTATCGTAATACTTGGTACTTGTAAAGAATTAATAAAAAAATGTAAATTTAATAATTTTTATATAACCGGGTCAAAATTAAATACTTACACTTTATACAACATTTAGTTATTGATATACACTTAAATACAACTGTTAATAATAATATGTAATGTATTTAATATTTCATGACACCAAAAATCGATTTTCAATTCTGTCATATATCCTGTTTCATTCACTAACGACTTTCGAAATTGTTCTTACAGAATAACCCGCTAGTGTGACTTTAATATTGTTAATATTTATGTGTAAGTAGTATGGATCGTAAGCCATCCTTGAAAGTTTGCTTTTAATGTACTCTGTGATGCTTTCAAGAGGATCGAACACGACTTAACTGTACCGAAAAAACACGACGAATAAGAAACTACTTGTAAATCTGCGACCACATCTGCGAGTCCAAGCGACTACAGTTTCTTCTTGTTTACTTTATTTATCGTACATTTATGTAATTTATAATTAATTATGTAATTTTATTTAATGTAGCTTACATAAGTTCACGTCATTGACGAGTTGTGCTCATTATAATTATATTATTTTGCTATGCACGTCCCGATTTTATTCAATAAATACTGTCTATTGAACAATCAGAGAATTACTGTATTATTTTTCTTTATAATGTAGATATTTTTAATTAATATCATGAAAATACGAAGTATAAATGTTTTAAATATAATCAAAATTATAATTGTGCCACATTGGAAAGTGCTCGGTCCAAGAAAAAACTTATTTTTATGGATTAGTCGTTTGATGTGTGTAGCCGCTCGGATTTTGCACATAAACCCGTTGGTGCTTGAACTCTTAGTTTAGCATTAACCATTTAGGTAGGTTTACATTAAATGTAATCCTGAAAAACGACAATTGCTCGTAAAAGCCAACTTGATTTTAATCAGTCATATCAGATTATGAGACAAGGAATAAAACGACACATATTTTGCAGGAAGACTTGATCACGTCCCACTGCCGTTATTAAAATTAATTTAATGTAAAATTACATTATACTATATATATATTCGTTGCTTTTCAAAGCCAGGCGAGCCAGCTTTAAAACTTTTCCATATACTATGTTACTGAACTATTCTAGAAGCAAAATGTCGTAACATATTATTACCAAGCCCAATAAAACTCCAGGAAATCGTGTACAAACAAGAGTATCGATGGCAAATGCACTCTTAAATCCGTTTCCAGTGGTTTTCCACTCTGTCTATAAAGCTATCATATCAAAGCTTTACTTAGGGGAGGTCTCGGGGAAAGTAAGCGTATAACGCAGAGTTGCGACACTAAGCCGAGTTTGCACGGAGTTATTTTACCGTATAGATGCAGCTTGGATGAGGTGACGCGAATCACTCGAAGCGTTAAACAATAATGTATCTTTAATACATATACATAAGGCTTATTATATATTAGCACTGAGAGTTCTTAATAGATTTCGTATGTGGTACGTATTGATAGATTTGGTATAAGGGTTAAGCTCGTAGTAGGATCTTTAAGTAGCTAATTATTTTCTCCCGCGGTATTGTCTTAATGATGTATTTAATTAGTTTTATATTTAGAAGTTACGTATTTTATTATCTACGATATTAGGAGTAAAATATTAACGCTTTGAGGTCACTAGAGAATAATTAAAATGTTTGTATGATATATGTACAAACGTATGTTTTAGGATTTCGATTGTTTACTATGTCTTGATAAAAAATATTATGTGGATCTAAATTCAATATCACGTGACCGCAGAATTAAGACTTAATTTAATTTTTATGATATAAAATAAAATAAATTGTGTCTAATGGTATTTTTAATGAAATAGTATTTCATCAAAAATCTAATCAAAAATTTAATGAAATAGTACATACATAAACGACCGCGCACCTACCACCTATCACCTACCACCAGTAAAACTATGGAAAAACAACAATATAACTGTAACGTCGGATCACAGCAGCGTCTATAAACGTAAATATTGGACCATAATATACCTTAAAATGTCTCAAATAGTACTTTTGTATATAATTAAAATCGACAGTAGAAAGAAGAGAAAAAAACGAAAGCGGTTTTATTCGCATACAAAGCGTCTCGCTAAGTTTAAATTAAAACGATTCAAATAAATGTAACGCAGACAACGCTATTTATATTTACTTAACGGAATCAAAATAATCGCAGTCCAAACGCGGAGCGCATAAATTACAACAGTTATTTAATTTCCCTTGAATATATAATAAATAAATAATGTTTGCGTGCAATAAATTGATGAGTTTTGTTTATTTTGCCGTTAAATGTCCATTGAAGCATGCGTTATGAGACTATCTTTTTTATTCTCTTAAATATCTTTTTATTTCCAGCAATTGTTTTTAAGTGTACGAAGTAAGAGTAGATTTTTTTTTATAATTGTGTGTAGGGCTTTGTGCAAACTCGTAGGTACCCATTTATCAGATATACTACCGCTAAAAAGCAATGGTTTGTGTTGTTGTGTTCCGGTTTGGATAAGCATGAGAACATGGGATATGGAATGACAAATATTTCTTACAGCGTCAGTGTCTATGGGCGGTAGTGACCACAATAAAGCGTCGCATGGTCCATTTCCTTGTCCGCTTGCCTATATTATAAATATACGTTCATCTTTGAAAGTATTAGTATTGGCACGTTTTGCAAAACCTGGTAAATGATAAATACTTAAAAAATAAACAGAAACAACATATTCAAATTACGGTTAAACACTATGTTTATGCTTCTATCATATGATAATAAAAAAAAAGTATTTTCACTTTAATCATAAATTATTTAAGTATTAACAAAATGACGCGTCGTTTCGCACTACTTACCTTTTGTATACTTATTCCAGATTTCTAATTATTATATTCGATGTCGCGTTTCTGATAATTTACTCTTTTGTTCTGCGGCTCCGAGCTTGTTCTAACATAATTATTCAAAATGCGATCGATACCTTACCTGAATATGACGAAAAAGAATGATAAATATAAAAAAAGAAGATCAACTGTTACTGTTTTTTGAAATTAAAGAATAATTAATACACGATACACTAACTCAATCGTCGATTAACTATTAAAATTGAACAAGTATCAAAACCAAAAATCAATAACATGAGAGATACCGCATTACATCAACAATAATTTTAATTTTGATTCATATTTTAAAGCTACCACCAGACAAAGTGAATCGGCCAGCATAAAGCAAGAACACTTAGAATATAATAACAATAATGAGAAAAATTATGAAGTTAATCAGGCTTTTGTTAGACGGTGTGTTTTGATAACGATTTTATATTCCTACTAAGGTAATATTAAATTCTGTTTAATGTTTTATGTCTGGCTATTTATTTTCATATTGAATATATGTAAATAATAAAAATGACAAAAAACGAAAGACTCGCTGAGTTTCTTTGGCCGGTTCTTCTCAGGTCAGGGTATAAACTTCTCCGAACCGGTGGTAGTGTTTAATTTGACAATCAATAAGTAAGTGTAATTGTATATTGAAAATGTATATTGAATAAAGGAATTTGATTTTAAGACGTATCTCTACTAATAAACGCACTAGTTTCCGCTGCTCTCTAGTCAGGGTGCGACTGAAGTTTCAACTTATATATCGTATCTTGTCTCACCGAGTCGTTAATTTCTACTTCCATTATATTTTAAACTAAACGTGAACTGTAATCGAATATTTTCTATATAAAAGAATTTTCAGTTTAGAACTCTGGGATTAAATCCTAAGTATGTACAAACTAACTTTCGTAAGGCATCAGTTTCAAGAAGTATCAATGAGATTTACTACAAGCACTATATTACGAAATTTATAACTATTAATTTTATAACACGCAAACCTTCAACGTTACTTATACTTGATGGGTGATATTAAATAGTACCTATGTTCTTCTCGGATATCAAACAATCAACATACCAAATTTCATCTAAATTGGTTCAGCCGCTTAAGCTTGAAGAGGTTACTTACCATCAGGTTCGGGTTCAAACTCAGGCAACCACTGCTGAATTTTCATGTGCTTAATTTGTGTTTATAATTCATCTCGTGCTCGGCGGTCAAGGAAAACATAGTGAGGAAACCCGCATTTGTCTAATTTCAACGAAATTCTGCCACATGTGTATTCCACTAACCCGCATTCGAGCAGCGTAGTGGAATATGCACCAAACCTTCTCCTCAAAGGGAGAAGCCTTAGCCTAGCAGTGGGAAATTCACAGACTGCTACCGTAACGTAACTAACGTAACGTATTGACAGCAGATAAGCAAATTACAAAATACAACAAAAAATAATTGAATTCAAAATAACCAAAATGCTTTTACTGTAACACCCTCTTATTGATTTTCAAAGTAAAAACTATCCACGGGTCGAAAAGAAAATGTCTTTTTATAAGAAACTCAGAATTAAATTTTCGGAGTGAACCATTTTCGTCAACGCTATCCGATTACGACGCTACAATGCCGTTTAGATTTTTTTTTATGCTATCGGTAGGCGGACGAGCAAATGGGATGATAAGTGGTCACCACCGCCCAGAGACAATGGCGTTGTAAAAAATATTCATAATTCCTTACATCACCAATGCGTCACCAACCTTGGGAACTAAGATGTTACGTCCCTTATGACTGTAGTTACACTGGCTCACTCACCCTTCAAACCGCAACACAACAACACTGAGTACTGCTGTTTGGCGGTAGAATATCTGATGAGTGGATGGTACCTACCCAGACGGGCTTGCACAAAGCCCTACCACCAAGTAAATAATGATTTAAATTGTAATACCCTCAATATAATAGTTAAAAACTCAAATACGAGTAATTCCATATTTTACGGCAGACAAGTAACATTCATGAATGCAAGTTTGTTTTAAGAAACTTTTAAAAGCAGAGAACTCATTCGCGATGTCTTGAAAAGTTGAAATCTGTTGTTGCTTTCATGAGTTCTGGTGTCGTTTCATAGTAAATGACTTTAATATATTTAGGAATAAGTCTTGCAACAGTTTTTGTCCGTTGAATATATTTTAAATATATATAATTAAAATATATTTGAAAAATCTCTAAAATCTTTTTGGAAAGTTTTAATGGTAAATGAGAATATGTATGTAAAGAAATATATTTTTTTTATTTGAATTCCGCGCATCAACCGTCATCGAACACGCAAAGACATGACAAATAAATTTTGTTAGCCATGAAAAAGATAACCTAGAAGCATCTCGTGGTTATGAGAAATAACTATCTTAAGTGGGATTTAGGAACTGACATTGTTAATAATAACATTAAATGTCGTTTGTCTTCTTATGGAGAAACTCAATTGTGTTTGACTTACTGTGTCTTATAAAAGGACATGCGCGTTCGATGACGGTCGAAGCGCGGAATTCGAATTAAAGAAAATTACATTTTTTCTTTACGTGTATAAAGTGAGATGTATCGTGAGACATCCGTTAGGAACGAAGTTGCTTTCGCTATGTATTGTGTTGTAGTTCGCTCATGTTTAAGGCATTGGTCGTCAGGTGTTATAAATAAAAAAAAAAACATGTGTCCTGCCTCAAAGTTCAAGCATGCTTCATATCAAATTACATCAAATTCGTTTCAGTGGTTTGGCTGTGATAGAGCATCAAGCAGATAGAAATACAGAGCTACTTTTTCATTTATAATATAAATATATATTAAACAATGGAATAAATTTACAATCTTTGAGAAAAGTTAAATGATGAAAAATAATATTGTTATAAATCCCGTCTGAATTAAAACTATAATAAAAAAGCGTATAAAAGATCAATTGGGAAAACGCTGCTATCACATTACGTGGTCGTTTCTCTTTCTCTCTACAGTAAGCCGCGTAAAAGAACTTCGTTACAAAAAAATACGTTTGTGTACTATATGATTCTATGCGTTCCTAGTACATCGATCTAATTGAGATGAAAATTTGGTAGGTTATCTGGGTAAACTGGGGTAGCTGACCCGAATCAAACTGTTATTTTATTTTATTCTACCCCTATAAAGACGGTACGGCTTTCTTAAAATAATGTCAGGAAACCGGGCATATTATATAACCTGAAAAACCAAAAATGTGATGAATCCAAAAACAGTTTATAATCCATACTACATTTTATAAGCCCAAACAATTATTCTCTTTACTTGAATGTTTACAGCTAGTATATAATCCAAATTCGGGCCAAATACAAGAAGACCGAATCATTTTAAAACTGTGGAAATGTAACATCCAAAAGAAAAGTTTCTAGGTCCATTTGAACATAAAGTGTATCATGCGACGCACATCGTTTATGCTTAGAGTCCATTTACCTTGCTTTTGTTCAAGGTTGTCCAAAACTATAATATTACAATTTTCTTTTCCTTCATATAGTGAGATATCTTGTTATATAAGTAACTATATATTGAAGTAAAAATAGTTAGTGTATAAATCTTGACCACGTGGAACGCTGGCAAGAATGCTAGCAGCATTTCCGTGGTCGAGTAGTGTGTACACCGGTTTTCATGGGTACGAGGTCCCGGGTTCCGGCTGAGTCGATGTAGAAAAAGTTCATTGGTTTTCTATGTTGACTTGGGTCTGGGTGTTTGTGGTACTGTCGTTACTTCTGATTTTCCATGTCACAAGTGCTTTAGCTACTTACATTGGGATCAGAGTAATGTATGTAATGATGTCCGATATTTAAAAAAAAAAATCCCCCGTTGAATTTTCTCTGGACAAAAACCGAAACAGTCCTTCTGTTTTTTGTATATATCTAAGGATTAATAACATGATAATTAATTCTTATGTAATATAATATTGAGGGTAAATAAATCATTAAAAAAAACTTTTATTTATACAAGAATTATTAATATTGACGCCTTAATTATTTAATAAATATTAAACATTTAAGTATATTATTATATTATCATTTGAAGTTTTTCAATAGATATGTTTCTTTTTAATTCGCAATTATCAATCAACTTTTACAAATCTTTATATTTTAATGTCTGTTTCCTGTTTTCTCTGATAAATTGCACGTAATACATACAGAACAAAAAGGTTAACCTGTGGGATCCCTTTCGCTCAACCTTTGAAAAAAAAGTTTTTTTTTTTTATAAATTTGGCAGCCCTATATCTATTACGGGGCCATTGACGAAATAGCGGTGCCTTGCTTTGCTAATGGAAAGAGGAAATAATTCGTAAATAGTGCTTACTTTTTCTCATTTTCTTATGCTAAGGAATACCTGCTGAAGTAAGACATGCTATTTCAAGGCTTTTAGTGAACGACCTACATACGCAACTCGGAATATAATGCAATCGCAAAAGTATGGGCACGTCTGAAAGCCTAGAATAAAAGTTTGCTTTATAATTTAAAAAAAAAAAAAATATTAGCTTGGTAGGGATTTGTACAAGTTCTTCTGGCTACGTAGTATCTATTTATCAGTCAATCAATCGCAAAACTTAAATATTGTTGTACTCCGGTTTGAAGGTTGAGTAAGCCAGTGACAGCCACGGATACATAGCATATCAGCCAAGGTTGGTGGCGCATTGGTTATAACAGAAATGATAAATATTTCATACAGTGCTAAAGTATAAAGGTATTACAATTTTTAACAGATTCTATATTGACATTGGAATTGATATTTGAATCAAAATATATTAGCTTTTACAATCAATCTTTTAGTGTCTCTGTCAAACTCTGTCAAAAAAAAAAAAAAGCTGATATTGGTATTGAGTAATTAATATGAATTATTAAAACAAGAAATGATAACAGATTTGGCGGGTAAAGCAGATCAGATGGCACTTTTGAGACTTTTACTTCACGGACTTAACCCATGCTTATTTGCTCATATACGATTTGAAGTTAAAAAATCTTCTTAGAATGTACTACGATTTCGTAAGGACCACCACTTATATTGCACCATCTCACGTAAGTATTTCTTTCTTATTATATCACTTTCCTTTTAGAAGACCGACTCGACTTCGAACACACTTGTTTAGTGTGCCCTTTTTCTAGGAACCGATAGATTATATGCACCTTAAGCTGTTAAGCAGCATACAAAAACAGATTGGTTTCTATTTTGTATTTTTTACATACATACATACATTAGCAGCCCGTAAATGTCCCACTGCTGGGATAAAGGCCTCCTCTCCCTTTGAGGAGAAGGTTTGGAGCATATTCCACCACGCTGCTCCAATGCGGTTTGGCGGAATACACATGTGGCAGAATTTCGTTGAAATTAGACACATGCAGGTTTCCTCACGATGTTTTCCTTCACCGCCGAGCACGAGATGAATTATAAACATAAATTAAGCACATGAAATTTCAGTGGTGCCTGCCTGGGTTTGAACCCGAAATCATCGGTTAAGATGATCTTGGCTCGGCATTTTGTATTAGTAAAAAATAATATAATCAACGAACACTATTGGGAGGATTAAAGATATTTTTTGTGGATTGATATCGTCGAATTTATCGCTATTATTTAATGTTTCAGCTTTACCTATAGTTGTAATTTTTCCACGTGCACTACAATCATTTCAGTAAATGTATTTTCGCTTCATTAAGCCCGTAACCACAGGAGCATAACGTTCAATTAACGAATCGAAATGTATCGCCATGCATTACAGTAAATACGGCAGAAACTTAACGTGATTTTAAAATAGATATGAGTGTTTTGCCTCCTTTGCCTTGTCATCTATACTAATATAAAAAAAGATAAAATGTGTTTGTTTGTATGTGGTATCGGTACTAATGATCCATTTCTAAAATATTTTCACTGGTATTTATTTGTATCACTTTATTTATCAATGAATTGTAATCGAGCAAAAACGAGGCGAATCGCTAGTTTAAAATAAAAATGTTGATATGTATTTACCGATTTAGTTGCGTCCGTTTTAATTAACTTTCAAAGCTACTTGATGGTAGGGCTTCATGCAAGCTCGTCTGGCCCATCCCGCTCATCACTTATTCTACCGTCAAACAGTGGGACTTAGTATTGTTGTATTCCGGTTGGGAGTGTGAGTTAGCCAATGCTATGACAGGCACAAGGGACTCAACATTCTAGTTCCCAAAATTATTGGTGTATGGGTAGTGGTGATCACTCACCATTAGGCTCCACAAAACAGTAAGGAACAGTTCTGTGATTCCGTATTTATCTTAAAATAACTAGATTTATGAACTTACGAGTACAAGTCGTTAAAAACTTAATAACTTTGGTTGACCCAACACGAAATTTGAACCTGGAACGTCGGTCCGCAGCCGCATTGTAACCACAGTTTTGTAAATACAAAACAAAATATGAAACTAGAACATCGTCCAATGACCTTTATTATCGCAATGAACGTTTCAAAAGAATTGAAGTATTATCGATATGAATATGTCGACACAATTGCTTTCTCTATTGGGAATAATGTTATTAAATACGCTACATTTTAAATTGTAAATTTTAATTTATCATTTTTATTTAAATCAGATAAATCTTATATGAATGATATTCGAAATCGATTATTATTAAAATTTAATTTCATTCGCCTTTTAGGTTTTTGGACGATATTTTCGCAAGTGAACTTAAACCTAGTTCAGTTCCACCCAATGGATTAAGCTTATTATTGACGCACACTAAGAAAATGATAATTCCTTATCGCTGACAATCAAGCTCTTTCTGACTGGTTTGATTCTTGGGCTCTGCGTGGAGATATTAGATCACTACATCTTCTATTGAATCTTTTTCGAGGAAGTTTCGAAGAAGTGTTTGGATTTATTGACATCGTATCAGAATTCTAATTTTAAATTTTTTAAGGATTGTTCAGCCTCGCATAACCAATCTGAACCGAACACCTGGTTGGGACCTAAGAAAAGAGCCTATTGATTCTAAACCAATCCACCATCCACCATCCAACCATACCAATCACAATCCACCTGCCAGTTCTCCATTATTACAGATATCCAGGCATTGATAGTTCTCAAGGTAAGCCTCCTGTGTTTTCCTCATCTTCAATAAATAAAGTAGTAGCAATAACAGCTTATAAATGTCCCACTGCTGCGCAACGGCCTCCGCTCCATTTTGAGGAGAAGGTTTGGAACTAACTCCACCACGCTGGTCCATTGCGATTTAGTGGATACTCAAAGCACATTCTCATCAACGTCGGGCATTGTGGTTTACTCACGACGTTTTCCTTTACCACCGAGTGCGAGATGCTTGCCCCGGGCTTGAACTCAGAACCAACGGTAAAGATTCACGTCAAATATCCCCACGTCTAGCTAGTATATTTTTTAAGCCAGCAAATTTCAACCAAACTTTCCCGTTTTTATTATTAATAGGAAAAGATTATTATCATTATATTGAAGTAACGCATTAATAATAAATATCATTGTGAACGCCAGTAGATTATCTCTTAGAAATATTAACCAATACTTCCAAACTCAATAAGCCCCATCCAGTCGCCACCATTAAGCCGGAACACAACAAGGTTTACATGGGTGGTATGTACAATTAGTCAAACTGATATTTATAATCTGTAACATAGTAATAAATGATTAAATCATATTTAATCACTTCACATACAAACAAATAATTACTTTTCAACAATAACGCCATACATAACAAAAATTCGTCTATATCTGTATCGTGGGCGTTAATCTCATAATGTTCCTGAGAAATATATTTCCTCACGAAAATATGTTGAAATTCAAAGCAAATATACCTTTCCAGTTATAATTTCCGCTTGCCATTTTAAAGTATTTGCAGTCGAATTTTTCAAACGACTCAGTTACCAAATACTGCTTCTTTATATTTGTGTGCAATTAAACGTCAACTACTTTATAAATTTTCTTTAGCGAATGTTTAATTAAACTATCCTGCTCTTTCTTTCATAATTTATTTGCCATTTGAAAGAATAAGACAGCATTGTTGACCTAACCAGCCCTTAGTACACGCATGGTGAAGGTGATTTTTAAGTATTAAATTATATTCTTAATGTGGACACAATTATTGATGTAAAGAATAAATAATATACAATCGACGTTCCTGCTCTTATTGAGCCCCGTGGAAAAAGTCTTGATGATGATGATGATGATGGTAAGAGACCATGGACGAGGACGGGGAGGACGGGCCTTGTGTGGGACGCTACATGCCTTGACACCCTACCCCCTCTCATATCAGAGAAACACTGTTAAGAGTCGGAGCCGTTGCTATATTAACTTACTAGTACTCACCTAACGCTCACCAACATATACTATATATCTATAAACCACTATGACATACAAAAGAGACAAGATATCGACACATAAACAATTCGAACCTCAAGGCTCGATCACAAACCGCATACATTGCGTCTCAGACGGAAATGACAACCGCTTCCGCCGGATGCGGCTCTGTCCGACTGACGGTGCATTAGCCTCTGTATTGAGAACATTCGGCAAACTTGTTCCGTTACCAAAGGCTTAAAGGTTTGAATCGATAAATACATTCTGTTATGATGTTTACTTTGGTGAAACCAAACAGCTGAAATGACCCGGTAGGTTGATTTGTGTTAAACCATTTTCTCGTGTTCTGTAAAGGAAGACATCGTGGGGAATCTAATATATAAGTATCCACCAAATCACATTGGAACGAATTGGAAAAAAGTCAAGGAGAGGAGAGGTTTACCCAGCAGTGGAATATTTACGAGTCTGTTACTTTTACGTTTATTCCTAAAAAATAATTTTCTCAGCGACGTGGTATCTTAACACTTGGGCTATTTAATGCTTAGATATTACATAAATTGAGTGTATAGTTTAATTAAGAAAACGAAATTTATATTCAAGGGAACACATATGGCGCAGGTTTGTAAGCGGACGAATTTAAAAGAAAAAATAAATATTCATTATTACGATCGCAGTGCTATTCTGTATTAACAAGCTCGCATCTTATCGTGAATCTCGATCGTGAAATATTCTGATATAAGTGTTATATGACATTGACTATAATACTAATCTAATCTTCACGAGTGAGATACGATGTGAGCTTAGAGAATACAGCTAGGCAAAGAAATTCAAGCTATGATAAAAGACAAAGAAAAAAAAACAGCTTAAACTTGACATTATAAAAATTGAACGATCCTTGAAATCGACTTTACTAATTATACGTTTAGAGAAAATATCTAGCTATTATTGTACAATTATTTCAGGGTTGAGATGCTCAGCGATACTTCTTTCTGAATCGTAAGTCTGGACATGCAGCAACAGATAGACAGCATTGCTTGCTAAGTCTTCGATGATATTAGTACATACTAAACAGAACAGATGAGATAGTAAAACAGATTTTACATCTTCTTAAATCACCTCGAGGATGGTAATCGTAGGGGCTTTTTTCATCAAAATCGGTGCACCTGCTTAACGGAGAGACAGTGTTATACACACGTAAGTATATGTATGAAGATATTTCTCTCACTCGATGCTAGGAGTCTAAATTAAGCAACTAAACGCCCGAACACGCGTCAAACGCCCTCATAACACTACGAACGTTAATTTTGAAATTGTATGTGAAAATTTTGACCTGTGAGAAAAGCTTAGATATCTCGGAACAGAACACGTTTTCAACGTTCATTATTTAGCTTAACTTATTTTACAACTACGATACGGTTAGAATTTATTCGGATACGGTAGATACGGTATGAATTGTGTGTATATTGATTGTTTCTGTAACAAGTGACGTCATTAAATTAGTAATTGAGTAAATATTAAGCATTTAATATTTGTAATATGCTTTTCGCCACACTATAAACCATTAAGGCTTTGAATCTTGTATGCTGTTATTCTTCATGAAAACATAGAGACAGACAACTTATCGTTCTATCTTGTATCTTATATGCTGTGCTTTATTATTTTTATATTAGTATAGATATGAATTATAAAAATACTGGATATGACTACATGTCGTGTTTGAAAAATATTACGAGCCACTTCCATGGCCTCCATTGTTCTATAGTTTTCACAATTGTGTCTGCATTTGACGGCTCTCCATGAAACCCGGCCTAATTATGATTCAACTCAGTGATTTTGCTTTTTATTATATTTAAAACTAAAAGTATGTATTTAGTGAACATTTTTAATATTATATCTTCTTTTGTAACATAACATTAACAGCCTGTAAATTTCCCATTGATGGCCTAGGCCTCCTCCCCCTTTGAGGAGAAGTTTTGGAGCATATTCCACCACGTTGGTCCAATGCGGATTGGTGGAATACACATGTGGCAGAATTTCATTGAAATTAGACACATGCATGTTTCCTCACGATGTTTTCCTTCACCGCCGAGCACGAAATGGATTATAAACACAAATTAAGCACATGAAAATTCCGTGATGATTCCGCTTTGCGCGTGCATCAAGATGCGTCAAGACCAATGATCATCGGTTAAGATGCACGCGTTCTAACATTAAAAAAGGTTTTTTTGTAACATACAAAAATAATCATTTATCACTAGGAATATACATATTGAAGAATATAATTAAAAAAAAAACTTTGCTCATAGTCAAGTCATAATAATTACTTTACAAATACAACGTTTGTGGGTCATTGATACAATTTTTATGTTAACGCTTATTAAGTTTTTATTTTGAGTAGTGAGTTAGTTATCAATAAAAAAAATATCTGTTTTATGATTTTCTGAACGATTTCCGCTATGGTAGTCAGTCCCGAGAGAGAATAGCCAACGACGGAGGACATGTTATAGTGCAAAAATGTGTGCGTAAACACAGGTGCACTCTCTTTTCCCCCACAACAGTAATCCGGTGTTACGGTAATCAACGACCAGAAAAAGTGCAGGCGTAGGATCTTGATTAGAATACTTTACTTGACTACCGAGGAACGGGAGCAAACAATAACCATAAGATGATAATGTACCCTGTGTGTGGCGGAAGAGTAACCAGTAAGAGGGTTACTTGCCTAGCTATTCAGTATACTATATAGCTAGGTCGTATAGACCTACTCCAAACTCCTACTAACTAATCAGAGTAAGTACTTTAATTTAAAACTATTGTGTAAATTGGGAAATAACGTTAAGTATCTTTTATAATCATGTCGGGGCTCCATAGTTGTGGATGAATCCCGTGAATCGTGAATCCCACGACGATATAAAGGGTATCGTTGATTTTTGATAGGTAGTTTGGCACTCAGCCAGGAGATCTACATATTTCCACCCGTTAACATCACGAAAGATGTATAAAAGCAATTTCAAAGAAACATAGTTTAATACAATAAAATTATGAATTATATTTATCGTTGTGATCGGTTACAAAAAAAAAATATATTTTCCTTCAATTTATTTTTTTCAAAAGCACGTCAAAACTACCTACCCTTTATCCACAGATAATAAAATCTTTAGTTATAAGTCGAATAAGAAAATTAACGTTAAATAATGTTTAAATAGACTTAAATTATTATTGGATCGAAATAAAAAGTAATCAATGATTAATATTCTAAATTATAATATTATTTATAAATAGAATTTGTTTAAATAACTAATTTTGAAAAAAAAAAAAAATTTTTAAAGTTTTTTTATGAATTTAAATATTTAATTCCCGTAAGAGACTTACGATAAAATTGTCTTAAGGGCCGGTATTTGGAACAGAAAACAAAAGTATTTATAAACGAGAGACAACATAAGTAAGTAGGATTTTACGAATTTTAATTTAGACAATCTTATAAGAAGATTAAGAGGGCAAAGAAAGCTTTTGACTAATTAAAAAGTCAAATAAAACAGAATAAACTGAGATGCCTAAGTTTGGAGGATCACTTCATTCTGACAAATTGTTGAAGGTACTTAAAATGCAAATTGTTTCTAAATTTCATAGTTCTAAATAAACTTCATTTATTATACTTCAATCGAATTTACTGTATTTTTAAAAATCAAGTGTTCAGTGAAATTATTTTGTAATAACACTCAAAAAAGTCGAAATCGCCAACGGTAAGAAAATTTAAGAGCCTTGGTTATTAGAACACGTGAAATTTTACTGAGAACTGTGGATTCAAACTCGAACCAATAACTTAGCATCTGCATAATTTGTGTTTATAATTCACCTCGTGCCCCAAGGTGAAGGTAAGAATCTGTTACACAACACTGGAATTTGGTATAAAATAATATATATACTTGGTGGAAAAAACTTTCTCTTCAAGTTCATAAATTTCCATATTTTTTATTATTCTATTCACTAGAATAATTATAATAAAAAAATAATGCAACAAAATTGCGTAGGTATCACCGTAATATCTCAGTCAATTAAACATTTCAATCATTTCACCTAATTGGGGTAATTTTTCATGTAGCATTGTTTAAGTAATAACGCAGGACCAACTGCTTCAAATGCTATCTTAGTGAGTGTACACACTTGCAAGTACCAGACTCCAGGCTGAATCCAATAACTTTTTATCGGCCTGACCTAGAGTTTGATCCAGGACCTCGAGAACTGCGACCATATATGTAGACGAGGCAGTCAAAGTAATAAAAGTATACAAATAGCTTGTATGCTATTATGTAATAAATATATGTTTATTTTACTAACGAATATCTATGTAAACAGCCTTTAAATGCCCCACTGCTGAGCTAAGGCCTCCTTTCCCTTTTGCAGAGAAGGTTTGTGGCTTATGTGTAGTAATATGCAGGTTTGAGTAATAGTTTAAATTCATCAAAGTATCAAGAGAAGTTCAACATGTTATTCCTCCTTACGCGGCACTAATATTATACCAAGTTACTTAACAATTTGAGATCAGCACTGTGGGTGAAATATCGTCCTGGAGTAACATTAATGATAATATAAGAGCTTAGAAAACTCGCTCTGCGTGCGTTAAAACAGTTGTTCTCGTATAAACCAAGTTGAACCCCACATAGAGTACCTAAAAGTACGATACACACGGATAACCTAAGAACAAATAGTTTCCGTAACATTTTAAAAGTACGAAATACGGGAATGTGTTCTAGAATATTCTAATGAAACTGACTTCTCAGTTCTCAATTATTGGCAAATTGTGACGTCACATATAGTTGGAATGAGCGTAGTAAATATTTCTTTTAACAGCTTTTCTTGTTGTGCGTACGTAAATTTCATTTACATAATTTGTAATATTTTTATGTTTTTTTTTTTTAATTTTCCGTTCGGTTTTTCTACATTAAAATACAAAATTTAATTTAAGTTTTACGACTGCCGTTATTATCTCAAAAAATGCAAATCTTTTTTTTTGATACCGCTACTGAAGAGTTGCCAAACTATGAATTATTTTTTTTATAGATCACCAAAAAAAATGTATTTGTATATTAAATAGATAAAATGTAATAATAATAAAATTCGACATACACCGGTTTTCATGGGTACGCCACTCCGAGGTCCCGGGTTCGATTCCCGGCCGAGTCGATATAGAAAAAGTTCATTAGTTTTCTATGTTGTCTTGGGTCTGGATGTTTGTGGTACCGTTGTTACTTCTGATTTCCATAACACAAGTGCTTTAGCTACTTACATTGTGATCAGAGTATGAGATATTGTCCAATATTTATATGTATGTATATATATCATGACATCTTGCTCCGAACGTAGTTGCAACGCTTGGACCTAGGCGTAATAGGACAAAAACCTTTATTAAAAGTATAACAATTTCTTATCCTCCCCACTGGTGCCAAGGCTGCTTCATTTTTCGTATAAAGAATCATTATTGCGATTCAAGTGGGAAATGCCACCACTCTCGGTTATAATTGTACAGTAGCAATTTTTAATTTTTATTTGTATATATGTAATTAAATCCTTCACGTAAATTATTCTAATACATGTATATATATACATAAACATTTTGACATAAAAATGGTTAACCATAAACGTCCGTATGTATTTCATAAAATATTGCAATCTGCTTTTGTTTTATAATGTTTCGACAAAACTACTGAAACTTACCAAACCATACAAACTACTAATGTGTGTGGTAAAAATATAATTTTTCACAGTTAACATTTCAGTTTCAAAGTATTTCTGTATAGTTGGCTTGATTTACTTGAGTATTACTGCAGTGGCAGAATGCTGTCAGAAAGACATTATCATAAACATGATCATCGTAAAAAGTATTTGAAGCTTGGTTTCTTTTCGTGACATTTTTGGTGGTAGAACTTTGAGCTAAACCGTCTGGATAGGTACCACCCACTCATCAGATATTCTGCCAGTCGGAATACAGCAATACTAGTGTTTTTGTATTCCGGTTTGAAGGGTAAGTGAGGATGGATAATATTTCTTATAGCGCCAAAGTCTATGGGCGGTAGTGACCACTTAATATAAAGTGGTCCATTAGCCAGGCTGCCTACCAACTACATAAAAAAAAACCATTTAAATATTCCAATTAGACTTATTATTAAGATGCATGAAAAAGACGTATAATTTTGTGATATCTGTGGGAGAGAATAATTAAATTTATTTATATTAATTTATAATTATCTTTTGACAGTAAAATGTTCATTCTTTACAATCGGCTCATACAGGTTATATGTATATGATTCCGTCATATTCGCTTTTCGAACCATAAAGGTAATGCAGGCGTCCGCATCGCTCTTACGTTAACGAACACGCTTCTTTACATTTTTGATCCAATCAGAAGCGCCCCGCGTTGCGATGCACTCACAAAGGGATTGTTATGCGTGACTTTGAGGTATGTACATCCATAAAAGCTTTCATCGAATACGTTGGTATTCTACAACATCGGTTCGATGAAGTTTTCTATACGGAAAATATATTTTTTTATATTTAAAATTGGAACCGTTTCGAAAATGAAATTGAATACTTTCGAACTATTTTCCGACTGACATTTTTTAAAGAACAAAGAATATATTTAAATTCAGAATGAAAAATCTGTAATTAATAAAATATTAATATTTTCAACAATTTTTATTATTTGAATGAAGTTATAAGTTAAATCGTTTGGATTTAAAAATGCTTGCCAAATAAATATAACAAAAATAAAAAATAAAAACTGATAACAAAGTAAAACAATAAACTTAAACTGGTAAATTGGTGCAGATACTTCACAATTTACCTGTAAATATTTAATCCAGAATCTAAATAAGCTGAAATCGATTAAAAAGTTTTAACTAATAAAAATAGAAAATCATTTCCAAAAACAATTACCAAACGGATTTTCGCCTAATTTCCACGAATGGATAAATTGATTCATAAAGAAGGCTTAAATATATAATTCATTAATATTTTGTGAAAAGTGTTTTACTTTTCACAAAATATTAATTTAATTAACGATAATTAATTATATTACCGATAATTTTTAAAAATACATCTGAATAAAATCATGTTGACTTTACTGGCGTGCGTCGCGTCGCGTATATAAATATAGATATATTATAATTCATGTATACTATTAATAGACTACACGATAGTGTAAATTTTATAATTAAGACTATTTTAAAGAATTTAATATTGACCACATTTTATTTATGTCGGCGTTAATTACAGTTGATATGCAAATCTTTACATAATGAGGGAATAGACGATATTAATCGTCGAGGAAAGATTGTACGTGCTGCCCCGACCGGCTGGCTGGCTTTGCTCGACAGTTGTTTACTAATCCTGCACCAAGTATCGCTTTCCGGATTACGTTACTCGTGTTACTGAGAATGTATTTGATACTGAACGTACTGGCGTTATTTATTTAATACTACACTTTAGTGAGTGATAAAAATATATTACATATTATATTATGACAGTTATTATATAGTATACCAAATATTGTTAAATACAAACTAGTTTTATCGGCATTAGTCGTAATTTGTTTGTATATTAAAGTACATGTTCCGTAATATTATAAAACATAACGTTCATATCGATGGAATAATTCTATTTTGATATTAATGCTTTGGACATACTCAATAAACAATAGCTATAATAATAATATACATATATAATATTAGTATGCTATGTTATAACATGTCTCGTTAGTCGTTAGCATATCTATTATGTATATTTTATGTTTAATGTTGAAAGAAGAAATTATACTTCAATTGTATACATTGTTATTTAAAAAAAAAAAATGTAAACACTTCTATATTGAATAAAGATTTTTGACTTTGACTTTGAAAACTATAATTCCCTGTTTCGAAACTATTTTATTTAAATTTGTCGATATCGTTTACGGCAGCCAATGGCATCGGACCTAGAAAACTGCACATGAGTTATTAAAGAGCACAAGAATATCGTGTGCGCTAAAACATGCACTTTCGATTTTTTATAAATAAGCATATAGGCCTGGACGCCAAGCTTACTTACTAGTACCTAATTACGGTATTCAGTAAACCTTTACTGCTACCGTAATTTTTTTTTTTTTTAAATAAATTGAACATTGACATTGAATGTGATTACATAAACAAGAATGCGGTCTGCTGTCACGATTTTATCAGATATCAAGAACGGCTTATGAGTGAGCGTTCGCGGCTTATGGTAACTATGAAACTAGAGTTTTCTGTATTTTAATACAACTTATACACAGACATACTCTTTTGAAACTTTGCTTTATAAGTCTTTAGCTTTAGTGTATTAAAGATTACAAAGTCTAAGGAAAAATATGCTCAAGATTTCGCTTAATTAATTAAAAACATAACATAACATAAGCAGCCCGTAAATGTCGCAATGCTGGGATAAAGGCCTCCTCTCCCTTTGAGGAGAAGGTTTGGAGCATATTCCACCACGCTGCTCCAATGCGGGTTGGCGGAATACACAAGTGGCTGAATTTCGTTGAAATTAGACACATGCAGGTTTCCTCACGATGTTTTCCTTTACCGCCGAGCACGAGATGAATTATAAACACAAATTAAGCACATGAAATTTCAGTGGTGCCTGCCTGGGTTTGAACCCGAAATCATCGGTTAAGATGCACGCGTTCTAACCACTGGGCCATCTCGGGTTAATTAATTATTGTCTCTAAATCGCGGTGGCTATATTTTTGTAATTAGCAACAAAACATTCTATTTTTCAACGGTCTTTGAGACAAATCATCAACTAATCCTTGTCCAGGTGTTTATTCATTTATTTAAATATGTATATGAAAAAGGTGCATTAGCAAATTGTACCATTCCAATTTACGAAACGAATAATAAATAAATAAAATACATAAAAAACGGAACAATGTTTCACAAATTTTAATTGCAATCTATGTTAATATTATAAATCCGAAACTTACTGTGTTTGTCTGTCTGCTTGTTGCTCTGTCACGACAAAACTAATGAACCGAATTTGACATTACAATATAAATATAAAAAATATAAATATATAAATACTGGACAACATCACATACATTACTCTGATCCCAATGTAAGTAGCTAAAACACTAGTGTTATGGAAAATCAGAAGTAACGACGGTAACACAAACACCCAGACCCAAGCATAGAAAACTAATGAACTATTTCTAGATCGACTCGGCCGGGAATCGGATCCGGGACCTCGGAGTGGCGTACCCATGAAAACCGGCGTACGCACTACACGACCGCGGTCGTCAATCATTACGTATGAAGCAAACTGAAACTCCAAGGTTTTAATAAATAAAAACTGACGACCAACCCCTACTCGTAAAACGCAAGCGAGGCCGCGAGCAATTCAGGTTTCCCTATAATTTGACTTGATTTTGTAAATCAACATTGATAGTGACTTGTTTGTAAGTACACTAAGAGAGTTTCCACTTTATATATAACAATTTCCAATACGATATTGGAGCGATAGTTATAATTATTCGTCATTAACCTGGATGGGTAAAGGCCCCAGGGTATACCATCTAGTACGTGGCCGTAGTAACATTAAACTTATTATTAGGGCCCATTAGTTCCCATAGAAACTTTGAAATAACCTCAAAGTTTAAATACCTTGGCAATTCTAATTATTTGTGCATACTGTTAATGTTTGTATACTACGCTTTGCAAATAAAACTATTTAGATATTTAATTAGAAGCTTAGTTAAGCTAGGGTTTTTTTAATCACTTGTATCGCTAGTTGTGTGTATTAGTAAAGTTAATACCTCTTATTATACGAAAAAGGCGAAGCTTTATGTAATGTGAGTAGATTAATTTTAATATTATTGTGAATTGATTAGGTACAATTTCTGCCAATTTACATATCTCCGAAACGCAAAACATTCTTTTTGCTGTCGTGTTTCTGTGTAAAGGATGAGTGAGTCGGTGTAATTCAGATATAACGGTTACAGCACTTTTGATTTCACGGCTGGCAGATCACTGAAGATGTTAGGTATGCTACACACAAGGGCCAGGGGTCACTTGGTGGTGGGTTTTGCCTTAATCAATAATATTGAAATAAAAAGTAAAGTTTAATCGTAAAAATAATTATACATATTAAAATAAATTTTCTTAATTATAACTAACGTATATATATGTACATACATACATATTATTGAAATCGTATCTTAGAAAGCTAGAAAAAGAAAATGGTGCTCAGTAGCTATTATTAAGTAATACACAACCCCAAAACTTAGCCTAAGGCTGCACTGCTATTTCATCGCGGTTTATGACCGCAGTTCATTTTTACCGCACAAATTTAAAATCACAAGTGCGTATTATATTAGTCATATATTTATACGACTCGTGTTACGTGATACGAAAATTAAAACAAGCGGTGTAAGGCAAAAGTATAGTTTATAAGCTTTATTTAATAAGATTGATAGATTTTTTTTTTATTTGTGTTAAATAATAATAAATGAAACCCGGCTTCGTTTGGGTGAAATAAATATAACTAAACAAATATGGTTTATCATTTACTTTTAATATAACTTTTTTATGAAGCTTATGATTATCATACATCCATATTTTCTATTAAGGTGGTGAAAACTAACAATAATCATTCTTTACACAACTTTCTGAACGTAAATGTCAAACATGGCCGCCCGTTGAATTGTCATGTCATTGAATTTTATGGATTCATGAATTTTGCGGATATACGTTGTCGACTAAAAATTATTATTTTTTAACGATCTATAATTGTAAATAGGTTTCGATCAGGTCTATCGTAGATTAGTACAAAATTATTAATATAAGGACGACTCTTTCAGATTTATTTACAAAATAATAATGAATATTGAGATTTCTTGTGATTATGTCACAATAAAATTGAAAACAGAATTTTCCCATTGAATCGCAATTCGCGTTTTTGTTTAATTATTTACAGTAAATTTTGGATTTATTTTGAAAGTACAAAAAAATATTAAAAAAAAATCCGTCACACGTCACGTCCGTTCACCGAATACACACATCTACCAAGATGAAGATAATTTATGACATTAATTATATTTTTACATCAGAGCAATTATAAAAATAATTTATTTTGTCCTCAAACGGTTTTAACAGTTAATAGTTTAAATGGTTTTAACTCTGAGTGTTTTCAATTGAATTTATTTAGATTCCGTAACATAGAATTAACCCTTTTCAAAACGAAATTTATAATGCATAAAATAAACAAATTACAAACAAACGTATAATGGAACACATATCTATTGAAATCAAACACGGAATATAGTATTTAAAAAGATCACTGAGACTGAATAGAACCGCTATAATTACGAACAGTTAGTTATTTAAATAAATATATGTGTGAATTTTTCATGTGTGTGTATATATAAATATAATTCATCTCATACTCAGCGATTAATAATTATATTTATAATTTTACTTTTATAGCTTGTTTATGCATGTATCGGATGAATGTCTTCCACATGTGTATCTACCAACCCGTATTGGAACATCTGAATACACTCTAAGCCTTCCCCTCAAAAGTGGACTTATCACAAGAGTTGGATATCTACCAGCAGTTTAGCTCATTTATTTCAAAACGATTACTAAAAAACGTGTCTAAGACGTAGAATCGAGTAAATGTTTCAGTAATGGACAAAAACTTACTCAACTCTGAAGGATAATATATTGCGCTTAATGTTAATCACACCCTCCTTCGATATAGTCAAGAATATACACGTGCAGCAGAATTCTGATACATGCAGTTCTTCTCTCAAGACTTTACTTTCACCGACCAAAAGATAAATTATAAAAATATATCGAGATAACTTTAAATTAAACGCATATAAAAACTGTAGCGATCTTAAAACGCAGTGTTTTTATCTAGACTTTTTATGTGATAGGTAGGGGACCTATAGGTACCTATAGGTAGGGGGACCGGCGGATGGGCCACCTGGTGTTAAGTGGTCACCTTCACCCAGACATTGCGCTGTCAGAAATATTAATCATTCTTTACATTGCCAATACGTCACCAACATTGGGAACTAATATGTCCCTCGTGCCTGTAGTTACACTGGCTCACTTACCATTCTAACTGGAACACAACAATACTAAATAATTTTTGGTGGCAGAATTTCTGATGAGTGGGTATTACCTACCCGAACGGGCTTCCACAAAGCCCTACAAACATCAAACATACATCCAAAATAAAAATAATATTACCAAAGAGCAACAGTATATTGTGGAAAGTCATTTGGTTTATCTTTTATATAGCTACAAGGTGGTGCAAACTTTTCTATTTCTCCTCAATTATCGTTAGCGGTATATACTGCTTTTCAGACCCTTTTAAGCCTTTATAGATCTCAATTTCTAAACTCATTGTGATGGTTTGCTAAGTCTACAGATGTTCGTAATGGTTGAGATAACTTGAGGGTTTTGTTTTGTGCGTATAACTCTAAAATTTACGTTAAAATGTTTAAGGGACGAAATTTTAAGCGGTAGATTTTTCATAATGTTATGTGTATTCAATAGCAGGAACAGGAAATGTGTGATTTTTTTCTTAATTTCAAATTGATCTTTAAATAAATACAGCTGTGATATCTATGTATCTATGACAGCTATGTAAGTCTATATACGTAAGACAGTTATTATCGTTTTTTTGGTATAGGTAGGCGGAGTGGCAAATGGGCCACTTGATGGTAAGTAGCCACCACCGCCCATAGACATTGGTGGTATTAGAAATATTAACCATTCCTTACATCACAAATGCGCTACCAACCTTGGGAGATATTATGTCCCTTGTGTCTGTAGTTACACTGGTATACTTACCCTTTAAACCGGAACACATGAATGATAAGTATTGCTGCTACTACTGTACAATATAGGCTTAGTAGGTGGTCGTCACGGTAGCACGAGTAAGCGATCCCGTAGCGCCCGCCGAAAGACGGAGAGGGTACCGCTGGTTTTTTAGTGGGTAAACCCGGCGTACCTGGGCGCACACGGCGTCCAGGGCTCCGGGAGTCCCACACACCCCCCACTTACCAAGATAAGGTCGAGTTTTGCTTCAAATTCAATTTTCAAGATGCATTTTAGCAAAAAAATACATTTTTTTTACATTTGTCATTTTGTGAATATTATTTTCATAGCACAGAATAGAATTTTTAAAAATTATACGCAGTTCGGAGCTGAGTTTATACGAAATAAATGAGATAAACATTTCATTTTTCTGTAATAAACAACGATCTTGCCATGTTGGTTGAATAACAATGCGAAAATTTCAAACCAGACGTCAAATGCAGTCACAACAAACTGGTTTCAAAATTGTAAATATTTTTATCCTGTTGGGAAATAATATCTAAAATACCTTCAAATTTTATGCAAAAAAAGGTAACTTCGAGGTAACAGAATATTAGAATTTTATTCTTGGTATTCGATAATAATTGTTCATGCAGCTATCCCAATTTCGTTTTCATGGGATTTTTCATAGAAAGATCTTATCTTTTTAATATTTTTCAGCTCTGTTTTTCTTGCTAGAATCTAAATTGAATCTTGAAGATTTACATATTAAAAGTGCTTAGTTTTATTATTTGGGTGGGTTTTTGTGCAAGCCCGTCTGGGTAGGTACTCAGCAAAAATTCTATCGCCTAACCGCAATACTGAGTATTATTGTGGCCAAGTTTGAAGAGTGAGTGAGCTAGTGTTATTGCAGGGACAGAGGATCTTGCTCCTAGCTCCTAAGGTTGGTGGCACATTGTCATTTCAAGGAATGGTTAATATTTCTTATAGCGCCAAAGTCTATGAGTGTTAGACTTACTATCAGGTGCTGAGAACCTGGTCTACGAAAAACCCAAAAATAAAAATGAAAATCTTTAAATGAGAACCATTCTAGGTTGTAAACATAACAGATCAAAAATATGCTCTCCATTTCATGATCTATAACTGGTATAAAATTCATCAACGTTTAAAGAGAATTCTTTTTTTTTGTCTCTTGGAACATAATTCATAAATTCGTCTAAGGCCTCTCCTTCTGTTACAAAGAACTTTTTGGGCTTCACCGATTCTCGAATACATGTTATTGGATATACGAATTTCAAACTATATACGCTAATTTCACTGCTGAACATTTATCGAATTAAACACATATCAAAATTCACAATTACTGAGCCATATCGGTTTGACTAAACTAAAGTCTTAACCATAAGATGATAAGCATGTTAGGGTAAATTTAATTACTAAGAAAGTGTAGTTATAAGAAATTAAAATAGTATATTGCTTCATAGAAGCAGTGGCGTAGCTATGGCGAAGGGCCAGGTGGTGCAGTGCACCAGGGCCCGGAGCTTAGGGGGCCCTCTGACCTAAGCTTTGAAAAGAGCGGGTGAACCAACTCGCCAGCTCCTAAAGCTAGAAAACCTCGACCCTGCTCACAAGATTTTGTTTTTCCTATCTATAACTTTGAACGCCAATATAAGTGAAAGAGAGGATGGAATGAGGGGGGGGGGGGTTGAGAGCCCAATTGTTTTCCTATGCACCGGGGCCCTTGCACACCCAGCTATGCCACTGCATAGAAGATAGAACCTGTAGAAGAATCAGCTTACATCAGATTATCTTCAGAGACAGCGTGTACTTTGTAGTAAATTCTGCTTTTGATTTTTAATCATTCTTTGCATACAGTTGATTTTTTTTTTATATTATTTATTCCGTATACAAATATTTTAAATGTAATTTAAATTTAACTCACCAAATACAAGAATATTAACCAAACCAAATAAATCTTTCGCAGTCTCGGTATTAACGAATGATTTCGAAATTGACCTTCGTTCATATTTAAATATGTAGTGTAAAATATAAAAATATATTTATGAAGTAATTCTAAGATAAGCAAAGTAATAGTCCATTAGTTGTATAAAGATATTACAAAGAGGAAAAAAGAGAATAATTATTCTAACAGTCTCGTTTCCTAGATGTCAGACACAGGCTACAGCGGCTGACAGAATAGCAAGATAAAACACTAACACACGACTTTTAATTTAAAAGTGTATTATTTTTATCAAAAACGTATAATAAAGTTAAATCAGAGTTTTATTACAAAGTGACTTTTCTTCATAAGATATTATTTTTACCTCAAACGTGATGTGTGAACGACAGTTCTATATCCCATATTGAATTTACACGTCCCAAATGCCTTAGAGCTATCAACGACGTTCTTCCTTTTCGAATTCGTCTCGCTATATATGCTAAAGGTCACGGACGTATGTATTGCAATGTTAAAATTATTGATGTTTATGTTTGGAACATTTCGCTATTTTTCCACGTCGTAAGTTTCATGCTATCAATTTTTTTAGCATTAGCAGCCTGTAAATGTCCCACTGCTGAGATAAAGGCCTCCTCTCCCTTTGAGAAGAAGGTTTGGAGCATATTCCACCACGCTGCTCCAATGCGGGTTGGCAGAATACACATGTGGCAGAATTTCGTTGAAATTAGACACATGCAGGTTTCCTCACGATGTTTTCCTTCACCGCCGAGCACGAGATGAATTATAAACACAAATTAAGCACATGAAATTTCAGTGGTGCCTACCTGGATTTGAACCCGAAATCATCGGTTAAGATGCACGCGTTCAAACCACTGGGCCATCTCGGCTCATGCTATCAATACACTTATTAAAATTATCATGAGATGTGATAAAACATAGACCTAAAATTCATACAGTGGATTTAAAATACCGACCATAAAATTTTGCTGCAATGAAAAAAAGCCAAAACAATAATGTCTATCATCATTTGAACAAACAATGTTTGAGGTTATTTTTTTGTTGCCAGCTGATAAAACCGAGATGACAATAAACAGAAAATAAAAAGATCCAGAGTTCTATAGATAGCCAAGCAAGCAAAGACGATAGGACTGAACACGTGAATAAATGAACATTGGCAGATTTAAAATCGACTATACATTTAAATTTAGAATTTAACTTTACGTTTTAAATAGTTCAGGTATAGTAGTTTTTTTTTTTGCATAAAAGCTCCTAAAAGACAATCTACGATAATCTCAGTTATTCTTCAATTAAATTATTTAACGGGGCGGCCCCTAAATTCACATTTCCATGTCCATAGTGTACGAGTATTATTCGGCATTTCGAAAATTGCTTTAATGCTACGCCAAAAAAATTAAACATTTATTATGCTTCATCAACTTATTGAAAATAATTTATTCCTTGTCTTTCCCAAATTACGGTTCCTTGGTGTAATTTACTTCATTTTACGATATTTTTGGTGTAATTTACGACAAACGGATTTTTTCAGGCAAGACATGTTTTCCTAAACTATTCACCGGTAGTGCAATTTTGTAAGAATTAATTACGTATTTTACTCATGAAATGCTGACAACCGACTTACGTCAATACGCTAATATTGATACTTATATCCAATAAATTGTACAAATATTATAGTCAATATCGCGCTTAACAACCTGAAATTTCACGCTCGTGTGCTGCAGTGAGCTTCGAATTTATTCTTAGAGAATAAGGTATTCTATTAGTATTTAAGTGTCTATTAATTACAACGTTAATTATACAAGTTCTAATTCGATTTTCGATCTTTTATTCCATTTTCGAAGTTTATGCACTTTTGTATTGTCGCAGTTAGTGTAAAAACTACCACTGGTTCGGAAAAGAGAATATCTGTAATAAAACTTTTTTTTTATAATATATTTTGGCCGACGAGCAATTGGACCACCTGATGATTCACCGCCCATAGACATTGGCGCTGTAAGAAATATTAACCATTGCTTACATCACCAATGCGCCAACAGCCGTGGGAGCTAAGATTTTATGCCCATTGTGCATGTACTTAAACAGGCTCACTCATCCTTATATAATATTACAATATAATGAAGAAAAAGCCAGGAAGTGCTATTTGATTCCCTATATGTATGTACTGTATATTTACAATATATTTTTCGAATGTTCTCTAACATGTCGTAGTTAAAATATATACAGAAGTCTCTCTTGATATATCATCAACCGTTTCATTTCAATAACTCACTATACCGTCGATGTTATATTTATTTTAGCTTTTCTAAAGAATAAATAGTCTTAAAATATCACACCCCTTAGTTCTTTGTAGTCTAATATCTCTATCAATTTCAATTTTTTAATTTTAAAATCAGAGATTTTTTGCTCGCCTCTATCCTAAAAATAGATTTCAAATAGTTTTGGTCCGCATTTTTCAAGGTGCTATAAAAGTGTATTTTCAGTAACCATTTATTTTTAGAGGCTGCTTCAATAGATGCATACACGGAGGCTCTTTGACTACTTCTTTGAATGTCGGATTGCTATTACATTGATTTATAAGCGTGGGCGAGTAACAAATAATTTGCTCCTAATTAATACATATTGTAGTTATAGCAACAACTAATGACTAATTAAGAACCACTGTCAATGTATTGTTATTAAAATATCTTGCCTAATATTTGCTTATATTGGATAAAACATTATATTCTTATCGCAATCGTTATATGACAAGTATTATATCAGACCTTCATCAAATTACGCTGCATTTTTGGTATAAGTTTTATTAATATTTTAGTATTTGTGTACTTTTCCAAAAAAAAAAAAAACGTCTACGAGTTTATTAATATACAGTATCTGTATTTTAGAAGAAATAGCGTTCGGTAATAAATTGGTACATATTCGTATATCCGCTTCTAACTTATTTAATTTTTCCACGTTATTGACAACTGTAACAAATGGTAGTATGTAAAAATCTCGCACAATCCCAAGTGTCAACGTACGGAGCTGTATCCGGCGGAAACCGTTGTCATTTCCGCTTAAGCACGACATCGATCAGACTTTGAATCTTTGGAATTGAATTGTAAAATATGTGAATTTCACACACTGCCTCCACTACTGTGATAACAACCAGTTGTGAAGATGTACACGTATTATATGATATTTATGGAAATTTGAATCGAATTTGAATGCAACATTTGGGTGTAACGAAAAATAAGAAGATTTGACTTCGGTCACGAGTACCCTAATATTATTAATTTGTTATTTAATTAATTGATTGTTATTCTTCCGCTTAAAACTATATTTTGTAATACTGTGTTTTAAATGATGAGTAATCCTGTATTGTCATAAGATACAACACATTCGATGCTTATGGTAATGTATTGAAGATTTAAGACATGTCTTATAAATGTCTGTAAGGCAAAAAGCAAAAAAAATGACTCGTCTAAAAGTTTATATAGATCACTTAAAATAAAATTAACGAGTTAATTTTCAAAATTATCGTATTTCATTTTTGTTATAATTAGTCTGTGAACTTATCAGTCGGACTATTAGATGTTGTTCAGTGGTCCTTCTAGCCGGATTTGCATGGCCTCATTTGATTTCTTCTTATTATATCTTCGGTTGTCTGAATCTCTAACTGAGTTAGTCTGCTTTTTTTATATCCTTTCCAAAAGGTGTCTTTACCGTGTAATCTTTATATCGTCGCCTAACATGCACCAACCAATTGCGTTCATCTTTCAAAAATCTTGTCAATAATGGAATTCCTATTGAATGCATCTATTTAATCGAACACTTTCAAAGGATTCGTTTAAATGAAAGTTACATTAATTTATGAAAAACTTTACTCGAAAACCATTCAAGGAAACCAACTTAAGTAAAAGCAGCTAACGGATTACGCTCACAAAATTTTAATCTCGTTTTTGATTAAATTTAGTCTTTTCACTCTATTAACATTTCATCATAGAAATTATTTCCATTCACAAATAAAACGGGTCGACTTGAATCCTAGATTTTCTTACAACACTTTGAAATATTTAAATTGCCCCGGAAAGCGTTCCACTTAATCACGAACCCCGGTGTAGCATACAAAGCCTTTACGTTAGCCGCCTCTTAAACTATTTTAATATAATATTGCGGTTTCTTTGAGGTTCTAAGAGCCAAGGCTCATACAGCTTCGCGGTCAGCGTGTTTAACTTTCATTAAAGATCATAATTGATTAATGTATGCAGTAGTTTGAAAAATTCTTACGTAAACTGTTGCATAACATTATAAGAGGAACTCTTTAAAGCTTCAACATTGACATGATGAGATTTATCTTGTCTTAGTATTTTAATTTTTACATTACACGAATTTATTATATTTTTGAAAACTACAACGATATTATGTATCACAATAAAATTCGAACCAATCCGACAGAACCCGAGATGATTCGTGAACATTGTATAGACACGAAAAGTAAGGATAAGCTTATAATATATTTTTTAAGAAAATTTTAGATTTCAGACATATAGGCCTGCTGGTAAATGATCCACAAGGCCCATAGACGTCGTATGACATTTTAGTAATTTCTTACATAACCAATGCGCCATCAACTTTGGATTTCGTCCACTGATTTGACGAGTATACACTCGTCAAATCAGTGGACGAAATTAATCATTTGTAGTTCTAGACAATTAAATCCAGATATATATTGAATGGTGCCGATAATTAATCAACGATTGACATTACAGTCTTCTGTATCAATATATCTTTGGATGTGGAATCATAGATTTGAGGCTATGAACAGTCTTTGTATGAACATTTTTATACCTTACTTGGCACTCGCCCAGGTATTGTATAAGTGCCGCATATTATTAAAAAAATATATAAATATATTATCAATCAAAATAATACCCTATAGCATTTAAAAACAATATTCGTTTATCGCAGTTACGGAGATTATCCACTACATGCAAAATAAACAAATTTTTCGAAATTGTATATTATTATCGCTTGTACTGCTGAGCTAAGACCTCCCCTTCCCTTGAGAGGAGAATTAGAGATAATTCCACCCCGCTGCTCCAATGCCGGTTGATGGATACACACGTGAATTATAAACAAAAATTAAGCAAATGGAAAATTCAGTGATGTTTGCGTGAAAAATCAAGAGTTTCGATTAAGTAAGCGTTCTAATCACTAGGCTATGTCGTCTCCAATAGTTATAAGCAATCCAAATTAAAATTATTCCTTAGATTTTAGATTTTATATAACATATTTATATTTACCATCGTGTAATTTATAAATATAATCAAAGACATAATTTAACAGTGAGGCATATTATTATATTATTTATGTCGAATATTGTAAGTAATGAATTCAATTGCCAATTATACGTTAAGATGCAACTTACCTGGAGAACATCTCAAGCGTCTAGACGTCTTTATAGAAAGGAAGATAAAATATTACAGATGTTATAAATACCTGACTAATATTCTCCTTTTGACAATTATACTAATATTATATTAAGTACTTCTAAAGATAAGTGAAGGTTTTCGCCTGGATAAGTAATGTTAGTACATGTGAATCTTCAATGAAGATTACGGGCTAAAACCCAGGCCAGCACCACTGAATTTCCACAGGTTCACGTATTTATATTTCTTGTGCTCAGCGAAGGAAAACATTGTGAGGATATCTGCATGTGTGGAATGAAAATCAGTATTCCAGCATGAGGAAACCCGGGGGACGGAGGAGTCCCAGTGGGACATGTACAGGCTGTAACTTATTGTTACTGTATATATATTTTTTTAATAATTTTACTCTCATTTCGCTAACATTACTAAGATTATTTCGTAGATGTAGGTTATCACGTTGTCTTGTCGAGATTGAAATAGCGTTACGCTGCTATTGTGTAAATTGTTTTTTGTGGAATAAAGTTTATATATATTAAAATTTTTTTTCTTTCTCGCGATTAAATACATCTTATGTCTAGTATAAATAACTAGGATGAATTATAATCCGTCTTGTTGTGTATGGTGCAGATATTTCAGAATGTGTTATTGTAGTAATGTCTATAAAAGTTATTTAATTTTTTAGGTTACATTTGTTTTGACTTTTATATTTTGGTTTAAATGCTTGTGTTGTATAATCTCTAGTGCCTATTAACGATTATACTACATACATATATTACAGATATATTAATATATCAAAACAAAATATCCTTTATTCAAGTAGGCTTTTACAAGCACTTTTGAATCGTCATTTAACAAACTATTTAAAGTAAAGCTACCACCTGTTCGGAATGTAGATTCTACCGAGAAGAACCGGCAAGAAAATATAAATATATATTTTTTATTTTAAGTCGTAATATGTTTGGTCGTCTTGTTGAACGATGCGCTGTTGTTGTTTTTTAGGCAGTTATATAGATATTAATGATAAAACCAACTACCTAATTAAAAAAATAGATTTTTAGTAGATAAATTTACGAATACCATGTCTCTTAAACAGTAATACGTTTTATCGATTGCGTGATATAAACCCCATTGCAAATCGATTAGGGTGCAATTGTATTGTATTATTCAGAATCGATCGTCATCCATCTTTAGTATCTGAGAAGGATGAAAACAAATGGAAGTGGCATGCATGTATCAAATTAACCACAATGATGATGATGATGGTGAAGCTGGGCATAGACTTTGGTGAAGAAAAATATTCTGCCATACAAAAATATACATCATTTATATTTTATTTATTTTTAATTTATTTTTTATCCCTTGGAGTTTTCTTACCGACAAGATGGAACTTACAATGTTGAAACATATATCTGTTATGAAATAAAAAAAAAAAAGTCAGTGTGGGCCACGTCTTCCAAGAAGACGACAAGCTCGAAGTTCAGCGAAGATCTGCAGTTCGTTCAGTAAAAATATAAAATATAAAAACGCCAAAATGTTTAAAAGAAAAATGTAAAAAAGGCACGGGCACGGGCAACTGTGAGCCCGTGGATGTTGTAAATTTAATAAAATATACATATGTCTGTGCCCTTAGAAACCTAATAACGAGTCTAGTATCTATTACACCATAACAATATTTACTTGGTGGTAGGTACCACCCACTTATTAGATATTCTACCGCAAAATAACAGTACACTGAATTGTTGTGTTCCGGTTAGAAAGGTGAGTGAGCCAGTGTAATCACAGGCACAAGGGACATAACATCTTAGTTCCCAAGGTTGGTGGCGCAAAGGTGATGTAAGGAATGGATAATATTTCTTACAGTGCCTTTGTCTATGGGCGGTGGTGACCACTTACCATCAGGTGGCCCATTTGCTCGTCCGCCAACCAATGCCATAAAAAAAAATAACAATCAAAAGTTCATGTCCAAAACTACAGTACACTTAGACATGACTTAGTCTCGCAATGGCCATTTTGTTTTTTTTAAATGCTATATGATTCGTTACACTCGTAATTTTAAATCCTAAACTGTTAAATCAGTAACCATAGATGGCAACGCTTTTCCGAACACTGAAATATTCTAAAAGGGCATTGAAAGAAATGAGCGTATGAATCGAAACATTAGAAGTTACATTCACCTTTGACCTTGTACTTTTACTTTATATATTTCTCCCTCTCTCTCTCACACTTTCTTAAACACACATATACATATTTAAATTTAAAACTCATTCTTCAATATTAGCGAGATAGGAAGTTATATTAAAATGTCTCTTCTATAAAATCTTTCTTCTGAGTTTGGCACACATGGACAGGCTCTTAAATAATTTATTATACGAAGCCACCTGGCAAATGGGCGGTTAAGTTTACAACGTACATTGATAGCGTATATATGATATCTGCGGGGAATTATTTTGCCAATAATATGCGGAGAAATAATTGATTTAGGTATATTTTTTAATTGCGACTGAATTAACGCATCAGTAAATATTTATTTCATACAATATTGTGTGAATCAAAATTGTATTAAAAAGTAAAACTAATCACTATAAGAGATTATTTACAGTCATCGTAGAGTATGAGTATTATATATTTATAAATATATAAAAATAATGAATGTAGGCACATTTGTATTATTGTATACATTACATTCCTTAAATCTTAAGGATTAAATTGAAAAAAAAAGTATAAGATCTTGAATTCTAAATATTCAAAAGTATATAGTGTTATGTTTGCAAAATTACGACTGAATCAGTTGCGTCGGTTAAAATTCAGTTGTAAGATTTGACTCTTATAAACTGTTGAATTAACTATCGTCTTGTTAAAATTTAACTTCTTTTATTTTTAAGACATTTTATATAATTTTCAATTGTTTTGAAAAACTTTGAATCAAAGTTGCCTTGCTGTCTGCTGGACATAGGCCTCTCCAACACGCCACTGTGGTCTTTCTTCGGCAACTCGCATCCAGCTCCTGCCAGCCGTCTTGCGCAAATCTTCACTCCACCGTGCCTGAGGACGTCCTACACTACGTTTGCCGAGACGCGGTCTCCACTCTAGAACACGTTTTCAACAACGGTTATCGGTTCTACGACAAATATGGCCAGCCCACTGCCACTTCAGCTTACTAATCCAGTGCTTAGGTTTATTTTATACGCTGCTCTCGAATTCAAAACTATGTATAACATATATTTTATATAAACTGTAATTATTATGTTACACTATATTAAAACACAGCTAAAATAAAATTTAAACGGCTTCCTCAATTCTCAGGTTTCCAGTCAACTAAATCGAATTACTCAATTAACTGAAAAGTAATTGTAAATTTAAAAACGATTATTCTAAATAGTAATATTTCATAAAAAGTACCTTATTCTTAAAGTATTACTGAGTGCATACGCTAAATATAATATGAACGGTTAGTAATCGGTAGAAATGTATTCTTATACGTTATAGAAATATTCCAGAAACGAGAATTACTTGAAGTAGAATAACTGGGTAAACGATTTCCTTGTACTTGCTTACACTGCTTGGCACTTCCTTTCCTCTTTGCATAACACTCACATACCGTGAGTGCTGTTGAGGAAGCCGCAGAATATAAATCAAACCAGAAGTGTTAAATTTCAGTTGTAAAGACGTGTACGTCTGATCTTCGCTTGCTTATATGTCATGTATTAGTATCGGTGGATTATTTCTGTATATTTATCTTAAAATATATCTCAGCTAAAAAAATCTTATATTTTAGTAATTTTCTTCATTCAAATATATGTGGTTTTGTTTAAACGCGTGATTTCTTCACATGATGCAAGAGATTATATGAGACGCCGGTATTTAGTACGCCTAGCACACTCTAGCACATTGGATTACTCACCAAAAAACCAGGGATCTCTCCTTCTCTACAGGAGCGTCATATATCCTCCTCCAACAGATAATTCTTTTATTTTATGTCTTTTCCTTAGCCAAAGTTCTCTTACGCGGCTTACAGTAGAGTAAGCTGGTGGTATCGTCACGTAAGGAAAGTTGAATCTTCCTTCTTTCTTCTTCTCTTCTCTCTGTCCTTTTCTAAACTAATTCTTATTTTTGTTATTTTATTAATTCACACGGCATTTCAGTAACAATTTTATTTCTTGTCATTTATTTATTCTCAAACGTTGTTATTTATTTCTTTTTATGTGTTATTTAATACATAATAAAAAGCTAAAGCTGATTTGTTCCAACGTGGTGTCCCACGACACCCCTCATTTTTGTTTCCTGAGTTTTTAAGGTTCCGTAGCCAAATGACAAAAAAGGGAACCCTTATAGATTCGTCATGTCTGTCTGTCTGTCTGTCTGTCCGTCCGTATGTCACAGCTACTGTTTTCTGAAACCATAAGAACTGTACTATATATGAGTTGAATTAATAAAATATTAATTCACGTCATCGCAAACGAATTTCAAGTTAATCTATGATACATAAATATTTATAGATCTTTTACCTGCTTCTTTATTCTACATTATTTGCGTTTTCTTTTAAATTTGCATTTCACAAAGATCGACTGAAGTTTATGCGGAGTAAGATCAAATCTTAATTCGAGCTCAGTCGGTCTTAGTCAGCTTCTCGAAAACCGCAGTATCTTTCCTTTAGGGTTATATGATATGATCCCTTATCGAGTTGTTTGGAACAGTTTCGGCTTATCGTTGCAGGTCGGTTGCATCGTTCCAGGTGTATTAATACACTCTTCTCTTTGAAGCGATATCGCAACAATATTATGGATCTGCAGTTTCGTATACAGAATAATAGCGATATGCTCGTTAAAGAGCCGAGATGGCCTAGTGGTTAGAACGCGTGCATCTTAAACGATGATTTCGGGTTCAAACCCAGGCAGGCACCACTGAATTTTCCTGTGCTTAATTTGTGTTTATAATTCATCTCGCGCTCGGCGGTGAAGGAAAACATCGTGAGAAAACCTGCATGTATCTAATTTGCATGGAGCAGCGTGGTGGAATATGCTCCAAACCTTCTGCTCAAAGGGAGAGGAGGCCTTTAGCCCAGCAGTGGGAAAATTTACAGGCTGCTAATGCTCGTTTATGTTGTTGATGTATAAACATCCATAACAACTTGCATTCTCACTATAAACACTGCTATTCTGATATAACTGCCTCGTTGGTGTAGTGGCAGCATTGGCTGCAGATCCCAAAATTGGTTAAAGCACCGAGCCAAATCATTAAAAAGTTATTAGACTTTTTTGACGAGATATTTTAAATTGCATTTTGTAAATTGGCTGTGTTTACACTATCTCAGAAAGCCTACCTGAAAAAATTGATCATGTGGCTGAACGCTTTCCGGATATGTTGGATTTGCCATCCCATGAGATTATGTGTGAATAAATAGGGATTTCACTTGTGTAGCGTTAAAACATATCCGTTTTGAAAGCTTGTACAATTGTACGTATTGAGAATTGTCGCCGTGGTCATCACCATCATCATCACACTGACTACTAAAACAACATCATGAGTGCACGAGAGAGAGAGAGAGAGAGAGAGAGAGAGAGACGGACTATTTCAAAAATGGAACATATATATTGTAACAGATTAAACAGTATCCATTTGAAACCGGGGAGTTTAAGAGCTTTTATTTGTGTCTAAGGTTTATCTGTTCTTAAACGAAGACGTGTATCGTGTGATATTATAAAAAATACACGCCATTTCTATTCAGTTTCACATTCTGTTTATCAAAGTATCTGTATGTTGCACTAAAACTACTTTGAACGGATTATCTACCTTATGATACTGTTTACTTTCGGTTATTTTCATTAAACCTATTACTTTACTGATTATATTAATTAGAATAAGCTGTAAATTTGTATATATATTTTTTTTGGTCTTTCTAACAGAAGCTAGGGAGGTATATTATTTGTTGAGAAGTGATAATCTTTGCTGAAACCAAAGTCTATAAAGATTGTTTGAAACAAGTGACTTTTCTGTTTTTTTTCTTTGCAATTTATAAATTACAAAGAAAAAACAGAGAAGGCAATCAAAATTGTAATCTTATATGTCTCAATATACGTATGATAATTATAGGAAGATCAAACTCGGATGATACTTCTGTGAATATTTTAAAGTTTTAATAAATATGGTTTAAAAAATCCACTATACATGTCCTTTTAAGGCAACTAGTGGCGTATATACACAATTTCCGAGTATGCTACATAATAATTGCCACCCTATTATATTTATACCCGCCCATAAATTCTACATATACGAGCGTTATCTACATAAATATATATATGTTATGTTTTGTAATTCAGCAACTTATTTGAAAGTTTCCAAAATATTTTTATATTTCCAAAATTTACAGTGTAAGAAGGAAAAATTAATAATATACGTCTTAAAGGTGCAAAAAGGTTGCATCAAAAAGTTTTACAAACTTAGTAACAAAAAACAAATAAAACTTCTTATTAAATCTGCTGCTTGTAAGTCAGCTTCTGCTGGCAATGTATCAGCAGGTGTCCATAAGCGACAGTAACCATCCAGTGGACTATCTGCTCGGTTGCCCCATAATGTATATAAAACGAAAAATTGTGACATGTTTGACGAAAACCTTAGTGCAACAATTATTAAAAAACAAAATCATGGTTTTGAGATAGTCATTCTTTAAAAAAATGTATATAAATTACTAAGGATGGAAGATGGACTATGGAAGAACGGAACCTTCTGACAAGGGTTTCTGACACTTAAGAATTGAACATTTTGTCGAGGAATAAAATATATGTATATATATTCTCTAAATTATTCCCTTATTTCTTAGTAAAATATAATTTTACTATACCAGAAAAATGTATTAGCCCAGAAGTGGAATATTGGCAAAGTGTCAATCACCTTACACGGAATATAAATTTTGTTCTCTATCCGTAAAACGGAATCTAATAAGCTGTATCACGTTTCTCGGGCGCGTGAATAAATTTTTCATATCATCACACATAAGGACATTCGATTTGAAAGAAGACACGGCTCAGTGGATAATATTATAGTTCTGAATAAATACGGATGCCGAGTTACCCGTGAAGTACGCATCGTCCATCATTTAATGTTGTCATATTAAAAGATATATAAATAACCATCATTGTCACATACTTTTACGTACATATTTTTGAAGGTTTTATATTATTGCGAGCATTGTAACATTTAGCCTCGGACTGAATACTGACGAGTGGAGACGAGCCTAGTGAATAAAGGTGAATATATAGACGGAACACTAGCAGCTACTAAAATTTCATGTACTTAATTAATACTTATAGCTCATCTCGCTCCGACTTCTCGGTCGTAACCTAACAAAAAAAATTACCTATGAATTTCCTTGTGTCTATTTATATCGACAGACATGTCGCCCTGGCCTTGATGTATCTTACCTTTAATTTGTTTGTGTGGGAGCATATTTCTATTACTAGGCAGCATCAGAATTTCAGTTTGAAGATATATATTTTTATATCTATATGCAATATAAAAGACTTTCTGTAAATAAGTCGTAGATTCCAGACAGACATTCGGAATGTGTCTTAAAGGGGTGTTATTTGTCTTCTTGGGATTCTGGATTCCTTGGCCGGTCTGGATGGTATTCGGCTAGTCTGTTTATTATCGGATCATCTTTTATAGTATGAACTGTTTTTTTAGAATAAAGTTGAATGAATACTTAAAGAATAAACAGATACTCGACTAGAAACACGGAAAATAAATTATAAAGGACCTTACCATTAATCCATTAATATTTTCCTTAAATCTCTTTAAATGCCTATTTCCTCAGGTCCATCCAGGTCTCAGATTTGATTTATGCCTTCATTGGCGTTCAATTTAATTATAATTAGTTCAGTGGTATAGTCGTGGTGAAGTAACAGATAGACAGTTGTACTTTTTGGTAGAATCTACATTCGAAACCAACGATTACTTTAACTATGACCCTACAAACTTGCTAGAGTACCTACTTGAATGAAGAATTTTCTAATTTTGAAACGACATATATCATAATTTAATACAATACTTTTAATGCATTATAAATTTATATATCTAAAGTGTACACTATCATTTGTAACTGGTATAAACCAATTTATTTATAAAAATGATTTCAAGAACCTAGCTTGGATTTTAATAGATACTTAGAGCACTTGATATATTATAAAAAATACTATAAAAGGTATTTAAGACAAAAATGTAATTTATTTGCACCTAAAATCAGAAATTTTTAAATGTTCGTGTAATAACTCCAAACATATACATATGCATTAGAATGACAAGTGAATTCTTAAGAATTATGTAATTAATTGTTTAATTAAGAAAGTTATCACGCAATCGAATTGTGATAACTCAATCAGAGTCCGCAAGTGATTTAGAAAAATGAACAACTAACTTATCATGAATTTCAGTGTACATTAATGGCTCGTTAAAATCCCACGGCTGGACTTAGGACTCATAATAATGGAAAAGCTTTGAAACTTATCTTACCATGCTGTTTAGTTAAAATTGGTAATTATATATCAGAATTTAAATTGGCTAATGACGGCTTACGAGATTTTTCACCGACTTAGTTACAAATAATATTTAGCAGATAATATTAAATGATGTTTGGACCAGGTTTGAACCAGTGATTCTTCATTAAACTCCATTTGTTTTATCCAAAGTAGATTTATCTCACATTAGATTAGCGACCTAAAAACGCTTGTACAATTATTTGAGTAATTATCTAAGTACCTAATGGTACCTAGACGTGACTAATTTCCTAACGGGTCCTAGCGTGTGTCGCATATAAAGAGAAGTAAGCCCCGAGTGACATATAATTTTCTCTGCTGGCTTAGGTATTCCGAACTGTGCTGAGCAATTATGTGTAGTGCCATTGTGACTTATTTGGTGTTTTGATTGTATGAAGAGAATGCGACGGGATCACTAACGAATGTGTTTATTCGCTTTAGAATAAAAATTCGTTAGAACTAACTAATTTTATTTCAGGTTTCAGACTAAACTTTTTCACTTTTAAAACTATACTTTGATAAAAAATCAATGAAAATAATACGTTATGCAATGATTCCATGATTAACAAACTGGATATTAAATTAATTGTATTTTTGTAAAATTTGTCACTACTAATTTTTTTGCCGGTTCTTGTACAATCTACATACCGATAGCAGCTTTATAATAAATTTAACCTTGAAAATAATGTTGCAGAAGTGCTTGTAAGAGCCTACTGTTATACAGAACACCCTCCACCTATACTTACAAATCCTTCCATTTGAATAAACTTTTCGCCTTCTCTTTAAAAACGCCTTGCTCAGCGGTGAGACATTTATAGACTTATACTGTTTAATTTTATTATTATTTTTTATGTCAGTGGTACGCGGACGAGTAAATGGGCCGTCTGATGATAAATATATGATCAATGGGTGGTATATGCACAGACGAGCTTGAACAAAGGCCTACCACCGAATAAAGTTACTGTATTTAATTTGTGTTAAACATTAATCATTGAAAAAAAACCATCAAAAACAGTATTCTACAGCCAAAGTTTCTAATCGAATTATTCGTAATATTAAATATCATAAAAACGAAAAATACTTACTATTATAAATGATGCATAATATATCGTTATTATCACCATATTACTTTTCAACTCATTTCGAAATTAGCATATAAATCAGTTATCAAATTTCAACGTCAGGTGTTATGTTTAGAATTTCATATCGGTTCGAATTATCAAATGAGGTTTTAAATTGTATAAACAGCTATGGTATACTATTACGTAATTAAAATTCCTCTATTGATATATGATAAGCTGAAACTATTGCATTACATAGGTCGTAAATCAGCGGAACTATTCTGTACGAAGTCACTTCGTTTCACATTCGTGGAATAATAAGACTTGATGTTCTTCTTCTGGCCACTTTCGAAGGGACCAAGTCATTTGGCGCACAGTTGCATGAGACGTATTTAACTGGACTAGTGTTGCGCCAACACAATTGTAGTCCCTATTGCTTCCCTCTTATAATCCGATGGCTTGGATAATTTGACTCGATCGAAAACAGTTTTAGTGTCAGGCGTAACACTGACTTTATGTACTATCTGAGTCTCGGAATGTACACTCCTGAAGTTGGACTCCTGGCCGCTACTGCCTTTTATGAGAGAAAAGCTCTTCGACTTTATATTGCGTTTGACCCTTGGGTTTCAGTTTGTCTCCATAACAACGAGACACAAGGTGCTGCTGTTATGATACATGGTCTTGTCAGTACAGAAAGATTAAATGATGGGACTGTTGAGAGTGAATACTTCGTCATCTATATACATATAAATATAGAAACGAATTTTGGTACGTCTGTTTGAGATTAATGACTTTCATGCCGACTGACTTACCATGAAAACGGATAGATATATGTAGATTTTTTCATGGACTATTTCTATATATCACACATGCACTCTTCATTGTAACTCGTCGCTAGCTGTTCGCAGGATGGAGTTTGCAAGTTAACAGAGGTTACACCTCCATGAAAATAAAGATGTGACTCTTTCCTTGGCAATAAAAAAATAAAGTCTTGTTTGCAAACATACTTGGGTTGTACAATATCTCCCGGGCAGCCTGTTTGCCTGCCTCGAATGACATATATTTTTTTTGTTTTTACTCTATTTTTCATTTTTTCTTGTAAATAATTATAATATACTTTATCGGGAGTTTATTATAGAATTCAATATATCGTTCTAGGAATAATTCATTAAGGAGTTGGGGTACTGTTTATTTCGTTAAATAACAGCTTTAACAGGAAATGTCGAGAAGCATAAATGCAAAACCGATTACAAAAGCGATGTAGAAGTTACATATTTGATTCTGACCCCCTGGGCTATTGAAATGAGTAAATTAAATCCAATCAAATCAAATTACTCTTTATTCAAGTAGGCTCATAAAAGCACTTTTGAATTGCCATGTTAAAGTATTGAATTAAATTAAAAGCTACCACCGTTTCGGATTGAAGAATCGAAAAGAACTCGTAGGAAACTCTGTTGTTACTTTTTCTACCATTTTAATTCGAAAATTTTGTCAATAAAGTATAATTAAATTTAAATATATCCTGCATGGAAATCAACAAATACTAAGTCCACGCTTTTTTATCATGAATATAACCTTGTTTTTTTTTTATTGCATTGCTTGGCGGGCGTTCATATAGGCCACCTGATAAGTCACCACCGCCCATAGACAATGGCGTTGTAAGAAATATTAACCATTTCTTACATCACCAATGCGCTACCAACCTTGGGAACTAAGATGTTACGTTACATTGGCTCACTCATCCTTCAAACCGGAACACAACAATATTGAGTAGTTTGGCGGTAGAATAGATATTCCTATTCATCAGATGATGAGTGAGTGGTACCTACCCAGACGTGCTTGCACCAAGCCCTACCACCAAGTAAATGTATTGACTAATATGACTTATTTATTCATGTTTTGGCAGTTGGCATAAGTTTATGAATCCTGGCTTTTTATTGTCACATCCTTAGGTGCGGCACGCCAGTAAAACTCCTAAACGCAATGAATTCTCCAACATGTTCAACAATAATCGTCGTCTTTCAGTCAATTTACCTGACCTGAATTAATAACACGCCCTCCGTCCATCGGTAAACACCGTATGAAAGTCCGTTCGTTAGTTTTTGAGTGTATCGAGTTCAGAAAAACAGACAGACGCTACGGGGGTATATTTTATAATATGTGATTGATTAGTAGGTATATAAAGAAAAGTGTACAATAATGATACCTATTACATAATAGTAATAAAAACATCTGCTCGGCTAAATTACTTTAAGTAGTTATTATTATTAGGTTTAATCGTTAACAGCGCAGAAAAGCTAATACTTAAGTGCAGTCTATTTGTTCACGCTAATTCTGATTAGAGGGCAATTCAGCGCCTCTGTTAAGCGATCAGACGAAGGACTAAAGCCTTAGGCAAAGGCAAAGGAACCACGCCGATTTCTTAAGTCCGGTCTGCTTTTTTGAATTTTAGTTCGTATGTTTTAATTTATTTGGTGGTAGGGCTTAAACAAAGATATCATCACACACTCTATCTAGTTAGTATTGCTGTTTAGCGGTGCTCCAGTTTGAAGAGTGAGTGATATATATATATATATATATATATATATATATATATATATATATATATATATATATATATATATATATATATATCGGAGCGTGGTACTTTGGTTGTTGATTTGGATAATTAATGAATCGAGTAGTTGGCAATAATGTTTGATGGCTGATTTACTTATAAGAGCGGGTCACCCCGAATGGAGTTGTAAGTGTCATGGCAACGCGAGTCGTTATGTTTTGACAAGCTTCTCGAATGCGATGGTTGCTTGCAAACCCATTTGCTCTTAATCGAGATGAATTATTGTAATCCTTTGATATTATTGTGGTGTACGATTATTGAATCAATTAATACAGTGATTAGACGATATTAAATACTTTTTATTTTGTGAATATCTCCATTGCACGCCCACATAGTCTTACAAATGTCGGATCAATCCCCGAACCCAATTGTTCGGCATCCTGCTTCTCCGACATATATATATTGCCAAAAAATTAAATCCTCTTTTGGAGCCGCGACCTTGGGATCAAATAGGCTATGAGTTTATAAATAGTCTAATGTTATATAATACTGTGTATTAAATAAAACAATTTTTTTACCGCTGTCTATTTCTATGTTAAAAAACATACCTATAACATTCGATCGCTAGCAATCATTGATATCGAGTAACTCGTTAATAAACGACAAACTTTCCGTTGACTATTTGCCCCGCCATTCAACATTCACGATGCGGCCGCATCTGCGCTATTTATAATGCAACGGTGATAGCACACCTGGCGAATGAATCGATTTTTTTATTAATATGCTACTACTGACGTTAATGCTATGGTACAAGAAATGGACGAACGAGTGAAATGAAACAGGTGTTCATATTTAAATCTTAAGATCTTTAATGATGTATTTTTTTTAGTGGAACATTTTTTATGGCACACGATATATTAAGCCCCCTTTACATAGCTTATACTTAGTTTTAATACTTCGATGCTATATATAATTATGATAATAAGAAGGAAAATACATTTATTTTATAAATTAAATTCTATTTTTTTTATTTTTATTTCAGTCCATCCATGTATAATACGACTTTTTATTCTAATAATTATGCCTAAAATAAATTCGTTAAATATGTTAGAGAATATATATTTTATTATTCACATTATTTTGTAAAATTAATAAATTACTAAAGTAATATATCAAATTGTTTCATTGTCATGATTCAACAGTTGCACTATCCAGAGTCATTTCTAATGCATTGATTACAGTCGTGTTAGTACAACAACTCTTCGATAGATGGCGCTAAACCTAACTTTAACAAAAGCGAAATTTCAATTAATTGTGTGTACATTGATTGTTTCTTAACAAAAAAATTCACATGACCGATATGGTTCGGGTAATGTATATAATACAATATTATTTCTACATAACTCATAGCTGCAATCGCTCTCGGCTTTCCAAGAAGGTTAATACACACACAGGCTTGAAATTTTACACAGATTAGGTGTAGTACAGAGGCCGCAGATTTAATTTTTAACGAAACATGTTCACTTTATAAATGGTGAAATCACACATTAGGAAATTTATTATCAGTCTTAATTTTTAAAGATTTTAATTATACAGCAAATAATAGATAACTTTCCCCCTTTAAATTAAATATTACAATTACTTTGGCAAACGTGTAAAATATATAATAAATTGTAACCATTATGAGGCTATTACAATGTTTTAAAACATATCAATAACAGTAAGCTCTAGTCGTTTTATACTCTGACATAAACGCACACAAACAAACATAATGCATGCGTACGAGTTACTGCGTAGTCTCAACACTGCGACCGGAGCAGTTTTGGTGTAATTTTGACGGCGTCCATATTTACGGAGTGATTTTGTTATTCTTTTATATTATTTATTGTTGCTTTGTGTATATTTGTGTATAAATCGAAGTAAATTGGTAAGTAGCATTATATTATCTTCATACCAATACAAATGTATCACTTAATAATAATAAATGTTATTTCATACAGTATTGAACAATTTATAGCGACTCGTGTAGAAACTAAACTAATGTTTTGAACATAACATGCATTACTATACAAACGTTATATTCGATTTGACTGGATATTATTATTATTTTAATAATAATTATATAAATAACGAATACTATTAAAAAAATAATTATTATCATATATTTAGATAACTACGATTATTTACATCGTTGCCTTAGCGGATATATTTATTGCCAATTATAATCTGGATTATATACCAGATGCAACGGGACCCCTTTTGCAATCAAATCGTTAGTGCAATTCCGGATATGTTACAAATATGGCGGTTTGACAGTTCACTAGATAATACTAGAAAATAATAGCGCCGAGGTGTTACATGTTATTGCAATTAATTAATAACTAATTAACACTATTGGTTAGCAAGAATTAATTAACTTAATTTTTAGATTAATAATGACGTCTGAATTTATAGTGTGAATTATGCACGTGAAGTAAAGGCCTGTTAATATTCTACTAGTGGGCAAAGGCCTCCTCTCCTCTTTCGAGGAAAAGGTCTGGAGCATACTCCACCACGTGCGGGTTGTTTGGTTGTACGTGGGCGACTATCATACACCGCATATGTGCAGATTTCCTTACGATGTTTTCCTTCACCGCCGAGCACGAAATGAATTAATAATACAAATTGAACACTTCTGTGCTTGCCCTGGGTTTGAACTCAGAATCATCGGTTAAAATTCACATCTTGTAACCACTGGGCCACCAGGGGTTACATCATTTAGGACATAAATAATTGATAAAAATTGAAGCAATCTCTTAATCTTACAGTAAGTCGACATTATTCTATCACCAAAAGATAATGAATTATTGCCTTTGACATATTCTATTGCCTTTTCTAGTATCAAATGAGCCTGTATAATTACAGACATAATTGACAAACCTCTTAGAACCAATGATCGATATAAACAAAGATTGTGATATTCAATATTTAGGTACCTAAACTAACATCACAAAACGATATTGCTGCCTTCTTAATTAAAGAAATAAATAAATAAAAATAGGGGTCACGAGACGCTCGGCTCGGTCGAGATGTGAAGCAACAAAACTGATTATTTTTTAAAAATAATTTAAAATGAAAGAAAAACAATAAACCATTTTTTTATATAAGAGTACCTAAATTCACAATTGATAAAATTAAAAAATCTTTGCCAGCAAGAGCCAGCTCTTGGTCTATAATTTTATTGCGATATATTATATTTAAAAAAAAAAAAACAGTCAAAACGCATTTTCGTGTCTGTCAATGCTGTGACGTTATCTTAATTCATCATTAAATGAATTCATTGAAGTCGCTTGTTAACAAATAGAAACACCTTGGGTTGTCTATAAAGATATGCACTATCCCCATTGATCACGTATCACTGGTTTTCTTAAGACAATAATCATTATTGAACAAACAAATAGCTAGGTTATATAGGTTTGAACTTAGTCGGCTTAGTCTGTAGGGTTGGTAGACCTATTCTAAGATGGAAAAAAAAAATATTATTAGCATACGCGGAGCCAAAGCATATCCTACAAGGTGTAATATGTTGGCATATGATATTGATTTGTCTGCCTTGTTAATATAGAGGCTAGTATCACATATATGTGGGATTATTGTGAGCGAAACGTTTTATAAAGTAATATTTTTTTAATAATTTCGTAATTAAAATTAACACGTCTTACATCGGGTTACATTCTCCCATAGCTGTCTAGTGTCATCATACTTATTAAAAATATATCATCTAGTAAGGAGGTGTAACATTAAAATAATTAACCTAAATATTTTATTATACCACGTCTAAAGTAAATCACCGAAACATCGCGGAGTCTGGATGTTGGTAGTGGCGGTTACTCCCGCGCCTTAAGAACGACTAAAAGCCGGTACGGGAACTCTTTCTAGTCGCATCGGACTTGCCGACTCATCAGATTATGTGTGCGAGACAATAGACAGTGCAATTATGTTTGCACACACATTTGTACTTTATAATATTTGGTTGTGTTTGTACTTTATAATATAATATATGGTTGCATAGTTGGTTTGTTTTTTTTTTATAAGATAAGTAGTCGGTCGGCCAAATGGTAAATGGTCACTACCACCAAAGGCATTAGCACCATCTACCATCTATCCAGTAACTATATACCATTCCTCAGAGGTAAGGTAAGATGACCTTTATTGACATTAATTAATGTTACAAATGCCTTAAGTCGGATTACAACAATTTTACGAATTATTCAATAAACAAAAAGTACTACTTTATTTTCTTTTTGTTCCTTTGATCTTGTTTGAAAAGTCTATATGTCTATAAATCTAGCCACAGCAGCAAAAACTTTTTTAGCATGGTTCATGTTGAGGATTGGTTGATGTATCTCGCAGTGTCAATTCCTTATGGATTGCCGTAAACAAATTCCAAAGAGAACGTCGATTATTCTAGAACATATCAACTTCTCACGCTTGGAAGCGCATCGACAATACTTGCTATCTCTGGCATTATCAAAGTTAATTACATAGATGATGACTAGCTAGAGCATTTTACGCCATTTTGTTCCTTTATTGAAATATAATAACAATAGTAGTGAAATTGCTAATCGTCCATTTGACTGACTGACTTCAGATGAAAAGGGCTCATAGGAATTCCTTATCCTAGCAAAACATAGATTGACTCGTCTGAATGACTTATTGTGTTAACACCGATTGCAAATTTACAAATTTCATTAATAAAAAAAAAATGATGATAAAACAACTTGGGAATGAAACGATCGCCTCCTGGCTTTTTTCTTTCTTATATTGAATATTTGCGTAGAATTTCAAACTGTCAAAAAAAAATCAAATTTTTTTCAGGTCTAGGTATTTTTTTTAAAGCCAATAATAGTTTTTTATTTGAAAATATCCTAAATATACTAATGAAATAAGTAGTATAAAGTCCGTAGTGATCTTTCCTAACCGCGTATACTTCGGAGCTGAGTTTACCTTCAAGAATGGACAAATAAGAAGTCCTCTGAAACTGGGAATCTAAAGTAAATCCTAAAAATACATTTTAACATCCCGCTGGGAGTCTCGGGTCTCGAAAGTATATAAAGACCGGGCAGCTCTTTTTGTAGAACGAAAACTGTTTTAATCATTGCGACGTTACCTCAAAGTTATCGTCACTTATAAAATGTGTTTTATTCATTAGAGTGAACATGAGAATTAATGAATGAATGCTTGTTAATATTAATTGAACTGCGACGATTTAATTTTTCTACTTAATTATGCCACAAGCATTAATAATGTAAATTTTATGTATGCCCATTCATAAATAAAACAATATGATTATGAATATGTGGAATCAGTTCAACTATTATGCAAGAACAAACTCAAAATTAACTCTAGAAATGATATATAAATCTTAATAATATACGTTGTTCGAGTAAGCTTTTATAAGCACTTTCGAATTGTCATTTTACGGAATCATGGTTAATGTATAATTGACCTCGATTCGGGATGTAGATTCTATTGAGAAAAACCGCAAAAAATACTCTTTATAAATTCCGTTGGAATTTATTATTATTATTACATAAATACATACTTATTTTTTATGAAATGGATAGGCACACGGCAAATGGGCCACCTGATGGTAAATGGTCACTATCATAGAAATTTACTTCATTCTTTACATAACCAATGCGCCACCAACCTAGGGAACTAAGTCATTATGTCCCTCGTCCTTTAGTTACTCTAACTCGTTCACCCTTCAAACCAAAACACAATAATATGAATGGGTGGTACCTACCCAGACGGGCTTGCTAAGAACCCTACCATCAAATGGCTCATATTTTATACAATAAGTGCTTGTAAAATGAAAACAAAATTGAGGGCAGGTTTTTGTCAAACATTAGAGAACCATTATTTTTAGTTTAATATTTGTTCACTGGACATTATAGTCCAAAGTCCTCTCCCTATTTTTATGTTTTGGTTTTGATACGGTTCTCGTCACTTGACGAAGTGATTCGTGAGAAATAATCAGGTGTATAATTCATCATGACTTTTGATCAAATTGGCTGAATAATAATAATGATGGCTGAGGATTACGTAAAAATCATGCTGACGGGGAACTTTACTGACAGGCGCCGCTCAAACCACATTTACCTATTATGTATTACGATATAATCATATTATGTTACCCTTATTGTGCCCATGGACGGGTAGCTCGAATAATATAAAAAGGTTATCAGCAATTCCATATATACTTATTTAAATTAACGATTTTAAGAGTTGGAACATTACATACATTAACAGCCTGTAAATTTCCCACTGCTGGGCTAAGGCCTCCTCTCCCTTTGAGAAGGTTTGGATTAAACTATACTTTATGTGTTTCATGAATGATCTCTTTAAAAGTAAAAATCCGCCATGGGATATTTTTTTGCCTTAAATATTGAAATCTTCGTGTATTCAAATATCCGTGCCGTATTGTTTCTACTGTTCTCTAGCATAGCTTAACACATTTTAAGTGGTGGATAATTTGGTTGACTGTATTTTCAAAAAATTATGAATGAGGTCAGTTCTCAAGGATGTATGAGTTGATTATCATGCACGCGTTCATTGAATCCAAATTGATTGATGACTACTTCAATGAAGATTGTAATAGGTTTATATACCTATTTCTGCTTTATATTTATTTATTATAATAATTCTTAGAATTAAGATAAAGGTTATAGTTTGATGATTTTTTCATCAGAATATCTTTAACGCTTAAGTTGAATTAAGACTTAAGACCTTTTCTTTTGAGAATCTGCTCCAATACCGGTTGTAGTACAAAAGTGGCTCTTTTCAATCGTCGTATATAGGTTGCCCTTAAGATGCCGTTGAAAATGAGATAATTATTAAACACAAATTAATCACATCAGAATTCAATGCTTCTTGCCCGAGTTTGTATAGAATAAAATATTGCATATATATCCTGAAACTTGGCCAAACAAGTCCCAGCCCATTGGCCAACTCAGCAAATTTTTAAAACCGATTTTTTTTTATAAATTATTTAATATTAATGGTTTGACATTTCATATTATTTACAAATACACGAAAAATCCTTTAACTAATTTTATTAACGTGTACGTGAGGCGTTGTTATGGATAATTAACCATGTATTCCAGATTGATATTTTTTTAATCACCGCATAACTTTTTACCCGCAACGTAAATCCATAAACAGTTTTATTTTATACTATTAATAGATATTATAGATCAGAAATAAACTGTTTTATAGTTAGTGATGTGTGAAATACACATATGTACATCGATTATGTTTTGACTTTAATAAAATCGAATAAAATCGAGATTATATGTTTATATTTAAATTATTTACACATTTAAAAAAAATAAATAACAAAAATATTTTCTTATTAAATATAAATTATTATTAAAATAAATCAAATAGTTTTAATGCTTCTTAACTTAATTTACATAAAAACAAAATAAAAACGAGTCAATTGAAAAGTAATCATTCAAAGAAATTTTTTACTGTCTTCCAAAGTTCCCTTTTTTTATTTTTCAAATTCAAAATCAATTCGATGGTCATTGTGTTTAATTTTAATTCAACTTATTTTATCCACAGATAATGAAAATCTTGAAAAACGCATTTTGTAGCGGAGAAAATCTTCGCGCTAAATGTTTCATAATTGGATACTTGAACCTCGTAAGTAAAATACTTCAATTAATACAGTACAATTACAAAAACACCTACAACAAGAGTTCAATGGACATAAGTATAGCTCAATCCTAACTAATATTATAAATGGGAGAGTGAGTTAAAAGACATAAGGGGACTGAACGCCAATCCCCTTCAAAACGCTGGCAACCTAGTAGTGTATATAAAATGTTTAAAAAAAATAAGGTATTTGTATAATGTAAATTAGAATTAAACGTTGGATTAATTATTGGTTTCTAAGTCACAATTAATTACGTATATTTAAAAATACTTAATTCTTTAATAATATTTCATTATAAAACAAATCGTAATTATGAAGAACAATGGGACTTATTTATATAGTCCTGATTAATTTATTTTCTATATTCATACGGATATATAATAATTACACCGGTACACAAAATATTTTTTATTATTTGTTTAATTTAATAAATCTTATAATTCTGAAGTTAAAATAAAACCCAAATGACAGATTCTCCTATTCACATTACACGAGTGACCGTCTTTTATTTTTTTTTCTAATTTTGCGCGGGAAAACATTTTGTTTTATTTTTAATGCCATACGAATGACGTTCTGAAATCGATTACACTTATTTTTATGAAATCAGATACAATAATAAATTCATTATTAAATATATAATTATAATATAATAACATATAAATGAGTATTTCTGACATATATAACAGCAAGTGAAAAAGATCTATTTTAAGACGAAACTCTAATGACAGTATAAAAAATCTGCCCTAAAAAACACTCGTGTGCCAAAGGATATGACAATACGAGTGACTTTACACAATGACACATCTTGAGAATGAACGATCACCTCTAGACAATTTTAAAAATAATGCTTTTATATAAGTGTTAGGACTCCTCTCGCGTCAGAGGTATTAATTTCCGAACCGATAATGGATTTTTGACAGTCAATAAGTCAATAATTTCACTCTGTGGAACATTCGCCGACAGTTTTCCCAAATCGATATTACTTGGGAGCCTTTTAAAATAAAGCCTACTCGTTTCATAATGGCTAGCAATGCACATGACGTTTACCTTTCGGCGTTGCTGTCCATGGGTCATGGTAGTCACTTTGCAACGGGATATCATCTTGCTCAAATGGGCACGATGCTCATGATGTTTAATGAAGATCTTGTACGTGGTAAATGCTACATACGTCATAAAATAAAAATAAACATTTTGACCCATTCGCATGAACCGCTTTGCTACCTCATTTCTCATGCGTATAGCCAAGTGGAATGTCCGGCATCTGTGTTTCCTGAGCATTACAATCCGAATATCTTTATAAAGGCAAGTGTGAATAAGAAAATCTTCTAAGCAAATGCGTTCCATAGTGGACTATATCAGTACTTATTCTTGGAAAATCTGGTTAATCATATTTATTGACAAAATAAAAAACTGACCGGTAGATGTGAAACCTCAAATTGATGGTTATTGAAATAACTCATAATTAAAGATGAGCACGTCTTTAGGAGACTACTTCCACATATAAGCCTTTTATATAGGATCCCGCGTCTAGAGTAGCGCATGAGAATAGTAAAAAATCTATATATGTACATATATACAGTATTCTTGAGTAACAAGAAATGTGAAGCAGTTTCGTAGAAAGTTCTTTGATTTTTTTTGGCTAAAATTTCAAAACTCTGACCTGTAATTAGATATCATGAGGACGCGATCAATGTACACCGTTCGATAATAGGTTAGTAATTATAAAAATACCTAAGATATTTGAGATGATTTTGAAAATGAAATTATTCCGCCATTAAGCAACATTTTTGGGATAACTTACGTCAGTTTTAATAACAAACACTAGTGATTTGCATATTAGCATATCAATGCATTTGCTTTTTGGTAAAAAAAATACCTGTCGATATCGATATACGACTTTACGTAAGCGTCACGCTTCAAAGTGTCACGTGTCATGTACATTCATGTTCAATTTCAAGGTTAAAACGTTTCAAGGTACGTTACAAGCAAAATACGATATAATGAACATAAATATTTTCATCCAGTTATTTTACTGAATGATCTCGATATAGATTTATTTTATCATTAAATTTGATAATGTGTGCTTCGATCTAGAACATTACAAACGATCACATGAAATTTATCCTAAATATAAACGCCACAATTACTCATAAAACGGTACGGTACGGAATAGTAACTAGAAATGCATCACGGTAACTACCTATTTCCAATTTTATTAATAGTTTGATAAAACAAAAACAATTTGAAATTCTAAATATACTAGTCGTACGTATATATGCGTAGTCGTATATTATAATACGATCAATAAAGATGGTATCGATTGCTTTGGATACTAGTATCATATTCAGTTAGTATTACAAATAGCCGTGTAATTGAAGATATGCAACGTGTAATAATAAACTTCAAACATGTATGTTTGGGTTTTATACACTCGATCTCATACGTTTTCTATGTAGCCTACATAAAATTTGCCCATGATTTTTAAAAAAATGGGTTGTTCTCAACATGTCCGTATGCCAACTTATTTTGTATTATTACGTTTGGTTGTATAATTATACTAGATTCCGTCGCGTCTACGCTCGACTGTGATTAGGATCGGGACACATGTCAGGTATCCTATGTCCTTTTCAATTTTTACCATTGTTTTACAACTTGTATTGTACCGCAAAACAGCAGTACTTGTGTTCCGGGTTGAAGGGTGAGTGAGCCAGTTCAACTACAGGCACAAGAGCCATAACATCTTAGTTCCCAAGGTTGGTGGCGCATTGTTGATGTAAGGAATGGTTAATATTTCTTACAGCGCCATTGTCTATGATATATGATATCAAAAATGTTTCGCATTTATCATATTAGTGATATTATTTGTTATTATAATTGAGAGCCCAGAGATGGCCTAGTGGTTGGAGCAAAAAATTCTTAAAAACCCGAAGATTGAAGTGAAACATCGTGAAGAAACCGTACAGTTACAGTAGCAACCCGGAGTCTTGAAGTTATTTGCATACACTTTTATATGGAACACATCTAAAGTCCTTAACACTGCGACTGATCTTCGGTCCGATTGTCATCCCATCGGATCTAGAATATGAAATAAATAGTTTATCCTATACATATATTAAAATGTTTGGTTATTTTATGACAAATTAATCATAGCAACACTGATTAATTTCCAATAATTCCACGTCAAACAACCCTTAATTAGATTAGATAAACAATATTTTATCAACTTCATTGCCTAAATAAGTCTCGGCTTGAATTTGTGTTATGATGAACTAGATAACAAAACATCTGCTTATGTGTGAAGTCTATAATAAGGCGTGGAATATTAAAATATCGTTATTCAGTGTGCCAAATTAAATATTAAAAATAAATATTATAAAGAGCTTAAAGAAATATTAATTACTGAGTTTCTCCTTCGTTGAATCTATATTCAAAATCGATGGTACATTTACGCTAATTATATAATGACAATTCAAAAGTATTCGTAAGAGTATTTAAATAAAGCGATCAATCACAGCGTAGGCCGTTCAATTTGTGTTATCGTTGGTGAAAAATATTTGTATTGGCGATAATATTTGTTACGGTTCGAATATTTGTCATTGTGATTGCTCGAATTTAAATGTGACGGTTCTTGTCAAGTACATTAGTCTCGTTGGCCTAGAATATAGATTCTAAAGTCCTGGGTTTGAATCCTGGACTGCTGGTCGTTGGCAGAGTTACCTTCCTGTGCCTGGGAAAATAATTTAAGCCAGTCTGCACCTAATCTCTTTTTCTAACGAAGTTCTGTTGCGTTTTGAAAGTAATTCAATCAACTCTTCACCTGTGTTTGTACAAAAAAAACTTCTGGAATTATCTCATGTACAGTCGGCAATTCCTCGAGAAGAATGTATGAGGCTAAAATATGACCTTAAAGAAATTATCAATACAAAACGTTTGAGGCACGTGCACGCTGAAATTCAAATATTTTGGTTACCAAAAAATATTTTTGAATGTGATTTGCAAGCCGTGAAGTGAGAAGGCAGAGAAAAGGATATTAATGTATCATTTCGTCGATCGAAAAGGCCGTCTATCACTTTAAGACAATTTACCGTTAAGTGTTCGTTATTATAAATAATTAAAAAAAAAAACTATTAAAAAAAAAACCCGCTGAGTTTCTTGCGCCAATTCTTCTCAGGTCAGAGTATTTTCTTTTCCGAACCGGTGGTAGTGTTTAATTTGACAAACAATAACTAATTGTAATGCTTCTACACTGAATAAAGGAATTTGAGTTTAAGTAGGCACTAGGCCAACGAAACAGTTCAAATATGATGAATTATATGTTAGATGATAGACAGATGCGATAATAGTATATTATATATTGAAACAGGTAGAAGGACAGCTCCTTATCGCTCAGTAGGTGTATATTTCAGCAATTACAATCATTCCATGGTTTGCATTTCATGTTATTGTTCGCAGATCGCCAGTATCATTGACATCGGGTGTCATGTTCTCATCGTGGCTATTGTATCCAACGGCTTTCAATGCGATGTTGACAGAGATATCGTAAGTTTGAATGCCTTACTTTGTATTTTGCTGTGAATTAATTAAGACTTGGTAAACTTGGGTAATATGTATAAGACGTCCGCAATAACAAATGAGTTTGGTTCATATATAGTCTATTCCAACCACAAAAGGACAAAAGCAAAATTGACATTTGACATCGAATTGACGCGGAGTCATTGGTCAAGAGCGTTAATATAATCTATGATATTTATAATGGATTTGCGAAAAGATGGCGTTTTGAAGTTCGGTGAAGATATTATCGGATCTTTTTCGCAAGTAAAATTAAAGTGGATGTAATTAGTTAATTCCTACTTCGATTGGAATAGATTATAATAACTTTTGTGTAATAAAAAAGCCAAGTTTCCATATTTGAAATTTCCTGACATCAATTGCACTTAATGTAAATATTTGGCGTCAAAACCAACTTTTTTTCAAATTCATGCACACTTGAGCGCAAATTATTCTGCCAATGTTAACCGTATTTATTTAATTATTATGGTCATAACAAAATACATAAGCATTGAGAGGCAATGATGTTATTATAATTGATTTAAAATATTTAATTTCGGCAAAACATTCAAATGGGCTGCATGTATCGAAAGTGAATGTATTAATTAACCATAGCATGTTATTTGAGCAACTTTAATAAAAATCTATTTTTTTATTCTAGCTACGATCTATCGACTGGCCATGGCTGGAACCATTATTGCTGATCGTGAATATTGGTACTCATGGCTTTTACCCATTCCCTCTCATCCTCCCATCCTACAACAACTTCCATGTTGATTACATGCCTATCCCCACACAACCGAGGTGCTATCCCGGGATGCTGCATCTTTACTTGATTGACATTCTCAACTGCTTAATCAATGTCATCTGGCTCCAATTCGTGGTATCGTTTGTCTCCGCTGTTCATAAGGTAAATAATTTTATATAAATATTACATTTTAGATATTTATGTTCTATTTACATTTTTTTTTCGAACACCTCACGCCCTGCCTTTCAATTCATTCACTTGTAAAATAACTAAAATTGAAACCTACATTTTGAAATTTTGAAAATATCTTCTATTTTGTCGAATACTCCACACTTCGATATTTCCTACTTATAGTCATATGAGTTATTGTTAACTTATTTTCATTTTATATTTATAGAAAGATCCAGAACCAATGCGCATGTTCTTTGGCCTGTCTTTGGTGAAACTTGTGCTCCAGGCTATGTATTTCTTCGCCCGGCCTAGCTTCTGCAGAGACTTATCTACGGAAGCCTATTATTTCATCAGTGCTTTGGATGCTTGTAAGTTTTTATTTTTAATAAAAATCTGTGCCCGAATGTTCTTTGACTAGACTAGACGACGCAAGTTCATTGGATAATATTATGAAAACCGAGCGTATCATCTCTTTTATACCTATGATGACGTCATCCAACCATTCTTGAACATCATAATAATTACTGTAAAATTAGTACAGCTATTTGAGTAACAAATGATAGGTAATAATTCCCTAGGCACGTTCCTAGAAGAGTTTAGTTTACAATGACACGTTTACATGAACAAATTAAAGAAGTCGCTTTATTTGTTCATCGTACAAACTTGAGCACGCTTGGTTGGAAGGCTTGTAGTATACTATTATTATACTAGTATTCTAGCCTACTCCAAATCTGTGATTACCATCGCTTTAGATATTAGCACTATGAGGATTAGTAATCATTATTTTACATATTTAATTCAATATGGCTGACTCTTGAGTTTGTTTGAAACCTAACGACCAAAATTATTGGTGTTAGTCAATAAACTAACTGATAAGTTGATGAAACCTACCTAGAATTGCTTGCCATACCTCGAAACGAATCTCTTCAAATGAAAGTTATTTAATCAACTTTTCTTGATATTAAAAAGTTTTTCATGTGTTTAAACTTTTTTTTTTAGGCGTCGCAATCATCTTCTTGACGATCATCAACGCATACGTAGTTCAGTTACGTAATGAGAAATTACAGAACAACACCGACCAGCCGCCACCTTACATCGAATGTCTCATTAACGGACAACCAACGCGAGTTGATGAAAAAAGAGATGCAGTTCTAGTTATCGAAGAAAAGAAACCTGAATTACCAATGGAAACAGAATCACAGGAAAGATGTTGATCTGATAGCTTTTAATATTTCATTGGTTGAATTACAAACGACGTATCTACACTTTTTGAATTTGAAATTGGAATTCGTAACGGTTACTTTATGATACAATGAGTATTGATATCTTACTGATAATTTAACGGCAATAGTCTGTGTCCTTGTATGCTTATTACTTACCACGCTGAAACGGCTGGACGCAACTAAGCGTAGTAATCAGTTCTATCCTTTGTTTACTAGAACTTGGATAGTTTTATTTTAATCTATATTAATATTATAAATGCGAAAGGAACTCTTGTGTGTCTGTTACTCTTCCACGACCAGACCACTGAACCTAATGACAAATACCTAGCAATAACAGTTTTAGAATATTTTTTAAATAATTCAAATAGGCTATAAAAGAAAACCTTACATTGTAAAATTAAAAAAGATTCTGTAAAGTTTTGTATTTGGTAGTTACGACGTTTGATAATTTAACCATACAACATTATAGTTTATAGATATAAGTTACGTAAGGGTATAAACACCAAATCTAAATGCTTAATGCCAAGTTTCCTATAATAAGTGTCTTAATTATAATTTATCTGTTATTAATGTAAAATATTTAAGCCTCAACTTAGCTTTACACGTTTGTTAATGTGACTGTATGACTAAACTTCTTATGGTATTAAATTATTAAATTGTAAGTTAAATTGGCATATTTAAATAAATTTAAAAATAAATAGTGTTTTTTTATTTATTTTAGATGTAATAATAATAATTAATAAAAACATGAACTATACTAAACCTAGTAACGCAGTGCAACTTGAATAAGTATTTATATTAATATATATCATTCCTAATGTCTTTTCTCGTCATTCACCTAAGTTAAATATATATCAATTTAAATGTATTTGGACAATAGTCAAAAGTCCTCCCCTCACCTCACCTCACCACGCCTCACGCAACACTCCACTTCGCTTCGCTCACAAACTCTTTTCATCTCACCTCATAATATCACCGTTACAATAAGAATCCAGAATCAAAATTCTGGAATTGGTAAAAATTGACTGAGCGGGTTTTTTTATTGGGGTGATATAGTTATTTAGGAGGTGGATAAACGGCGTAGACTTTGCTTGATTACGCAATATGATCCACGCGACTTTTGCCCCCTTTGCCCTATGGTTGCGCTGAAGTGACATAGTCTTGTCATAGTCAGATATGATAGGCAGTAGACATTAAGGAAAAAAATAAAGAAAAAAAAAATTAAAACTGTTAAAACTATACAAATAAATAGGAAATATACCCTATATTTCATATTTATTTGTATAGTATGATATTTTTTTTTCAAATTGAAGCCAGTAGCAAATTCTTCACATAATTTAAATAATATATTTATACATATTATATGTATATATTAGTTTATCTGCTGAGTTGCCGGTTCTTGTCGGTAGAATCTTCATTTCAAACCGGCGGTAGGTTAATACAATTCAATGACGATTCAAAATTGCTTGTAAAAGACTATTTGAATAAAATATATTTTGATTTTAAGTTCGAAAACGAAACTAAGAAAACACTTCAAATGTAACTCGAGCAAAAGGCGATAATTTTATATTAATATCAAATCCATAAACACGACCAGTCATCGAATGAAAAATTGTAACGTACGTGAAAAGATGCAAAAAGGACGCTATCTACCATACACTCGTACATAACACTATCTATAGTAAAGCATGTTTATTATTTTCACGGAGACAAAGTATGCCCATTATTTATAACATTGCACCAATTATATTTGCGCTACAAAAAGTCAATTGGCTTATTTGTACCATGAATGTAACGTCTTGTACAATAAACAAAAAAGTACAGACCTCGAGCGTTATTTATTTCCCTCGTTCATTGCAGAAGCATACGAATAATAATGATTTTATACGAAAAATATCAACTAAAGATCAAATTAAACAATTTTCAAATGAATTTCTTTGACAGTTTAGACAATTAGGGTTATTTGAGTCACATTTAAAACTTAAAAGGTTTTCTATTGTAAAATTGATTTTAATTATGCTTTTAGTCAGTCAGTCAATAGTAATTTCGCTGAGTAACTAAAGATAATTTTATAGATGATCATTTCAATGGTATATCTGCTCGAATTTTTCGGTGACCTGGAAATATTGTTTGACTACCTCCATGGTGTAGTAGCTAGCTGAGACTACAAGGTCTTGGGCTTAATCCCCAGGTTAAGTACAAAAAAAACTCAGTACTAGCCTGGAGTCTGAAATTTGGTAGTAATTAGACTCCTGTACCCTGCAAAAAACCAAAAAATGTTGGTTTGCACCTGAACTAATTAACTGAATCATTAACTCAATAGGTAAATATGCACATTTCTAGTCCACTATAATATGTCCTAATAACCTTATAACCCGACCGATGATTCGAACCTAAGACCAGGAGCTGTGCAACGGGATACCCATGTACATAGATAACATGAAACATAACAAATAGCTTAGCTTCATTTAAAAGCTACACAAAAATTAGGGAGACTAACATTTGTAGTTTAAGATCTACTCGACCGACTTTTATCCTCATCTCGTTTATTACATAATTTTTTGCTATGTCAATACATACGTTCAACGCTACTGCATTCAAAGGTCTTTCCAGGTTTTAATCCAATGAGAGCGACCTCGTTTTACAGTCAATTTTAAGGACAAATTAATTAATCTCGATCACGATTGATTTTAATTTTCAATCTTGCGAGAATACTTTGGAAACATGAATTCAAATAAATTTCGCGATTCGAACCCGAAACCGTGATTCGAAAAGTGAATATAGTTAACCTGTATTTAATATGCACACGAATGCTGACCACAATATTTGCATAGTTAGCTAGTCCCCGTTGAGAATAGCCGCAGCAAAATTAACTTTTTTTGAATATTTAAATTAAAGTCAAATTGAGTTTGTCTATAAGTCAGCATTCTACAGTAGCTATAGTATAAAATATCATTTAGTTTTATAATAAATAAAGAACAAGTAAGTGTTATGTCTAAAGTGAGATTCTAAAACGTCATATAAACAGCCCGACAATCGATCTAACTTAGCATGTGCAACGTTGGCGAGGCATCCACAGCTGTATTACAGAGAGACACAAGTAATGAATATATATTAATTTATTATGTAATTACATGCACGAAATAATTTTATACAATTATTACTTAGCCTTAAAATGTCAACATAATTATCAAGTCAATAAAAAAAGAAAGGTTTCTTGGGACACCTGTTCGGAACGCAGTATCTTTCGTTATATACTATGTTTTAAATAAACAACAGAATAATATATATTCACAACGTTTGAGAATATGAATGATAAGAATGATAATAGTCTATTGAAATGTTACATTGACCGAACATTTCCTAGAGGACGCGATTTTATTTGTGGGACATGGCGGGGGTTTCTATACAACCTTAACCCCAAGTTTGTGCGGTTGGCGCACTTGTCCCCAGCCCACCATCTTGAAAAAAGGGGTGGAAGCATATTTTTATCTATATCTCCGAAATTATTAATTGTGCGGAAAATTTGTAAAAACATAATTTGTAGAAAATCGTTGTGGCTACAATTATGTTTATGTGACTTTTTACCACAAACTTAAAATTTAAAAAGTAATAACCTAAAAAGTGAGAAAATTTGCTCAAATATTTTCTTTTTTCTTAATAACTTTTCTTCTGTTCTATTAGCACAAAATTTTGCTGTATATTTTGCTCTATAATTTTTTTTCATTTTGGTCAATTTTAAACGCTGTTACAGCCCTCCAAAGTATATATGTTTATTTAAATAATACAAACTGCATACAGTAGAAAGGGACAGAAAGTAAAAGAAAGGGGAGGGAAAGGTCGACTGGAGGGGGCATACTTACTTACAGGACGATTTCAGCCGCATAAAAGAACTTCGCTCCAGAAAGTAAATTCCTTAAAAAACAGAAATGAAAATCTGTTCAAAAATTAACAATTATAACTGAATATTTCCGCACTTATATTGATGACGTATACAATCTCTAATAATAATTATTCTTAAGAGTATCGATGGTGTTGTTCTTTTCTTTTGCGCCCTTCGGAATTTAGATAATTGCAAAACACCTGATGGATTGACACTGGTTCCCTGGAACCTGTGATGGATCCAATTTTGGACGCTAGAGGCGTTGACACTTTGACCCCGACTTACTTCACGGAAACAATATTAAGGGTGTTAGCCGCAGCGGAAAATACTGAAGCGAACAAAAGGGACACCTGTACAGCTTATATCACAAGTTTGGCGGGGCATTGATGATTTAAAGAATAGTTCATTTACCATCAGGTGAAAAAGTTGCCCGTCCTCCTACCAATATTATAATTTTTTATAAAATATACTCGTCTCTTTCAAAGTACAGGAATGCTCGAACCTTAGAATAATTATGTAAAATCATTTCTAAAATATATTATATTCCATCATTGCATCTAGTGATTAATCTGATCTTTTTTTCATATATTGTACTTCTACAGTGAGTTTCTGCAACAACTAACTTCGTATCTCATTCGTGAAATGTCGAAAACCGATTTATCGTGATACGCTATTTCGATTCGTGTATTCTATACGTCTTTATTTATTATAGTCAATGTCGCATATTAATTTCTACCGTTCCCGATCTCGTTTCGCGTACAAAATAGCTCTACCGATACAAGTCATGGAATACTAAACTAATTTTACTGATTACAATTCAAAACAAAACAATTAAAATACCGTTGTTTTCAGTCAGCATAAACATCAAAAAGTTATATATATCATGGCTTTTTATAACGATTATAAGGTACTTTTAGGGTTCCGTATCCAAAGGGTAAAACAGGACCCCATTACTTAGAATCCGTTGTCCGTCCGTCTGCCTGTCCGTCACCACGTACCACGGATCATGAGATACAGGATGTATCTCATGATCCGTGGTAGTTAGACAGTTTATATTTTGACACATGATGTAATTTTTAAGCCCCTATAACAATAAATAGTAAAAAACCGAATAACATATTTAAAGGGGCTCCCATGTAACCTTTTTAGATGCTTGAAATATACGGAATTAAATAATTAAAAAAAAAATTAAGTCCTATGCAACTAACTCGTTTTTTTTTTTTTTTTATAGATAATGTTATGAACCTCTTTGTGCGCGAGTCCGACTCACACTTGGTCGCTATCGGTCAATAACGATTTCTTTTAAATAGTCTTCGGGTATTTGTCTGTTCAAACCCACTGGCTAAAAAGCTGCCGGGAACGAAACATTTTTAAGTATATTTAACCACTAAATTCAAAATAATACAAAGATATACTAAAGACGGATGACAATTCCTTGGATTTTGAATTCCTTTCCTTACATCGACAATGCGCCATCAACCTTGAAAGCTAAGGTACTACGTCCATTGTGTCAGTTGTAACACAATCTTCAAACCGGAACGCAACAATAAGTACTGCTGTTTGGAGCTAGAATATCTGATGAGTGGGAACTTATCGAGACTGACTTTCACACAGCCCTACCGCTAACATTAATAAACTTAAGATTGTTAAAATACAACATAAAACAGACACGTAAATACATAATGTAAGGATTTCGAGTAATCCAATCGTATCTAATGTGCTAAAGAGCTAAATTCTTTAGCATATATACTAATTTAAGCTTCAACGAATGCTTATTCTAGACGCGTTCATTTAATTTTCTAGCTCAGTCGAGTTTCCAGATTACATGCAGAACGTAGCAAAGCGATACGAGGCAGAGAATAGGAGAAGTTTAATTGAATAACTTAGGATTTGATGAAACGTTTTTTGTTTTTTATTAAATACAAAATTAATTAATTATAATGTAAATACGTGATAGAATAACTGTTTTTTCTCGTCTTTTCGTTTGGATGTTTGACATATTTTTTGTCGTGAAGATTATTCACGTGTGCTACTTACTTGTGTGCACTTTACTTTAGTGGGATATTTGGTACATATTTATTGATTTGCTTAGGACATAAGGCAGAATTTCATCCGCATCGATCCTCGTAATTTTTTCCTTCTCTACCAAACACGACATGTATTGAAAGCACTCATATTATCTTACAACTTCGATTAAGATTCTCACGTTCTAGAAAACTGTCGAGTTTTTATTATGTTATCTAAAACATATATTTAGTAACTAACGGGAACCCATTAACGCGTATGACGCCAAGGTTTATTTTGGCGATTTTGTTAAAAATTTTGAAGCGGCGATGCAGATATGTTGAGATATTATACAGAATCCTTCATCTATGTTAAATAAGCTGGTTAATTTATTCTATTGACTTTGTCGTTCATGTAAATCAACCTCTATCTGCTATATAGGAAGACTAGATGCCTATCCCGACTTCCTATGGTTATTTTTTAATAATATAGTTAGACAGGTGGGCAATACCTTAAGTGTTTGGCACGTGGTTACACTGACTAACTCACCCTTTAAATCTAAACATAATAATAGTAAGTATTATAACATGAAATACTGTTTGTGTGTGCCTTCGTGAGCCTGCTTGAATCAAGGTTTTGTTGATTTTTATTTAGTATTTAAACTAAATTATATTTTATGGTGTAAGAATTTATTAAAAAATTTAAAGCTCGCATCAAAAATACATTAATGAATAAGGCATAAATTGATAATTAAGGCATTCAATTACTCAATACAAGATTATATTAAAGATAAAAAAACGTGGACTTAGTATTTATTGATTTCTACGCAGGATATATATAAAAAGAATTGTTGTTTACTCATACATACACATACTCTGTAATTAAAACGGTGGAAATAAGTAACTACTGAGATTCTTGCCGGTGGTAGTTTTGAATTTAATTCAATAGTGTAACATGACGATTCAAAAATGCTTTAGCGTACTTAAATAAAGAATATTTTGATTAGATTTTTCTGTAGTGTAATAAGTAGTATGTAAGTAAGATGGCGTATAAATATTAAGATCGTTGCACTAATTAGTCAGTAATAAATCATCTTCTACAAAAAAAAAATTGTATCAAAACCTTGTTTTTTTTTTTAATTCACCCCCCGAGGTGTAGTGTAATAAGTAGTATGTAAGTCAGATGGCGTCTGACTATATACGCCATCTGACTTACATACTACTTATTACACTACATCTCAAAGAACAAAGTTCACTTACTTCATAGAAGTAAAATACAATATTAATTAGTAGTGACACATAAAATTATATCATTATGTAATTAACATTATTATAAAAATGTAATTCGTAAAAGTGGTCTTTATAATATTGAAATCATATCTTCTTCAATTTTATAAATATTTTTCATTGATTTCAGAGATTTCATTGGTAATGCAATGTTTTATAGTGCTCCCACGAAATGTATTGTTTTATTGCCATATTTGATTCATAATATAACACATATAAAATTAAAATATGTTTCATTATTATTTTATTACTTAAGTGAATCTTATTCATCGTTTTGATCGACGTAATTTTTGATGTGCCTCGATGTTTGCTTACCATGTAACGTCAAAATTTTTCGTAGCTTTGAAGACGATAAACAACATAAATTATCTTTAAAATAATGTGAAAATTTACTGGAAAACCCGGTCACCTTTATAAAATTTAGCACTAACCGAATATACCTCGTTATTTCCTTAATTCGCGCGAACTTACCGTCTTTGTCGTCTAAAATGCAACCTCACCTAAAGAAAACATCTCCAAAGTACATAGCTGCCGACGTTGGCATATTACCTACTTAACTCTATAATAATGGTATTCGCGGTGAGGTTACCATAGAGGAATGTCACCAAAAGTTACACAGATTCAACGTGAAATGAATTTTAAGTCTTGAACATAGAGTTTATTTCCCTTTCCCAGTTTTTATTTGTATTGGTTTAAAGTTTTGGTGTTCTGTATTAGTCTGGAACATTTCCAAATGTTCTAAATCCGCTGTGGTAAGCGCGTACAGACGATACCTGTGATAATGTGCCTTTATTAATTTCTGAATACGTTTCTGCATTTCTGTACCCGTATATAGCAGAATTATAACACTCACCTGCTCCAAAAGCAAATTGGTCACAAGTTTAGGTATTAAGTATAAACATCAACATTGCTTAAGTAAAACCATTTGTTGCATTCAATTTACTAAAATAATTATGGAAGATGTTAGTTACGCAATAAAGGAAACTTTTCAGGGGTGAATTGATTGTAAAATAATCTTCCGTAATAGAAAAAATGTGGATAAGTAAACTCAAGACAGGTGTGGAGTTATTTTAAGTGCAATAGGTATCATTTCGGATCATCAGCTTATCACTTAAGTAATAACCAATTATTAGGTTTTCAATTTAAATGTTTTTCGTTTGTTGAAACCTGACAGTTACCGTAACCTGCTAGTGCTGATTGTGCCAATATTACGGAAATAAGTTCAAAATGTTTAGTACCATAGCCTAAAAAAATCACGTTTCGAATTGGTAGTCCTGATATTCGTGAAATTGGTTCAAACGTTCTAGTAAAAGTCTATGTAAAATAGTACTTATATTTTGAAAATAAATTAATGTGGATTTTTAATATCATTGAATAATATAAGGTATATTATTCAAAATCAGAAAAAATATATTTTGTAAGAGCCGAGATGGCCCTGTGGTTAGAACACGTGCAATGTGCATCTTAACCGATGACTTCGGGTTCAAACCCAGGCAGGCACCACTGAATTTTCATGTGCTTAATTTGTGTTTATAATTCATCTCGTGCTCGGCGGTGAAGGAAAACATCATGAGGAAACCTGCATGTGTCTAATTTCAACGAAATTCTGCCACATGTGTATTCCGCCAACCCGCATTGGAGCAGCGTGGTGGAATATGCTCCAAACCTTCTCCTCAAAGGGAGAGGAGGCCTTAAGCCCAGCAGTGGGAAAATTTACAGGCCGCTAATGCTAAAAAATATTTTGTACGATTTTGACATGGAGTGAGAATTTTAAGCTGATTTACGTCACTTCCATCTGAGTGGAATAAGGCCACCTAATTTCAATCCTTGGATATCAGAAGAGCTGACTGAAGATATGGTTGGTAACAGTAACGGCAACATCTGGTAATTCACCTATAGAATTGAATGATTGGAATCGACCAAATTCGAATGCTTAACATTATCTATTTGATATGAGGTTGGTCCAATCAATGAGGTCAGTGCGAAATAACGGGTATCGTAACCGAGGATATCGATTCTACCGCATCGATATGTCTACTCGATACTTTAAATCGGCGTATCGAGTATTCAATTTCAAATAGCAAAGTATGCATTCTCGCTATTAATATTGTCATGACCATGATGTCATCAGACTGCTTGAAAACGAGAGTAAATTTATCGTCTTAAAGCACAGCGACATATTAACATGACTCAAAATTATGTCCTGTTCTTTCTTACACAATTTGTATCTCTTGTCCTTATCTTCCTTCCATAATCACGCACGAATATCACGTGTTTCTCCCTCATGTTCTTATCGATTGATTTTCTGAGGTAATTGAGTTGTGTTGAGTGTCTGAGAAAACTTTGTAGGCAACATATTTTTAATTTCTGATTATTTTACGAGAAAGTTAAAATATTCTTTTGCAATGTGCGCCGGTTCAGAATTTAGATTTTACTGAGAAGAACGGGCAAAAGTTAATAGTTACGTTTTTCCATCAATGCAACTATATATACTCTTATGTAAATTAAATATAATTAAATTATTTATACTTTCATGATTTATTTATATACTAGCTAGACGTCCTTCCAACGAGTACATCAAGGCTATATATATAACTTCTATATTGAAAAAATCATAAAAAGTATATTCCTTAATTTTTACCGTTTAGGTCAATTGAAATTATTGGCTGCTCTGCTACGATATGTTTTTCCTACCTTCCTTTTGAATCACTCTGTTTGTTGATGGAAACCGCAATAAAATCCGTCGCGTTTTTTAAAATATCTAAGCAAACAGGCGAAGGAAAGCTACTTACAGTGATAGTACCACCGTCTGTTGTTTGTCTGTAAAGAATATTTAAAATACTGTTTTTTAATTCTTGTAACGAGAGACACTATACATTTTTTCAACTTTTTTCACTGCTATGCAAAGTGTTTTTTTTTCTGTTAAATTTTAAAAGTTACAAAATTATTATTAACAAATAATACAATATCACAGAAACCCTTTATCCTTTAAGTTTCAACTTTTGTATAAATTTACAACGAAAATCAAGCCTTTATCCAAAGTTATTTATAAAAAAATATTATTATTAAAGTAATAACTTCAAAGCCTTGAGCATTTTACTTTTACGTTATTAAAATGTTCACCTTTACTTCGCTAACATTCCTTCTAGAAATAACATAAACAATTGAAATTTAAAGAATTGATTTTATTATAATAGTAGTTACGATACATCAGAAGCGAAACTTAAAGGTTGTTAATAAAAGTTTATATCAGTTCTAAGATCGTTTTTTATGCATTTATTTTGTATTTGTAATTCATCTCGTGATTCGTGTTAAAGGAAATCATCCCAAAGAACTGTACGTGTCTCGGAATAAATTCAAAGACGCGTATATACACAAACCCACAACTGCAATGTGTGCTACGGTTTGAACCCTCTTTAATTATAATATGTATTTTGAATTTGTCTAAATTTTTACCTAATGCGTATTTGATAAATTTTAAATATCTATGGCCTTATGTATAAATAAATACCTTCATATTGTAATAAAGTTGTTAGCTTTCTTACAAGAAGTCATTTATATTATTATCAAATTTGAATTAAATTGGTCCTATTAAAGCCGGATAACTAACAGACTGAAAGAGTGTTTTTTTTCTTAAAATTTGACCTTTTCTTGAAATATCATATAGTCCGTAAATTTATATAATGAAAGAGCTTTCCAAATGATAGCAGATTGTAAAACTGTTCGCTTACCTACTACTTTGTCAAAGGTAACTATTAATCTGTAACCCGACCAAGTTGCAAAGTGCCCGCATTCGTTGATTACAGGCGACTAAAGGAACTTTCTGTTGTGTCTGCTTTATAACTCGGGTCGTCGAGAAAATGTTCACCTGATTTCCAGATAGCGTCGTTTCGTTAACTTTGAACGGATTTTGTTTTAAAATGTAATTTAGTACTAAGTGGGTAATTAATTTTGAGTATTTTATAGATAACTTCTGTTTTTACAGCTTTGCTCATCTGGGATTAGGTATAATGAGCCGTTCAGTGAAATTATCGCAATTTGCAAAAGTTCGCCGTAAATAATTAAAACAATATTATGTACATATTTTTTTTACATTGTTTAAAACAAATGACTTTTGTTCTATATATACTAAGTAACGCTACCTTTGTAGAATATTATAGGAAAGCGAGTATCTTTTTCTAATAAAATATTTTAATTCAATATTTTCTATATTATTACTGAACAGATATTTGTATAACCAGCCTTTAAGTCTTAGCAGTATTTAAGTCTTAATAAATAAATGTATAATTTTTTTTTTTTCTAATATTAATATTAATATTTTTCTAATATAATATTTTTTTTCATTCTAATATGGATTTTGGTTGTAAAATGGGAGGATGTATTGTGATTTCTGTTGGGAGAAGTGAAAAATGTATGCATTGTAATTTTGTCTATTTAAATGTTTGTTCCCGTTCACTTGAAGCTGTCTTCATATTGTATATGATTTAGCAAATGTTCATTGGCAGTAAGTAGTCACTTCCCATCACCTGAGCCTCTCGCCAGCTATTGCATAAAAAAAAAGTATTGCTATTAACAGTAGATACTAATGAACACGTATCCCCGCTTGTGATACCCACCAAGGACAAACCTGCACAAAGCTCCATCAACGATCACATTTATGTTTGATATTAATCAAGAAATTAACATATGTTACTAACTTATACTTTAAATCAACCTAATAATTGATTAATTATGCTGATTCCCTGTCATTTCTAACAATTAACAGAGCAGTGAACTATAATTAATACCGTTTAATTAACATTGGTCAGCGAAAATCGAATACAGCATTATAGTCACTATTTGTGGCGACTTTACTCGCATTGAATCCTGCTCTGCTCTTATCGGAAAATTTACAAAGGCAAAAAATATCTATCCACATGAAAAAAATATATGCCTAAAAAAAGTATATAATCAATTTCAGTCTCCGCATAGTCTATACTGATTTTATATGCAGATCAATTATTTAGAATATTTCAAACTCAACAATAATAGATGGAACTTAATCTTAGCGTAAATGTAAGTGTCACGGCGCCTCTTCACCCAGAAATGTGTTAGTCTGTATATTTAAGGCACATGCATATTTATCCATCAACAAACAACTAAACCTTCCGACACGGAGTCAGGACAGGAATCCTTTGCTTAGTAGTGGAACCTTCACAGACTGTTATTCTATTTTGCGTTCAAGAATTTGATACAGAAGAGTCGATCGTCCACCAGCATAATAGGAATCAAAAGAATCAAAGATTAAGAATGCTGATCTGAAGGACCGAGAGGAACAGCAGAGGAGGACTATCACATGAACCAGTGAGTGAAGTCGTTTGATGACAATGAGTAACTGTCTGTAATCACTGAAGATTCAACAACGTATGTTACTATTTTTTCATCAACGCGGGTTGACATACTGTGAAGCTTAATACGGTGAAATTAATGATTGAATGTAGAACAAATCCATCATATTTGCTATTAAAATTAACTTAATCAAGCCTCGTTAACGATTTAAATGTACACAATCATTTCATCGCTGAATTTAACCCTTTTAATTTTAAAACTGTAATAATATTATCATATTAATCTGGTTCGTATAGAAATAGTTAAAAAATACCGATTCCGCCTACAGTGGCCACTCTTGTCGAATACCCAGGACATTTTATAGCACTAGTCTTATGTATAAGCACAGATCCACTTTCGTAATCCGATGGGACAGCCAGAGATTAGAGTCGGACCATCTTTACATGTTTGCCGAAACAAGGAAATGTAAATTCTATTAACTTTGAAAAGAGATAATTCCTTTTCATAAAAATGCAATAATTATTTAGAGAACGATACTGGAATGGAACCCAATATTTTTGGGATATCCAACAAAATATTAGATAACCAATATTTCAAGAGTATGTATGTTTATATGTTCAATTACACTTGAGTGTTGATAATCAGGTGTTTTGGGAAATCCAGCAAAAGATTAGATGATATATAAATTTTTGGTGCTAGCAGTTCTGACTTTACTAAAATCACCCGATACTGTTCTAAACATTAAACAAGGGACCGCGAAATCATTTTCAAATAGCGCATGTTGATTTTTGTGGCGCTGAAAACTGTTTTTCGCGTCACCCATATTTGAAATTCCTGGCTGAGAGCCAGACTTCCGATTAAAGACCAACAGCCTGCGTCACAGTAGGACACTCCGGGATCACCTACGTAGCTTATAAGATCTAAACATTCCTAACCTGACATTGATATAAGGAGTTATAATTTTTTTTATAATGCCGAGTCCGAATCCACTTACCTACAGCTGGCCTTTTTTTCTCGCTGGAAAAACGCGGTACGCGCTTTTGTGATGTGCTGTATGTACATATGTGGGAGTCACCGGTGCCCTGGACGCCGGAATACCCTCGCCGTCTTTCATCGGGCGCCAAGGGATCGCTTTCGCATGCTACCGTGACGCCCTGACGGTCGGCCCGCCTATGCGAGCCTCCAACACCTAGAGGGGTTCTCGGGATACTGAAACTCCCCCTGGTCCCTACGACGCCTATTGAGGTCCCCGGTCGTCTTCGGCGGAGCACGTTTGCAGCGGCATCCTCTTCCCGCTCCCGCTCCCCGGCTTCTTTCTGGAAGATGAAGTTTTCGTAGAAGATACGCATCCCCGACCAACACATCTTACTATCGAGCATTTCACCAACAGCTGGCCTGCCTAACCTGTGCCTACTAAGTCGTATTAATAAATAATAAATTATCATCATTTCTTTCAGATATTGGCCTGCATACATTTATTAATAACCCAACAGCTTCAGCAACATTATTTACAGTGTTTATCTCATTCATATAATGAGATATGCAATTTCAATGAAGTTTGTAATTCGTTTTGTAAAATTTACAATTAAATTCGTAGAGAAATATGTGTATGTATGTGTAATATGTGTGTAAATGCAATATACAATCTACTTGGCTTATAATGATAACGATCTCTGTCTGATATTGCATTTCAGTTTAACTTAATCTCATTACGGGTCGCCCAACGTATGCTTTAAATATGAGACACACAGCTACATAGTTTAACAAACAATCGTGTTAATACAATGGTCCATATGATTTCCATGCGACAACTATTAGCCCCATTAATTTGTTACAATTGTGTCCGGCGAAATATTTACTTGTCCGATTTGTCCGGATTCAGCGGCTTTTTTTGTAAATTGTTTATATCATGTATAATACAGACGCTCGAGATAATTTCGAGTATTGTAAAGGTTATTAACACAAGTCATGCAAGGTCAAAAATCGTGAGTTGTAATAACAGTAAACGCTGTAAAAAATGTCACATCAAAATCAAAGGTCAATTAATTTTTAAAACGCGACAATTTTATCAAAGGAATTTAAATTTATTTGGAACGTTTTTATTTTATATTTATTTAAGTTTAATTAGGCCATTGTTCCAAACGACTTACTCGGTTTCCATTAAACTAACAACAATATTCGCCTTAATCAGGTTAAGACCAACATAAATTAACAATCCAACTGCAATATTTCAATATCACGCTGCATAAATTTAACCAAACGACAAAGACTAGTTAACCGAACTAAAGTACTGTATATCACGCGAGTAATCTTAAGCTAGAACGCACATTAGGGATTTTTTAAACGAACCGTAGGTTATTGACCTCCTTGTCAGTAACGCTACACTAATAAAAAAAAATCCTTATAAGCAATAAGTGAATGTAATGTTTCAATATTGAACAAATATTTTTGAATTTGACTTCGACTTCAATAAATGTGGCGAGAATTATTTTGTAAGACCCAACTAAAATAAAATACACCGAATATATGACGTATGCAAATTACATAATGATGTATGTGTGACACGCCGTTACTTAGGATGCCTAAAGAGCCTAAGTAGAAGTTTTTTAGTGGGTATTCCACCCCCTAAAAACCAGCGGTACTCACTCCAATTTATGCGAGCGTCAACCGTGGTACACTTCGAACCCCAAAACGCACCAATCGATCCCATAAATAATTAATCCAAAATACTGTTTAACATATGAGCCGAGATAGCCCAGTGGTTAGAACGCGTGCAACTTAACCGATGATTTCGGGTTAAAATCCAGACAGGCACCACTGAAATTTCATGCGCTTAATTTGTGTTTATAATTCATCTCGTGCTCGGCGGTGAAGGAAAACATCGTGAGGAAACCTGCAGGTGTCTAATTTCAACGAAATTCTGCCACATGTGTATTCCGCCAACCCGCATTTGAGCAGCGTAGAAGAGAAGGTTTGGAGCATATTCCACATATGCTCCAAACCTTCTCCTCAAAGGGAGAGGAGGCCTTAGCCCAGCAATGAGAAATTTACAGGCTGCTAATGTAATACTGTTTAACAAAAAATATGAAAGAAAACTCCATTGTGCGGTCAGAGGGCGAGTAAACAGAGACACGTCAACACGGCTTTCGTTCTTAAATGGTATTTTAACTTCATTTTTCACTTTGAAGTTTAATATCGGAGTAGAAGCAGCATATGTTATTAATGGGCAGTAGGATGCGCTGATACTGAAGTCAGCTGAATGTCGTCTCCGCTTAAATGATCTTTGATGATAAATGGTCCTTTATGTAATTAACAGCCTTATATAGCATAGCGGGTGTTCACTTGGTGTGAGTTATATGCTCTACTGTTCTATCAAATGTTTCAGTTTGGAGGAGTGAGCCAGTGTAACTACAGGCGTAATTAAAGTACCAATGACTATAGGCAGTGGTGACCATCGGGTGATCAATTATTGCTGTCTATATGATATAAAAACAATTTCATCATTCCATGAATCTAACATCGTTTAACTCATCATCATCATCAACTCATATCAATTCTTGAACTACATTCTTATGTAAAGCGGAAAAAAAATAATTTATTTTGAAATTTTTATGTTCAAAATGTTCTCTGTGAAAATTGTAACCAATATTTTAAGAGTATGTATGTTTATATGTTCAATCACACTTGAGTGTTGATGAGGTCGGGTGTTGATGAAAATTCACTAAAAGTTATTGTTTAATGAACAAACAATATTGACTGCGTGTCACTAAGTGTTCATGTATACTAAATGTTAACCAAAGTTAATAACCCTTCACTTAGTGAAACAATGCTTTTTAAAAAATATGCGTACATGTACAATATTGAATTTTGTTTGAATGTGCTAATCACAGACAGGATCATCTTCTTTGATTTGAATATAGGTACTATTTATATAATATATGATATATATTATATAATATACATATATTATATAATATATATATATATTTATATAAAATATATGATATAATAGCTGTTTATGTACAATGGTTATATTATATATAAAATCGAAGCAAAATTTAAATATATCATAGATTAATAGAACCGATAACAATTAATGTCAGTCTACGTGTAGGTTTCGTCACGATGTATTCCTTCAAACACGAGATAAATTATGAACAAAAATTATTCACAGACAGTCGAACTTTCCCAGATTTGATCCCGTAACTTTTGGTTGAGAATCACGTGTTCTGAATGGGCCTGCCTGAAATTCTCTTTGTTTCAAAGCCCAACTCTAGAATATACAAGTTGAATAACTGTGAGCCATAAAACAAAATAATTTCCTCTACTAAATGAAGACAGTTACAGCAACAATAATGGAAAAAGGACTAATTTAATTTATTACGTTCTCGCATGCATTTTCTCATCCCCAGTTTTCCATACTTTAATATTGTATAAAATTCCTCTGTACGCTTTCATTATGAATATTCTTTATATTGTTTAGAAATATTAAAATGTCACAACATTCTGTTATATGAATAAAAATGACTAAGCATATCGACCGGGTTTCTTACACACTTGCCAACATTGCTGAAGATACGAAAACGATCCCTCGAGCCTTAATTGACTGGTTTATCTTTAGATTATTATAAAGTATTATAATATTTTTTTTATGTACTTTAATCAAGTATTTATAACATTAAGTGCTTAAATATATACAAATATTCAAATATTAATTAAAAATAGTTACTGTAAAAATCTTGACCGCGGGGAAATGTTGGCAAGAATGCTAGCAGTATTTCTCCGTTGAATAGCAATTCTGATCCTCTGGGCTAAAAACGAACCAGCCCTCCTGTCACCAGTGGAGGCAACAAGGCGAGGTGTTATACTTTTGATGAAGGTTTTTGCACCAATACTCCAAGGGCCAAGTATTTCGACAGCAAATGGGACAAAAAGTAATTTGATATAAGACACGAATATTTAAAATATTATAATCTTAGTCTTGTTTATTTCTTATTTATTCCATATTAATTTAATAAATCTTTATAATATATTTATGAAGATTTATTATATAACTTCAAATAGGTGGCAAATGAGCAGGAGGCTCACATGATGGAGAGTGCTCTGTACATGGACATCTGCAAGACCGGGAGCCTTGCAATTGCATTGCCAGCCTTTAAGAAATAAATTAACTCGTTTATCTATTTGACACAGTGCTTTTGCGAGTCGAAGAAAGCCTTAAAAATCCTCCTATTTTGGATTACCGAAAATCAAAGTGGTTGGTTATCCCAGCTATTTAAAAGGCTATCCATGGAATCTATTGATACTAGTGGACGAACTTTGACGGGTAATTGCATTCTGCTGAACTGAAATGCATAATTAGATGCGTTATTCATGATCGGTATGCGTGGCGTTAATAACAATTCTCCTGTTTCAGCCAGATATTATTGTAGCTACTAATAAATTAGTAAGCGCGGGTGATACTTATGTTGTAGAACTGAATCATTATTTTTCTAACATTTTGAGCTAAGCCAATCAAAAAGTGATATTAATCATATATTTTGAAATGGCCAATGAGATGAAATTTATGATTTTAGAGAGTTGTGCTAGCTTGAATAAAATGCCGATATAGATTATCGAGCGAAAAAAACAAAGAAGATCAATAAAAAAGGAGATGCAACGCTTCTTTAGCAACACCTTAAATAATTTTATAGTGAACGTTGAACGATACGTACCAAATAGTGATTGGGCTTTTTGCCTCATAATGATAATACTTCATACAAAATGAAACAAACCTACGTTAGGTTTGTTTCATTTTTAAAGATGAGCCAGATAATTTAGTAATAGGCACAAAGTGCACACTAGATGCTATAGTTAATAGGGCATTGATCTAGGAACTGATCTATACTTGCCTATGTTTACAGGAAAGCCAGTTGTGCCAGTGGCTTGGGTCGCATTTTATTAGTTGGTCGTCAGGTGTTAGGCCTGTCCTTCCTAGGAGTTCAAGCTTGTTTCATATCAAATTTCACCAAATTCAGTTCAGAGGTTTGGCCGTGAAAAGGAAACAGACGACAGACAGAGTTACTTTCGCATTTATAATATTAGTATAAACGTAACTTATGTCTACTCTCTTTTTAGCCGCGATTCTAATATTGATTTAATAAAAAAAACTGATATTAAAATTAAGCAAATATATTTTTGTAATATCAAAGATATGATTATGATAACTAAGATATTGAAAACCAAACAAACACCACTCAATTTTACAAGAAGCTTGATTTATTAACAGATATATCCCAAATATTGTATTTGGAATACTATTGATATTTTTTTCATAATAATTTAAAATATAACATTATGCGAACAAGGTGTAAGATCAAACGGACCCAAGCATTGTATACGGTAAGCCAGTAACCCGAGCACTTCAATTATTATTTAAGAGGATACCATCTACAATGGCTTTGTGGAAGATATCTAAGAAAAAACTGGAAATAACTCAGATCCGCAACTCGAGTGAACAAACTATGAAGTTTTTTTACCCTTCTTGATGGAAAGAATTTCATTTCGTTCTTAGCATTAATTAAATGCCTTTCAAACTTGTCTTCTGGCTCCGGAGTCTTATCGTTGAATTTCATCGATATAATAGTTATAAGATTTAAAATTTAGTTAAGCGTTTCATCAATTAATTCTTATGTCACGGATATGAAAGAAAAAGGATAGATACGATGAATTTGATAGACTTTTATTATTAAGAATTTATATTGACTATTTCATTTGATAATAACTTAATTAAATAAAAATTAATTTTAATAACCATAATACTCACTTCGGGATTATATATACAGGTGTAGTTTTTTCTTGATATTATTAAATGCAATTTTTTTATGTTATATAGGGGGCAAACGAGCAGGAGGCTCATCTGATGGAAAGTGATTACCACCATGGACATCTTCAACACCGGGGTGCTTGATATTTCATAGTAAGCTTTTGTGTAAGCCCTTTTGGGATGGATACCACCTATAATTATAAATTTTTCTACTAAATAAGTATAGTTGTGTGGTAAGTGAGCCAGCGTAACCACGAGCACCAAGGACATCACATCTTCGTTTCAAGTTCAAGGTCGGCGGTGCGTACGATATACGGAATGGTTTTTTACAGTATCAATGTCTGTGAACAATGGCAGCAATTTGCCACCAGGCCCAATCGCCAGTTTATGTACCTATTTTATATTAAAAAAAAAAACGATAGAGATGATTGTTATAAACTATCATGTAATCAGATGTACGGATGTAGATCCTCGTATGTCAAAAATGTCCGATTTCAGACATGGCTTATAACTAAGTTTTTTAATTACACCATTTTAAATTTTAAATATCGTTTGTAAATAAATAATTTATTCAATAATATTCTTGTTGATTGTCCCTACTGGACATATAAATTTTATTCTATATGTATTTATTTACTCAATGTATTTCACTTGAAAGAGGACTTTGAGCCGGCTCTTCTCGGTGCACCCCGAATCTGTGGCAGCTCTAGATTCCACTTCTCAGTACATTCATTCGTTCAAAGGAGCTTAAACGAGCCTACTAGTAGGAATAATATTTTGATTTAGATAAACAAAAGCAGTGTTCCCAAATAATTTGGCATTTACATTAGCAAGGTTATTATTAATAGTTAATTCAGGTTTTCGTTACGTTATTTATTGAGGAGTACTCGATAATATAGTATCATATCATAATAAATTAATGTTATGAATACTTACAGTCTATTTACTAGAAAAATATAAAAATATTCTTTAAAGAAAATCCTAAAATGTCTGTTATAATTGTATCGAAAATGATATATTTCGATTGCCTTTATCTTACCTCTGAAAATAGCCAAATATGAATACCAAATGGAGTCAGTATTACACAAAAGGCCAGCCTTATTCAAAATAAATAACTTCGTGGTAAGAACTGGAAATGGTACCTAGTATGATAAAGGCAAATTGTCGACTTCATTTCAGACAAAACAATTTGCTTCACCGCCCATAACACCAACAATGTTATTGAATTAGAGGAATATTTTCCTAGACTTTCTAAACGTTTTCCTTATAGCGTCAAAACGAATATTGTCGGTTTGTATCGAAACTTTGAAGATAAACCTTCGTTGTGGTTTAGGAGGATTAAATGTAATGGGCAGGCTTATTGCTGGCTTTTATATATTTTTTAACTATTAAGTCTCCACAGACCTTTGACGTATCTTTCAATTATTGGAAAGAAGTTCTTTTTCGGCACACAGTGGACTGTTGAGTGAACTGGCAAAAATCATCATATAAGGAAAGAGCCTTGTGCCCCTTCTAGGTGACTTTTTTCCGCTCTTTCTCTTTCTATCTGCCTCTTTCTATTGTATACGGATTTGTATAATACTAGATTAAAACCGGGCTTCGCTCGGGTGAAAAAAATATAAATAAACGAATAGGCTTCAACATTTACTTTTCTTATATATTTTTTATCAAACATCTATATTTTCTATTAAGGTGGTGTAAACTAACAATAATCATTCTTCATACAGCATTCTGAAAGCACCCGTGAACGACAAACATGGCCGACTGTTGAACTGTCATGTCATTGAATTTCATGGATTCAATATCGAAATATAATGGAGACATTATATGAATTCTGAAGATATATTTTGTCGGGATAGGTTTCGATCAGATCGAAGCGTACGAAATAATTAATATAATTTAATTTAAATTCTAAAGTTTTTATTCACTCGGAATATTTAATAAAAAGTTTGTCGAATGTCACAAACATTGTTAATTTTTATTGTATCTATTATTTAATACATAATACATAGCGTGGAAAACTTCATTTCAAATGTCACGTCTCATTTTTTTTTTGGAATTATAAGTCTGCTAATTACCAACTTGAAGGACTACCTACCAGAGTGACTGTAATCGACAAAGCCGCCTCACGAGTAAATTGATTTTTAATTCAAGTAATCAACATAAAAAATTAAGTAATTATATCAAGTATATGCGAATGGCTCTAATGAGTGAGTGGACTATAGAAAAACTACTATTATGTGTAATTTACAGTTACCGGTCACGCCACACTATATGGTAGCGATATAAAATAAAAACTCTTTCAACCTTTCCATATAAACTTTTGTGTATTACTAGTTTTTCATTTTAATCAAAATAATTATTCGAAAAAATATTATCTAAGATTAAATTATTATTTACAAGCTTTATTTAATATCTTTATTTAGCTTAACTTTTGACTGTTAGTGGAACAAATATTTTAATTATAAACCAGTTCCACACAATCAATTGAGCTACAATATTGTATACATTTTTGGTTAATTACAATATTATTATACAACATTACAATCAAGAATATGTTTTTTGTAATTTTTTAAAGAGCCCTTTAATAAGTTTTATTTTTAATGTTTTGAAGATGCCAACTAAAACTAAGCTTAAGTTTTTGTATCGGGCTGAACAGGGGATTAAACCTAGGAATATGGGGTTCTATTCTTTATATCTTATCACTAGATCAACGAGGCAATCTAAGTTAATTTCAGAAATACTAAGTTGAATCAATTGTACAGACAGAGCCAGTTTCAAATACTTGTATAAAATTTTCGTCATTGTCATGGCAACAATATTATTATGCAAATTCTAGATAAATTGAGGTGAGAACGCTGCCAATTTGGCATCGAATGTTGGTTCGATTTTGATAGCGAACAAAAATGTTTTACGTTATGGGATTGGACAAAACAATGGCACTATTTATTTGAACCAATTGCTTGAGGCGGTTACTGTCATCACTTTCAAGTTACTTCATATCATGTTTCGTCAATTTGGTATTTCTTCCGCTCTGGATTGTATACGTGGTCCTTATCGAAGATCTGGGGTTCTTATCCGGAAAATAAATTTACTTGGTGGTAGGCCTATGTGCAAGCACTCCTGTGTAGGTGCCACAAACTCATCTGAGATCTGAGTGAACCAGTATAATAACAGGCACAAGGGACATAACATCTTAGCTCCCAAGGTTGATTGTTTATTAACGTTGTAAAAGATGATTAAAATGGGTTGTAATGAAAACTAACATATATAAAAAATAAAACGAAAATATATGAATTTAAAAACATAAAGACTATATGAATTTACTATTATTAACTTTATCAAAAAATATCGTTATAAGCTCTTTTCAATTCTTAATTCAGCACACAGCTATTTCTCCTATCGAACCATCAAGAAAAAAATCTAGATTATATTTATTCATACATTGCTACATATCAATTGCTAACTATCGTCTCGACTTAGGAAATATTCAATAATAAATATACAAATTTTATTAAAATAGCTTATGAGTTTTGTATACTATTTGATATTCAGACCTTTTGTTAATTCCTTATTAAGTGACATATTAACTAAAGCACAAACGACGAATAATGGTTATACGATTTAATAACATGTACGTATTTATAACCCATTTTTCATTTTATGAAGCATTATAACAATTAATTCACAAGCATCTTAAAAAATCGTGAATATATGTCGACCATTTTTTTGTGAACATTACTTACTTATTAAGTACTCATGAAAATATTTTTTTCATATGTATTAAAATATTTTCATTTGAGCGTCAATGAAAAATATTTAAAAATGTAATTAAAATTGTCCGAAATACGGCTAGCGCTGTGGGTAAGAGTGAGAGAAGAAGAGCCTGCTTACCGCTGTCGTATGCGTAAGAGAAAGGGAAGCCAGACAGACTCGCGTCGTAACGCGTTACGTAACGAAGCGGCAGATAAAAAGTTATAACACTTCAAAAAAAGAATTTTATTAAAATCTATCGACCACAATATGTTACCCACCCACTTCGCTGAGCAAAAAAGGTAAAGGAACAACGGAATTAACAAAAATCATAGCCATTACTACTTTACCATTTACAAACTGTTCCGCGTCATTAATCAGTCTCATACCGCTACGTTCAGTATTTTTTACGTATTCGAAACAAAGAAAAAAAAAAAATACACGTATATTGTGACTAGCCATCAAGGGATGTACACTAAGCTTGTTACAGACTACACTACAATATTGTTACAAACTTAGTGTAACTCGTACTGATACCAATCAATGCCATCCGCAAAACACAGGCTAGTCCGTCCCGACGTGACTCGAAAGCATTGTGGATTACCGAGCATTATTAGATTTTAGTTCGTGGAACGGCTTTAAGTCTGTATCACACAAGGTCCGGTTTTCATCTGCAAGTATTAAACTGTAATCCTATTCCAGTTGTCTTAAGTTAATCCACCTAGAAATGGTCACATGAAATTTACTGACATATCTGTTGATTTTCATTAGAAAAAATCTAACTACAATGCTATGCTACTAGTCGTGACAGAATTATATTTATAGACAGGCGGAACTGGTGTGTCAATATAATTTAACCCTAAAATGATTCTAATTTAAATACGACTAAAATTATCAAACGAATAATTGAATCTAAGTCCTACAATCAAATCTAAAAGATCGTAAATACGTTACCGACATACGACTTCCTTTCAGACCTCCTTTAAACGGACGGATATTAATCGGATTATCACAAACAAGAATCATAATTGTTTGAGCCTTTCACGAATGTTTTTACATGTTAAAAGGTTCTTCTAATCTCGTTTTAATGGACAGCCTAAAAAAGCTTTTTACACAATTCAAATAGGCTCTTTGAGTCAGAGAAATTTGAATTTCGAGTACAGTGATTCTATGCAAATGACCAACTGAATTTATCGTCGTAATAATTCATTTTTTTAATGAACGTAAATACGAGTAAATTACGATTAAATTAAGAAACCTGTAAATAAGTAGTTAAGTTACAATATATAATATAATTGTGTTATCCCTCAGTGCTACCACGACTAAATTGAAGATTGAAAAGATACAAACAATGAATTAACCACATCAACGCATATTTTAAGGCATTTTGCCTCGCACAACCACTCTTTGGAACCAATCGGCGGTTTTTTCAAACCGATACGAATAAGGAGTCTTCAAGAAAAGAGCCTACACATTTTCTACTCCGAGAGCCTACTCATGCTTATAATATCTACAGCATAAAAAATGAACCTGACATTTTGACGAGATAAATAAATAAATAAATAAATATTGGACAACATCACATACATTACTCTGATCCCAATGTAAGTAGCTAAAGCACTTGTGTTATTGAAATCAGAAGCAACGACGGTACCACAAACACCCAGACCCAAGACAACGTAGAAAACTAATGAACTTTTTTTTCGACATCGACTCGGCCGGGAATCGAACCCGGGACCTCGGAGTGGCGTACCCATGAAAACCGGTGTACACACTACTCGACCACGGAGGTCGTAACCTAAAACACCAGCCGCCATGGTGTGGCGTCAGATAGGCAAAAACTGTCATTTCAATATCATCTCGCACTTTGATAAACAATTTTTCCGGAGTTCTAATACTAGTATTTCCATATTACACTCAACGATAGTGATTGTAATTCATTATTATCCCAAAAAACACCAAATATTTATAGCTGTTACTTTGAATGGGTGCCAGTCGTATATACACATCTGTTGTTTTTATCAGTGTGACGTCATTAGGAAAATCAACATGTTGAAGTAATTTTTCAAACATAGTAGAATACCCCATTGTGAGCTCAATCTTTTTGTCACATACATATGTGTAAATCTCAATCATATTAACATATTAACAATATCTTGACTAAGAATATTATATAAAATGGATTAACATTGCAAAGGCATAAAGTATACTTCCAAAAATTTCAGTTTTAAAATATATTAATTAACTCTAGAAGAAATGACGTTTGTTTCATCAAAAGTATAAACAAAGACACATGTCTTTGATATTAAATATTCAATTACAAACAAAGTTGTGCTTGACTTTGAAAGACAGCTTGGTTATGATTTCCCCCAACTTTGTAAATACAAAGTTACATTCAGGAATTGTACGATTGTTTAGAATATATCGAGATATTTTGAATTGATTCACTCAGTATTGCAACATTGTTATATTCCAATAACCTCGTTTCATCCTCATTCTTGTTTCATCCACAGAATGTTTAACTAATAGACCAATTAAATAGAAATTGTTTTTGTTCTCTATTTGAAATTTAAAGTGTTTGAAATTGGAATATTAGCCTATACTAATTAGCATATCTTATACATAGGACATTAGGATAAGAAAGAAACAAAATTAGATGGGCGAATATGCCTTATAAAAAATACATACGCCCGTAAACATTACCAGAATTTCAATGCATTCTTTCTTTACTGTCATAATAGAAATTAAAATATTTAATTATGCTGGCTACTTTAACGGTAGTGAACAAGGATACAAGGAACAATATACAAGATGAAAACCCGACTTCGCTGGGTTAAAATAAATAAATCAAACAAATATAAATCTATTAACTACCGTATAGTACGACTTAGATGTAGAATCGGAAAATTCGTAAAACCGATCACATCCGAATTAAGTACGCCTGCCAAATCATCAATATTTATTTATTTCTTATGTGAATATGATCTTTACGCAAACGTTATAACTTGTAATGTCATATAATCAAACATATTCATCAAATCGACGCGCAGATTTACATGAACTTGATAGCAAAATAAATGGTCACACAATTCAACATTTTGTTGCTCTCTATTTATTTGTTTTTAAGTGACTTAAAAATTGTGGTTTTTGAGATTTGATTTGGAGGATAGAAGACCAAGTAAGCAGTGTTCAAACTGATACTAAAAGATCTATTATTTTCCATATTCTCGAATTCAGAACCCAGTTCATGTTATATTCGCAAAGTTTCTCGATTGTCTGTGAAAATGTTAATTTTTAATTTTTTTGTCGCAGGCAACCTTTTTTCGGTGTGATGAAAATCATATATAGCTAAATTTTTTTTATATTTAATTTACAACATCCACGGGCTTACAGTTGCCCGTGCCTTTTTTTACATTTTACTTTTATACATTTTGGCGTTTTATATTTTATATTTTTACGAAACATCAGCAGATCTTTGCTGGACTCCAAGCTTGTCTTCTTGGAAGATATCAATCCAATTACATCATAATCAAAATCATCGAAATTTGCTCGAAGTTCTTTCTTATTTTTTGGGCTTTTTAGGCGAATTAAAAATTGTACGAGAAGAATCATGATTTAAATTAGTTAAAGCAGCATTACAACAAACAGAATTACCAGTTGTTGCAATCGAAGTTGAAATATTGTCCTTTAGAACTTGTTAAACTAGTTAAAGCGCTTGTTGTTCTATATGACATACCAAATACTTTAGCTGTTCGCTTTTGAAAGTTTTGAAAGTGATCTTTCCTTAAAATTATGTTGTTAGACTTTTCGTCTCATAAATTGATAAATATTAAAAATTATTTCACGACTTTGGCTATTATACGGCCTACCCCATTTCAATTAAGTCATTATGAAAAAAATACCAACATATAAATAATATTCAATTTACCATTAAATTGTCACGCAGTGTACGGAATGATTCACCGACGTGCATTCACATTGCTGTCTCGGATTGAACTGAAGCGAGAATCTGTAGCGTCGAATAGCGTCGAATTGCGCGATAGGGAGATATTTCTATTGGTTATGTAAATCGGCAGTAATCGGTTTTATTGAAATTATCGATGCTACATCTAAATTGTGTCTTACTATACCTCTGCACGAAATTATTATTTAGAACACAATTTCTGAACGCACCCATAGGCGTGACGCACCCAAACATGGCCCGCCCGTGGAACTGTCGTGTCATTGAATTTCATGGATTTAATTTGTAAATATCTAGAAAATAAAAGCCAAAATTATAAAAAACATATCTCGATTATACGAAATTTGCGGATATATGTATGTTAACGACTAAAAAAACATTATTTTTATCATTTCATATAAATTTCAATAGCTTTTAAGTATACATACTTCATATAATTTATGTTCCTAATATTTGAATACAATGAATTTGATACTTTTGTATATTATATTATATTATTTAAGCCTAGAGTTTACTCCAAACAATTCGTAAGGAACGTTTCAAGTATATCGCCGTAAAAGTTTACTCTCTGTTGTTTTATATCGTATATAAACACTAAAATATAAACACACGAAATTTTATTGACTTGAGAATAATATATTGAAGTTCGATGTTTCGTGAATAGCATTATATTTATACCGTTGAAGACATTTGTATGATAGATATATATATATATATACAGGTTTATTGGTAATTCGACGTATTCCCGTTAGGAGGTGATAGGGGTGACTATTTGCGATAATTTAAGCCCCCATATGCATGATGCAAAAGTTAACCATTTTTGAGTTATCGCGTTTTTTTTTAGTTTATATCAAAATAAGTCAAAAATGCAAATTCAAAAATTTATTTAAAAAAAAGTTTCAATTAAAATCTATTTTTTTCTTCTGATTTATAAAAACGATTAAACACTGGTTATTTGTCAATATTAAAATAGGAATTATCCGTCCAAATTTAAAAATGCGAGACGAAAAAATATATTATTTCAATATTTTTTTGATTTTTTCCCTACAAAAATGCCTTAAAAACTAAAAAAATCGTTATGAAACTGTCCTGCAGATTCTTTTAAAAACATGACCTTCTTCTCAGCTTTCCAAAAATGTATAACAACTACGAAATTATTTCAAAGCAATCGAAATAAAATAAAATATAAACGTTGTCTATAGACAAAAGTATTTTCGCTTTCAATGCGCCCATTTGCTCGTCTGCAATGACTTAATTTACTTGTATAAAATATTTAAATAATGTGAATGATCTCTGAATACTTCAATGCTCGTCTCAATAAGGCACCCACGAAATGGCGTAATTTACTTTTGACGAAGCTCTTTGCGTTTTTTTGTGCGTGGTCTAATGTAACAAAAATTAACAAATTCGATTATTTATCTTTTAATCACCTTTAAAAAAGTCCTTATTTTATGCAAAAAATCCTTTTACAGAGCGATCGCTATCTTAACTCAGCGATCTGTTAACAGCAGCAAGTTAGACTTAATGCAAGCGTGACCCAGTTACTTCAGACTATATCAACATCTCCGCTACTTTTGGAACATTTACCTAAGTGGATGACGGGTTTTCTTTTTAATGTAATTAAAACTTGAATCGTGGTTGGTTTGCTGTGCAAAGAATATACTACGTCTTGTATATAATGCTATAGCAATGGAATATATTGCGTGAAATAAAATAACATAGTTACTAAATTTATTTAAATATAAAATTTATTAAAAATAGTACTTTTCGAGTTTATTTTTATTTGGCTGATTATTCACAAAAATAATGAAGTTTACACAGCGAAACGTTACATTGCACTAGTTGTCGCCGGCGACTTTGCTTGCATTTCAGTGATTAGTGTTATGACTATATACCAAAATGTTTCTGTAAGAATAGTAGCGCCATATTTAATTTATCCATGTAATGTTTTGGATGCGTCAAATAAAGTCAGTCGTTAGCCGAAAGTGCGTGTATTTATAATTTAGATAACCTTCAGTGCAACTTAGGTGACACTTTGTTTCTTTCCCTCAGTTCGCTGAGATTATTTTAATAAATTTAACATAATAGCTTGCCTTTCACTTTTAATCCGTAATTATAAAACACAATTCTCTATTCAGGTTCTCGGTTAATACGATGAAACGGCCAAACGAAAACCAGCTAAATAAGTTCATACGAAAGACCTATGAGTTTAAAACCAATATTTTAGACCAATCAGGCAATCAAATATCGTTATTTAGTACTAAGAGTATGTAAGTTCTTTCAAACAAAGTGTTTCATTATTCCAACGATACCCCTCGTTTTTTTTTACTTCTATAATTCATGAAATCGTGAATGCGTAGTCCTAGTTCAACTACGGTTACTTTAATAAGTATTTGTTCAGTGACGTGTTGAGTGGTATATAAGAATTGTGTGTGGCCATAGCACAAGCGAATAATATCCTACACTTAAGGTACATAAAAATAATAAACTAAAACTAAAAAAATATTGCGTACTTTTTAGAAAAGTATATATATTTTTAATCTATTAAGATATTTTGTTATAAAAGTATTTATTACTTGCTCTATGAGCCGAGATGGCCTAGTGGTTAAAACGCGTGCATCTTAACCGATGATTTCGGGTTCAAACCCAGGCAGGCACCACTGAATTTTCATGTGCTTAATTTGTGTTTATAATTCATCTCGTGCTCGGCGGTGAAGGAAAACATCGTGAGGAAACCTGCATATGTCTAATTTCAACGAAATTCTGCCACATGTGTATTCCGCCAACCCGCATTGGAGCAGCGTGGTGGAATATGCTCCAAAACCTTCTCCTCAAAGGGAGAGGAGGCCTTTATCCCAGCAGTGGGACATTTACGGGCTGGTAATGCTAATGCTAAAAACTTGCTCTATATTGTTTAGTGACTTCAACAGTGCTGTCAGTATATTTAATTTCACTCAATAAATCAGAAAGCCTAAATATTAAAATAAAATAGTAAGTTGTTTTTTTTTTAATAATCTTATGCTATTTATTTACTTATCCTATTAATTACTCTTGACATAATATAAACAAATATTATTTATCAACTTACTGTATATTTATAAAATACGTCAGTATCCTCCGTCATTTGCTGAGTCAGTACCTACACATAAAATCTTAGCTCCCAAGATGTCAGGAATGGTCAACATTTCTTACAGCAACAATATCTAAGGACATTGTTGACCACTTACCAAAAGTTGGTCCAATTGCCCATCCACGTACCAGTGAAAATAAAAAATCCTTTCCATGTGTTTATAAGTCATAAAATTTAAATTCCAATAACACAAAGGAACATAAAAAAAAAATTGATGTTTTTAAATATCCACACGAAATTGCCTGTTTAATAGCTCCGCGTCGCAAGTGGCTAGTAGCCGGCGCATCCATTAGCGCAGACAGTGTTCATAATTTGCATTCAAGAACGACGCAATCCGACAGCGATCTCTAACAAGCACTATATCTCGCCTAATTTCAAAACACGAATTCTATTATAATAATACCTGGTATAGCAAATACTAGTTATCATATCGATCGAGATATGTCAATTTAATTTATTGTATGGAAATACAGTAAATATATTTCCTTATCTTTTTTTTTTTTGGATTCTGCTTTTTTGTGTCGTAATATCTTTTGTTGTACTAACGTAATTGTAATGTGTCTTTTGTAACTAACAAGTGGACTATTAATTGTCTTAAATAAACGAAATTATTATTATTATTAATATGAGACGAAGTAAAATAGTTTCTAAAATTCTTGTTTATTTTTTTATTTATCACAACATTAACAGCCTTTTAATTTCTTGGCTTGGCTTGGCTAACGCCTCCTCTCCTTTTGAGGAGAAGGTTTGGAGCATATTCCACCATGCTGCTCCAATGCGGGTTGGATACACATGTGGCAGATTTTCGTTGAAATTAGACACATGCAGGTTACCTCACAATGTTTTCCTTCACCGCCGAGCACGAGATGAATTATAAACACAAATTAAGCACATGAAAATTTTGTGGTGCTTGTCTGGGTTTGAACCCGAAATCATCGGTTAAGATGCACGCGTTCTTACGTTAAGTGGTAACTTCCCTAATACTTATGATGGGACATAACATCTTTGTTACCAACGTTGGTCGCGCATTGGCGATGTGAAGAACGTTTAATATTTATTATAGTACCAATGTCGATGGACGATGGTCACTACTCACCATCAGGTCCACTTCTGTCACTCATCAGCCTTCAACCTATACAAAGAAAGTTAGTCTGGTATAGATACTTAAAAAAATGTGCATTGTCAATTTTAATAGAAGTTTAATGTTCGGAGCTAATGGCACAGTTAAACTTTCAAGGCATGTATTTAATTAAATCGTAAAAAGTACGAGGAAGGAGGGATTTTACGAGTATTCTAAACTTGGTCGGTTATTATGTTCCTGTAGAAAATAATTCAACCGAAATTAATTTTAAGACTCACATTATATTATATAATAAAAATAATATGGAAATTTCGCTGTTTTTATTTATATTTGTTTTTTTTTTTGTAATTTATTACACAAATGTATTTATGTTTTATTAGGCGGTGGGGTTTTGTACAAGCCCGTCTTTGTAGGTACAGCCCAATCAACAGTGAATGCTTTTGACTAAAGACAATGTTCCTGTCAACTTCTTCCATCCTTAATAAGTCTCCAAGCACCGGCTCTAGGATGTGTCTCTTACGCCTTTAATTACATAACACTGGCAGATTCACCATTCAAACCGAAACAACCAAAGAAGATATACCTGCTTAATGGTAGATTAACTAGTATTTTGTGATAATCAAAATGCCTGCATAAAGCGGTTCATTTAGATATGAAACTCAACTTGACGTTCCTTTGCCGAATATCACCGCGATATTTCCTTGTCCAGGAAATGGAGTGAATCTCAATCAGTCAAGTAGTAGGTACCACATCCAACACCACGTATAGTATTTCTCTGTACTGACTTCACACTCGCTTTTGACATGACCAATGTCAAATTATGTCTTTTCTCGAAATTTAAATATTAATATATATATATTTGTACGTATGTACAGGCTATGTATATAGCCAACTATATAAGACACTATAACATCACACTCACAATCCAATAGGACGGCATATTGACAAGACCGGAAATAGACAAGAAACCTGTTTTACGAGATAGAGAAATATACACACTTCCAACAACCAGACTCCGGACTGCTACTGAGAAGTTTTCGACAAAAAACCTAATATTTTTTTATCGGCTCTACTTGGGGTTTGAACCCCGGACCTCTGGATCTGCATCTTTATATCGTAGTCAATAGACCAAAGAGACAGTAATTGACCAAATATATATTTTTCTAAAATAACTAAGAAACGTTCAAATCAATACCAAAAGCTAAATCTAAGCGTAATGTCCATCGTAGTAAGTTCCTTTGACACGGAATAGATTTCATAAATATTCAGAAACCTGAAACAACACATGCACTACCGGGAAATCGAATTTGGAACAATCGATGCGGCATCTTAACAGCTGGGCCTGTGGCGTTTGCATAATCAACTGATTTCGTTTCCGATGTAAAGGCGCATTTACACATAGACTTAATTAGCTAAGACTTTTAGGTTTTTAAAAAATTGTATAAATCTATTGATTCAATGGAAAACGTTATATTACGTAATATTTGAACGTTTGTCAAAATTTTTTATTTAAAACTAACAGTTACCCGTGACTTTATTCATGTTAAATTATATTTACGAGAATTAATACGTAATTCTAAAATGATACAATATTAACAGAACGAAATTCACCAAAATCTCATTTTATCCTACACGAGGGTTTTCAAAAAATACTGAAAATAGTTATTATTGATTATAATTATTTACTCTATATAATATATATTATTTTATAGTTTTCTACATATATTTTTACTATATAAAAATCGAAAATAGCGGCAAACAAATTAGCTCGTAAAATTAAATTATTAAAACTTTTAGTTGATTTATTATATATTTCATTTAATAGACTTGCATTAGCAGCCCGTAAATGTCCCACTGCTGGGATAAAGGCCTCCTCTCCCTTTGAGGAGAAGTTTTGGAGCATATTCCACCACGCTGCTCCAATGCGGGTTGGCGGAATACACATGTGGCAGAATTTCGTTGAAATTAGACACATGCAGGTTTCCTCACGATGTTTTCCTTCACCGCCGAGCACGAGATGAATTATAAACACAAATTAAGCACATGAAATTTCAGTGGTGCCTGCCTGGGTTTGAACCCGAAATCATCGGTTAAGATGCACGCGTTCTAACCACTGGGCCATCTCGGCTAAAATATATATTTAATAGACTTAACGGTAATTTATTTTATTAATCCATAATACGTAATTTTAACCGATTTGAAGATAACCAAAGGTGAATGTTTTGGTTTTGGTAACTTCCAAATAGCAATTTTTTTATGACGTAGGTGGAAACTGGTAGGTGGCTCAGCTGATGGAAAGCGACTACCATCGCCCGTGGACTTCTGCAACACCGTGGGCAAAAAAAGGCAGGTAATTTGAAAAATGACACAGGCTCTTCAGATTTTATTATTTGTACATGTATAATATTGTAAGTTAGGAAAGAGGTTATTATGTATGAGATTATAGATGGAAAGAACTTTTTGTGGGACCCTGTCAATTAAATATTATAAATCGAATTGACGTGTTTTATCGTGCTTCCCGTATATAATTTATTACTATTCATCTCGTTAATCAACATTTGCGTCAATGTTTACAGAAATATTAAATAATAATTATATTATAGAAATCTTGTAATTATAATCTAAATTATCTTGTATTATAAATCTGTAATTATAAGCACAAGGGACATAACATCTTCTGTAAAGTAAAGTGGCGCATGAACCCTGTAAATAATGTTCAATATTTCTTACAGTGCTATTTTCTATGGGCGGTGGTGACCACTTACCATCAAGTGGCCCGTTTACCCGTCCAACTATACTATAAAAAAAAAACATTAAGGCTTAAAGTAATATACATTAATCAAAATTTGAAACAGCTACTTTGCAAATCATGACCGCTTAGAATGTAACAAGAACGCTTGCATTATTTTCCGTTAAATCTCAATTTTCTCTGGAAGAAAAATAAACTAGTCCTCTGTGACCAGTAAAGCTAATGGAGACGGGGTGTTATATATTTTAGAAATGTTTATTTTAACACTTCGGAGTGGTTCAAATATAAACGGCACAAATATGTGAATTAATATTATAAGTTAGCAATTACATTAGATTAGATAATTTTATAAGTAACAGTAGAGCCGTTGGTTCTGCCCCTGAACTGTTTCCGGTCATGTTGGATTTGCCGTCCCATCGGATTATGAGTGAAGGAAATTAGAGTGCATCTGTGTTTCTGCACACACTTGTCCACTATAATATGATCTGCGTAGTTGGCTGGTTACCCTAGAGATTACTCCAGAAATCAGTCAGGACATACTCTTTTTTTTTTAAACTTATCTGAAATGACATGGCTTACTCTAGATTGTGTGTTGCCAAATACATTATGAAGAATTTTAGAAAAGGTTTTATGTTATATTAATTTATATTTCATCGTGTCCAGAATTGTTTTTAATAAATATTCGTTCACGATAAACTTTTTACAGTAAATTGGATTGGATTGATTGGATTTATAATAATAAACTATATTGCATTTTGATTTTAAATAACTTCCATCACTCGTTTTAACTATCGGTACGATTGATGAAATGACAGGCACATAATATATTAGAAGGTCGACCAAATAAAGTATAACCATTTTGGTATGTTATTTATTTTCGATATAACATAGTATTAAATTGTTGTCGAAATAGCCCAGTGGTTAGAATGCGTGCATCTTAACCGATGAATGCGGGTCCAACCCAGTGAATTTTTAATTGCTTAATTTGTGTTTATTTGTTTCGTGTTCGGCGGTGAAGGAAAACATCGTGAGGAAACCTGCATGTGTCTTATTTCAACGAAAATCTGCCACATATGTATTTAACCCGCATTGGAGCAGCGTGGTGGAATATGCTCCAAGCCTTCTCCTCAAAGGAAGAGAAGACCTTAGCCCGACTATGGGAAATTTACAGGCTGTTAATGTAATGTAAAAATTGTTGTCGAGACCGACGGACATTTTGCATACACTTCATGCTGTGTTCACAGCATGCCGAATTCAAGTAAATTGGATAAGGGCAGTAACAGATGATAGTGTACATAATTAATAAAAAGAAACAAACTGTCGTGGAAATCGCATTAGCATTATACATGCGCCCTAAGTATGCTCTATGAATAGGACCCCCACAATGTAGTTTTATAGTTTTTAATATTTTATAAGCTGCAAATGAGGTCCCGTGCGAAGCGACGCAGTCTCTTTGTTCTAATTTTTTTCCTTGAGGCCAAGGTCTAATAAGTGAATTAAACTATTTTCTAAATTTAAGTCAAATTTAAAAAAGTTTTTTAAACTTTAGGACTTATTTCTAAAAAATTCTTTTATATCATTTATATAAAAAAAACAGTAAAGATATGATCATGCATTTTTTATTATATCGGTAGGCGGACGAGCAAATGGTCTACCTGATGGTGAGTGGTCACCACCGCCCATAGACAATGGCTCTGTAAGAAATATTAACCATTCCTTACATCACCAATTCGCCAACCTTGGGAGCTAAGATGTTATGTCCCTTGTGCCTGTATTTACACTGGCTCACTTTCACTTCAAACCGGAACACAACAATACTGAGTACTGCTGCTTGGCGGTAGAATATATGATGTGTGGATGGTACCTACCCAAACGGGCTTGCACAAAGTCCTACCACCAAGTCAAAGACTCGCACAAGATCAGAAATTAGAAAATAAGTTTTTAAGCATTTATCAACTCACGTGACAAATATCTTGGCTATGGTTTCAACCATATAATTACTATGATTTCATGAATAATTAATTGTCTTCTATAATTGTTCATATCAGTTGATTTGTTTATAATAAACCGTCTACAGTTTTATCTTTCAAATCCAAGTGTAGTCATGAACTATATGGTTAGAAATGACACACGAACATCTATACAAAGAATTAAAAAAAAATTGTCAAAGATATTTTTTCTAATTTGTCGTATGTATAAAATGCAATAAAAATCTCTTCCAAGCAGAAGCAAGAAGTGTTAGAGCGAGATAGCATTTTCGGTAATCGCGTCGCAACACGCATTGTATAGCCGTGTATTCCTTTAAGCTTATCCTCAAAGTAGTGTTGTATTTCAGCTTAGTCTCACAAAGAACGGTTCTAGAATGAAAAAAAAACTGAATCCAATAAGTTACATCACTTATGCAGAAAAAATTCAAAGCATTTCCGTGATATTCTTAAAACTATTATATAGAGATATTTTAAAATAATGTTTTAAGTAATATGATCGAATAAATTTAACCGACTAATGTTAATGACAATAAATCGAGTTGATTTGTCGGCGCTTGTGCAAGCTTATCTAGTTCCACTACTCACTCATAACGTTGTGTTCGTTTCGAGTGAGTCAGTGAGCCAGATAAGGTACTTTTTAACATCAGTTAATTGAATTGATTTCACAAATACCATTATCACAGCTATTGCAGAAAAACTAACTTAGAGCAAGGGTATGTATATTCTAAAATTCGAATTTTAATGCAACGATTCGTTTCTCACGATAAGTTTTACACGTGTCATGTGAGTTTGAAAACAAAGGCAGAAAATAACCTTTTTGTCACTTCCAAAGTATAAAGTATTCCAATGAGAATACTGGATTAAAAGCTGTCTCCGTTTAAATATGACTCAAATCCCTGTCTCTAATTTCGAAAGACTTTTTACACATAACAGACTCTTTGTAGGCTGAGGACAATGATTATAAAACAGAAAATCCTTTAATTAAAAGTTTAGTCCCAGAGGAACTCCGGTGACCGGGCAGTGTAATGTTCCTACATTGTATCGAGCGTTCATTGTATCAGAGTTACTTACTTGTTAAGGTAGTTGCTAGTTTGTACAACTGCAAATCATGAAGCACCAAGTTATTTTTTTCTTCAATTGAATGTTGTGTATTTGTTTGTATTTAATAATACAGCATCAGTATTAAAAAGTTGTAACAGCTTTTAAATCTATTGGTATGTAGGTTATTCAATCACGCTGATCTAAGTAGTTGTCCTGTAGTTGTACATAAGTGGCAGAATTTCATCCGAAACATATAGATTTACACACGATGTCATACACACGTACCGTTTCGCTAGATTGTTTATAGTATTCATATTGTAAAGAAATTGTTATTGATGTTTCATTGATTTTAACCGTAGACATAATCTTCATAAAAGTGAAATCACGCAGTACTAAATATTTTAACAATATTTTAAATTTAATAAAAAGGATTTAAAATTAAATAATAATAAAGAAAATTATATTTTTAGAATTGGAACATTAGTTCCGGAGATTACCCCTACACAAATACCTCTTTGTAAGTAAAGACGTGCATTATACATATGACGCCGTCTACCCTCATTAAGCAGTTGTAAACAACACGTGCAACGGCCGAAAGTTGATTCACAGACAATATAAAAGAAGGAACTTGCCAACTATGGACTTTTGCCAAACAGACTCAGGCGTCTTATGCACGTCCTGAATGACGAAGACTATAGCATCACTATCCCCAACGCGCCATTCGTAGGGAAAACCGCACTACACACCTCACAGTGAGTGTGTACAGCGTTTCCGCTGGCGGAAACGAGGACCAAGATTAGTGACGTCACGGAAGCGGCCGTGACGTCAATAGATTCAATCAGTGCTCCTAACATAAGTGCTCCCCACCCCACCGGCTACGTTCTGAGCCCAGGTGCGACATAGAAGACACCCTCAGGACGAACGTCACTCTCGAACCCGAAAGGGATCAAACTTCAAGGCTGAGTCTCCAACGCCCAGTGAAGTGTAAAGGCCAGTAGGACCAACAGCACAAATACAAAAAAACACAAAAAACTAGGGACACACTCTCTTGTACGCTCTCAGCCAGTACACGTGTTGTATCGTGAGCCTATATATAAAAATACTCAAGCAACACACCAGATTTAATCCAATATACATAGTAGTATACGCAAAAAATGGTCAAATCATAAAATCTATCTATATACATATATACATTCACTGATTAATCACGAAATCTCAGAAACTATAACAACTACAAACTTGAAATTTGCCAGGTAGGTTCCTTATATGGTACGATAATCCTTACCTCACCCTTAAGGGAGTAAAACGGGGATTGGAAGTTTGTATGAAAGGCCTATGATTTTGAAGTAAGAGATTGAAATTTAAAATGTATGCTCTAAAAAGCGTGTGGAGGTGTACTGATAATTTATCTTTAAAAATCAATCCCCCTTTTGGAGTCAAAGCAGGGGATGCTCGTGAAAATTCCAAATATCACCCGCACCACCTAGATGTCCGAAAATCCACAACAGCGCAATTTTTAAGACATTTTCTGCCTCTCACAACCACTCTGTGGAACCAGCTGCCGCCGGCGGTTTTTCCGAACCGATGCGACTTGGGAACCTTCAAGAAAAGAGCGGTCTCCTTCCTGAAAGGCCGGCAACGCACCTGCAAGCCCCCCGGTGTTGCAGATGTCCATGGGCGGTGGTAGCTTTCAGATGAGCCTCCTGCTCGTTTGCCAACATTAACATAAAAAAAATGCTAGTATATGTATAAAATTCAAGGAATAGTACTACGTAAGTCACGAGATTGGACTAGTCTAGTTATAAATGTATATGAATGATACGTCAAACTTCAAATGTTCGTTTTAATTTGAATTCGTGAAAGTGTCCCCATTGAGCCGCGGTCGAATTTTGCTTTTATGATTTTAGTTAATATTTTATTACATCAGTTTGAGTCATTGTGACGTCAGATTTGTTTTATGGCCCGGGGATTTCCTGGCTCTGAATACAATGACAATTTTCTTGATCATGAAAGTTAGGCTTCATTTTTGAATATAATACTTTTACTATCGAAAGTAAAGTAATATCTATAATTTTTCTGTTCACTTACTTTGGCCATTTTAACTTACAGTGCTCAATATTGTGATGCATTTTGCAATGCAACGTAATTACATTATTGTTTATCAAAATTTCTAAATAAAATGATTATAATATGAATATGAATGACAAATTATAATAACAATTTGTGTTACAGAGGTCAATGACCTCTGCATTTTTAAATTATGTTACTTTACTGAAATAGTTTTGTTACGTTGTTATTTATTGCAATAAAATAATCACAAACAACAAATAAATTAACAGGCAACATTTTAAGTATAAAAATTACACTTAAGTTTTTCGGGTGATTTCTTTAAACCTATATATAATTAAGAAATATATATGACAAGACAAATATGTATATTTTTATGATGTGAATAAAAGATACTAGTAGACATATTTATTTAGTTAAAATAAAAGTTAAATGCCTGTCTGACAATCTATTAAGAAAATTATATTATTAAGATTCTAATGCGTAGGGTTTTGTTTAACCCCGTGAGGGGAGGTACCATCCCCTCATCGTATATTCTACGGCCAAGCAATACTTAGCATTGTTGTGTTCCGGTTTGAAGGCTGAGTAAGCCAGTTGAATTACATGCACAATGGACATAACATCTTAGCTCCCAAGGTTGATGGCGTACTGGCGATGTAAAAAATGGTTAATATATCTTACTGCGCTGATGTCTAAGGGTGGTGGTGACCACTTACCATCAGGTGAGCCATTTACCAGTCTATATCATAAAAAAATAAAGAATGTGATTTATGTAAATAATAAAAATGTAATCAAAACTTCTATACAAATTCTATTCGAAAGCTGATTGTGGTGTTATTTAACTATACCACAATTCAGTTAGACCGAAAGTATTAATCGGATTACAAACGGACTATATTTGACGACATAACGAGTTTACTAACGCTCCTACTAAATTGTTATTTAAATTTAATAAACCGTTCAAACGTGGGACGAGATCAAACATATGAATTGTAAAATTCCTATTTATTTATACAAAAAGAAAGGATTCTACGTTTGTATAATTCGCGTTGATTTAAACGAACACGCTGTATACTCGATAGCAGTAATCGTATTCCATTGTGATGTAATCATAAATAAATTATATATATATAAAGGCGAGGACACACAAAGAAGTCTTACGTTTTGAACTCTATCCATCTGTAATTTTATCAACCTATTCGAGATTACATTGTTTCCTTTTTTTATGTCAGTTAAGTAGGCAGACTGACAAATGAAAACCGATAGTAAGTGGCCTATTGGTACTGACTAAATATTAACAATTTCTGACAACAGCGCCACGAAACGCAAGAAAACTAAAATGTTACCTCCACATATAGACACATATGTGTAATTATACTGCCTCACCCACACGGACGCGACAAAAAGTATCGCTGTTTGTATATAATTATAATGAGTGGATAGTACCTACCCAAAAAAATTGCACAAAGCTCTAGTACCAAGAAAACCAATCGTATCTAATACAATGAGTTTTTATATTCTTAAATTAATTATTTAATTAAATTTTGCCAATGGCAACTGGGTAGAATTCTATAATAGTATTAAAGTGTGTGTGTTAGCACAGTTGCACTCTCTATTATCTTACTCAGATTTTGGTGGAACAGAAATCAGGTACCGAACCAACGTCTTTGCATCATTTCTGAGGTAAGGTGTTGAAAGGTATTACTATTCATTTCCGAAATTACGTATGAAAAAACTCAACAATTCTTTAGTAAACCGACCTGCGATTTGAACCCAGGATCTAGCGGTCTAATTTTTAACATATGAAAAAAAAAGGAGAAAGATCTCAACTCAATGCGTATATATATTTTTATTATGGAAGTTTAAACTATAATGAGGATAATAATAATAAATCAATCGTGATATTATATCTATGCGCAAACATGCAAAGTCAAAACAGTTCAGTATCTTTGTTTTTTTTTTTGTTTATTATCTTTTTGACGAATTAATTAAAGTTGTCCATTAAACCATTTTTTTTGAAAATAGAACGTTTTTTACTATCGTTCATTTTAGCGTTTAGAGTTCGACCTGCAAATAAATATGTAACTATATGTTTCCTCAAATAATTAATTAATCAAATCAATATTCTTTATTCAAGTTGGCTTTTGAATCGTCATGTTACAATTGGTTCGGAAAGTAGATTCATCCGAGAAGAACCAGTTACTATATCCATTTTAATATAAGCTTTCCTCAAATATTAACTATCGTCGAATTTCGACCACTTAGCGAACCCTATTATAAATATAAAACTATTTTTAATATTATATTTATTTTCTTATTATATGCGAAGACAAGACGACTCGTTAGATACAGCACAAACTTTCAAGACATATGAAATACAAATTTGAAATATACTTCATTCGAATTGGCTGTTCAGCAAGCACTTTTCAAATGTCAACTCACAAATCTATCTTGTTAAGATATAACTGGTGCAAACTGTGGATGGATAAAGAGAACTGTCATGAAACTCAATGATAACTCGTATGAAACTCATTTCAGTACATATGTGTATGTTATACATTTGAGTAAACAACTACGAGTATAATAAGAGCGTGTAAATTTCCCACTGCTGATTTAAGGCCTATCGTTTTGAGGAATAGCTTCGGTGCATATTCGAACCCGCATATCTTTGGTTAAGGTTCTGGTTTTTTTAACAGGTGCGCTATAGTTTCGATATTTTTTTGGAACGAAATTATTTTACTGATCTTTCCGTATCCTTCCGTATCTTTCCGTAGTGAACTGACAGAGAACTTCACGTAAGGAATAAGCGTTATAACCCCAAGCGGCTTTTATATATGGATTTATGTAATAATATAATTTTTACATTACATACATTAGCAGCCTGTAGATTTCCCACTGCTGGGCTAAGACCTCCTCTCTCTTTTCAGAAGAAGGTTTGGAGCATATTCCACCACGCTGCTCCAATGCGGGTTGGTGGAATACACGTGTGGCAGAATTTCGTTGAAATTAGATACATGCAGGTTTCCTCATGATGTGTTTTCCTTCACCGCCGAGCACGAGACGAATTATAAACACAAATTAAGCACATGAAAATTCAGCGGTGCTTGCCTGGGTTTGAACCCGAAATCATCGGTTAAGATGAATCTTTGAATTATTCTCAAACGTTGTTAGGTTTATTTCATTGTGTCTGTCGTTTAATACATAACGAAAGCTCCTTCGTTCAAATCGGGTGTCCCACGACGCCTCTCACTTTCTTTTACTCACTTTTATTAACTCACTTTGGGCTTTGTCTATGAAGGTGGATTTTAAAATATCGTATGTCACTTAAACATTGTTGATACAGATCGATTTAAATTCAATAATCATAGTAATTAATTTATATTTATAAAATTGTTATAGCCCGCCTGTAATATATAATAAGAACATACAGCACTAATTTGTTGTCATTTATATCCTACTTAATATACAGTAGTCCTGAATTAAATTAAGTTATTTGTAATAGTTTGTGTCAGAAATGATTCTATAGGCCAGATGTACTGTAAAAAACGCCTCTACACTGTTTTCTATATTTTAAGCAACAATAGAAGTATCCATTAACATACTTTCCCAGCAGTGTGATATGAACGTAAAAAAGTAACTACACAATCGTAAACATTCAATTTTGATGCTTATTACAGTGTCATAAAGTCGATACTAAATATTAATGACACTCATTTGGTCAACAGCTGGAATGACAAGCCCTAGTACCAAACGAGGACCTGTTGGTCTCCGAGGGAGCGTGCACGCGGATTGTTAATCCTGGTATCGACTTGTATTGCTCGTTATAATGTTTTGCTCGACCTAACAACGAGTGACTACGAACTACGTTTGAGTGGGTTCGTAAAGCGGAGCACATACAATGCGTATTACTGTTGCGATTTTCTCTGTTTCGTCATAATCCTTTGATGTGTACTTAGCTTGCCGTGCGCTTTTGGCGGCACTGCTCGTATATGTAAATGTGCAACGGGAAGTCAAAAGTCAATATGTTAGTGATTAATGCACAGATGGCATTAGTTGTGTTATTTCATTTTTATTTATTTATAATGCTAGGAGTTTTTTTTGAGAGGTGCACTGCAATGTAGGTCATAGTAACTTTAAAATCAGTCCAAAATTACTAAAATTCCCTTATACATAAAATGTATGGTAGTCGGAGAATGGTTGCCGAAGATCGGACTTAAGTGTCGTGGCCTAGAATCGTCAAATGTCGAGCTGTGTACGAACTCGGGTTGGTCGTAAAGTATATAATTAGTATATTGCGATATTAGTATACGGCTCAATCTTCTGTTCATATATCAATGAAAAAAAAATTTACTTAAAATATTATATACATACTAACTAAAATATCACGCAAATATTGTACATGACATTAATAAAATTACAATTATAACGTATAAAACATTACATTTCCAATAGTTTTCAAGATTCATGACTCTTTTTTAGAAGGTGTTTGTCACAGGGGGTGTAACTCAGTGGTAGAGTGTCTGCTTCGCATGCTGAAAGTCCTGGGTTCAAATCCCAGCACCTCCAAACTATAAATATATTTTTGCCAAAATATTTTTTTTTTATTCTAATTAATATTTGTTCTAGAACGAGAGAAATAAAACGTATTTATATCATTCGATACCAGCGTACTTTGACACGAGTAATGTACATAAAATTTCGGGCAAAATAGGGCGAACTTTGTCCACAGGATATTAGTGATTAATTAAATCAAAGAAAATATCAACAATCGCATCCTATGTTAGTATGTTACCTACTAATAATATTAAGTTTAAAAACTATTTACCGAGTTCAAATACAAGTTTATATAAATCTTATAACCTGATAAACCAAATTGTAATTACATTTAGTATTATGTAGAAGGTTATAAAAATAAGATGGAATATTAAAATATATTCCTGAAAACTTAGAGTAATATATTTAATGTAAAAAAAAGTTTAGAGTAAAACTTTCACATAGATATAGTTTTGAAAATAATTTTAGATGCACTACTTAAGTATATATTCACGACTTTAAAATTTCATTTTAAAGTCGTGAAAATTAAGCCAAGTTCCGTTCAGGGCTCTGCGTTAACTTTTCTGAACCAGTGATAAATATTTGTAATACAATATTACACTAGGTAATGCTTGTGTTATTATATAAATAAATACGTTACTTTGTTTTTTTCTATTGCCATCATACTTTTGTGAGCCGCATCGGATAACTGTTAAAAATGACAGCTATTAGCCAATATTTAGTACAAATTTTGAGTTTATTTCTGAATCTAGCTTTAAGTAGATCAAATATATTTTGGACTTTTAAATCTAGATATTTTTTCCTCTCATTTTATATTGACATGAAATTATTTTTAGTGATAATTTCTATACGTGGAAATCTAATCGCCTAATCGGTTTAATTATTTGGCTGAATGATACCTATAAATAGATTGAGTTTACAATATTCTATAGTACTATATATATTACTATTGTATAGTAATAGTACTACTATATACATGATATAAAAATCTTAATAGTCTAGATTGGAGTTTTACTAGTCTAATCTACTTGAAGCAGCAGTACGAATCAACAAACGAAATCCCCTAGTACATATTACTTCATATGGTGACAGAGCTTTGCGCAAGTTCGGGTAGGTACCAACTACACATCAACCTTAAAACAAAACTCATACAGACAAACAGCTCCACTTACCATTGCTATGTTTAAGGGTGGTTGAGTCTGTGCAACTACAGGCACAAGTGGCAATACATCTTATTTTCCAAGGTCGTTGACGGTTGTGGTAAGGAATAGTTGAAATTTCTTACAGCTCCAAAATCAATGGTCGAAGGTGGCCACTTACCATCAGATGGCCCATTTGCCAGGGAATATTTTTATACAGTAACATGGCGTGTAAGTAAAGTGTACACTGTACAACGCCATGTTTATTTGTTGCCAATATTCTGAACTTGGCCTTACTCGCACGTACCGAGCGCGTTCACATGAAGCCAACTAATAATTACGAAAAAAATACTATACGATTAAAAACATGAATTCGAAAGTCATCAACGATTTACTTTCTTTATTTTCTATTCACATGCTATAAATTGCCGTTCCAATATTGCCTGTATTGTACCGCTAGGAACAATCGCATCTAATTTTCTAGAAATACGCCATTTCTCCGAAGCAATTCTTCGAGGTGTTGCTTTATTAATCACAATTAAGGTTCATAACACGCAAACGACTTGCACAACTTTTTTTCGTTCATTTCAAATGCTTTGAATAAATTACACATAATCACATATTGTTTGATATAAAACATTTTATGCAAAAATTCATAGTTGTTTTTTTTTTTTAAAGTATTAAACACGTTTTGTTTGTAAGGGTTTTTCAATATTGTGAAGTTCGATTTATGAAAAATACTTTTCAATATATATTCGACGAAAGTTTTGAGACATGTCAGTGAAATTAAAGGCATTGCGCATTTAAAATTAATGTTAAACTTCTGAAGGATTTTAATAATCAGAAAATAGTATGCATACTGTGTTATAGTTTGCCGAATATATAAAAAATGCTGCACTTTTAGATATAAATATTTCGTCCAGTCCAAAAAGTTATTATGCTTTATTTTATAATAAAGTTCTTTTATAATAAAGGTTCTAGTTAAAGATCTCTTGAATTTAAATTCATAATGTTTTAATTAGAGATACTTTCCAATGCGATGATACCGCCCCTATAATTATAAGCTTACTACTGAAAAAATCTCGAAGAAATAAATCGGTTCTATCTTAAAAAAAAAAGAATAAATACTTAACCTATTATTATAATAATTATGAAGTAATAAATTTAAAACATTACTCTATTCTGTTCTTTAAAAAGAATAACAAATTTGTGAATTTTAAAGAAGGGTTCAATTTATCACTAGAACAGCGAACTAAGGGTTGATAGATAATACGTATGGGAAATATATTTAATTTACTTAGTGGTAGGGCTTTGTGTGTGCACATCTGAGTAGGTACCACCCATTCATCAGATATTTCTATCCAAACACTGAGGACTGTCCTCAGTATTGCTGTATTCCGGTTTGAAGGGTTAGTAACTAAAGGTTCAAGGAACGTAACATCTTAGTACCCTAGTTTGGCAGATTAATATTTCATGCAGAACCATTGTCTGTGGGCGATGGTGACAACTTCCATCAGGTGGCCCATTTGCTTGTACGCCTAACAATGTCAAAAAAAACTTGATCTCAGAAATCTTAACCGTGCTTGTTAAAATCTTGGCAAGCGAGCTGGGTTTTCATGTGTTTCACCTGCACGTGTCAATAAATTCCACGAACAAACATTAGCGTATCATACTGGAAAAACGTTTCTAGTGGAATCAATTATGAGAAGAGGTCTCGTTTGTCCAGCAGCATTTACAGGTGTTATTCTTTTAATTTAGAATATAATTTCTATAATAATAATAGAAGTTAGTCGTGATTTAACCAGTCTACAGGACATACAAAAAATACCGTACATTTTTTGGCAATCCTTTTTGAACCTCACATTATCGCTGTAATTTATTTATATGGGGGAAACATTACGTATGTAAAAGCCTTAAATTCAACGATTTATCAATTGAAATCAAATTACGAAGACGCTCAGTCAATTACACACACGCACTCACATACATACAACACAAACCTACAAACTCACAAAGACCCTACGCACACGTGCATACATATAAGATGAACAGAATCACAGATTACCGGGTAGCCTCTGCAGTCTCTTCCGCCTTACATCTCAGGGAGGAGGTGCTGAAAAACAGTTCTCTAATATATTTTATTTTTGATATATTTTGATTATCAGTTACGTCTTATTTTAATTAATTATAAGTACACGCTATGTATAATTTTGTCCTGGTTTTATCTTTATTAGAGGGATAAAGGTACATTTGAAATATAATATACTTGTTTCTTAAACATTCAAATTACGCATTTAGAAAATACACGATTTTTTTTTCTTATTTACTTTTAGAACAGGTATTTCAGATACTTAAAAAGAGATCCTTATGTAATTTCTATAAAAGATTTTTTGAAAAAGTTATAAATATATTTTGATTAACATTTTTTTAGTAATATAAATATATTGTGTGTAATAAAGATTGTTTAATAAAAAAAACTATCAATTTAAAAAATACTAACTGAATCTAAATTTATTAATAACGAACATCTCTGTGTATATAATTTATTATTTAGACTATATCTACATCAATATCTCATGGCTCATATCATTCACACCCCAGTGACTGGGAGGTATTTCTTATAGATACATTTTTGTAATTCTATATACTAGACCGGCTTAGACCAGAGATATTCTCAAATAGAAGAGAGTATTCAGGCAAATGACAAGCGGTTTTACCTGCTTCCTGAGCAAGGGAGTGATACTCTGCCAACTACAAGACTTAGAGCTGTTACTGGCAAGTTCTCATTTTTACAGTATGCAGTGGTGACCTTCAGAATGGTTCTCGGGCATCTGGGAGGGAACCGGGTTATGTGGGATTCGTATCCACTAAAAGTACTGCGGTGGACATCCACGATGTTGATGATCGTGTCGCGGCTCCTCCCGTGGCAGCACAGTCCTAATCCAGTTAAGAATAACTCATATTCCATTTCATATTTGCACTTAAAGTCTTGTCATTATTGGTAAAGTTATTATAATATCACCCAATTGACTGATCACGATCAACAAACAAACCTACAGACTTGAAATTGACGGGAATTTTTTCACGAAAATCAACTCCGAAGATCGTGAACAGGAGTGAGTTAGGTGACACAATCTTTGGTACTGTATTAATAAACTAAAACTTTATACTAAAAAAAAAATAATCAATGATTAAAAAAAATATGCTGGACCTTGGAGTTGGACGTCCACTGGTTGACTGGAGGGCTGGTTCATCTTTTGGCCAGAGGATCGGAATTGCGATTCAACGTGGACATGCTACTAGCATTCTTGCCACGATTCGCGGTCTTTATCTATATAGTATTTTTAATTCACTGCTGTATATATTTAAGGACTTAATGTTAAAAATTCTTACCTAAAAGAAATTTTTTGTACTTTAAAACAAATTATCAAAATATAATATTATTAATCTAGACAATGATTTTATCTGTAACATAATCAAAGTACAGTATTATTATACCAATTGAAGTTAGATTATTTGTTAATTTAATTTTTTGCAAGTGCTGTTCTCTACAGAGAAAACATTCAACGGAATTGCAATCTGTAATTCAGAACCAAGTTAATTACTTAGAAAAGAAACATAATGACCTATTCTGTTGTTACTGTGCTGATATATTTCACTGATGAAGGAATTAAAGCCTTTATTCGTCTTACATGTTTAATTGAACATTTTATAATATCAAAAAAATCAATAAGATTGCAATATTAAAAGCAAAGCATTTTAAATAATTACAATCAATTGAAACGTTATTTATTGAATAATACTAAATTTATGATAAGCATAAATCTAGAATACACTCACGGATTATATCATCCAAATAGGTCTTTTTATGATATAGGTTGGCGGACAGGAAAAGTCGCCTGATGGTAAACGCCGACTGCCCTTGCACATTAGTTCTGTAAGAAATATTAACCATACCTTACATCTCCAATGCACCACCAACATTGGGAGCTAAGATGTTGTGTCTCATGTGCCTGAAGTTACACTCATTCACCCTTCAAACTGGAACACAAAAATACTAGATACATATTATGTTCCATGTGCCTGAAGTTACACTGGCTCTCTCATCCTTCAAACCCGAACACAACAATATTTAGTATTGCTACTTGGTGGTAGAATATATGGGTGGCACATACGCGGTATTGCACAAAACCCTACCACCAAGTAAATAGGTCTGTAGGTCTACAGCCTATTCCAATGAATAAAATAATGATGGATAAAGGAGTATTTAGATAAAGAACATTTTCATTGGATTCATCTGATATAATTAGTCGAGATCTTGAATAAACTATGGCGATCATTACGAATTTGTGAAAAATAGCATGTCAGCGAAGTTATCGGAACTTTCGGAGTAACATTTATATGGATATATTAGTATAATAAGGAAATATTTATTAATTCACTATTAATTATTATTATTTAAAATTTAATTGTATAACATAGTCTAGGTAACCATGCAAGCATCTGCGGTTTGTTTAACTAGGCTCCTTCAAGTTCTTCCGTTTAAAACTATTTATTGTCATAAAATACTTCTATAAATTATATTGAATTATAATATATCATCAATCAATGTCTAAAAATACTTATAGATTTTTATTCAAGTAAACGAGCGAGTATGTGAAAATCGATACAAAAAGATTTTTTTTTAATAATATACGATTTCTGTTTTTCTCTGTTGTATATTCAAGCCTTTGGGAGAATTACCAGCATTGTGGATTTTTCCACAACAGATGTTAAGCCTTTTTTCGGTCACGGTATTTAAAAAAAAAATTGTCTATGTTGTGCACGTATAAATGATTTTGTTGTACGTACACCTTATATCGTTATCGAATAATAGAGTTAAATACTAAAGATTATTGAAAAAACTATATCCCAAATAACCACATGAGGTAAGTCGAGTTCAAAGGCTTTCTTAAATTATAAATCTTCAAATGCATCAGCTTTAAACGTCCATAAACAAGTAAAACAAAACTTGGCTTCCGTATTGTCAGCAAGCGGCTGCGTGGCAAGAATCCATTTACCTATTTCACAGAAAATGTATTGGCGGGTCGCCAGCTCAAATCCCCCTTGCTCAAGTGCGCCAGTTTTTACACATCATTGCCTGAAATCGAGCTTCGAATCCCTAAGCGATTGAGTAATTTTCATTTAGACACGATGAGACTTGTGAAGCAAAATGCCCATAGTATGTAGTTTATCAGATTTGACGATAAAATATTGTAATATGCTTTGGATTTTCTAAGAGAATTCCAACAATTTATAGTGTACTAGCTTTTCATTATTTGCTAGCTTATAGGACCGAGATAGTTCAGTGGTAAGAACACGAGCGAATTTTAGTAGAAGATTTTAATTGGTGGCATTTGGACAGGTACCACCCAGATATTATACCGCCAAACAGCAATACTTAGTATTGTTGTGTTCCGGTTTGAAGGGTTAGTGAATCAGTGTAACTAGAGGCACAAGGAATATAAAATTTTAACTCCCAAGGTTGGTGGCGCATTGGTGTAATGTAAGGAATGGTTATTATTTCTTACGGCATCAATACTGCCACATGTGTCTCTAACCCTCCTTGAAGTAGCGTGGTGGAATACACTCCCATACAATATCCGCAAAGACGAGAAGGAGAATTAACGAACTATTTAAAACAAAAATAATTTCATAAATCGAACAGATAGGTTAGACAAATATTAACGCATACAAATGAACTGTTCAGATTTTCATACAGATTTTGTAATGAATGCTTTTGTCATAAGTCAAATACAATACTTTTAATTAATTATATACGACTATAAACATAATACTACAAAATACATTGTAGTCAATTTCGAATCTTCATACAATGCGGAAAGTTTCTAGAGAACGCTAGAAACTCCAACAGAACATTCGAGAATAATTAAAACAGAGTTAAATTCGTCATCTGGCTTCAGTAGCTGGTCGAATTTAACTGTTTTCCAATATTAAATGCAGTGCGATAAAACCCTATAATATATAACCTACTAGTAATTTGTTTTTGATTCCATATATTTCAGCTTAGCACTGGTAATCCTGAATTGCACTAGCTTTTATTGTTTTTAGATTTTCGGAAATAAAAATAGGTAAGTTCGTTATTTCGTAATGTGTATGTGTGGAAACTATTATTATGATGTGTATTGTTTTAACGAGGACTTGAAATGGTACAGTGGGATCTTAACTGAAACTGAACTGGTTCAAACCAGTTCAAGCGTCACCTAATTTGTCTTTATAGTTCATTTCGTGCATGAACATTTGCCACATGTATATTCATCATACCGTATTGGAATACCGTAGTAGCAAAATAACCTTTTTACTAATAAAGATAGACGAACGGCCAAATGGTTCACCTGATGGTAAGTAGTCACCATCGCATCGGAGCTATAAGAAGTACATCGGCAACGCGCCTCCGATCTTAGCAACTAAGATTTTTTTTCTCTATGACTGTCGTTACACCAGCTCACTCGCCCTTTGAACTGGAACATAACATTACTATGTTACTATTTGGCGGTAGAATATCTGATAAGCGGGTGGTACCTACCCAAAGGCTTGCCAAAATCTTACAACTTTTGTAGCTTACAAAACATTCAAAGAAAAGGCAAACTTAGTCTAGCAATGGGATATTTTGTTTAATTTCGCTCCGGTCACGTCGGCTTACCGCCTCGATGGACTCAAATAACACAGACCACACTGCACCTGTATAGGCACATGCACGTACATTATAGTTGGCCAGGCCCGTCGATGACCTCTATAGCTTATGCTGGTTTCTGGTTTAGTAGGATTTCATTATAATTTGCTATTAATACATTAAAACCCTAATTTAATGAATACAAAAAATAACAACTTGTAGTTTTTATATTTAAATTCTTCAAATAGAAGAGATTTTAAAGGTAAGATATCCCTGTCCGCCTACTTCGTCTTCAGTGATCATGATATCCAATCGCAACTTTGACAATGTCGTCTACCCATATTACTGTTGAACATCTGACGCTTCTCTTCCCTGAACTAGGCCGCCACTCCATATTCCACAGCTAGGTGATATATAAAAAGTCTATAATAATTTACATTCATGTGAATTATGAAAGAGTCGTGGAAGTTGAAACGAAGTTGCTTTTGCTATCGATAATTAAATGAAAAATTAATGAAAATTCGATTGAAAGAAGAAACAAAAAAATATATATCTTATATATGTATAGCATAAACAGAGAGACATAACGCTTTATCCTTACTTGAAGATTTCTACGAGTTTACTCTACTTTAAGCTGCGTAAAAATATTTCGTTCCAAAAATAAATTGTTGACGAATGACAAGAAAATTAATTCTTTTAAATTGTTTAAAAACTTATCAATGAATCATTGCTATTAATCCGTTAATTCAAATTAATGGTAAATTAGTCAAGTCTGTCGGTCCGCCAGAGTCGATTAGATCAAAAGTGCCCCAGTTGATAGAACGCAGGTTCATACGCAAGGATGACGCTGACGCTGACTCAAATTGTGACAACTTAAATATTGCACAAGGTTTTATTTCACTTCGATTCTTTGTGGGTAAATCTTGGTTCTGAACTTACATTTGACTAGTACACCAACGGATTGAGATGATATTTTGCACATAGTATAGTATACTATATTTGTTTACGTAAAATGATATAAAAAAGGACATCCCTTTATAAAGGGATTTTCATTTAATCGCATGTGTTCACAATTCATTTAGTGTTCAGTGGTGAATGAAAATGAGGAAATCTCTCTAACTTTTATGTAGGACTTTTGAATTTCATTGAAGTTATAATTCCTTTGGCACGTTATGAATAAATTATAAGATTGATGATTTTTATGATGCCCGCGCAAAGAGTGACATTGACAATACACGTTGAAGTTTCCCACTTAACCGTCAATATATGTGTCAAATAGCTCAAAATAGATAACTTCATACCTTATATTTCTATCTCATTTACTCATACGAAAATAACGACAAAAGAAATATAATCGCGTATTATAATAAAATTGTATGTGTTATATCTTATTTGCAATGTTTATTTAATAACAAAATTTAAATTGTCAATGTTTTGTTTAAATTTGTGTAATTGCGTTATAGTAAGTAGTGGTGAAAAAATCTGAAAAATCTTTTATAATAATAATATTTTTTTACATACATACATTAACAAACCTGTAAATTTCCCACTGCTGGGCTAAGGCCTCCTCTCCCTTTGAAGGTTTGGAGTATATTCCACCACGCTGCTCCAATGCGAGTTGGTGGAATACTCATATGGCAGAATTTCGTTGAAATTAGACACATGCAGATTTCCTCACGATGTTTTCCTTCGCCGCCGAACACGAGATGAATTATACATAAATTAAGCACATAAAAATTCAGTGGTGCTTGCGTGGGTTTGAACCCGAAATCATCGGTTAAAATGCACGCTTTCTAGCCACTGGGACACAGCTTACATTTTTTAAATTATAGTAATTTATTATTCGCATTCAAATGGCGCGCTCTAGGGGAGGCCTATGTCCAGCAGTGGACAGCCGTAGGCTGGTGATGATGCAATTAAAAACTATTTTTAATCACGCTGAATTAATATAATTTCTCGGTCGCGTATAATGAATATAAGTCGTGTATATGTACTTAAACGATCCTTATTTTGTTAGTTTTTTATTAAATCAGTGAATACGAAGATGTTTTCCCTGTTTCTGCGTAAATTACTTATTTATTGTCCAAAAAATAAGTTAAGTAATTAGAACGTCCATTCCAAATGATTTATTAGACGTTCTAACCAATTGCGTATAAATTATTTTTAGTATAATTGTTAACATTTTCCTTGTTTCCATAATGACTTGCTTTTACATTTAGCTTAAGCTAAATCTTTGACGGGCGTCCCCAATAATAACAGCCTGTAAAATTCTCACCGCGAAGACCTGCTCTCATTTTTCGAAGAGGATTAAGGTTTATTCAATAATATATAATCCTCGTGTACTCTTGAAGTCATATTCAGCGACTAAATTTTTAAATGTAGAATATACAAAGAACACGGTTGCTTCGTATGCTTACATCATTACTGTACGTTTTTATTTAAGGCTTCGTTCCATAAGGTCATATCATTTCGTCTATAAGCTTCCCTATTTAATGCGAAAATAACCATGAAATCGTAATAATGATAGTTGTAATAAAATGATAGTTCCTAAGATAAGCGCGTTTAACGAACTCCGGCATTATTTAGATTTAGTTATATATTACGTAAAGTCGATTGAAGAGTTTCGTTTCGATTATTTGGCTTTTTTAATTTAGATTACACAATTTTAGTGGATAATTGACATCTTTGCTTTACAATTATTGACAACTATGTAAACAAATGTTGAGAAACAATCTCATAAGCACCAAAAAAATATATCAAGAATTGATATGTATAGTTTTATCCTCCGATGCAAGATCTGTGGTCTGATTATTTCCCAGGACAAAGTCATAAGAGGCGAAAAATCAATGAATCACATAATTGTTTCGAATTAACGGGTCGTTCGTACCGCAGTTCGAAACAGCCTAAGTTTGGAGAAGCTATAACTACTTTACTCTAATTTTAGTTGTTTGTTTACGGAGCCTTTTTACCTACACAAGTGTGGCGTGGCCTTTTAAAAGACATTATGTAATCAAACTGTTAGATCTACGAAGGAAACGAATTAACTTGACAAGGATTTCATACTTACTAGCTGTTCCTTAATTCGTTCGGGTGAAAATGACTAATGAGATTTTTATTTATTTTATTCTTTTGTTGGAAAAAATCATGGAACTCGATCACCGCTACAATTCCAGTCAGTCTTATAGGGGCCCTCCCAAACTAACAAAAAAGGTACGTCTAAATCGGTTCAGCTCTTTACGAGACGTTTGGAAGATTTATAAAGTCGTATTGTCTTTAAAATTCACACTATATTTAATCATCTGAACAAACTAGGTGCCGCTTTGCAGACTCTGGGTGGTGAGTGGTTTTGTTGATTAGTAAACGTACCTGATTAGTAAACTTGCTTAGGAACCGCTCAGCGTTTCAAGACTAAATGACAGAAGAAAATATATTGATAATGTCGAAATGTTGTATCATTTGCACGCCCACACTGTAGCATCCATCCAAGACTTAGTCTACGTAGACATCCATTTTTGATCAATATCCAACATATGTATTTAAAGATTTATATTTTAAAACATGAAGCGTACAAGCACATAAATTCTGTATTCATCAGTTAACTTGCTTTTATGTATTATGTTACTCTGGTTTTAACTGCATTATCTTTTTTATATGCCAATGTGTTTTAATCTTGCCGTCAATATGTAGACAAAGAAAATATGATATTTTTTATCGAGGCGATTACAAAATTTCGACTTCGTCTCAATTTATCATTACAGAGCCAATTTAAATAGATCACATGACAAATCAAATACGTGTCATTTCGATAGATTTCGGCTTTCTACAAACAAAAACGACAATCACTCTGTGACTTTTTCAAGTCCCGGTCACGTGCCGAGGAGCACACAGAGCACATGGATCCAAATTGAAAGGTTATACGTTGTTTCAAACGTAGGTGATACGTCAGAGCTTCCGGATTTACAAAAGCTTTATTTTTAACAACGTCGAAAAAACCTGCATGTGTTGTGAGTAATGTGAACCATATATATCAGCTGAAACAGCGTGCAGTTGAAGATCTAAAGCTTTTTCCCTGACGAAATTTTATATCGTTTGTTTTTGTTTTGTCTGCCTCTATAGTCAAGTTGTTAGCAAATAAAGAGGTAGACTAGGTAGCTAGAGGGTCTGGTTTCGAACCCTGTGTCGAACCAATAAAATGTGATTGAGCTTCGCCGTCGTAAAATTATCTGCTACTGATGAAAAATTATCTGCTACTGGAGTCGATATGTTGTTAGTTATCGCATGCCTCGGAAATAATAGGCCTCGAGGACTTAGTCTATAGTAGTGTTTTTTTTTTTAATTTTATTTATAATGTAAATTTATTCTTGTATAAAAAATATACTTAAAACAATTGAAAATGGATTTATAGGGAAGATTTTAATAAAAAATCAAACATCAATTTCATCACTTTATTTAAATGAATTGAATATTTTTATCTATATAAACAATTTAAAAATTATACGTCCTTATGTCCTACTTACATAATTAATATGACAATCTTTCAGTCGGACTCCTCTTTCTTTGTCTATCTTTAGACCGCTTAAATATACTTGTCCCGCTCTTACATAAATACTCTTAACTTACACAAATTGTTAAATGTTTGAATATACACTACATCCATGTTTCTCTTAATCACACGTCTCTGAAATTCTAAAGAAAAACTTTACGAAAATCATTAAAAAAATACACTCATTTAAATTACAAACGATAAAATCACTCGAAATACGAACGGTACTGTAGAGTGTTTATATAAGTACTTCGATGTAACGTAATAATTAACCTAAGTGTGATTAGAAGGAAAATGGACGATGTCAAAATCGTCAGTAATTATACACAAATTAATACGACATATCAGTTAGGTATATGTTTCATAGACAACAGAACAACACACAACGCCATAGATTACTTATTAAATTACAAACACACGTAGGTACTTTGCTTAACCTTTAATAACATTCAAAATTTTCTCTTTCGTCTATTCATAATCTAAAAAAAAAAAAAAAGAAATTTTGATAAAAAAAAAAACTTTAATATCGTTATAAATATTTGAAACGGTATTTTTAACGATAAGTTTAATAATGGCAGTGTGTTACATTTGATGGTGATCATTTCGATTTATTACGTTTTTGATAAAATGTCCACCAACAAATTCTAAGTACGAATAATTGATCCAATAACACTATCAATAAAGTACATCAACAGTTATATTATAAAATTTTCATTAACTGGAATGTAGGAATTAGAATTTCTTAAATAACCTTATATTGAACGCTTTAATGAAACTCTTGTATAATTACGTCTAATCTTAAACTATTTGTACGCAAAATATCGGGTACAAAAATGAACTTAAGCAAAAAATATTATACATAATATATAAACGAAAATATTTACTATGAAATATTTCTCTTTTTAAATTAAATAATGACATTTCTAGTTGAATCTGTTCGTTCCACACAGCTGTTGTTCGTTAAATGTTAATAGAATCATAAGTGTCATTGATTTGTTCAAATTAACCAACCGATTTGGATTTAATAAATCATATCAAAGTTTCATCGTCGAGTCGTTGAAATAATTACTTTAAAAGCAACCGGGTGTATTGCCGTCTCTTTTACTCCGAGTTAAGCTCAAACGGCACTTCATAGTCATTTAAGTTTTCGATCAATAAACAACTATATTCAACACTGTTGACAGGAGCAGTGGAGATTAATAAACAAATTCGACATTGATATTTCGTAATTGGACGAGTTCTTGAATAATCTATAGTATTGAAAAATGCCTTTTTGAATACGGCAAAGTTGTTATCGAAACTTTAGAAGTTAAATCAAAGTTGATGTATGTGTAATATTGCTTACTTTATAAATCAAAAACATTTTCATCGAGAACTAATATAGAGACTAATATATTATACGAGTCGCAGAGAATATGTAAATGTTCTCTCTTGTCATTATTATGTACTGTATATTATATATTACATAAGATGGTAATTGCTGTTAGATCTTCGATGTTAGGACGTAACTATTTTGAAAAGGTCTCATAAAATAAATGTATTTAATAACAGTATGCCTGTATGTTGTATTGACGATGTGAAGTTCAGGGAATACGAAATGTATGACCTATTATTGCTAAAACTAAATCGACCGACATCGACATCTTTAAATATTTGCTTAAACGACAAGTATTTATCTAGTGCCGGTATCTCGGATACATTCGGGTTTCGACTCGCCTTTACCATTGCATCATGCGTAAATTTATATATATAAATTACTTATCTGTTTTGAACGTAAATTACATTTAACTTCTATATTTCTGTATTAACATTGAATAATACAATGTAGATTCCTATTGTGCTTTTAAATCAAAGCTAGACTCTATAAGCCGAATGATGTTTTATAAAAATACAAGTGTAATCACTGGCTACAGATTACTGCCGTAATTTTTGCAGGGTAAAACCGTTTAAGCTCATGGGTCCTAGATTACGAACCTAAAATTAAACTAACTATACTTATATAATGTAATACCTACACAAGGGTTTCATACACAGAGTAATAAATCAAAAAGATTGATGGTGTTTCTCTACATAAGTCTCGGCCTAGATCTCATGGGATAACTTTGGACATATCACTTTACAGCGCTAGTTGAAATTATGAAAATAAGTACTTACGTGTAGACGATTCTTTATTTAAAAACAAATGAAACATTGATGTTTGAAATAAGAACTTTATGACGTTTGAATGTGTTAACCGTTCTGTGATATGTGATGTTAAAAATAATGATATTTTATCTCTAGACCCGTTACATAAAAAAAAAAAAATATTCTTCCGTCCGTTAATACATTCGATTCATATGTTTATTTATGGTTGATATAAAATATATCTCTAAACAAATGATACAAAAAGTCAAGTCAAAATAAAAAAAAAATTATTAAAACAGTTTAATGAAATTATAATATGTTTGTATAAAGTTGTAAAAACATGTATTTTAAAAGTCAAATATCGTTTAAATAAATTCCTCCCCTCGGAATTATGTCATGAATGATTTTTTTAAAAGATATTTTTTGTTTTGTTTACAACTTACAAGCACATTTAAATCACGAATGATGTCATTTTAAAATATGTGTGTCAGATTAAGTTATATTTTGAATACAATCGTAATACTGATTTAAAGTAATACTCATGCTATCTTTCATGTTGTTTGTAAAAGATCTCTTGAGATAAAACATCATTGGTTAAAGGTGTATTTTATAAAGAAAATAATAATATTTCTTTCTTTTATTTGAAATAAAAATACTCAAGAAAGTCTGTTACTAATTCAATACGTTCTCAAATTGCGTAACCATTTTATACAGGGTGTAGTCTTGGTTTATTTCGTAATTTATAAAAACAGTGATCGGAAATTTAAAACTAGTATTGAGAAATTTAAAAAAATTAAACATCCTAATGATGTTTTCTAAACTAACAGGAATTACTTGTTAATTTAATTCATCCCCCCCCCCCCTATACACCCCTCGTATCAAATGACGACTCGACATATAACAATAAATTAATTACAGACTTTCGGTATATTTTTAAATATGTGTTCCTTTAAAAAATTACTTAAAGGCAAGATGCGATGTTTATTGATATATTATACGATTATATTATGTGATAATATATATATCAGTATTTTACGTTAGACAGATGAAATAAAACGAAGTATTCCTTACAATTCGTTGATATGCATAATTATAAGACACCTTGTATTAGTTTAGCATATAAAAGTTACTTATACATATGACATAAGATTAATTGTAAATTATGTAATCGATATAATTTACATATTTACATTTAGGCCTAGTTTATACGGAACTCGTGACGAAATTAATATTTTTTTAAACTTCGAACATGAAAAAATAGCTATGCAAAATAACGGTTTTCTGCCTTAAATTAGATAGATAGTTTCCTTCCTGTAAACGGTAAATTAAATTTTCTTAAGATATAAATATTTATTTGAATATTTATTAAAGAACTAATTTAACTATAAAACGAGTGTTGGTTTTTTTTTTATTTCGTTCTTTATTTAAACTACATTTTTTTAGAAATGGACGCTTTACAAAATGAGCTTTATATATAAATAACAATTTTTGTTTGCATGAGTAAATATAAAAAAAAAAAATTGTAAAAAACTTAATATTACTTAACGATAAAACGAATCGAACGGAAATTACAATTTCGGGGTGTGGGATCGAAGATCATCTATTCACTTTAGCGACTATAAGTTTCTTTAATTCTTGGACTTTTTTCTTAAAGATTCAAGCCAAAGTGACTAGAGTTCAAAGAGGATCTTTTGGATACGAAAACTTAAAATTACATAATCAACATGATGGCACTTAACTTTAAAAAATACATTAAAAACTTTAGTTTTAACTCTCATAAATGCTGCCAATAATAATACTAAAGAAATTAGTACCTCAATGCGTTTTGTCACAATAATTTACAATCATACAAAAATAATGTTAAAAAAAAAACAACTATATTAGGTACATATAGTGTGAACTAGCCTTAAGTTACAAAATCATACATAGTTCGATCTTACGCTTAATATATATAAAATTACATACAAGAAATAATTTAGGCGTATCTACAACGATGCCCAAATAATGTTACAAATCAGTCATTTCTTACAACATTAAAAATTTAATTCTTTCCAATATGTAATTACATATAATTTACAAATTACACTTTTGGATAAACACACATTCTTAAGAACAGTATCGCAATTCTTAATTACTCGCGTTCTCTCGGCAACATTTACTAAATTGAAGAGAATATTTTGTATTAAAGCCGGCTACTACCCTCCAACTTCCAAATCGGAAAATAAGAACACATCCAAGAATAACGGAAGCGGAACGTCAAAAATTTACAAAGAAAAAAAAAACAAAAGATAATAATAATACCGTTGATATAATGATATATAATAGCATTTAATGTATTTCCAAACGATTTGGCAATCCGAGCGGACACAAGCCCACAAAACGCCACAATAAAAAAAAAGTCCGACAAACCATCGCGTAATTATCACAGGCTCGAAGTTTTAAAAGTCCGGTGGGTTCGCGATGCAACATTCACTCGATACACGAAATAGAAATAAGGCATCTCATAGCTTGGTCTTACTTGGTCTCGCCAAGCTGTCGCGGCAGGTCCGGCGCTGTGCCGGCGGCGCGGGGTCGGCGGTCGGGTGGCTACACGAGCCAGGCGTGGCGCTAGCACCACGACTCCTCGTGCGGCGCGCGCTCGTCGTCCGAGTCGCCGTACATGTCCGCCAGCTTGCGGAACCGCGGCCCGAACGTCGACAGGTAGTTGAATTTGAGATCTTCATCGTCGGTACCTAGGAACAGACATATATTTATATCCATCGTAGTAGTATGTCGTCCTGATGGATTGTGGCTCACACAGGATAGATTATAGTGCACAAGTGTGTGCACAAACACAGGTGCACTCTCTATCCTCACTCTCATAATCCGATACGATCGGAAAGCCTTTAGGCGCCCGATCAACGTATTTGCATGCCTTTCGAGACACGAGTACATACTTTCAGACTCCGGGCTGTTACTGAGGATTTTTCGGGGTCTGAACCCTGACCTCGGGATTATTATCTAGCCGCTAGACCAACTAGGCTGAAAAGTACCTTTGTACAGAAGTATGATAAATTAAATGTGAATAGAATCAACTTACAGCTAGCTAGCGATGAAAGAGATCCACTAGTATCGCCGTCTCCCTCGTACGCGTAATGTCGCACGTCGTCGTACGGATTGATATCTGGATCCCGGTCAAGGACCGACTTCTTGTCGTCCAGGAAACCGGAGATGTCTGGTGCTGCTCCAACCACTGAGTGAGAACATCACATGATTATAATTACATCGATATCAGTTATCTTTGTCTACTTCTATTAAGTTCGTCGATTATATTTGTTCGCTGAAAGGCAAAACACTTTTTACTAAATAATACGTAATAACTCGAAATTTCTTTGGAAATATGCAGAATTTATAGGTCTTTTGAACTTGAGATAAAATTAGTAACACAAAAAAAATATTATAATTATTTTTTAATTTTTTTAGACAAGTAAATTATAATGAACCAATTAGTAGAGTAAACCTCTTAATTATTTCGCTTTTGCTGAGAAATAAACCTCTCTAATCTCTTCCTCTCTCCTAAGCCCCCTAAGTCGGATGTTCGTTAACACACACTCCTGTCCTTGACATACATATCGTAGTGTTACGGTCTGTTCAAATGCCACGACCTGTTCATCGTATCGTAGTTGCCAATATTACCTGGAGCATGCATGAACGTGGCGTCCGTGTCGGGTGGCGGGCCGTCGTACATCTGCCGCAGCACGTGCAGGTCGTAGCCCGCGTCACCTTCGCCACCGCCCTCGTCCTCATACGCGATGATGTTTTCTCTGATGTCGTCTAGTTCCTTCTCCGCCCACGCATCAGCTCGCTTGCGATGGACGACTACAGCTAAGAGGAGAACTGGAAGGAGAATTTAGTTTTAGAACTCTTCTTTATTTTACTTCTTATCTTCGTTTTCCTAGTAATGGAATTAAGCGTTATTAAAGTATCTCTTTAAATGTTTTTATAAATTAGCAGTAACAACTTGCATATGGATTATGAAACCGTAAAGTTTATTAAGACATTATTTATGGGCTGTTATGTTTAACACTGATTTATCTTCCTGTTTTTTTTTATGTTCCATAGACATTGGCGCCGTACGAAATTTTACCCAATTCTTACATCGCAAATGCGCCACCGACCTTGGGGTTATGTTATCGTAGATTTGACATTTGGAAAAAGTATACACAATATTATTTTAGCAATCACCCCAAAAACATCCATAAATAAAGTTCCAAAAATTAACTTAGTAATAGTACTAAAATATTGTAGATAAATAACTATAATATCAGAAATAAAAAAAAAATTGTAACGCTAATCTTAAAGTTGACATTTGAATACTTACTTATCAAGATGGCGATGCACACTAAAATAGCGACGAGGAAGTTAGTGTCGATGCCAAATGTAACGGCAGTGAATACGCTCTTCTGACAGCCGGGATCGGCATTGCGTTCTACGGACGGCCTGCCCAAATTGTACATCTAGGAACAAAAAAATACTTGCTCATATCATCGTTACAATAAAATTGGCAACGATTTGTCAAAAGATGAAAGATATGGACGAATGCGATCTAATTAGAAAAAAAAAATCTAAAACAATTTTTATCTTTTAAAATTCTAAAACTAATATCTTAAATATATCTCATATTTTATGTACGGTTATTATTAAAAGCTGTAAACTTACAAAATCGTTATATGTAAAATTGCTGATGCAACCCAAAAAGTGCTGGTTTGTAGGAACGTGCCGCCATCCGAAAGCCCGTGCTAGACCTTGCAAATCCACGCTAGCGCCGCCGACCTGGAGCGGGCCATTAACTGTAAACAAATTATAATATTAATTACTAGTTCTACTAATACATATTAAATCTTCAATACAGCTTTTTATAACAGAACGAAGAAATAATCTATTAAGGGTTCGATGGCTAATTCATTTTTAAGTTATTAAAGTATCTAGTCAAAGCGTTTCTACATTTTAACAATACCATTTTTGTTTTTGCAAAAAATCGCAGTCAAAAATAAAAGGAGAATTTGTCAATTCCAGAAAATAAATTTATCATAAAATTGTCATAAGTTAAAAGTTAGCGTCAGCGTTAAACCACAAATATTTTCATCCCTGAATATCGAGATCAAGATAAAATATCCCCCGAAGTGCTTGTCACCAAACACCTCTTGATTTATGTATGGCCATTGAATGCAGCGGAACGAAAAACAAGCTAACTGAGATATTTGTTGACGTTCAATGTGAATTTTTCCAAGAATTTAATAATATGATCGAACATAACTTACCGTTGAGTATTTCCCTCGGTCCCGTCGGCGCTGCGAGACTCATACAAGTCGATAACTTGCATCTATCTACGAACATTTCTATGGAACTTCTCATGAGGACGATTTCGATTAGATGGGGTTTGCCGTCAGCGACATGCACAACACTGTTGTTGAGACGTGTCGTTCCTGATCCATAATTTACCAGCAAAACTGGGAAACCGTCTACCAACTCCAAAGACATAAAGTCTGCAACAAAAAAAAAAGTATGAAGTATAGAAATATTCCCTCATTCAAACAGCGATGACATTATTATCAGTTGAATAAGACTAAATTAGGAGTACCTATCTGAAGATACACGATTCAATGGTATCGTCCCCTTGTGAATTGAAAAATTGATTATTATTTTTTTAATATTATATTAAAGGTTTATTTTGAAATAGCAAAATAGTGTCCGTTGGATATAGCTTCGTAAAATACATGGTCAAGATATTTAAAATATTTACTGTGCAACACGCTTAATACTCTTGCAAATTTGCCAAAGTAACTATTATTCTAATTTAATTAACACTATTATACATTTCTAAGAACTTGTAAGGCTATTATGGAGCCGCACTGTTAATGTGCAAATAACCTTAGCGTCAACAACGTTGGCTAAAGCTCAAGGATTATAACGCAGGCTTTAATGTTTTGGCTCAAGCGACAAAATTTTGTAAAACAGCTCATTATTAGCACATAATACGCTCTATCTGATATCCATTGAGTCTGGCACACTCGGAAAGAGACTGTTATGTGAGTAGCATGTTTATAGTCACATATCACTTATTTCGGTGTTATTGGTTTGTTTTTATTTGATATCCCTTTTGGATTTTTGAGATTTTGGAGATCGATAATAATAAAAAACTCTACGTCGTACAATTATGATAATCTTGTAATTTTTTATGTCGGTAAGAAAAATTGGACATAAAAAAATATATTGTCAAGAATAATTTAGGACTATTGGCAATCTCTGGCACCGTGCCAGAATTTTTCTAGAAAATATACGATCTAACCCCTATTTTTTCACATTAGCTTCTTCAAGTACCTTTAAACTTTTTTTTTAATCTAAAGCTAACTACTCATTTTAATGATATAATTTAAAAAGTAGGGTCTGTTTCTTTTTTTTTTCATTTCAAGCCAACAATCCTTACAAGACAGGCTATATAAAAAGTAAGTTTACATTTTATACAATACGACTAATACATCATACTTCATATTGTTGCTATGGTTATTTCATTGTTTTTATGGTTATTTTATGTATCACCATAATTCGAACATTTTTGTCAAAATAAACTCGAAGCTGTGAAATACTTGAAAATGATACGCGATCGTTTTCAATAATTATAATATTTAAGGTAAACACGCATCGCAATAACTTATCACATTCGATTTTCAAAATGATAACCGAAATGTTATTAGCGTTAAGCGTATTACATTTTTGCGCGATAAAATTGTCGCTTTCACTAAACCGACACTCAACACCGAACATATCGCGTGTCATTACGAAGAATTCACGTCTATCATCTTATAAACTCATGTCGTGCCATATCATTGTTTTAATGACGTAACTCGATCCCAATACACCGAGACATGCTTCAAACTGAAACAACAATCCTTAGCCGTGTTATCTTTTTGAAGGTATTAATTACATGCAAACATTGAAAACGAGGCAGTACAAACAGTAACGAGCCTAAAATAATTGTGTAATCCTCGAAAAGTAAGCAATCGTGTGAAAAAATTGGTACTTTATCACGACCATCGCGTCCATAAATCATAACTCCGTGCAGGCTGTCAGTCATTACGTGATCATTAAAAAATCATTACAGTGACTAAGGAAAGAGGCGGACACGCTCTGCACGTCAATTGTTTATACGTACTTGGGCTGGCTTTTATGTTAGATTGGAAATTTCCTGATCACTTCATTTATAAAAAACTAGCTGATATGTTTTTATTTAATCATTTTAGAGCACCTTAATGCTCTCCATTTTATATAATGGATTCTATGAAATATTTATTTAGATTTTAGAGTTTAAATGAATTCTTAAAGACTTCTGTGAAATATTTCCTAAAGAATTTTGACTTCGGAAAAGTTCATAAAATCTTGGTATATTCAAACATTGCTCAAATATTAAAAATGCCTTAAATAATTTCAAGGCGAGTAAATTTTTTTATTCATTATAGATATAGGGAAGCTATTGATAACACTACACTTGCTCATTGACTGTCAAAAATCTATCATTGATTCGGAAATAAAAACCTGAGAAAAACCGGCGAAAGAAAAAAGCAGCGGGTGCTCAAATTTTACAACTATGGGCTTCATTACAATATCAAAATTTTTTATTTTTTATTTAACATAACTGTGACAGTCTGCCTATCTAAAAAATCATTAGTTTAATAACATAAAAGTTCTTTAACACACAAACAATCCTTAGAGTTTCTTTTAAATTTCATTAATTCATAGGGGAATAAAACTCCGGGCATGCGTCGGGCCACAATTGTGATTTTCGTCGGAAATCATTATTCAAGTTGTTACGCCGATCAACTACGACATATTTATCGTTAAGTCGACAATGTCGAGCTTTCTCGTGCTCGATTTTACTTAAATACTTCCCTGGCTCACTGAAGTCGGTTGCCAATAGTTTCATTGTGCAAACGTAAGCAACTTTATCCGAAGGATTGAAAGCGACGAAGGTGAGATTATGCTAGATTCGGTGTAACTCTCTTTTAACTTTACCGCTCTTGTAATACCGTATTGTATTATCGGAATTGTTTCGTATTTTTTACATTGTAATTCTATTACTTATAATATGGTATATTGTACGTTTCAATTTGAGTGCACTTTAATAAAATATTACCGACAGAAACTAACAATTAAATTTTATTTTCGATCATTACGTGCCATCTATTGATTTGTGTTATGTTCCAATAATAATTGTTGACGTATTGAACAATGAACATTAGTATTACATGGTCGGATAGCCGATAAAATATCAGTGACACGATTGGACAGTGGACTGGACAAATATCAAGCATTGGTCACATACCACAACACGCATCTTGAGATATCATTAATTACAACATGTTCCGTTTTTAAATAGAACTTGAAGTATCAGAGACATTAAGTTTATTATATTTAAATGGTTTGGTGAATAAGGCAGTGTGTAATTAAAATTAATAACATCTTGTTTTGTATGATTGAAGGCACATCGAAAGTATCAGAATAGGTGTACTTTTATCTCAATTCATTCGATTTAAAAATAAGATGCAATTAGCTACTTATAATAAAAGCATATAGTGTTTATGTGTCTCATTATATTTGTATTGTTTCTATCTGTTTACTTTTAATAAATAATCTACATTAAAATTTTCCACTCCTCTATAAGTGATCAAAGATATTACTGGCAATGTAAAAGACCTATTAAAAGACCTTTTAAGCTTCGTCCTAGTGTTATGTTCTAAGCCTATAATTACTTTATTATACATGCTAGGTATTGTCGGTAAAATGAAAAAAAGTCTAAGATGTCTGACTAAAATAGCAAGATTAGTATTTTCATTTCTTTTTCTTTTTTTTTTAAATAGTGAATCTTTGCAGCTGAATAAGAAATGAATTAATTACTGCAAGATTTGCCAGATGAATGAAGTACTTTCTGATTTGACTGCTCGTCAAGGGTGAGTTCAAATCAGGATTTTTCTGGTCCAATTTAGTAAACCTAAGTGTACGAATTAACTGACGTATCTGTTGCGACAAGTGTGTGCAATCCACTTAACCGTATTGCCAATTTGGCAACGCCAGAAGAAATATTTGCTCGCTAGCGAAAGCCTTGCCAAAGTGCAAGTGTATATTACTCTTAAGATATTTATTGCGCTTTAAGTGTAATATTTACTGGAAGATGATTATGCTTAGGAGCACCATGGATGGATTTATGATTTTGTTTTTTAATAATAATTGACTTAAATTTTATTGTATTTTTTTCCCAACACTTAGGATAGGATTTGTGAATGAGTTTTAATTGACAAAATAATAAAAAACTTAGCCCGACTTGGGATTCGAACTGGGCACCTTGAAATCTGCTGCATGGGTCATTTATACAAATCGTGGGTGGAAATACACTTGAAGAGATCATACCACTAAAAGCATCAAACGATTTCTCCACAAAGTAAATAATAAAGATGTCCGACAGAGAGTATGAAATATATGTTCTGCCAGTTTGACTAGGTCCAGGTGTGACGTCACTGCAGGCACAGGATGGCATACGGAATCCGAGGTGGACTAAATTTCAAGGTTGAGCCAAGTTTTCATCCCTACTAGGTGTCAGCAAAGCCCTGTGAGGCCAACAGTATTACACCATGCAGAAACAATTGTCAGGCGACCTTCGTTTTGGCATTTCTTTTAACTATCACCTAGGATCAATGTTAATTGATATTACATATCAATTATATGCCAAAGAGAGGACTCAGAGAGAGTGTTGAAGTATGTCATAATATCTGCTTCAGATTATTGATAGATGGCACATTAAATTAATTATTATCAGTAAATTGATTAAATTAAATGATATAGTAAAATCTCGGTATAGTCATTATTATTTCATTGTCTGATATACATTCTCCAAACGTTAAAGGTAGTTTTGTTCTTTATTTCATTATCTATGCAAATTTTAAAAATACGAAAGTAACGGTGTCTGTCTGTTGCTCTTATATGAAGCTTGAACTCCAAGGAAGGACTTACACTACTTCTATACTTATCACCTGATAACCGACAAAACAAAACACAAGCGACGCCTCGTGTAACTAGTATCCCATGTATACGTATAATATTATTCGTCTTCTATTAATCTAGTCATTAACGCCACGTTCACACAGTAAATGCCACGGTGCGATGGCAGTCTACAATATAGATTCCTTTATGAGATAGTATTATTGGATTACTTAAGGTAACCATTAATCATAAATACGAAAACGAACACGAAAGGTACCGCCTCCATTCTTCGTTCACGTTAATTTTAGGGTGACATTAGTTATTTAAGTGTATCGCGTCTATGTAGTCATGAATCATGAATTAGTTTCAATATTATGGAATAATATTTATTATATAACGCAGATGGCTCAGTGGATTGGATCCCTAGGATGTTAAATGAAGGTTACAGGATCTAATCCGGCTAGGAAAGTAGCAGTGCAGGGCTAAAATAAAAGCACAAGTTGTCTTACTGTATAACATATAAAATTTAGTATCGTAGGCTTCGGGTTTATTAGGAACATGAGATATAAGTACAGTTCTTGTTGTTCTTGTTCAGAATTTAGGTAATTTTTTTTTGTACCTCTGATAACATGTCTGAAAAATTTAATGATTTTATCGATTATATTTATATAATACAATTTTATTATTTATGACAAACAAAGTGACTTTCATTATATTAGTGTTATTAATTTCTATTCAAATTTTAAAAGATAGATCAGCTATCCTTTGACAACAATTGTTTCTTAATTACTGTACTAATATCAAAGAAAACCGCTCGATTAGAAAATCGCTTTCAAACGATACTTTAAAATGTTGCCATTATTTTCTAATACAAAACTATGCTTGTTCAGAAATTTAAAAACATTTTATCGTTTCGAAACTTAAAAAATAACATTTCGTTTAGAATTAATTATTCAATACTTTTAGTCTTTGTACATAGTTAATAATTTATATTGTTCTTTGAAATGAGGAGAGTAATATTAATAAAGCGTCTTAAGTTACTTGAAATAGAACAAAGACATTACGTGGGTGTAACAAATATAAGAATACTGTAAATAATTCAACTATTAATACTACAAGACAAAGAGAGGTGTATTAAGAAAATGTTTTTTTTTTTTAAGGGGGGGAGGGGTCTCGTTGGGGGTCATATTTACTCATTCAATTAATGGACTTGATTAAGGGTTATTTTTATAAATAACTAGCGACCCGCCTCAGCTTCGCACGGGTACAATGTGGGTAATCCCTAAGACATAGACATATACCATCGCGGACTTTTTTGAAGACCGTTTTAAGGTGTACAATACTGAAGTACATTATTTTGATCTATCTCGTAGGGTTCAGCCAGTGTTTACAATGTAAGCGAAAAAAATGTATAAATTTACGACATCACATTAGAAACTTTTAAAATTATCAGTGTTACTTAACTATATTGTCTACGTATTATACAAAAACCTTCCTCTCGAATCACACACAAAAGCCGCATCAAAATCCGTTGCGTAGTTTTAAAGATTTAAGCATACAAAGGGACATAGGGACAGAAAAAGCGACTTTGTTTTATACTATGTAAAGATTCTACATTTCAGGGGTAATATGAAAGCGTCACGTCTTAAACGCATAAATATATTTTTTTTCTTGCCCTGACGCCGTTTAGGCTATAAAGTTATTCTTAATAGAAATAATTTAAACACGATTATAAGACAATGATTTAAAATTTCAGTTTACATTTTCGAAATTGAAAATATTATATGAACGATAAGTGTTGTTCAACAGTTTTATTTCGACGTTATTTATTACTTTTACAAAAATAGAAAGCAACATATAATCTTACATAATTAATTAACCTTTAATATTATGGTAACGTATTTATTATATTATACAATCTAAAATAGATAATATGGAAAAAATATATATGAATCTATGAACATAAATGACTAACCCGTTGGTTTATTCGCGACAGATCTTGCTTCTAGGTTATTGGTTCAAACCCCAGATCAGGTCGATACAAATATATTGAATTTTTCTGTCGAAAAAATCTTAGGAACAGTTCAGAGTATGGAAGCTGGAAATGTACTACACACTCCCTTGCTTCAGAAGGCATGTGAAGTATGTTCTGTGCCTGGTCGTGGGGGATTTTCCTTGCCATCGGTTTGTGAGAAAGGTGGAAGAAAGAGTGGATACCTGTCTTTGAGCACACAAACGTGCACTATTATGGCCTATAATCTGCCGCTGTGATCGAAATCAGGACATCATCCTCACATAAATACATAAATACATATATCTACTACTTATATGCAATAAAAACTCTTTATAAATATTCGTCTTTATTAATACTTTTTAAAGATAAAGAACACTAACCTTGAACATCCAGAAGTGGGTTGAATTTTAACGGTCCCAAGTAGAATATGAGACTGTTACTCGTGTGCGAAGTGACTGTGAGCGTGACGTGGCCCTCGTGACAAGCTGGCGGAGCTGGATACATCGCCCAGCCGTCGCCATGGAAAGCTATGCTGGTTTGTTCACAGTGAGGTCCATTCCAGCCCTCTGGGCACTCACATTTGTCAGCGAATGGGGTACCTTCGAAGATAAAGGACTCCGTTAGTTGTCGCTGAATTATCACCAATCATGTAATGCCGATCGGCTAGATTAGGTAAATCTTAAGTAATTATCAAACCGCGTCAAGAATTACTTTTTTTCATATATTGTGTTTTCATAGCTACGTGCTCGGTTGTGAAAAAATGCGTCAAAATTCGGCCCATGTGTATCAAAGTGTATTTTTATCCAGCATTGTTTTGACAATTGTATTAATAAAACAGTTCAAAATGAAATTACATACTTTCATAAAGTAGTAAATATTTCATTACAAAAATTTACGATGAAATCATTAAATGGGCATCAAAGAATACAGACGGATATCTATTACGACAGCTAGAAGGTAATTTGGACTAATTTACCTCCATTCAAGCACACGAGCGGTTCTTCAACGTCACAAGTACACTCAGACTCCACTCTAGCGGAGACACCGACGAAACTGGTTGTGTTCGTGTACACAGAGAGCGGGACATTGTTCTTCATCAGGATATTACGACAAGAGTCTTCACACTGTTCTTTTTCTATTAGACATTCGTCTATCTTCACCATGTAGATTTTCGCTTGGAGTTCCTCTTCCAGCTACGAAGATATTTTTAAATTATTATACTAAAATTTATCACGAAACTTATGATCTAAGCATTGAAACAAAATGTTATCCAAAATAATAGAATTTAAGATGCCTTGAACGACTGTAGCTGGTTTAATCATTAATTTAAGCTGCAGGCAAAACGCAAATACAAGATAGAATAAATGATCAATGGACGATACCTACCTAGTATTTTGGACTATGCCCTATTAATTATTAAAAAAAACTAGTCATTTGTTTTAATTTTCTGCTTGTTTTGCTATTTAATACTACGTTGCACAAATATGTATGAATTAATTTAGAAATATAAAAACTATTTCCTGTTCAAAATTACATATCAATAAGTATGGTGACATTTTTTGTTACTATTAAGTCACGTTAGTTCAATGTATTGTATATTATTTGCGATTTTTCAAGTTACCCATTCGCAGTAAATGTTTAATTGTAGATAATCCGTATCTGCCTAGTGTAGTGGTCGCTTTATATATCCTCCTCTATTGCTAACGAGGTCATTAGAACGAACCCTAGCACCGATTTAACCGTACGAGTTAAAAACTCCGAAGCAATTGCACATTAAAATACTTTTTCGAATACGCTCGAACAATTCGTCAAGATTAAATCGGTAGATTAGGTTACAATACAAGACGGATATGTCACATTTTTACGAAAGAAATCCTTAATTTGGAAATTCCTTTGTGAATTCATAATGATTTACTTATTTCAAGAAGGACTTAAGTTTTCGTAGCAATTATATTTATTTTTTGTATGGGTATTATTTATTTGAATAACTTACCTTACGTTAAGAACTTCATTTGATATAAAAATAAAAATAGTTACTGTAAACGTGATGAATTTGGTCTCATTTAATGTTTGATTTTTTCCACTGAGCCAGCGATTTAGGGAACTATGATGTTACGTCACTTGTGCCTGTAATTACACTGGCTCACTCAGCCTTGCAACCAGAACAGAAAAACACTATTGTTGTTTGGGGGTAGAATATGTAATGAGTGTCCATAGACCAGAGTTTAAACAATATAAATAATGTTTAATACTTCTAACTATGACAATATCGTGCTAAAAATCAGTCTACCGTCACTTAAAGTATCTGCTATCGTTTGTTTTGAATAAATAAAATATATAGTTTTGGTGACATACCTTTTCCTGTATCCCGATAACCATACTATCAAGCTTCTCAGCTTCAAAGTACGGCGACCCGTGAGCTGAAAACCGGACATCCAAGAACGCGTCCTTGACAGTCAACTTGCTGAATACCGTGAAAACGTCAACATTGTCCATTGACTTGTTATAAAGTTCCGATAGACGACGATGTAGTTTGTCCTTTTTACTCGTGCCCTGCGGAAACAAGATAGATATAGTATTTTGTAGTATATCTTTATACATTTATATTTTTATATTGCTTCTACTCGCAAATAACGATTTTATTTTTTTAAAAATCCTAGACTTATGTTATACAATACATCTTATAATATTTTTAAATTATTAATTGCATTTATTAAAACAATATACAATAAACTTATAATGAATTTTTCATTTAAAACTTTTCTCGGTCCTATTTTATTAATTCTTCGGATGAGAACAATTGTGAAACACAAGTTTCAGCTTCAGCCACGCTCAAAGCACTCGCATATGAAGTTGCTGATGAGAAACTACGATTAAATAATTTATAAATATTTAAAATTCGAAAGTCCGAGGTAATCTACATTTTGTATGAGAAAATTAAACTACTGTAAATATATCGCATAATTTTCATACGATATTCGCTTCTTATTGTTACCAGGATGTACTAGCTGTATTAAACGCAGTTAAATCAGGGATAAATTACGATCAACCATGTCAATGCATTGATATCAAACTCGCCGACAGTAGCTTGAGACCCGTAACTTCAGCTAAGTTGACCTTGGAATGTTACCCCGCATCCTAATAATAAACTTTCTGCTGAACAAGTTTCGGCTTAATATTAAAAGGATTCGTATATTTATTTGAATGTGAACCTTATTTATATTGACATAAAGTTTTTATTCCATTCGAATAAGAGTTTATCCTTTAGGTATTTCTTCCGATCGTGAACTTGTCGGGCTACACAAAATGTGGAGTTCCGTTGTTGTTTGAATTTTTCCTCGTTCAATTTTATAAGTCACTTCGTACTTAACGTCATTAAAATATCAAAACTATTATAAAGTCGTTGAATTTTTATAATAATTTGGATTTTTAAGCGAGATATAATCGTTGCATTAGTATATCAAATGAATGCATTTCATATGCCTTTGTATCCGTATAATGGTATCTTTTATGCGTCTGACATTAACCGGGCAAAGCTGTTAAATCCTACTTTGTCCGCATATGCAAACTCATACGATATTATTATCATTATTTATAGTACAACTCAGGGCAGGCCCCGTATAATACCCAGTTGGGTGTTTAAGATACAAATGGATGTATACAGTCTAATCTTGTAATCTCTTAGAGCTCTGTTATAATGAGTACAAAGTTTAAATAACTTAATAGACTATGACGGTTATGCTTCCCAAGTGAGTATATGTTTAACTCTTAGTGCGTTTATGAAGCTGTGTTCACTCGAAATTTACAACATTATACTGCAGTATATACATAATTTCGGCTTGGATATTATCCAAAACATTTCAAGTAAAAACCTCAAAGGAGCCTCCATCTTTGAGGCTTGCGGTTGAATGTGTGAATGCATTTCTAATAAACAGCAGAGTTAAGATTTAAGATTCATTTACTTAGTTTCAAAGATTTTATGCTTAGACGTATATTTAGAACATTTTCAGTGTTCAACATAACTTTACATAACGAGTTAAACATTTAATTTAAATATATTTAACGAGGTCAGACCATGAAAGCCACGGTTTGTATTTCAAATATTTTCTTAAGGAAACTTTTAAGGCCAAACGTAAAATATTCACATAGGAAATAATAAAATGTTCAAGAGAACATTCGGTACATTCTGAATTAACATTGCACTCTTCGAATCCGTGTACAAAAGAGACTGTCAGTAAGAGGATAAGTGATACTTGTTTACTTACATCTGCTTCAGGAATAATAAACTCTTCAGCGGTGACGTTCACGAAGCGGATCGATCCGGATTTGTCGACCGCTTCCTCGGGTATCTCCTTTATTGTCACGTTCACTGTCGCCTCCACCCAGTGGAAGGGCACGAGCGGTTCGTTTTCTTCTGTCACCTTTAAAAATATTGAAAATAATTTTAATAAATATACGTAGATTATTGAAAAAGTTGCCAATAATCACGAACTTGTTTTGTTGACGTTACTAAATTGGACGTCTATTTTAGCGGGTTTATAAAATTGTTTCTCAACTCAATATAATTTCAAATTAACTCAGACAAACAACGCATTGCGACAACCGTATAAATATAATCAAAAGCGAATCGGCTTGTTCAAACTAAATTAAATCGCCAACAATTTATACGGAGTTAGAATAGAAATAGGCACGTTCTACCTAGACCTCATAGCTCAGTCGGTCAGGTCACGCGGCGAGTGCTTAACATTTAATTATTAACTTCCCCACAACTTCAAACCCCAGAGAACTGCAAACATAAATAGAACGGGAGTCGCTGAACTCTTTTCAGACTTTATTAATTTTTCGACGATAAAGATAAGGTTAAGATTTCAAAAAATTTAATATGAACAATATTTTTGACGGTCTGAATGAGAAATTTTGAAGCTTCTGGAGCGGAATTATGAATTCGTGAGATTTCAGCAACGCGAAAAGTATTTATGTTACCAAAGCCGTTAAAAAATTTTATACAAAGAAAGGATACAAATGAAAAATTGTTAGTAGAACTGTTTTTCCAACGCTACTTTTCTTTTTGCTTAATTTGTTTGAAAATAACATCATTAATATAATCTGTATACTTACATTGAATCGTAGCAGGTAAGTTCCATTGGGCGTTCCCTCTTTCATGGTTATCATGCCAGTGTTACTGTGAACATCGAAGTAGGGGCTTCTCTGTTCATAGGAAGGCAACCACATAAACCGCTTGTCTGGTAGGTCCCAATCATCAGGATCGTTAACGAAGACTCGTCCTATTTCTGTATCCGGTGCTTCGCCCTGTAGATATATACAATAATATAATTTCCTGATAATAATTGTGATTAAACCAAAAATGAATCTTTTACGGCAATTATTTAAGAAATATTTCCAAAGTATTCGATTGGTTTAAAATAGAGTTCGATTTGCTCTTGTATTTTAAAAGAGCTCTTCAGTTCATTTTTTTGTTTAATTAATTTTCCGAGCTCAGCTTTCCAAAGTTGTTATCGCGTTTTGAATACTATTGAAATATCGTTACATTGATTTAAAAATGTTTATATAAGTTTAATAAACGATCAATTAGCCTAGCACTGGTAATTTCTGCGCTAAATAAACGTGACATGCATTCCATATTGGTTGTTATTAAAAAAAAAAATAGTTCCTGTAAATTCTAGCAGATGGCGTTAGAGGTATGATCATATATAGAGACTATCCGTCTTAATCTAAACACATATAATAATTCGATATTACGTTAATATTTTTATATACTATTAAATAAGACTCTTATTTTTCAGTATAACAATACTATAGCTGAAATTTAGTTTTGAGCACAATATATCACTAATCTCCATTAAACGCCTAGACTAACATGGCAAGCTATTTCCTAAGTAACGAGTCGTTTGGTATAAACTTCATTAGGAGTAGAACCTCCTGTCGCATTTGCGGGCAAGTCGTCGCCTCATTAAGTAAGTCGGTTCTAGCTCAAGCACTTACTATATATTAGAAATAGGATGTATTGAATGATACAACAGAAGCAAAATGTCATATTTTATGATAAAATTTTCTTTCTAAATTCAAATGTTTTATCTAAATAAGTTTGCGATTGGCTTAGATTATTTGCCGTCACCGTCAAAGCTGAGAACGCGTTGGAAAAATTGTGTGCAAATCTTGGCCACTGAGTACACGCACACAAGGATATAAAATAATTAATTTTCGCGAGTGTCAAGCGCGGCATTCACGCTCTGTTAGGTAATAAATTTGATCCGTCTGTTTTACTTCTTTTGTAGTTCGTCACTATCTAAACAAAAATATAAACTTAAGACGAAATGATTTGCTTTATATATATATGTATGTAAATGTTAAAATGAATAAACCGCTTCAAAGTAAGGAAAAACATAAATAATTGTAAACTAAATCAAAGAAAATTTTAACGGCAGCTCTATCACTACATAGGCACAAAAAAAGAAAAATATACATTTCCTTATTAATACTTAGATCGTCTGTATATTATCTTTTCGAGATATTCATAATTAAAATTAATTTCATAACATGTATTATTACGCAACAAAACTTTGTAAAATGAAATCATGCCACTTCTGATAATTTATTTTCTATGGTTTGATTTCAATTCAGCGTGACCTTGATTTAAGTAATGAAAACCCAAGAGTCGAAACATAAATAATATAGTAACATTTTTAATAATAGAAATGTATGCTTTGATAAAAAAGTTTTTTTGCCCTAATTATGCTTTAAATATACGTATAAAGATTGTATCAAACGAAATTAACGATGAACTAGCTACCCATTCCGACTTCGTTTTGTAATGGCCTTTTAATATTTATTATATGGGGATTATATTTATTTTTATTTTGATACGGATTAATCTGTGCTACAAATAAGATGAACTACAGTTTTCTTTTATTTTTCCAACTTTATAAAAATAATTACTGTGACTTATCTTTGACTGATGGAGTGATGGCCATCGCTGACTTTTAGACTATAGATTTTTTTAAATATATATCAACCATGTTAAAGTACCCAAGCCAAATTTACATAGCACAAACTTTCAATCCCCGTTGTACCCCCTTAGGGGTGGATTTTCGTTCGAGGACGTTCTTAGCGGATGTCGACAACGCGGAACCTAACTGCCAAATTTGTAGGTTTTATAGTTTCTGAGATTTCGTGATTAATCAGATAATACTTGTGTGTGTGTGTGTGTGTGTGTGTGTGTGTGTGTGTTCTTAAGACGTTGAACCAATTCCAATGAAATTGTTTAAGTAATTAAGTAGGTCCCTGAATGGTTTAGTTTGGGCTCTGAAGGCGCTGCGATCGGTAAGTAATTAAAACAACTATAAACTAAAATTATATGTAAGTTTATTCATTAGCATCTATTGAAAAACGAACAAACAAAACTAACGTCTTAATAATATTGATTTTCCTAATATAATAATTAAATAATGGTAATGTGTTGATTGTAATCTCAAAAAAGAACAATGCTTATAATATTTTTTAAGCACTTTTTGATTGCCATATTACAAAACTACAATGAAATTTCAAAATAACGTCGCGCTCGAAATTTAGATTATACCGAAAAGCACCAATAAGAAATTCAGTGCTAACTAATTTCTACCAATTAAATTACGTGCCGGGAAGTCGATTAAATACCATTTAATCGTTATTCATGCTGCATGAAAATGAACGTATACTGTTATAATCAACGGTTTTATTTCATACATGTGATATTATTCGATTAATTGATTTTTACAATGACACATAGAATCCTTGATTTATCAATTTCTTGTCTGTTCTTCCCGGTAAAAATTACTTTCCTGAATAACTTTAAATTAAATTCAAAACTGTAACATGACGATTTAAAGATGACTTCATGAGCATATTAATAAAGAATATTTTAATTTTGAATGTTTTAATCAAATCTTATTTATACCTTAAAGTTTATCGTAGTTAATGTAGTACGTGTTAAAAAATTGAGTAAGTATACTGAAGACTACTAAAACTTATCCGGAATAAAACCACTGCCGTAACTAAGCGGAATCAGGGCAAGGCAGTAAAAAGTGTTTCCCCCGTAATCCCAGTTTACGTACGCACCGCACTAAACCCACTTTCATTAAGGCAAAATTAACATTTTAATAGCCATATATTATAAAACTAGACGTTTCCCGCCGAATCGCGCGAATATTTCATAATTTTTTCATTTATATTTAAGGTTTTATTACATTAGATTTTTCTTAATATGTATAAAACGATTGTTTAGATCTTCGCCTATATGGAACAGAGTAAATGAAATAATACTTAAATAATGACAGTGACATTTCAACAAATTTACGTCAGTGTCAAAATTGAAATATAACTTTTTTTTTAAATCTAAACATCATTCAATCAGACAGGAGTATTAATATAAAAGAAGCAAAAACGCAAATTAAAAAACAAAAGCTAAGGCTTATCGGATTGACTAAATCATTCACGTTCGATCGCCAATCAGATCAGATTCACGGTTCGTTTTGTTTCCCTAAATAGTTTACAGTTTCAACTTTATTTGAATATTTTAAATCTATTGACACATTTTAATATCACGATATATATGTCACGTATATCTGACATACGAGTATGAAACATTTAATAAATATTTTGTATTTAATTTCTAAAATTATTATTATTTAGGACATCTAATGGACACATCCGTTCATTAGGTTTAAGGTTTTTTTTACTAACTAACAATTATATTTCCACAGGAGATCGCAATCGTGTCCTATCTCGAGTTTATATTTTGCAAATTTAATACTAATCCATAATTTATATTACTTGGTGGTAAGGCTATGTTCAAGCCCGTCTGGGTAGGTACCACCCACTTATCACATATTCTTTCGTCAAACAGCAATATTTAATATTGTTGCTAATTTAATAGACTCATTTTTATTTTAGGTTTAAGATGTTATGTATCTTAGCTCACTCACTCCCGAAAAATAAAGTATTGCTTTTTACCGGCAAATAACCAACGAGTAGTTGGAAAAAGTATTAAATAAAAAAATATTACATACATTTTTTAATACTTCAGGTAAAGGAATGTCTTCTAAAATTTGCAAATTTGAGTTTTGTAGTTGGAAATAAAATTCTCAGTTGGACGCAATTGCAAGGAGGAATCGTAAAATTGTTTATAGTGGCTTGTAAAGAGCAGTGGATCTGTTAACACCATTGTTACAGATATTTCTTGGTTTATTCGATATATTGTAGCACTCGAATGCATATTTTATGTTAATATTCTCAAAGATTATTCAGACACTATTTATTCATCATCATCATCAGTGCCACTTCTGGACAAGATCTCCTCAAATCCAGCCTTGCACTACAAGCATCCAAAGGCTTCCCGCGACCATCACCAGATAAAGACTTTATAAATAATAAGTAATTAGAAAAACACTCATGAAAATGTTACAAGATCAGTTTCAACATCCACGCGGGCAAAATCGCGGGTCGCATAACTCGGAACCGATAGTAGAATTACAGATAAATTAATCTTGTTAAATAAAAGTCAAAAGGTGCTCGCGAATAAAGGACATTTTAATTTGATTTTAATGATACATAATATTATTTCACAGCAGACGTATTGCGTTAAAAGCGAACAAAATTTACGCCAATTCTTAATTTAGTCATGCAAAAATGGAATAAAAATATAACCAACATGAAAGCATTTTAATTAACTCTATACATATTATTAAAAGTCATTAAGGTTTTAATTTCGAGAAATGTTAAATGGAATCACACGAAATACGATTACAACGAAATTTTATTTCGCGTCATTTTACAGCCAATAAATACTTGGTTACGAATTGTGCGTATTTAGGGCAAACCCTATAACGTACTAGCGAACCGACCCGGCTTATCTACGTATTCAATTCATTAATAAAATATATAAATAATATTTATAATGCGTACCCTAGCATATAGCATTCATAAATAATGTAGCTTTCTACAAGTGAAAACCAAAAATAGAATAGGATCATGAATGCTAGAGATTACCACCTCCATACGAACAAACATTTTTATTCTCTTTACAAAATTATAATAGACACATGTATCCGGTTTAATGGTTCAACGAATGGTTCAGTATTATTAAAATCGTAATAAATGTAGCTCCGATAAATTAAACTCAAACAAGACATAACACAAAATGTATCCAACAGATAACAAATTAGATGCATGTTTTGCTGATGCATGATGAGGCAAGTGCTCTTCAATGGGTCACTGTTATACTAAATACTATTTTGTATATATATATAAAGTCTTAAAAAGCGAGTAATTTATTGAATACATTAATAAATATATTTTCTACTTTACGTATTTTATAATTTAAGCAACATTTTTGTAAAAAATAATTATAATCGATTTGGTTTATTCGATACAAAATAAAATTTTCTAAAAATAAAATCGTTTACTAAATTAAAAAAGAAACTATGCATTTGAATTTGGAACCATCCAGAACGTACAAACAAAAAAGAACGAATGATTCCTCCTCTCCTTTTGAGACACAAATTGCCAATTTATACTCACATAATATCGCCAGCTGTATATTTCGTTGAAGTACGTTTCCGTCTGATTGCATTTTGGGAAATAATATCATATTAAATATTACATATATAAAATATACATACAGAGTATAATATTTTTTATAAATCGATGTTACATAAGTGAGCAATTGACAGAGTTATATGTAATCCTAATTTTGACTGATCCTGATCGAAAAAGTTTTTAATTGCAGAAGCATAAATATACATATTATAAATACATCTCAAGATATACTTATAGAAATATTGGTCCTTCTTTTTTGGATGGCAGAGCAGTCAGTACAACTAATCGCGGTGAATTTTGTATCGATACGGTGAAATATATCAGTGCGTATGCCACGACACCTATTATATATTAGCACTATGTTTATAAATACGCATATAAACACAGCATTACATATATAAAGAACACTTATCTATAAACCTTCGCATATAAAATTTCTTAGTTGCTACCTATGTTAATTAAAGGTGAAATATTTTAACCAATCAATTTTAAGTGTTGCTTTACGTCAAAAACGATCACGAAAGAGTTGTTAAAAAAACGATTTATTTCGTCAATATTTCATCAATAAATGTTTTATACAATTACCGTTTGATTCGTTTTTTAATATCTCCGTTACTAGTTCAATTAAAATAGTTCAATATAACTCAAACAAACGTGACTGTTCGAATTTTAAACTAACTGTGCAAACGATTAAAAACTATTTTAACATGAGGCTGTATAATGGAATGCTTTTGCCTTTTCCTAAATAAAAATAATTAGTTTGACATTTCACAGTTGTGTTTAGAAATTACCTTATAATTGTATACGAATATATCGCTGTGACCAGGACCCATCGGATTGTCATTTCTATCACCGATGACGATGTGGAGAATCGAAACGCCAGTCAATCTTGGAGTACCGGAGTCAGTTATTGCGACTGGTATCTTGTACTCTTTGCGTTGTTCTCGATCAAAGGAGACGATTGTTGAAAGTATGTTGCCTGAAAGAAAAGAAAACGCTTATATATCTACATATAACGATTACATGACTGTTAAACTGACTTATAGCCCAGAGAGCCCAATTGGTTATAACCGTAACATGGCAGTTCATCTAACCACTAGTACAGCGGACAGAATACGTGATGAAAAATGAAGGTTCAAATCCAAGCAAACACCACTTTCTTTTGCTTAAATCTATTGAAATAAAGAGTCTCAGCTAAACGTTGAAGAAAATTATCTCAACAAAACTTATGTGTAACATACACATTAATTTAATGCAGAAAATTGTTGTGAAATATACCCCAAACCTTCTTTAGAGGAATGGAGGTCTCTGCCTAAAAATTTTATATTTATGAGCAGTTGAATTCTTATGACTGAATTGAAAGAATAACAAGATAAATACATTTAAGTAAAAGATGATCAATTAATTATAATATTATATACTAAATTAGAAAGCTGGTACACCAAAACGAGCACACACGATCGCGTTAAAAGTTTGTTAGGCTTAAAACTTAGAAGAAAGTCTACTTAAACGAAAAAGTTCGTAGCAGTTCGGTACTAAATAATTTCCGCAGACACGAGTTACAATTATCAACACGCAAACTTGAATGGGAAAACGACTAAAATTGAATTGGCACTCCTAAAACAAAGTTACGAGTTCGGCTTGAAGCGCCATTTATTGCATTTTAACTACATTAATTGATCGAAAACTCGATTTCAGTTCCGCCTTAAAATTCCGTTTTGTTGAGATTGTGAAGCACATTGAGAGGAGCTCGAATAAGATTCTAATTCGGTTATTTAAATTGCATCGAGTGATCTTTAGATATATTTAACGTGGAAATATGTTTATCAAATAATTGGGACTAAATTATATTACTGTCTAATAATATTTCAATTTCAATTAACTTCTAAGCCATTGTTATATGAATATCAGTCTTAAGGCTGACGCTAGATTTGTAACAGCATTTTGTTGCAGGTAGACGCTGTCAAGTTGCCTTACTGAAGATTGTCGACTGGCTGAAAGCCCGAATTTCCTCTGAGATAAATTTCATCGCCATGTTTTCCATCTCCGCTGAGCTCGTAAACTACTTACTTATGTAGGCTCGACGCCTACTGACTTACATACTTATAAGAGTTTTAAAACTTTTTCTGAGATAAAGTATCGAAAAACCTGTGTAACACTTTTCGAAACAAGAATAAACTTCTCTAACGGTTTCAAAGTATGTGTGACATTACCTTCGATTTGGCTGTATTAGCACTTATCTTACCCTACATTTATGGCACATCTGAGAGCTGAAAGAAACTATGGTACGGTAGAAACAAAAGATAAAAATTGCAAATTGCATTACCTTGTATGTGGAATTTGGATCGGATATCGAAGCTAACGGATTCGTTGAGCGCGAAAGTGAAAGGTGGACCATTTTCAGTCGAGTCGTAGTCTTTTGCCGTGAGAATCACAACCTGCCCTGGAGGGTCGTTTTCGTACCATATTACTGGTTGAGTCTGCAATACAAATATAAATTAATAAGGTTATATTAAAATAAAATAATGTAAAAATAAATAAATATATATATACACATATCTATAGTTACTATTTAGTATGTATACACGTTAAAAAAACATGGAAATAATAAATGATCTTTTCTACAATATAGTTGATTATGATGTCACAATTTAGCATAGACAGCTGAATATCTGAGTTAAGCTATCGATTGTCTATGCTTACAAAGGGAAATTCATCTGCCGAGGTTCGGAGCTACCCCGAATATAACGTCCGTCGGTTTAATCTAATATTCGTAGGCATATATACGTCAGATGTGAAATGTTTGAATATCGTTGCATAGTTATTTTTCTAATAAATATGCAAATTTTTTTATACTAACTAATGCATAGCATGGGTCTCTTTAACTTTTTTTGTTAACAGTTATCCGTTACAACTCAGGCGCCATCTATAGTATGTTGATGTTATTACGGAAGCATTATTCGTGTAAATGTCAAAATGGTCAGAATACAAAACGCATGTAGAAAAAAATTATAATCTGTTTACGGAATTATTGGTTAAACAGTTTCGTCTTCTTCGTTCGAATGTCGAATCGTTTATCGATTCATCGTCGATCATCGATCGAACAGAAGAAGTGTGTATATTTGAAGACCCGTTAAACAACGATTATAAGCAAGGCTGTATTTGTATACTGTTTATAATTATTTGTTTTGTTGTATGATCAATTTTTCTTTAAAATATCTACGTACATTTTGGTTATAATTTAACAGTTTCATACTAAAATCCAAACGGTCTCCTCATTTATTTGTATATCAAGTATTACACTTATTTTATTACATTTTATAGAAATGATATATTTTTTTATTATTAATGTAACCTAACCAATATTTACGATCATATTTTAAGACGACGCAAGAATCTCCTTTGTCATCTATCGTAATAAACTTGCGTACTGGCAGCTTATCCAAATTTCTCATTTTATTATTGAATTTAGAACTTTTGGTAAAGTTGAAAACTTATATTTGACAAGGACTTGAGAAATTGTATGAACATTTTTATGGAAAACAAAAAAAATCGTTCAGAATTTGCAATGTCCTGTCGGAGTAGAGCACTACGAAGAAATATATATTGAAACGGTTTATTCCGTAGAAACGTTTCAGATATACATACTTACTATTCTCAATCGCACCACATGGAAAATCAAACGAGAAATATTATCATAACATTATCTAATTTGCTCAAAATACTTGAAAGCTGAATGGTACAAATATTGGGATACGATTGCTTCTTAAACCTCTTTTTTGTTGTTTTGTTTTTTTGGATTAAGTACGTAATTGTAAGGTATGTACAATTGTACATACATACTTCTTTTTTCAATTGTTAAATGTTCGTGTTCTAAATATAAAAATAAAAAACTTTTTCTTAATTATAAGTAAGGCTAATGTAATCGGACTCTCTATTAAATATATAAATAATAAAAATCCTCACAGTATTTTCTGACATTATTGCGAACATACCGGACAGATACGGTGTGAGACTTTATTTTATATATAGATAATATATCATCATTTACTTTAAAAAATTAAAAAAATAATTACTATAAAATAATACTAAAAACTTTAAAAAAATATTTGTTAAAATGATTAAAAGTGTCAACTTTAAAATTAATTGTATATGAAAGTGATAATAAATAAATGGACCTTGATACATTGCATTATATACTACACCCCACTATCTGTACCCTCGTCAAAGGGATTTTTTGATAGACAAGTAATATCGCTGCTCTAATACTGCTGCACGCCAGTTTGGTTACGAATAACTACAAGTTATTACAAGACATTGTTTATACCGCACCATAATAAACGTTACCAAAATAGCTACAAAATTTTATATCATAATTGCATATAATGTACATGTGTATGCATATGGAATTATATATAATTTCCTTTATTATGCAAATATAATTTACTATTTGAAACTGCGTCTCTACCAGCGTGAAATTTAAAAGACTACCTATTGCCCACAAAACGTCACCCCGAATTTTACCCTACCCCGTCTCCCTTCGCCGGGTCCCAAGCTATCTTCCATACCAAATTTCATCTAAATCAGTTTAGCGTTTTAAGCGTGAAGAGGTAACAAACAGAGCTACTTTCACATTTATAATATAAGTGTAGATATACATATAATAATGTTATGGGATATTCTTTAACTATAATTATATGCAATTCCTTGGTATTAGAAAGGATTGAATTTATATTAAGAAACTATGCTATGCTATAATATGCACAGAGTGTTTTTGTTTTTTTTTTTTTATATAAAAAATTAAAAACATACTTTACATCTTAAGTGCTTGTCAAGTTTTCAACTTTAATAATCATATAAGAAATACATAAATAAAATTTAGAATTATTTTTAATTGAAGAGAGAGTCAAAAATCTTTTTCGAAGATGTGTTATGCGCTCCAATAATTCTAATATTTTCCAATCATTAATCGTAAATATAAACCTGATTACGAATAGTCGTAGTACGTCTGAATTCTAACCGGTTTCAAAGGAAATTCTATTAAACGAATGACTAGGAAAGTATTAAAACGGAAATGAAAAATGTCTAACGTAAATTGGAAAAATTGTTTTATGTTGTTTAAATGTTTATGTACGATTTGATATTATGTTTAACTAAGAATGTAAAATTAATAGTTTTATCCTGTCAAACATTGATTATCGAAAATCCTGTCGACTGCCACGTTCAACAGAGATAGCCACATTATAATGCTTAAATTTAATTCGTAAGTCTAAAACTAAGAGAAAAGAGAATCCATCTACTATCAGATGGAATCAACAATCCGATGAGACGGCAATTTGACACGACCATAGAGAGTGATACTACAGAACCTATGAATACGGTTTCTGCTAGGCACGAGGGTGAGCAGCGCCAATATCAAACTCTAGGCTGCTTCTTAGAATTTTGAGGTTAACCTTATATTTTTTACTGTACCGAACCCAGTTGGAATTTTAACCAGTATCTTAGGATACACAAATTTATAAGCCAAGATATAAGAGCAATGTAACGATTTCAAACACGAAGGCAGAGGAAAAAGACTAAAATTTCTAAACAATAGACACGTATTTCATATCGAAAACTTACCTACATATGCTTGTTTGGCTTCGAAATATTTTTGTATTATTTTTGTATTTACATTGTTTACAAGTCTTAAAAAACCGAACAATAAGCCGATACAAAAAACTTCTTCGCAAACAATCGTTTTTAATCAAGACATCCGAGAACATTTTGAAATTGAACGCGAAGACGGTGTAGAATTTCAGGTTTTACTTTCGGTTCCCTGACCTTTTGTGTTTAGTCTTTAATTTAGAAGACAAAATTAAAAGAAAATTTAAGTATTTCGAAAAGTTTTCTTTTATTCTATCATGTACGAAAATGGTTCTCAATTAAACAAAGATTTTTTTTACACAATTCAGTTTTATAAACGGAGAATTTAAGATAATGTCAACTCAAGATATTGTACATCGTTTCAAAGCAATTTTAAATGAAAGAATGCTTTGGTTTCATTTATATTAACAACAAGAGAACGTTCATAATAAACCGTTTAAAGAAAATTCCTATGATCTACTTTATGCATTACTTCCTAAAGGCTATCATAAACCAGGTAAATCGTTATAATATCCTCAGAAAACAGACGGCTTCCGCAAAAAGGTTTAGTCCTGATGGCTCCATTTAAATTTATCGATAGCTATTCCTTTAAAATGGTCTATAAAGAGCCCAGAATGGATTCTATAAGGAAATTGCATGTTCGTCCTTTGAAGATTTAAAAGGGGTAATTATTTTTGTAAGAACAAAAATAAATGTGCAACAAATCCAATGCAATAATGAGGAAATGCTTCAGGGTTCTGTCTCTAAGCGACATTTTTTATTCGACATCTGTTTCCCTCTTAAGCCTGATCGTTTCCCATTAGAGCCAGTTTGTAAAATAAAAAACGATCGAGTTGTACGAGATAAATTACGAAGATTCATGTCTTTCAATTACATATATAAACTTTAACAAGTACATTTATGCCATAAAATATATTAATGTTATTTTTGTAAAATTTAAATTTATATACATAATTAAACAATAATTAAAATATAAAATACTTACATTGGTTAAAAATGGCGCGTTATCGTTGATATCCGTTAATTCCAAAATAACCTCGGTGGTAGACCTCAAACTATCTGATCCTAATCTTCCACCGTGATCAGCAGCCATGATAAGAATCTGCCACCTTGTGAAACCGGATGGCTGGTCTCTATCTAAAGGCTTCGTAAGTCGAAGACAACCATCATTGTCGATCCGGAGGAATTCCTTCTGTTCGTGTTTGACTAACGAATAAATTATATTTTGAGGCTCATTCCTATCCAGATCTGGATCATAGGCTTCCACCTGCATAGTTAAAATATTATTATTATTATTTTAATGCTAACTTCTACACAACAATTCAATCATTCTAGTTCTATTTTTGTATTTAAATAGAAGAAATTACCTTGACAATACATCCTTCGTACAACTTTTCCTCTTCAATGGTTTTAGTGTAGTTAGCCAAGAAGATAGGCGGGTTGTCGTTCAAGTTTTCAATCTTGATCAACACTTTAGCGTAATCTTCGTAAAGGCCATCAAATGCTCTGACGTCTAAACTGTAGTTGGTGATGTTTTCGTAGTCAAGTTCATTGTTAACTCGAATTTCACCGGTAAAGTTACGAATGACAAATGCGTCGTATGTGTTGCCAGCAACAATACTGTATGTTACCACAGAAGCTAAAATAATTGTCACAAATTAAAAAAAATATATTTAAAAAAATCAAAATTCGAAAAGTTACTAAATTTGTTCATTCATTTTTTTTTTTGTTGTCGTATAGATAGTATTATAACAAAAAATAATATACCTGTATCAATATCCAATGCGGTAACTTGTGTGACAATCTCGTTAATATTCGCATTCTCGGCTATCGACTCGGCGACATACGTGTCTTGCGTGAAGTGCGGCGGGTTGTCGTTTTTATCTGCGATTTCTATTAGAAAAACTTGTTGTCCAGCGTTATGTTTTCCAGGAATAAGTGCTGACTCTGAATTGTCGGTAGCTATGATCTTAATGTTGTAAAAACTCCTTTCTTCTCTGTCGAACATCTTAAGTGTGGTAATGTTTCCAGTTATGCTATCTATTGCAAAGGGGTCTGAAGGATCTCCTAGTTCATACGTAACTTGGTTATTAGCTGATGTGCCATCGGCATCGAATGCTCTGACTTGCATGACAGGTGTCCCTGGTGGTTCGTTTTCTAATACACTACCAGATCGAATTTCACTGAATATTGGAATATTGTCATTCACGTCTTCCACTTCAATTTGGATTATGGTTTCAGCTGCTAATTTGTAATTATTCTGCAATGGAATCATAATTTAGAAAAAAGAATATTTTTTAAATAAATTTAATATATAAGTTGAGTAATATTACCTGTATCCTAACAGTTAAAGTATAGTCAGTTATTTTTTCAAAATCCAAATGATTGCCAAGTTTAATATAGGCTGAATCAGCTTCCGGTTCCAAAACGAAAGTGTGCCATTTGTTCGTTTGTTCTGTTTGTCCCATCACTAATTCAAACTGTAATTTCTTCTCTTCGGGTATATTAGATCTGCAAATCAATTTTATGTTTATATACTTTTCTAACGTTTCATTGAAAAGTATCAAAGAAAATTTCAATGTTGCCATGTTGCCTTTTTTCTTTATACTATAGAGCTGAGATGCTCATTAAAACTTTGAAGAAAATTTTCAGCTTAGTTCGCAGCTACAAATGTAGCTCTCGCTTATCCCAAATCCATTCCTTTCAAGTTTTTTAAGCGCTCTTTGATAATATCTAATTTTGTCGGACAAAATTAAATTCGGATACTTACATCGCCCTCACTGTAGCTATTGGTGTGTTGAAATCAGCGTAATTTTCTTTTAATCTTATCGGCTCATCGGGCACTTCTATAAAAGACGGGCTTTTCTTGTTAGACTCAACGACTTGGATGTCTAAAGTAATCGAACTTTGTTGCGGTGGATCACCCATGTCTTTTACTATCGCGCTCAACTTAAATTTGTAGCCGGGGACTTTCTGCATAAATTTACAATAAAATTAGTACACTCACTATATTACGTCGTTAAAATTATCTTTATAGGCGAGAAATAAGTATCTATTATTTTGAGGTTCGTTTTATATATTTTGTAATACTTAAGTAGAATTTATTACTTGAGGTGAAGGTAATGTTGTATTAACAAAATATTTTTTAAAATATCACCAATTTTTGTAAAGCATTGTAAATACCGAATGGAGAAAAATGCTATCGCTATGTTTATATCATGAATACTTACGTCAATTGTTTTATTTAAGAATATGACCCCGTTGTCTGGGTCGATGTAGAAATATGGCTGATCAGGCGAGTTGGAGTCTAGACTGTAATGTACAATCGAGTTGTTTCCGTCGTCTATGTCAGTAGCTGATATCCGCATCACCTCGCGGCCGTTCGGCAAATCTTGTGGTACTGACTCCGAATATGACTGCACGCAAATGAATAAAGTTATTTAATGTTAGAGCACTAACACTTTGATGCATCATAAAATAAAACTAGGGATAAAATCAAAGAAACCACAGTAAACCAAATCAGTTCATCGTTTCATGTCATTTTTATAAGATACCTCTCATAACAAACATATTAGTAAAATTCCTAAATATTTGACAAATTTCTAAAATTAAATGCACATCATAAAATATTTAGCCTTAGGATTAGCTTAAGTACGAAGTTATTTCACTTTGACATGTTCTACGCGAAGCATGCCTAAAGCTTAGAGAAAGTTTTTCCAAAATAATTATAATCGTGCAGTGTGATAAAATGCGCTTAGGGGGAAGAGAGCAGCCTAGCTAAAAAAAACACACCAACTATAAAATGTGCAAAAAAAGTGAATCAAAACACACGAGACATACAAAATGATTACCAATAACGCCTTGAGTGGCGGCTTACGATCCTAAATCAGACATGCAGCAACATGCAAGTAAAGAAATAGATATTTTTCAAATCAATAAGGAAAATTGATTGTTACCACTGCTTAATGAATACGTTTTAAAACATTCATGACATAAGCGTTGGTAACAAGCATTTGTTAGTGATTAATTTTTAACAGTGTTTTTATAACAAGTTTTGTGTGCGCAACTCTTTCTCTCATTTTGTGAAATTCTCTGTTCTTTAAAGACAAACCTTCCAAACATCTCCTCGGAAGACCTTCGAAAAACAGGCAAGTGTTAATAAAGTCTGCGCCACGGTTTGAGGCTAATGGATGAATATTAAGTTAGTGACAGTGAATGATTAGACACAGATATACATATTGTAACATTCCATAAGTGTTAGACCTAAAAATTGTTAAGAAAGTGATAAATTATGTAGAATAATTTGGAAGACATTGCATGATTCTTACAATGCTTTTAGCAAGAAAATATATTAGATATTGAACATATAACGATTTATTTTTGTAACAAAATAGCGGTTACTATATTTAAGTGACATAGCGTTATTAAATCACATAAATTTGTGGTGCTTCGAGCTTTATTTGATTTGAGCTCCTAGATGCCTACCTTATACGTCTAAGGATACGTTCCTGTAAATTTAACTTGATAATCAAAGGCACTTACAACTTTGTCGAAGACCGGCTGATTGTCATTGATGTCTTCTATAAGAATTTTGATGGTACACGCGTCATCTAGCTGAGGTTGTCCATTGTCACTAGCTCGTACTGTTATATAAGCTTCTTTTTCACGAGATGGTTCATCGTGGTCAAAAATCTGTGTAATTTTAGCTTTATTAAAAGTGAAATAATTAAATGCTTAATTATACCTACCTTCATATCCTAAATGAAAGCTTAATATATAAAATACTATGATATTAATACTAATTCAAAATATTTTCATAATACAAAATTACATAAAAAAAATTTAGTAAAATAACAATTAAAACATCAAAAATATACTGACATCAGCTGTAGTTATATTTCCAGTTTCAGGATCGACATGAAATCTTTCTTTCTCACCAGGAGTTGAGACAAATTTGTATGTGACTTTTCCACCCATTTCGGGTGGATCCCGATCTTCTGCATGTACCTGTGCATGAATAATATGCAATCAAATTATTTTACAATGCCAATATGATAAATTATTATTTAAACAAAAATTACATCATAGGATTTAGTACAAAACATGTAAGACACTAGAGAATAATGGATTGGATAAAGTAATGATTTTGAACTCACCGTAAATACATAGGTTCCTACTGGCTGTTCTTCTTTCAACGTTGGCCTATAATTAAGGCACTCCGTGAACAGAGGTTTGTGGTTGTCCTTCACAGCTAGCTTGGGTGATGTCGCCGGCGTGAACTGAAACCGCGTTAGTGTGTGCCACTACATGAATATACAGCTAACACTACATCACAAGAAGCTTGTATTTGCATAGTAGTTTTATTGTTTTGATTCGCACTGGTAGCTTTGTAATCAATTAAAAAAAAATAAGATAAAAACAAAAATGTTTACTAAAAATATCTGTTCATATCTAAGTTCATATTATGCTAAACAAGTTCATGCAAATTTAGATACTTCAAATTTATAAAATATAAGTAAATTAATTAATGTTTAAAAAAAAAAAGTTAATTCATTCTTATAAGTTTGACAAAACTTACATTCATATATTCCTGCAGTGAGATATTTGAAAACAGTGATCGTTAAAATAAACATGATATTGTGATAAAACATAATGTACTTACAAATATCCTCGGCAGCTTTAATTTAATATAATTTATATTTAAAATACAATACAATTTAGAGCAAAGATTGTACGGTCCTGAACATGCACAATTCTAATAATTTTAAATTTTTAAAAATAAGCAGTAAATTAACATGAACTCTAGGGGACGAAGCTTTGGGGCCAAATTAATGGGACGATATGATCAAGATGAACGACTCGTAAACAATTCGATGGATTTGATGAACTAATATCATACTCACGGATGAATGTAATGGAAAATACCCATCCAGGTGTCTGGAATGCCGTAACCTCGTAACATGGTGTGTTGTGTGATCTCGGACTGGAAAAAAAAATACAAAACATTTACTACCACATTTCAAAACAAAGAGCTCGAAATTTATTTTCAAGACATTTTTTAATTGTCATAAAGGTGTTAACTAAAGATCATACAGATTCTAGGGTATTATATTTCGACTCGAAGGAAAACAGTTCTAGCCAGTAAGCTACGACTCTCAAGATAATGAGATAAGGTCATAAATAAACGCCGTACTTAAAGATAATGATCTTCCAAGTAATCAACTTCCAAATGCAAGAGTGTTAGCATATCTGCTAGACACGACTCCGTTGCACTTCAGAGATAAGGTTAATTTACTTAGGCATTATAATTGTTGAGATGCCCTAAATACTAATGAAATTAACACTTTAGTCTTTTGAGTAATTTACGTAATGAATCATTAAACGCTACTGACTTTGATAAAAATGTAATTACTAGATTAGAGGCAACGAGAGGATCATTTATGCGTAAAATTTAAGTTGAAATTAATTTTGAAGGTAAAGCCTTCTTTGACACCATATTTATTTTGAAGTTTACGCTTGTCAAGTCTACAGTCTTGATTTACTGCGGATTAACATCGAATCGCAGTTACTTATGTACAAAATATTATTTACTAAAACTTTCTCCGACACGCGCTTTATCTTTTACCATAAGTTTTATGTATATTGCTTAATTATTATGACATTAAAAGAAATGTTTCCTTATTAATTAGTAAAGATGAACATGAGTACGTATATTGTTGATATCAGTCTACAAAATGACACATCAGGTAAAACAACTGTGGTTGTTAAGTACAGTAATGTTTACAATTTATTTCACGCTCTTGTAAATTTAGTGCATCTTAGCATCACGGAATCTAAGCATTTCTACGATCTATCAAAGTATATAAAACTTAACAAGAAATAACAGCGTCAGCCCGGTTCTGGGACATTTATAATACATGTTTTAAATTGGCTCGTACATAGTGAATAAAACTTTACTACTTGCTATAGTAATGTATGACTGTTATGCTACTTCAAAGATCCCTTATTGGCCTATTATTTCTCATATACTTAGCTCAATGAAAATGTCTTTAGAAACTCGCTACATTGATTTCCTTCCCCATCAATATATCGTAATACCCAATTATTTACCTAAATCAATAAGACTTCGTTATATTATAGTAAATATTCCATTTAGTATCGAAGCTTATGCTAAAATCATTAATAGACAAGGCTTATTTGTAATTGATGCTTTAAGAGCATTTAATTGGTGGAATTTTCATTAATATGAATGAATATATATAATAGATAAGAGTGATTGCGGAATTGATTTTTTAGGCAGTATCGACACTTTAAATCTGTGGTAGCATTGGGTTTTATGTCTACTTCAATAAGGTTTATTATTAATAAATTATCTAAGCAACTTAAGCTCTTTGGATTCTAAAACAAATACCAATGCTTAAATGTCATAAAATTTGCCTGGTTTATAAAGAGTAATACGCGTTCGTAAAAGGCGAAAGGTAATATTATTTATACAACTACATATTATGTTTTCTTTCAAATTTTATTACAAACCTAGAGAATATAATTGAAAATAAAAAGTATAATATCATAGAATATTTAATATAAAAGATACGTAATTTTATATAAAAACGTTCATGAACGTATTTATATAAAAAAATAATTATATTCATTTCTATAAATCTTTCTATAAAACATCGTTAAAATAAAACATTCAAGTATATTAATATTTTAGTTCTGCAGCCTTGTGGTGTACTTCTTACTATTAATGAAATTAATTACTTTGTTCGTTTAGATGTTTATCCCTGAGTCACACTAAGCTGACACCTATACTTAAGTATATTAATTTTGTCGTCGCTAGAATAAGCTTCGATACATACCCCGAAACTAAATGGAGGGTAAGTAGAATTCCACATAAGCTGTACCCTCTTCGTTATTTTGGGATGTCACGGTAACGCTTGCGCATATACAAATGAATTAAAAAGAGCTATTTTCAGTAACAGTTAGTATTAAATAAGATGTAAGTATATTATCAAATAACATACTAAACAATAGTGATGGATGTATGCTATCGTGAACAAAAACGTTTAGATTGAAACGTAACTTCGGTTTAAAGCCGAGTAAGCCTGATTGATGGTAACATTGACAAAGTAAATTAGGTAACCTGTATGTCTTTTCTTTCGCTAATCTTATAAATTACTAACGGTACTAGTGTACTCTATATAAAAAATTAAATAAAGTTTATACAAATGTTTGTTGAAACAATTATACTTCTGAACTTTTGATCTGTATTTTACTTAAATAATATTACTCAATACATATCAAATGTTTGTAGGATTTATGTTTAAGACGTTAGTCATTAATATTTTTGACATAAACTTTAAGTTAAATCATTGTTAATTATAAAAGTAATTGCATTTTTTTTATAGAAAATTAGCCGAAGGATTTATTGTCTTTACGAAATCGGAAGCTTAAATTTACAAATAACGCTAAAAACAGATAAATATATTCGATTAGTATGCATAGATGATAAGTATCTGGTAAATTCTACGATTCGATTGTTATTTCCGCGTGTCTTGAAATCCTTAAAGATAAGTAAAGGGTTATAATTATCCTATAAATTGGAAATAGCTGGCGAATTTAATATCAAAGGGATTAATTCTTTGATGTGTAAAAGGCCCGCTTAGTAACAATCTTAGACTGAAGATCAAATACAACATATTTGAGTACAAATAAGTTAATTATGTATGAACAATTTTAGGAAATGTAAGATCTTTTTAATTATTAAGCAATAATGTTTTCTTCATACATAAACAAAGTTTATTATTCATATATTCTATTATAAGTATACGGAATGTTTGAAAGACTAACGAATAATTTTGCGGTACGTAAAATCATACATACTCATTTATAACATAACCCTATTGATGATTATAAATTTAATAAGGTTATTTTAAGATTCTTAATTATAATAGTTATAGCAAGCTAAGTAGCAAACCCTAGATATTGGTTTGTGACCTTATTCCTTAGTTTCCGGCAGTGTGAGATTTAAAAATGTTTTCATATGCATCAATGTATCGCTTACCATAGAACCTATAATTTTATGTTCCATGTACTTAAACTAAATCAGGCTTACTAGCCCATTTCACAGTAACACAGTAATTCTTCTTGTTTGGTCTTGTTGTTTGGCGGTAGTAATTCAGTTGATGCTACCTACTCTAGATAGGATTGCACAAATCCCTAACAAATCATATACAATTCCTTCCTTTTATCGTATCGATACTTTTAAATCGATACACGATAGAAATATATATCGCCTCCGAAAAAAAGTTTGAGGTATAAGGTGGTTACAATGAAAATCCTATATATAATATTTTACATACATAATGTATAGTAATGTTACGATTACTTACACAGTTACAAGTTTTACCTAAAATATTGTTACGATTAATCAATTCATGTTTACAACATCGATATGACGCGTTATGTTAAATTGACCTTAAAGTTACACACGCGCTCCTAAATGTTATCGAAAGTTCGCCCTCAAGTCAATGCTCAAGAGAACAATTTGTAACACTATTGTTGAGGCGGCTCATTACTATACATGTAATAGAAAACAAACTGCGAACTAATAGAATAATATACTGATGTGGACGGTTCTCGCAACATTGTAGGACTACCTTGTTATGTCTTTCGATAAAAAATATTTATTTTATTAGTGCTACTACAAATCAATGTATTTTTATCTTACTTCATTAATACATTACTTGGTGGTAGGGCTTTGGGCAAGCCCGTCTGGGTAGGTACCACTTACCATCATAGGGCGGTGGTGATCACTTACCATCAGGTAGCCCATATGCTCGTCCGCCAACCAATGCCATATATATATATATATATATATATTAATAATTAAATAATTTCGAGTTTAATAATACTTATTACTAGATACCAACAATGTCGTGAAATAGTAACATTTAACGTAAGTAAAACTACGTTGCTAATATAATTATAAAAAGGTAAAATTTGCGGGTATGTTTTCGTTTTTTTTTTAAATGTCATCGGAAGTATAAATAATTAATAAATTGAATAGTATACATGAGCACAAAGTGCTTTTAAAAGCAATACCAATAGTTTTAGAAATAGAACAAGATATTGCAATAAACTTATAAAGGAGCACCTGGGGCGAGCGGTACGATACATGAGTAGCAGAGGAGGAAAGGTCACTTAGCTTATAGTGATTACCTGATAATAATAATCGTTTTATATACAAAATGCCGTTAATTAAAATAAATATATCACTTGTTATAAAGTATATACATACCTATCCCTTTCTTGTATGTTTTAGTCCTTTCCAAATATTATAAATTTGTAAAAAAATATATGTATATATTTAACTCCTTTTTCTATTTAAAACCATTTACTTATTGTGTAATATATATAGGCTTGTGTATGTATGTGTGTATAATATATTTTCTGCGTATGAATGTCATAACATAGATTTACAATAACAGATAGGTAAGCCCCCACCTGTATCGCGGATAAAGCTTCGCCTGTTCCTGACACCGGAACCTAGCTTTTTTCTCAGCAATCCTTTGTTAGGCTTCCTTTAGACCGACGGGGGCCGGGCCCACGAGGTCGGGGGTTAAGGAAGGGGACCATTGTGTCGGGCCAATTTGAATATTCAAGTGTGGGCACGTTCCGTAAACGATGTCGATGGCCGTTGAGGGGATTAAGTTTTTTTTTCCTACGGTCACTGGTTCCACTGGCTTGAGCCGCAGCAAGTAAGCAATTAGCTTTTGAATGTCTTTTTTGCAAACGGCTTAAGGTAAACTAAAATTAATTGTAATTCGAGTTCAGCCCATGTTGTGCTAACCATTAAAAATCTTCTATTGAACTTGGATTTAATTATATTATGATTAAAATGAAAAGCCGTGACGACCGTGTGGATAAGAGAGAGAGTACATAAATCGAAAGGTAGCAAGTTCACATCTGGGTTAGAACCACTGAGTTGTTGTGTACTTTAAGTCACCTCCAGCTCGTGATGTAAAACATAATGAGAACTAAATAAGAACTGCATATGTCACTTATTTGTAAGAAAATAGCGGAATTAGCTCCAAGCGTTGTCCTAGAATGGAGTCCTTGCCTGATATATTTATTGAAATTACTCTAAGAAGATGACACAAATGAATTCAGTAACGGAAAGGTGTTTGGCAGGCTTTTGAGCGAAGCGACGATCCCTTTTAATTATTAAAAATGAATATCAAAATATTAATTAAACTGAGTTCCTGGAAATAACCTTGTTTGAAGTACAATTAAGGACAGGCGTCATTTAAATTGACAGGCACTTATCAGCTGTGTTGTGTCACGGGTTCCAACGAAAATAAAAACGTTAAAAATATGCGTTTATTTTCGAGGCACGATAAAACAAGGGACAACACTAAAATATTTAGGATAGATAAGAACTTCAGAGGTGAGAAGGGACTTGCTCTCGTAATCACGGCTCAAGATAACAGTCTTAAAGGCGAGTTATGGTCCTGAAACGTCACTAGATCCAAATCTTAGAAGAAAAAAATTATCTCGAAATGTATAAACAAAAGTTGATAATATGATATATATATATATTTTTTAATATAATTTAAAGACTAAATGTTACCTTATTATTAAGGTCAAAAATAAATAAAAGAAAATCGTTTCACTTAAATTTACTGTGAATTTATATTTAGAAATATAATGTTTTTCTTAATAAAAAAAAAATGATAATACGTCTGATAAACTCAAATATCTCTAACTGCTGTAAATCTTTAACCGACAAACGAGAACAACCAAAAAGCAATTAATTGTATTGTCTTCTAGTTTTAATATTAAGAGAGCCAGTCACTTCCAGTCATAAGGGACATAACATCTTCGATCATGTAATGTAAGGAATTATACAAATCTTCCACTGCCCGTAGCTGACTATAAACGCGTGAGTTAGTTAGAAAGAGCCGAGATGGCCCAGTGGTTAGAACGCGTACATCTTAACCGATGATTTCGGGTTCAAGCCCAGGCAGGCACCACTGAATTTTCATGTGCTTAATTTGTGTTTATAATTCATCTCGTGCTCGGCGGTGAAGGAAAACATCGTGAGGAAATCTGCATGTGTCTAATTTCAAAGAAATTCTGCCACATGCGTATTCCACCAACCCGCATTGGAGCAGCGTGGTGGAATATGCTCCAAACCTTATCCTCAAAGGAAAAGGAGGCCTTAGCCTAGAGTGGGAAATTTACAGGCTGATGATGAGGATGAATTGTTACACTTTTACAGGAATACAGAAAAGGACATAGGAAACTTAACACCCCCTCAAGCACATGCGACACAACTAATCCTTATATAATGCTACTGGATGTCGCCAGCTTCGCTCGCTTTTTAGAGGTTGGTTAGGTGTTAGATACAAAAAGGAGCTATGGAACTATGTCCTTCATTGGGGTTCAAGCTTTAATACCAAATTACATCAAGTTCGGTTCAGTTATTTAACCGTGAAAAAGCAACCAGAATGTCTCACTTTTATGTCACTTACTATCGAATTTATAATATTAATATAGATTTTTAAAGTACATTCGTTGAACATTTGCATTATAAATAGTTCCATTAAATCACACAGTGCAAACACGTTAATTACTTTGCACTAAAAAATATAACAGTTTACGTCTTGAGAACAATTTTCCGCCATAGTAGAAAACAAATTAGCACCGTCGCACCGTGCAAGACTGTCGGTGGAATAAAAGTACGGCAATTAAAAAAATATTAAGAATAAACATTGTTTGTGGGTAATTAATGTGTTCTTTGTGCTATTTTAATTGGACTCTTAACTTATACTAACGAAACGAAGCGATAAATAATGTTAAAGGGTTTATTATATAACCTCAGGGAAAATTAAAAGGAATTGTATTTCGACGTTCTCCTTATTTATTTAATTGAAAACTCTTTCAGCGAGATCATAGTGAAATTTCATGGAGGAATGCAGATGCAACAGTTTTATACGCAACGTTTGACACGAAATCTGTCGCGTGTACTGACTTGCTCCTATTTTTTAAACGATAATAGTAAAGTTTCTATTAGTAAGGACTGCAATGTCCTACGGATCAAACCTTCGGCTTTTACAACTCAGATCGTACCATATTATGTCTGAAAACATTGAATAATATGGAATATTGATGTGTTTTTTTTTTATATTGAATGGTCTTATAAATTTATTTTAACATTATCGACACGAAATACAAAAACTATTGCTCTATGGAACAAATAAAAAATGACAAAAAGTTATCTCAGTTATATTTATTTATTTATTTTATTTATATACTCTTTATTGCACACCAATATAGACAAAAATAATAGGAGTACAACAAAAACAAAGAAAAGAAAAATGTACAATAGGCGGCCTTATCGCTAAAACAGCGATCTCTTCCAGGCAACCTTTGGTAGAGGAGAGAGATAGGATGGTAGGGGTGTACAAATTATTTAATACATAAAAAAAAAAAAAAAAATAGATACAATATATATATATATATATATATATATATATATATATATGTATATATACGATACATAAATAAATATTCCATAAATATATAATTATATAACAATATAATATACATATACATTATAAATATATACATTTACATACTATAGATACTTACATAATAAATAAAATATTGAATTGCAGTATTTCTTCATGAAGCAAGATAGTGCTCTTTTATAATTTTTTTAAAAGAAGTAATAGTTGGTGCACGTCTTGCTTCTAGTGGAAGAGAGTTCCAAAGACGAATTGAATGGACTGTAAATGAGTCACTATAAAAAGATGTTGTATGGGGAGGTATTTTTAGCACCAAATTCTCTTCAGAACGAAGATTATGGCTATGTGAAGAACTGAGAAATTGAAAACGTTCTTTTAGATATGAAGGAGAGGACGGATTGAACAGAATACAGTACAGAAGTTGAAGGATGTGAGTATTCCTGCGAAGCCGGATTGGGAGCCACTTGAGCTTTTTACGAAATTCAGAAACGTGATCAAATTTACGAAGACCAAATATGAATCTGATGCAAAGATTTTGGAGACGCTCAAGTTTATTAAGTTGCTCCTCTTTTAGATCAAGATAACATGCGTCAGCATAATCGAGAATTGGTAGTAGGAGTGACTGTGCTAACATAATTTTGGTAGGGATGGGTAGAAAGTTGCGTAATCTTCGAAGGGAGCCAACGGCTGCAAAAATTTTTTTACTAATCTCACTTATCTGTGGTTCCCAAGATAGGTGCTGGTCAAAGGTAATTCCCAAATTTCTAGCTGTAACACTGAACGGTATGTTAACACCGCTAAAGTGTACAGCCGGGAGATCCGAAAAAGATATACGTGAAATTAATTTTGAACTACCAATAATCAGCACCTGTGTTTTATTTGGGTTTACACGTAATCCAAATGCAGTAGACCACTTTGAAATATTTAATAAATCATTATTTACTAAATGTATAGTTTCAGGAAGGTTCGCAATTTTACTTTGTGAATAGATCTGAAGATCATCTGCATACAGGTGATAGAGAGAACATATATGAGAAGTGATGGTACTTATAAAGACCGAAAACAAGAGGGGAGACAACACGCCACCTTGTGGAACGCCAGCAGTTATAGGAGCCCATTCTGAGAAAGAATCTTGAACTCTTATCCGTTGCCGGCGCCCATACAAGTAAGAATGAAACCAATCGATTACTTTAGGAGATATGTTAAGAGAACACAAAATAGCAAGAAGAATATCAAAGTCTACAGTGTTGAAAGCATTACTAAAATCTAATAATGTCAACACAGTAACCTGTTGATTATCCATTCCTAATCTAATGTCATCAGTTATTTTGATCAGAGCCGTAGTCGTACTATGACCAGGACGAAAGCCAGATTGTAAAGGATTCAATAGGACATTTTTTGAAAGGTATTGGTTTAATTGATTGTGAATAAGGCGCTCAAGTACTTTAGACAGGAAAGGGAGAATGGATATAGGACGATAATCAGTGTAAGATGAAGGATTTGTTTTTTTGGGGAGGGGGATGACTTGTGCGTCTTTCCAGGATTCAGGGAATTCACAAAGGATAATGGATTGGTTTAAAATATGTGTGACTACAGGAATTATGATATCTAGGATTGGGAGGATCATCTTACGACTAATGCAATCCGAACCAACGGCATCAGAATTTATTGCTAAAATGTTCTTCTTAACATCACTATCAGTAAATTGACTAAAGGAAAAAGGAGAATTTTCAGGAGTTGATTTAGCAGAAATTTCTTTTAAAGTATTAGACTTCACAGCAGTGTCGAAAGTTTGAGAGGACGAAAAATGATTATTTAATTCATTTAAATTAATATTATGAGTATTAATGTTTTTGGATGTTTTTCCAACTCCTAAGGACTTGAGAAATTTCCAGACTCTAGCTGACTCCTCTTCCTCAGCTATAGATTTATGGATATGGCGTCGTTGATTATCCCTACATAGCCTGTTGCAGCGATTGCGAACCTTCAGATACTTGTCGCGATTTGTGTCAGTCGGATTACACCTATACTTGGCCTTGGCAACATTCTTTCTTTCTTGGAGCTTCTTTATTTCTGGGGTGAGCCAAGGTGCCGGAAGGTGTTTTAGCCGGACAGGACGAATTGGTGCATGTAAATCATACAGTTGAGTTATTAGAGAATTAAAAACTGTAACTTGCTCATTAACTGTATCAACATTCAAAATAACACTCCAATCAATGTTGGCAGCATCCTTCCGCAGACTATTCAAATCCATTCCACCAAAATTACGCTGCAGAAGAATTCTCGATTTTGCTTTGGGTGGTTTGATTTTATAGGAGAGGTAAAGAAGATCATGATATGAAAAAGCAAGGGCGGAGCACTGCCCATGCTTTTCAACATGATCAACGGAAGAGACCAAAATTAAGTCAAGAAGAGAAGGGATAGAGTTAGGGAAGGAATGAGTAGCAGATAGGGGTAGGATTTGTAAATCTGCACTATTCAGTACAGATTTCAACAGACTAGAGCGATGGTCATTTTTTAAAAGACATGTATTAAAATCTCCCATAAGAATGGTATGGGCATACAACGGTTTAAATCGCTCTAGAAGGATTTCAAATGATGAAAAGTAATCGACCGTGAGGTTAGGACTATAGTAAACACCTAATAACATCTTAATATGACCAAAGATAACCTCAATAAAAAGGTGTTCAGCCCCTTCAACGGACAGAGGTGTCGATTGACTTATAATTGAAAATGGAATGTGAGAACGGAGATAGATCGCCACTCCACCACCTGCCCGACCTACACGGTCGTTACGGATCAAATGAAATCCAGGAAGAGAGTAGGAAGTAGAAGGTAAGCAGGGTTTAAGCCAGGACTCAGATACGAGGATAGCATGTATTTTATTGCAATCGAATGATGATAACATATCAGGATAATGTGCAGGAATACTCTGAGCATTAATATGGATAACATTAAAATATTTCAGACAGTCTGAGAATAAAGAATATATAGTTTCACCGAGCGAAGGGATACTATGAAAGCTGTCATTACTGCTCAATCCATCAGAAGAAAAAGAAAGAAAAGTTTCGTCCAAATCGTCATTGTTTCTAGACATTTTTAAATTAAATATTCAGCAAATAAAATAAGTAAAAATATAAAGATAAATATATAAAATATATATGTAAAATAATAATAATATATATTAATTTTATAATTACAAAATAAAAATAGGTAAATGAATAATTATACGTTAATTAATTTCATATGAACACTCACCCGCCAGTTGCCTAGGAATAATCACTTAAACACAAACATAACAAAATAGAAGCAATAATAACATTAATAACGAATATTAACAATAAAAAAAAAAAAAACATATATTTATCAGGCAGCCATAACAAAATTTTTAACTAAAAAGGAATAATATTATATCTATATTTATCTATTATCTATCTATATCGAATATGAAAATAAAATAGAGACAATCTTTATAAATGTCCAGTATAGAACTAAAAAACTAACCATCCAAAGCAAGAAAACTATGGCGCCTGATTGACAAACGTCAGAATGACGTTAACTTTTAACTAAATAGATTCGTAAATAGTTTTACACAACACAAAATTAAATCGAAAGCAGGTAGACAGAGAAATAATTTTAAAATTATAGAAAAACAAACAATAATAAGAAGAAAGATAAATATAAAATAACTATTTCTTAACTACGCGTTTTGACCTCTGCAATGTAACTTTATCACTAGTGTTTGCGATGGGAATTTTTTGGACTGGGGACTTACAAGTTGAAATCGAGTCAAGATCAGATAAACATTCGGCACGATGTCTAGATCCATCTGGGGCGATAATGTGTATCAAACCGTCTCGTGTCCAACACTTGTTAATGCCGAACCGCTTCCTGGCCTCCAAAAACACATTGTGTCGGCTTTTCGTCAGGAACTCTGACTCTGTGACACCGGTGCCCTTCAACTTCGTTTTGGCGAACCAGACCTTATCCCTAATAGCAGTCTCGGTAAATTTGACCACTATAGGTCTGGGCTTGCTGTCCAAAGGTCTTCCTAAGCGATGACAAGATTTGATACTGCTGGTAGAAAAGTTTGGCAAGTCCAAGTGCTCCGCAACAAGGCTGGTAACGCGAGCAGTGGTATCCTCGGATCTCTCTTCGCTAACACCATGGAAAAGAAGCACTTTTCGACGTCTCTGCATTTCAGTCCGATCCATTTCCCTGGCGAGGAACTCAATTTGTCGCTGAAGTCCACTTAGTGCAGTGAGAACAAAAGACTTAAAAGAATTGAACTCCGATGAAAGAGAAGGCACAGTCGCAGGTGTTGTTGTCCTCTGCAAGTCTTGCTGGAATTCATTCATACGGCTGTTGAATAAGTCGGTCATTGCAGCCAGAGACTCCTTGATAGATTCCATTGTTGTTGTGTAGTTTTAAAGTGACAAATAATTCAAGTGATAAGTAATTTTAAAGAGGATTCACTATCTGGTGGGTAGAGTAGGTTACATACACATAATATATTATAAATTAACTTGTTTTAAATAAATATTTATACTATAAAAATAAAAAAATCTTTAAGAGCTTTTAAAAGTGGTGTTATCTTTTTTTTACTCCTACCCGAAAAAAAAAAAAAAAAAAAAAAAATTATTTTATTCCTTTTCATTTCGTATTCCAATTACATTTTCCACTTTTTCACTTTTATCTCGTAATTATTATGACAATTTGTCAAATACCATTTAATATGTTCACACTTAATAATACTAGCAACGAGACCCGACTACCTTCGAGTAAGGTTTATACAGTGATATACGTATGTCACGTATATAAGTATGTCGAAGGATACTTATATACATATGTCGCTGCTGATTAATCATCAAGACAATCTTGGTACACTTATAGCAGGTTGGTATTGAAACAGTTCCGTGCGTCCGTATCGGACCGACCGATAACACCACGGGTCTGCCGAAGCACACCTTCCGACGTCACGTGATGTCTGACGTAGTAGCTAGTTGCAGCCAACGTCCGCTAGATGGCACGCTTTCGTTTCAATATTCGTCAGGATGCGACAAGTACATTTATTAATGCAATTATGATATAGATTGAAGGCAAAACTAACCACTACGACTTTGTTTCAAAATTGTATAATTTACAGAACATAAGCGGTGACATCAAATCTAAGCAACCACTGTGTTTTAATGTGCTTATTTGGTTTTTATGATTAATCTTTTCGTCTTTCCTTGTTAGATGAATTGAATTAGATGGATTGAACTAGAGCATCGGCTCAGTCATCGGCTACTCATATCAACCCGACTAATTAAATACTACCTAACTTTAGTATTACTAATACTCACACAGTAGATGTTTTTAAATGATTAAATTAGTCTCACATATCGGTAAGGATGAAAAGAAAATATATAATCTACTATTATAAATACAAATGTATGTTTGAATGTTTGTAACTCAATTACACTGGAATTGTTGGACGGAATCCAATTTGGCGTAGCCGATCATTTCAGGATACACATCGGATACTTTGTAATTATTTTTAATATAGTCACATCCGGCATGTAAAAGAAAGTACCCAAAATCAGTCCCACTTTCGGGCAGTGCTGGGCTGAGGACTGCTCCAAAACGGGCTGGTGAATAGTAAACAAAGACAGAGAATAATTCATATCAATAAAAAAACATAAAAAATATATTCATAGAGAATACGAAACATAGAGTTAGGAAGAATAGAAAATATAGTTCACTAAGTACATATGTTACAGGAAACGATATTGCCATATTGTGCGTATTTTCACATATAACATAATATATTTGGCCATGGTTCATGCTACGTTTGGTTTTATGGTTGCCCGGATAATGCTGCAATGGGGTCTACTACAATCCTATACGAGTCCGTACCATATTCAAAGTGCTTACATCCATATAATACGATATGCTTCGTATTTTACACTACATTTATTAGTATACATTGCAATATTGTAAAGTTAGTTCGAGAAAACTGTAAAGATACTGATGAGATCGCTAGAATATATATTGGTTCTTAAGTAAGATCAGCATTGGTGCAGCGTGGTGAATTACTTGCAAACGTTCTCTCCTAAAGGATATGGTCGTATCACAGCAGTAGAATATTTACAGGGTGTTACTAAACTACTATCTAATGAGTAAGATGCTTAGATAGATAGTAACAGCCTGTTAATTTCCCACTGCTGGGCTAAGGCCTACTCTTCCTTTTTGAAGAGAAGGTTTGAAGCATATTCCACAACGCTGCTCCAATGCGGGTGGATGGATTCACATGTGGCAAAATTTCGTTGAAATTAGACACATGTCGGTTTCCTCACGATGTTTTCCTTCATCGCCGAGATGGATGCACGAGATGGATTATAAACACAAATTAAGCACATGAAAATTCAGTCGTGCTTGCCTGGGTTTCAGCCCGTATCTTGGCTCTAGTAATAAAATGTTTATATAAGGAAAATTTTCCTAAGTTGGGCTTGGTAGACAATTTTTCACAGTTGGGTTTGAAGAATCAAAATTGTTTTGTGAACACATTCTTTTATTGCTTATTGTATGTTATACGAATATACTTTTATATGTGATTTTGTATCGTCCATCGTTACCGGATTGGAATCCGAAAAGGATATACTAAGAAGAACCGGCAAAAGAGTCGTAAGTTACTCTTTGCGAATACCTTGTCTTTTCCTTAGGACATTAACCTTCCTAAGAGGTTGTGGAATTCAGTACTCGTCTCGAATTTGGAAAAAAACAAATATATTTTTCATTAGCTTGGAATTTTTCCAATATCACAAAAAGAACGAGTGAAATTATAATATCTAAAGAATAACCTTAAATATCCATAACGGCATAAAAGTAATTCAAAGATATCAGGAGGGCATGCGGAAAATTTTCGGCTTTAAGACGAATTACGTCGGGAAGGGTTTAAGCCTTTATCAGTCTAATTAATTTGTCACAGAAAATAGGCTTTTCATTGCTTAGGATTTATTGCCGTCGCGTCTCGCCGCGATTTGTTTGAGAAAATAATATTGCATTTTGATTCTTACTTCATTACAATAAGAGTGAATGGACTTAATCAAAAAAAAACCTAAGGCATTTTTAAAGGAGTTTATTTTTTAATTAACCTCCTTGATGCATTTATAGACACATGTATTTGTCTCGCAAAAGCCTACTAGAATCTGATTAAGATTTTTTGAAATACACGTACATGCACCTTAACCCATACAGTTATCGGAATCAAGCTACCAGTCTATTCCCAACGAGGAATGACTTAACACAAGTGACCTATCTTAAAATATAAACATTTTTTTTAAAGTTTCGATGCCAAATAAATGGGATGAGATCGAGATAGAGATTATAATGTATTTATATACGTGGCAATAACAGGTCAAATGGCTGATAATCTAGTGCAGGGCTGTCCAAACAACGGCCCGCGGGCCGCATGCGGCCCGCGTCTTGTATTCTTGCGGCCCGCGGAATATTGTAATCAGCCAATACTTTTGGACATAAATAGTTTGGATAATAGAATTATTTGTCAAAACAAATAATCAATATTTAGTATTATTTATTTATTCATTCTTGTAACATTCATTAACTATTTCGGGGAATTCCCGGAAAGTATTTTGTTTCTGTAGAGTGAGTATTTGTTGGTGTCCGTATTAGTTAGGCTTTCGTTTTCACTAAGTTCGTATCGCCACTTAATAGCAAAATAAAGTTGACATTATGTCTACGAAGAAGCGAAAATTAACTGATGAACATCGTGTATTTAATGAGAAGTGGGAACTTGATTATTTTATTTGCAACAATAGTAATAAAATTCAGTGTATGATTTGTATGCAAGTTTTGTCTGTGTGTAAAGAATATAATGTTAAGCGTCATTATACTACTTTGCACGAAGAAAAATATAAAATACACGTCGGTGAAGCAAGAAAAATTGTTGTGACTGAGCATAAGAAAAAACTAACGCAATAGACAAGTTTTTTTTTCAAAAGTAAATACAGACAATTACAGTTTGGCTGCTTCTTATGAAGTTTGTTTACAATTAGCCAAAGCTAAAAAACCCATCAGCGATGGAGTTTCTATAAAACAATGCGCAGTTGCCATGGCTCATCGCTTCATGCAGCCGAAATTAGCAGAAAAATTTGAATCTGTAGCATTATCTCACCAAACAGTTGCGCGACGAATAGATGATATGGGCGAATATGTTTCGAAAAAAATATGTGATTACATTGTAAAATGTGAATATTATTCATTATGTTTGGATGAAAGTACCGACCAAACAGATATCGGTCAATTAATAATTTTTATTCGCTGTATTTCAAAAGATTTTTTGATCACGGAGGAAATGTTAAACTTAGTGTCTCAACTAAAGGCAGCGATATCTTTCAAGCAGTTAACAAAACTGTTATGGAATACGGTGGGTTTCAAAAATGTTCTTGTATTGTGACCGATGGAGCAAAAGCTATAACGATCAGAAAAAATGTAATATAATTATTATAAGCTATTTTTTATATAGGAAACGTTACAGGACTTAAGGGACTTCTAAAACAAAATGGTATTGATTGCCCATTAATCCATTGCATCATACACCAAGAAGCTTTATGCGGAAAATCTTTGCGCCAAATGAATGCCATGAAAATAGTTGTTAAAATAACTAATCTTATTAGAGGCAGAAACAAAGCTTTGAGTCATCGTAAATTTCGTAATTATTTAACTGAAATTGACGCAAGCTATGGGGATCTGCTATTGCACTCAGAAATCCGATGGTTGAGTGCTGGTCAGTGCTTGCAGCGCTTTTCGCTTTACGGAAAGACATTCCCATATTTCTTAAAAATGAAATAAAATCTGATACAAGTGATATGGAAACTAAAATGCAAGATCCTGAATTTCTTGCTGATCTAGCATTTTTAACTGATATGACACAACATTTGAATGAATTAAATTTGAAATAACAAGGCAAACAACACAATATAGCCAACTTGTATGGGTATGTGAATGGGTTCAAAAGTAAACTGAGATTGTTCAAAACGTCACTGGAAAAAAATGATTTTTCTTTTTTTCCGAGTTGCCAAGAATATTACACCGAAATGGGAAATTTTGAAGGATGCAACTTTTCTGACCACCTGAAGTACATCGATGAGGTAATTTTAGAATTTGAGCAGCGTTTCGCTGATTTCAAAGAATTAGAGCGCGATTTGGCTCTATTTATGCGTCCATTAACAATTCAAATCGAAAGCGTAAAGACTGAATACCAGTTGGAATTATGTGACGTACAGTCAGATCCATTTTACAAGGGGAGAACAGAAACTGGAATGGATTTTTTTAAGATCCTTGGCGATCGTTTCCCCGTATTAACAAATTTTGGCTTGAAAATGGGATCGATGATGGGCAGCACTTATTTATGTGAAAGTGCATATTCTACAATGAACTTTATAAAATCTAAGTATAAATCTTCACTGTCAGATAAGTCGCTTCTTCATGCAATGCGCCTGGCAACAACGAATGTTGATGTTGATATTGATATGATTGCTAAAGATAAATTAGATAAGAATCAATAAAATAATTTTTTTTTCTGCGGCCCTCTAGCTTTTGTAGTAAATTTAAATGGCCCGCAAAGGTATGTAGTTTGGACAGCCCTGATCTAGTGGATGCCGGTTCGATTTTGTCCGTGATAAAACTTTATGAGTCATACTTGCACTTACTTATTTGAAAACAGTATATAAACTAAGTTAATGGTTTGAAAAAAAAAAAATTAACAGACTAGTGGTCATCGGAGAACCTTAATGTGCTATGTATGTAATATGTACGCATGAATTCGCGCTTTAAATTTAACCCACATCGCGCAAAAATGTCACCTCAAAATATATTAGCAAATGACATCCTGTCGAGCTAATAACATTTAAAAGCACGAAAAACATATTTCGCCGTGAAATTATAGACAAAAACGATAAAACCTTCGCGGGCTCGTGAAATATCACTTAATAGGAGTCTTTCAGCTTTTTCATCTCGGATTTACATAAAAATAATTTGAGAGCACGCGAAGTTTTTTAAGATTACAGATACGAGTGATAAAGCGATGTAATTGCCTTACAAAAAGCCTGCGAATGTCATCTAAAATTCATATTATATTTTTAAACTAGCTTTTTCTGGTTTTGTTAGCGAATTTAATTATAAATATAATATTATATTGATTAACCTAATTGTATTTTAATTTTTTTGTAAATACAGATACACATAATTACATAGAGTTATTAATATCTGTAAAATAATAAGAAAACTATATTTATACGATTATTGAAAAAGATATATATTATATATATTTTATTAAGGCTGGTCACCACTTGGGGGGTCACCACTTACTATTTTATTAAATAAAAATATATATATATCTATACGTATAATAAAATTTAAGTGTCTGTTTGTAAAATTAAAATAACCGCTTTTTACTAAATGCATGTGTATGTATATACGGTACATATACCAAAATCTTTTTCAATTTTTGTCTGTCTATCTGTTTGTTCCGGCTAATCTCTGGAACGGCTAGACCGATTTTAATGGAACTTTTACTGGCAGATGTAACAAGGAGTAACTTAGGCTACAACAATAACTTTTTTGTTAAATTCAAACGCGAACGAAGTCGCGGGCACAGCTCGTATAGTATATAGTCCTAAAATTGGCCAATGTGGCAGTATGCATGAAAAGCATGTTGTTCTCTTGAACTCACGACCCCAGTAACACCACAATTCCATTTTAGTTCAAGTACCATGACATTTTTTTCGTTGTATCGTATTCGACTAACAGTATCTGTAGTGTTACCAATAAAACCAAAACTAATTACACCAAATATAACAAATAAACCTACACTTTCCGTGGTTAATGTGAAGGCAGTTCCCACGAGTTCCCCGGTTCGATACCCACCAGTGAACAGGTCACGGACTCCTAGGTATGTTAAAGAAGTGAAAGTTAATAAATGATATGTATGTGTATTATATCATAATTGTTAACTTTTGTTTATTTCGACTTTTAAATAAAAATATTAAGAGATCTTGAAATGTTTACAACATCCCGTGATGTTAGGAACTTTTCTAGGACTAAGAGCGAAACTCTAGACTTAGACCATTAGAAACTGAGTCATGTCTGTTTTTATTTATTTATTTATTTACATTTGTTTCGTTTCAATGAATATAATATAATTACACGTGAGAGATATTACGTTGACGTCTGTGCTAGTTGAAGTTAATATCATACAGACAGTTATGAAAAAGCGAGATCTTCCATCAATTCAGTCACAACTATTTTTTATGCTTATTAGAAGTCTAATAAACAGTATTTAGTTTATATTTATCTCAGTATTTCATTTTTAGCGAGAAATGGAGGCTTTAAAGAATTGCCCCAGGGTACAAGCATTTTACTTGTTATTTATTTTTATAAGCCCAAGTTCTGGATAATTTTGTTTGTTGTAACACGTACGTACAAAATAATATTTTTAAGCTGGAACATATCTCATTCAGCCATAGATGTTCAAATTCAAACTAAAATATAATGACAGTAACATAACAGTTACATTGCTTTAGATAACCAGTGTTAGTGTTCATTTTAAAATATTTTGTTCTTTTAAATCTTACATTCTTATTTGTAACAATGCACGGCGCGGTCCAATAATGGTACTGAGGTTTTAATCTATACTAATATAATAAAACCCCAGAAGTTGTTTGTTATTTGTTTGTAAGGAAATCTCAGGAACTACCAGTCAGATTTGAAGAATTGTTTTTGCCTTTGATACCCCAGTAACAGAGGAAGATTATAAGTGTCACCCAACCATGGGGATGGAGTAGGAACGTCTCATGCGGATGAAACCGTATGGAACAGATCGTTAATTAAGGCAATTGAGTTTGATTCAACAGTTTTATAAGTGTACATTTTTAATTGCTATAATTACCTTACATACATTAAAGACAGGCTATAAATGAATGCATTTAAACAAAGTCCCGTCTATATTGAACGAATAAGTGTTATGGTATTGCTTAGTCTATATTTACTAATGTTCGCATAAATTACACCGTCTCTACGTTCCCCGAGTGGATTCGTTATGAATGTTCAAACGTATTTTACTCGAGATACATTCGAATGACATCTGGAATACATTTTACAGATTAACTAAAGGTTTGAACCTTTTAATGGTGATTTATGTTACATGATATTATGTTGAAACTTGAACTTTTTTGTTTGCGTTAAATGAGGATATTTTATTCAGGCAAGTTGTAGAAAATTTGTTTAATGGTAGATGGAAGACGGCCTTTCGAAAACTATTTTTTTGTGTGGGGCTCCTGGCTCTCCATCATCGTGGGAAATAGACAACCTGTTGGTCAGTGGTCACGACTGCCCATAAACATTGGCGTCGTAAAAAAAAAGCATTTCTTACGCCAATTCGCTTGAGGCGCCAATCACGCCAGTCACGCAGTCGAGATGGCTCAGTGGTTAGAACGCGTGCATCTTAAACGATGATTTCGGGTTCAAACCCAGGCAGGCACCACTGAAATTTCATGTGCTTAATTTGTGTTTATAATTCATCTCGTGCTCGGCGGTGAAGGAAAACATCGTAAGGAAACCTGCATGTGTCTAATTTCAACGAAATTCTGCCACATGTGTATTCCCCCAACCCGCATTGGAGCAGCGTGGTGGAATATGCTCCAAACCTTCTCCTCAAAGGAGAGGAGGCCTTTATCCCAGCAGTGGGACATTTACGGGCTGCTAATGCTAATGCAATGCCAATCACGCTTGGGTACTAAGATATTATGTATCCCTTATGCTTATAGTTATACTGGTTGACTCACTCTTCAAACCGTAACACAGCAATACTTAGTATTGTTGTTTAGCGGTAGATTGTATAATAGCGGTATCTACTCAGACTGGCTTGCACAAAGCCCTACTACCAAATAATCGCTTAATGTAAATTGCCGTCCCAATAGCTGACTTTCGCATCCTTCGTATTCCGTCTAGACTTGAATAATTTGATTCAATTACATTCCGTTGCTTTTTTTGTAATCTGTCTAAAGTGTCCTTTAGCATTTTATTATGTCAATTATTTATTTTAAAAAATTAAAAACTTAAAAAAAAATAATAATGTCAATTCGAAAACAATATAGTGTTTTAAATTCCACGCAAACCCAGGAGCAACAAGTGGTTAAGAAATAAATTCAGCAATTAACAGATGAGTGCAACACTTTTGCAGTCCACATCGTAACGAAGATAAATTAAGGGGCGGCTGATGATAATGAAAACAGGAGTAACTCGCCGAAACACGAGAATTTCAATTCGCACCGTTTTAATTAAACTTCTGTTGTTACGTATACTTCCTGTCAAGTTAAACTGTACTTCACTAATAAAACCTTTGTACCTTAATTTTATATTATTTTATTAAACAAAAAATTAATTTGTACTGATTCAATTAAGTTAAGAGGATAATAAACTCACCGAAATGAAAATTAAATTAATAATAATTTGTATCGATGGCAACGGTGAAATGTATTTTCTGCGTTCGTTTGATTAATGTTATTATACGTGACAATTTACGTTACGTAAAAAGGTTTTAAAAGTAAGCGTTGTTTAGTACCTATTGTCATGAAAATTGTTGTTTTTTTTAATTATTAAATTATTTTATTTAAGGCATACGGCATATTTGTAATCGTGCGTCTCTAAGCATACTGGCTCTGCACTCAATGTTTTATTCAATGTAGAACTCAATATTTATACCAGAACTGGTTTGGCGGTAGAATAATTAGTACCAGGCTACCAGGGTATGTAATATACTCATGCTATGTTAATACTATATTTAAAATAACATATACTAACGTAACGTATACTATATAATGCAAGTATGTAGTTTATTTGTGTATGTTGAACAAGAGATTTATAAAAGAACTCTTTACGAAAGATCATTGATGTGATAAGATACGTGTATATTGACGGAGAAATCGCTGAGCGCATGACACGCACACTACAATCTTAAGGTAATAATACTTTCATACACATCATGTCTGTGCTAAATCGCGACGGTTAATTTTACTACACGAACTTCGACTGTATTCTTGTGGACGAGAGCTCAAAATAAATTGACTATATATTCGACTGTGATTAAAGTTTTATTGTATACTAGCTGAACCTGCGGATTCACCCACTCTAAATCTATAAAGCTTTACCTTTAGAAAATAAACATTCACAAAAAATATCCTTGGTCCTTCCTCGGTACTTAAACTTTATTCATATTAAATTTCATCTATATCTGTTTAGTGGTTTAAGCATGAAGACGTAACAGACAGATTCACTTTCGTATTTATAAAATATTTTCATACCTATAGATAAAAATTACCACAAATAATTACGAAAATTAATAATTTGTATTATAATTATATGTGGAAATTTATTATCATAATTTTAAGATCATTATTGTATATTAACACGCTTTTCAATCAAAATATAAGAACACTAATAGTATTATTTGATATCTATTGTACAATGTAAACAATAGTCAGTTCTATCATATGTACATCAACGAGTCGAAATTACAGGTTTTGATGCCAATTAATTAGCCTAAGCGTTTAGTTAATTCTCAGTACATAAATCAATCAAATATACAGTTACTATATATTTGAGAATTAATTAATTAACACGTAGCATAAAATGCAAGTCCGATTTTGTTTAGTAAAGATAAAATGTTCTTGTCCACTGAAATACTACTTTTTGTATAATTATATAAACAACGAGGTATCGTGGGAGACTCGGGTCGAATGAAATTGCATTGGTTATATATTTATTATGTATTAAATAATAAACACAATGAAACGAATTAACAGTATTTGAAAAATTAATGACATAATATTTTTTTTATTTAAAAATTCTGTGTGAACTAGAATAATAACAAATATTAACAAAAAATAATAATTTAAATAATATAATTTCAAACAGTGTACAATAGAGGGAAACAAACAGAAAGGAAATGAAAGGTTGGAAGGGGCATCACGCTTTTTTCTTACGTGATGATTTCTGCCAGTTCGCTCTACTGGAAACTATGTAAAAGAACTTTGTTCCAAAAATATTTACGTATTTTTACTTCCGCTATAAATTGAAAGGTTTTAAATTTATCACATACCAGTGTAGAAGTATCTGTATAATCGTAAAAGGAATTAGTTTTAAGTTACGAGAACTACATAGTCATCATATTGACTCAGTTCTAAAAATGAGAAAACAAAAGTATAGATTTTACTAGAATAAAGTGTTTTAATAAACTTTTTAATCGTTAACATTCTATTGTTTCAGTTTATACCGTTGATATTAGAGTGATATGTGGAACAGCGCGATGTCAATCATGACGAAGTCAGTCGAGAAATTTACAATGGTACAGGAATGGAAAGGGCAAAGCGTTGCGTGACCGTTAACGATGAAACGTATCCATTGAAAGTCATGTGTGATTGAAATCAGCGAGACAGTCGTGGAATGTCAGTGTCGAAGCTGGACTTGTCCCAATAAATAGTCGGAGAGTTGAGGTCATGGACGATAACATTGTTATAGATGTTTTGAGTATGTAACTGTTATATATATTACACTAACTTTGTAAATTTAACAGTTTTGTATACATTGAATTAAAATCTAAAATAATAAATGACTGGTCAACATTCTCATAGTGGACATAAGGCGTAAAGCGAAATAATTTCACGAACGCGTTTGCACGAACGTACGTCTTAGTCTGAGCGACCTTTTACTTTAAATATACAAAGCATTTTGGAGTGTCCACACGCGTGCTGGGGCGAACTTTGCTAAAGCCTTTACTAGCGTGATTTGCACCTCGCTTAACCAGATGTTCGCTGACCTTAAGACACAATACTCTATAGCCACATACAGAGAAAACATACAAATATTTTTATTTAAGTTAAAATGGTTTTAACTTAAGCTTTTGTAAATAATCGTCGATTTAAAATACAAGATGGAATTCGTTAAATTAGCTACTTAGCATGGCGAGGAAATTTCTAGAAATTTATATGACATAGACATGCATAATTTAGAACAAACGCGTCTCGTCAAAATTGAGTGGTCAAAACGACAGAGTCAACAGTCGTCCGCTTACCGTCTTTAGTGGAGAGTGCTGGGAATACGTTGAACATAACATACTGTGAGACTAAAGTACACCGAATAAAACGTTTATATTTCATAAAGTTATTTCACAAACTGGTATTTAAATATCCAAGTATTTAAGATAAAGCTAATCTAGTCCCTTAATGGACTTCCTTTGAGACCTATTAAATCCTTCCATATAGGTATAAATTAACGTAAAGCGGTGCTAGCTTTCTTAATGAATAGGATATTATCAATTTGATACCCGGGTTTACCGCAAAATGGTTTGGGATATGAGAATAATAAATGATACATTTAATAACCTAACAAATTAATTTGTATCTAAATATTACAAGTTAGTAAGGGACGTTCTTATTAATATTATCATTATTTATTTATATGATCAAAAAGTTACGGTTATAGTATAAACCTTTCCGATTATAAGCCGAGGTGACCAAGCGGTTAGAACGCTTGCATTTTAAACGATGATTGAAGATTTAAACCCATTCAAGTACCACTGAATTTTCATGTGTTAATTTGTGTTAGTAATTCAAAGAAAACATCGTGAGGAAACCTGGATGTGATCCTAATTTCAAATAATACCAATCCGCTTTGTATCAGCGTGATGGTAAAAGTTCCAAGACTTCTCCTACCAAAAGGGAGAGGAGACTTTAGCTCAACGTTACTTTTAACCGCTTATGCCCATTTGTATTTCTGCACGAATAATTAGGTTTAACTAATAAATATGTCAACTCGGGAACTATCTCATGCATAGAGGTAAAGAAATAAATTACTTCTGCTGCAGCTTCTCAAAAGAAGAAGAAGCTATATACCAGCAGTTCAGGCTAATATTCGACTTACTGAGGTTGCCTAATTTTGTGTTAAATAAGTTTCTAAGGTCTCTTAATTTCGTTTTCATGATATTAAATTAAGCCTATACGTCTTACTTGTCCAAAACTTCAGTTTCTGTAACGCTAATCAAAGTCAAATTAACTAATTAGTCGCCTCGACCAATGGCCATTCAGATTGAAGCTGAATTAGTTAAACTAACTTTGACCACTGTTCTAGAATCAAAAGCTATATATAGTAGACAAATTCAATAAATTTAATGACGTTTTATCGAAAAGCGTTTTCTATCTTAAAATTTGCCAGAATTATTATTATTGATTAACTCATAAATATTGTTTGTTTTACTAAAAATAAGTAAGTGGCAAAAGGGTCTCCTCCATAGTTATGGTCACCATCGCCCATAAACGTTGTCATTGTAAAAAACATAATCCACCGAGCCTTACACCGGCAACCAACCTTGGTAACTAAGAAGTTGTCCCTTGTGCCTGTAGTTACACTGGCTCACTTACTCTTCAAATCGGAATACAAAAAAATTAAGTAGGTATTGTTGTTTGGCGGTAGAATATTTGATGAGTTAGGTACTCCTTGGCTTGCTCTGTCGTCAACTAATTGAATAGTCTAGGTATAACTTAATTTAATTTGATGTATTTTAGTAACATTTAATACTAGCTGTACTGCCAACTATATGAACAGCATCTTAGAAAATAAAAAAAAAAAGATTTTTCTTCAAAAAAAATTTTAATATATTCGGTATAAATATATTTAAACCTACCGTTGAACATTTACATAAGATAACACTGTTGTCTAATCGAGTACCTATATAACAAATATTTAAAGATCACAACCCCATCTGTGTAAGTATCTATCACAAGTTCAATAAAAAATATTCTAAATCTAAACAGTAAAAAAATGTATTGCTCTGTCCCTGTTAAGAACAAGGGTCAAGGGTGTACGCTATAATTACGGGCAAGACGGTCATCAGATCGTAGTTCCCATGGGTTACATGTTCGGGTATGGGATAATGTCTGACCACTAACTATCAGGTGGTCCCATCGCCTGCCTTTATATTAAAATAAAAGAGACAGCGATAAGACCGCTTATCGTCGTAGTTAGTTTAGTTTTTAAATGTTCTGCATATTAACAAGGTTTATTTCAACTTGAATTGTTTTATTGTTTATTTGTATAGAAAGTCTTACAGTTGAATTTTTAAGATAAGCTGTCTTAATTCTAAATCTAGGTTTGGCTCCAGACTTATTTGTGCCTTCAGCAAAGATATCTATTATAAAACTAAAAACTAACACTTTTATTCTCAATACTCCGTATTATTATTTAGTTATTTTTTTTTTACTTAAAATTAATCCAATTAAAATGTATTTAATGTCTTACAAAGGTTTCTCACTGTAAAATATATTCCGCATAAGTTTTGAATGGAAGCTTAAAGCGTTGTGAATTTAAAAATTTTATTGAAAATAGTCTTTTGTTTAATTTAATTTTTACCTACATAAATAAGACACCAACAGATAAGCAAAATATGGAATAGTTAAAAACGTAAAAATTACATTAATAGCATATAAAAAATTTAAGTATTTTTTTTTATAAATTTTTGGAACAATTATTTTGACATAGAATTTAAAACCACACATTTATCTTTTCTAAAATATTCACAAAAATATTTCACACCACGAAATAATAAAACGAAAAAAAAACTTAGCCCGTGACAAAATCGTTTGTACTATGAACGAGCATACCGTGTTATGAATCTTTCACGTTGCAGAGGCGTTTTTACGCGCGGGTATAAAATTGGGCATAAAATTCAAGTCACGTCGCCGCTTGCCAGTACGGAGTCAATCATTGTTTTATTATATACGAGTATCCGAGTTACTATACGAAACCGTTTCGTTAGATAAAGGTGTTTTGTTAAATAATCCTACGTTTTAATAACATTCGCTATGCATGATTTTTTTTTTTTTTTATTAAATAATTTTAGCAAGCTTGTGTAATAAAGGTGCGTGTGTACGCGTAAGAAGTTATGCTTCTTTCGAATACATTTGACGCAACTAAGTATAAACAGTTACATTCAAAGTATGATAATATCTGCTATAAGTCATAAATAATATTAGGTACTTTTATCTATTTTTTCTTTAATTTTAAGTTAAATTTAAGTTAAATTTTACTTTGTACAAGATTGTCTACCACCTATTGTACCACGTACTCACCATGTATTTTTCCGCCAAATAGCAAAACTTAGTATCGTTGTGTTCCGGTTTGAAGGTTGAGTGAGTTAGTCTAACAGACACGAGGAACAACGTGTTAATTCTCAAGATTGGTGATATGAGGAATGATTAATGTTTCTAACAGTGCCAATGTGGCAATGATGACTACTTAACAAATAAGTGGTCTAAATGACAGAAAAAGAATAAACATACGTATAAGTAGGTATATATGTAGCTCTCTCATGCAACTACGTTCGTAATATAATTTTTTGACGTCATTGCCATTCCACGCCAATTAATTAAATCATTAAAACCTTGTAATACATAACAAGACAGACTAGGAACATTTTATACCGTAAGCATCCGCTGAGAAAGGATTTTAGGAAATTTCAACTTTAAGGGGGTTAATGAGAGGGATAACATTGAATGAATTACCCTACCCGTACGAAGTCAGAACGGGTAGGCATTTTGTTAATAAATTACGCTTACGTCTCACAAATAGATATTAAATAACCATTCCGAATGTTTAAAATACAATTACTTAACTTTAACACTCTTCCGTCAAAGGGCTGTTTAAAGTTTTGAGTTAATTCATCAGCTGTTAACATTACAAAAATAAACTTAACTTGTTTGTTAAGCCACTGATGATACAGCGCCGTTGAAAGCTTAATGGGATGTGGTCGGTTTATAAACAAAGGGATATGCTACCGGATGCTGGCACTGATCGTTAAACCATAGCCCCATGAATCAATGGTGATAGATGGGTGATGTAATTTGTAAGGAAAGGTCAAATGGATTTGATGTGGCAGAAAAACAAAAACATATTTGAATTCGCCTTGTTTAACAAATATACAAGCATTATATATGTCATCATTCCTGGAATATTTTATTTCTTTCTGTAATAATAATTCAATATATATTTTAACGTCAGTACTCGTAAACGTAAGGGAAGACTTAATATGACATATGTTAGTACAAAGTTTTATACGAGAACGAGAATCAAATCTTAAACGTTAATGACGTTAAGGGTCCAATTAACAATTGTTTTCTGTAAAATTTATATTAAACAATAATATTTAATACATTGATATTTATGCAAGAGCCGAGATGGCCTAGTGGTTAGAACGCGTGCATCTTAACCGTTGATTTCGGGTTCAAACCCAGGCAGGCACTACTGAATTTTCATGTGCTTAATTTGTGTTTATAATTCATCTCGTGCTCGGCGGTGAAGGAAAACATCGTGAGGAAACCTGCATGTGTTTAATTTTAACGAAATTCTGCCACATGTGTATTCCACCAACTCGCATTGGAGCAGCATGGTGGAACATGCTCCAAACCTTCTCCTCAAAGGGAGAGGGAAATCTCCCAGCAGTGGGAAATTTACAGGCTGCTAATATAAAAATGCAAAAACATTGATATTTCGCTATTTTAATACAAAAATATATTTATTTACTGAAATAAATCAAGACGCTTTAGAATGAACCTCTATAAAAAAATAATCTCTATTTAAATACCGTTCTCGTCATTTGCTTCCTTCCAAAAACAGTTGGTAACAAGTGTATATTTAAATTTAAAGCGCCGATACGTGTTCTGAATCCAAAGCCCTCGGAATACAAACCGATTGTATTGTATGTATTGTTGAAACACGATACACTGACCGTCGACGTTGTTTGGAAGCTTTTAGTGAACATAATATATTATTTAAAAGTTTATTCTCGACATATTGAATCACTATGATGTAACCACGGGAACAAATAAATGATAGTATCGATTAATTATTTAAATATCATTACGATGTCCTAGTTATATGAAAATGTAACCTTTACTCATAACGAATAAATCTTTTGAACGTTATAAGAATATCTGTGCCTCTCGATTTTAGTTGCGTTAAATTTGTTTTAGACATGGAATAAAAATAATCAAACGAAACTGATATTAACAGGAACCACGAGTTTGATTGTGTTCTATGGAATTTCTATAAATTGTTTTCAATTATTATAATTACTTACTAATAATTCTAAGCGGTTAACGGTAGACAAACGTATGTACGGAAACTTTAAGATGTAATTTCATAGCTTCTGATAGTCTTAACAGATTTTTATGAAATAAAGACCAAACAACACTTTGGTAGTACGAATAATAATCTAATTATCGTTGTAGATTTTACTCATTTTGATTAACTCGACTAAACAAATAGACTGACTATACAAACATATAGTTTTTGATAACTTACAAATAGTATGTCAACTTAATAATTAACTTAAACAGACATTTATTTAAAATCATAGGTATACTTCGATTTTATTGCGTAATTAAATAGATCGATATCATTAACAAATAATTTGCTAATCGTTAATTTGAAGTTACTTATAAATAATTCCAGTCATAAACAGATAAGCATCAATGTGCTATAATATAGAAATAATTGCTTTCTTTTAAAGTGTATCTCAGCGACAGGTGAATGTTACAAGAGACCATAAATAAGACCATAACGAGATTGCAGGACGCCAGATGTTTCAACCGAACTGACATCGTGTCTTGGACTGGCATCTGGCACTGATTAACATAATTATGCTATATTTGGGATGAAATAAAAAGTCCAATAAAATTAAGAGTATTACAGATATCAATTCTTCTAGATCGTGATACAATGACGTATCTACAATTATTATGTTACAGTATAGAGTAACAAAGTCTTAATAGACTATTTATTGTCCATCACTACCAATATTTTTTTTTAAGTAATTGTAGTTACATTATAATTTATCGTGTATGTTTATTTATAACACTAGCAACCCGATCCGATTTCGCACGGGTGCAATACTGATAGACCTTTTTAGGTGTAAATTATAATTTGATCTATCTCGTAGGATTCAGCCAGCGTTTGCAATGGAAGCGCAATTATTCTAAAATTATCAGTGTTTCTATACTATATTATGTATGTATTACACATTACCTTCCTCTTGAATCACTCAATCTATTAAAAACCGCATCAAAATCTGTTGCGTAGTTTTAAAGATATAAGCATTTAGGGATAGCCAGCGGGGAGTGACTTTTATACTATGTAGTAATGTTCACCGTGCCTTTAGTATTGTCTTCGCTCTGTCTTTAGGTAGCCTGGAAGGGATCCATGTTTAAGCTAAACAGCCGCCTTTTGTATACTTTTCTTGTCTTTATTATATTTTTAATGTCATTGTTATGCACCAAAGATTATTTATATGTAATGTAAATTATTCTTAAAAATATATATACAATTTTTAGAACAAATTTTTGTTTTTGTTTAATATTTATTAAAAGCACATTAATTTCGTTTTTGTTAGTGATACTGTTATTGGTTTTTTAGTGTTATTGTCTGATGTTCAGCACACGGAGTAAGGTATATCAATCAATTGTGTTATTTTTAAATATCATAAACAAATAAGATACTTTATTGAACATATACGATAACTGAACTACCTGTGTTATTTCAAAAGCTTTTAAATCACATGTAATTTTTTGTTTTAATAAATAATTTCTCCTCAGTTTATTTAACTTGAAATATTATATAAGGTGTGATTTTCTCATTCCTGTATTAAAATAAATATCACTTTTATTTAATTAATTCTCTGATATTATTATATTTGTCTTTCACAAAATACATTTTCAAATAGATATTTAATGTAATTGTGGTTTTGTTTAGAAAGGTTTGAAGCTTCTTCCACCACTTGGCTCCAATGCGGATCCGTGGTTATCCACCTCTCATGAAACAGAATTGGTCGTCTTTTCACGATGTTTTGTTTCGCCATCTATTAGTCGTATCACGAGAAATCTACGTATCATCATACGCTCATCTCGGGACTTTTCTTTCTGTACATATACATTAATAAACTAGTAGATCCTAATACATCAGACTATATTAGTATAGATTAATGTTTAGCTCATCTAATGTCATCACAGTGACCATATTCAGTCACCGAAGTCGATCACCATTGTTTACAAATGAATGCGTTTAACGCTACGACTGTGCCACCGTATACAGTTCTCTAGCTTATTGTTCTTAACCGTTCACGTGGATTGGATAATGACAGCTTACAATAGCGTGACGAAGATCATAGACAATAGTACGGTGGCTTTCTTAGTCAACGGTCACTTATCTTACGTCAACCAGACGGAATCGAATGGACACAAAAAGTACAATTCAATGAAAACAATCATTTAAATTTAATTATTAAATGTATTTAAATTATAAGAACTTTGGTTACGAAAATAGTTTAAAGTATTAATTTAGAAGATGGTGCAGTGTAGTAAAGGTAGTACTAAAAGTCTAGGTAGTGTTTATATTGCCGGGTCTGCCATGCCTCGAATAGGACGTAAACTCTCCTATCGGACTGCGGTTCCGAAGATAGAGAACATACTTGCTTAATATAATATCTCCATTAATTATTGATATGACTTATAATATGATAATTATGATGATAATTATCTTAACTGAAATCGATCAGAACATCATTATTATTTTAATTAACTTTCTTTAAAACGGTTCCGTTCCCGTTTTGTTTCATGAGGAACTTTATAAACGTTAAAACTATATTTCAATGTTAGTAAGTTTTCATTAGCACGCACTAATGGAACCGTGCGCCTTATTATTTTATATTACAACTAAAATTTTTGATGGATCCAAACATGGCTTACATTTTTTTTCTATGACGCATCGCTAAGATATTTCACTGTGATTCATAAAACTATAGGTTCGATGTTTGATTTAACTCCTATTGGTAAGTATCACAATATTATTAGTTATTAATCTACTGTATAGATTCGTTATATATATTCTTAAGATTGCATTATAAATGTACACAAAGCTGACTTAGGTTTGATAACCATAATGTAAAGGAATATGTTTTTAACTACATATATAAATTTCCTTGTCGGTGAATAGAAGCCTTATATTCTCTTGAGGATAAAGTTTGAAGCCTATTCTACCATGCTACTAAACAGTAGATTGGTGGCTGCACAAGTGTCATTATGTTTCCTTAATATCCGAGCACAATCTATACATATAATAAAATTGGAGTGTCTGTTTGTTATATTAAAATAAGCGCTTATTACTAAATGCATAAGTATGCTTACACGGTACATATACCGAAATAACATTATATTTTTTTCAATTTTTGTCTGTCTGTCTATCTATTTGTTCAGGCTAATCTCTGGAACGGCTGGACTGATTTTGACAGAACTTTCACTGGCAGGTAGCTTATGTAACTTAGACTTACTTTTATTTTAGAATTATATATAAAATAATAATAAAGTCACACTGTAATGTCCAAATACTGTCCAGTCACGTTGGGTTCCTCCCTCCAACGACTTAATAACACAAAAGCTTTAATACAGAAATAATAAGTTATAGTCAAATCTGCGAATCGAACAATAACTTTTTTGTTAAATTCAAACGCGCACGAAGTCGCGGGCACAGCTTGTGTTTATAATGACAAATTAACATCATGAAAAACCATTCATCTATATTTGAACCTGTAACTTTGGTTGAAACATTTCATCCACTGAGCTAAGATTTTCTAATTACTTCGATTAACGATAGTTTGAATAATAATTAAATGTGAGAAGAACTAACGTAATTATTAACGCCATACACGATGCAACATCAATCAAAATCATTATTTTTATTTGAAACGATCTATTTTACACGCATGGCGTGTTTACAAGCGATGTCGTAATGTGTAACATGATACTATTACAAATACACTTGGAATAGTTAAAAAGAATTAACTATTGGTGAAAAAGTCTCTTTACATTATTTCTAAATACATATTTCCAAACTAGTTTCTAAACGAGATTTCACCCGCGTGTGGGGTGAGATCTACTGATAGGATGAAAACTAACTTGTAACACTTGCATTTGACAAATTTAAAAATTGTATTAAGATAAAAATAATCTATAAATCTTGTTATACATGAAAAGATTACTTTTTAGATAAAGAGACACAAGACTAATGAAACAATAATTCTGATACGCGAGAAAATTAAAAAATTAAAGCGCCAAGTAAAAAATTAAGCATCGCAACACACGCCGCGTATCAATTTTTTTTAATAAAGATTAATAATTATTATAATAATCTTCATATATTATATCTTTTAAGGTACTCAATACTTACTATACGTTTCGGGCTAACTGTTTATGTGTTATAGTAATATATAGACTAAAAATTTTCTAACTGTGCCTCATCTTTAAGCGAACCATTGGATGAATGATTTGCACGTAAGCCTTTCCTACAAAAATTAAAAAAAAAACATTCAAGTTAGCATTATACATACTAAATGTGAAATAATTTTTCGACACACTAGTATTTAGTCAGTGACATTGATTCAAATGTAATCGATCAAATGTTTTATTAATTTTTAAAAAGTTTTTCCTCAAAGTAAGTGTTCCTCTACATAAACAAGAAATGGTCAATAAATACAGACTAGTACATTACTGGCAGCATTCCTTCGAGATGAATCATCGATGACGCACGCTTACCTGAAACAAGAATACGAGTTAGTGAGATCAACGAGATGCAGTTTTTAAATAAGTTATATAACTGTATTTATCATTATAACGTTTAGATAGTATTATTGTATGTAACATATCAATTAATTAAATACACATACAAGCGTATAGTTCAACATGTCATATTATTTATAAAGCAATTGTTTCATTTGGTGGTAGGGCTTTGTGCAAGCCCGTCTGGGTAGGTACCACCCACTCATCACATATTCTACCGCCAAACAGAAGTACTCAGTATAATTGTGTTCCGGTTTGAAGGATGAGTGAGCCAGTGTACAGACACAAGGGACGTAACATCTTAGTTCCCAAGGTTGATGGCGCATTGGTGATGTAAAGAATGGTTAATATTTCTTACAAAGCCATTGTCTATGGGAGGTGGTAACTACTTACCACCAGGTGGCCCATTTGTTCGTCCGCCTACCAATATCATAAAAAAAAGTAAAATTGAGAGGTAAAATTACGTTTCATAACTAACTATGATTATTTTATAGGTACTACTAATAATAATTTAAATAATTATTAATAATTTCATACCGATAACATTAGTTTGTTTGTATCTAGGGGGGTAATCTCCGGAACTAATAATCCAATTCTAATTTTTTTTCACTATATATAAGATAGAAAGCCTAATAATTATATTTGTATCGTATAATTTTATCTAGAAATAAATTGCACTCGTGCGAATCCAAGGCGCGTCGGCTAGTCCAGTTGTATAAAGTGGATTTTGATTTTCTTGTATCTATTTATTGTGGTAGTAAAATAATAGTTACCAATATGCGATTATTAATATTAATTAACCGACTTCATGTTGAATATTTAATATAGTTTCAATTGCTAATTATTTCTTAGTTCACAGATAATAGAATTTCGTTAAATTTATATTAATGTTATAATTAAGCAGTATGTTACATGAAATAATTAATTAGTTTGAATTTAATATCTATAGTTTAATTAGGTAATGTATATAACTATTTGTAATAGAAGTAGATTGATATTAGTGTTTGACAGTGTTGCTTCGAACTAAATACATATATAAATATAGTTTATTAAATAAATTCTTGAAGCAATATAGATTTATTGTAGTTCGAAATACGAAGAGTAGAAAAAATAGTCTTGATATTTGTACAACGTATCAAGTCATGAATTCATCTATATATTCATTATATCTGGTATAGTGTTATATAATCATATTGTTATTTACACATACAAAGTTAAAACTAAACTATACAATATATACAAAATAATTGAATAGTAGATACAAAAACAAATTAAACTATGAAGTGAACGCAATGTTTAAAATTTATTAATTTGACGCATGTTGTACTCAAAAATGTATGTAAGTAATAAAATACATATTTCGAGTTTCGTAATAGAGAAATTAAAGTATGTGTCTTTACATTTACACAAATTTTATACTGGCTTGCAAATTAGTAGAACTATTAGTATATATATCATTATAATATTAAATCTTACGAGTGATAAAGATTCCCTTTTCAGGTAAATACGAGTTTATATTTAAGGTCTTAACAAGTAAATAATGTATTATTAATATGTAATATCGGCTTACATTTTGATGGCCTTTGTTTTAAATGTTTAAACGTAAATTTATCTGAACGAATCGCTGTTCAAGGCCCTGTTATTTTAATACTATTTCTGCCAATGTTTGGGTTGGAGGGAGGTCGGATTTCATTTCTCCGTTTCTGTTATCTAGTCCTTATAACGTGTACATTGATAAATGCCTATTACTAAATAAAGGATTATATTAATGATACTAAACGTGGACTTAGTATTTGTTTATTTCCAGACATAATACATATCAATGAAATTGTATATTATTGACTTAATCTGCATTTAAAATGGTGGAAAGAGTAACTACTGAGTTTATTGTCTGTTCGGAATGGTAACTTTAAATTGAATTCGACACATTAACATATCAAATCAGAAGTGATTTTATGAGCATATTTGAATAAGGAATATTTTGATTTTTGAATAGAAAAGACTGGAAAATAACTAATAAGCAAACAAACTTTTGCATAATACTAGTTCATTATAATATCCTTTTTATATCTTAGCGAAGTTATAAGGTACGTGGCGTTAATGATAGAATAAGTTTTGATTAATTTAGTTCGAAATATAAAAATATTCCAAGAATATTCAAATGTAACCGATGAGAAGTCGAAAACAATCGGTTGTTTCGCGTAAATTTAATTAATAATTATCAAAAGAAATTCGACGGGATAACGCCGGGATCAATGCTGTTCCTATAAATCTGTCGCGGTATGACTTATCCGTTGATATTTATAATAAAAGAAATCATTGAATGGACGCAAGAGCGTGTAATTAAAATTATATGAAACGTCCTGGTACGAAACAGTTATGTATTGTTTATACCGAAACAATACCGGTTTTATAATCATACGTAAGAATGGTGGATATTTTAATTGTTAAAATTTTATATTTATTCGAACAACTCGCATGAAGACATTGATTAATAAACGTCGTGGAAACAAAAAAACTTTTAGTGACTACGATTATGATCACACTTCTAAATTAATTGATTAGTTGACAATTTAGAGCATTATTATCCTAGAATTAAAGGTAGTCTGAAAGAGATTACTTTTGTAATAATCTATATCATGAATAAAATTGCGCACAACCAAGTTTTTCTGTTCAATTCTATCTCCTAACCATTCGAGTCATAAATAATGCAATTAAACGACCTTGTGCACTAAAGTGTAATTTCAAAACTCTCCACAATCCATTGGAAAGCGACTCGCAGTGTCCCGAAAAAAGGTAAAAAAGTTGAATAAAGCCGGTCTTACCTAAACACCTGACCGAAAACGACAGGTGTTCGAAACCAATATCGTATACAATCGGCCGATTTCGGACCAGCATCCGAGCAGATGGCCAAAAACATACCACTTTATCTTCGTTACGAAGCGGCAACACTATGGACTTTTTAGCCTAACTTTTTGTAAGCCCACATGTTAAGAGTTTTTTGCGGACGAGCAACAAAACACACAAAACCATTACTATTTACGAAAATTGGACCTTTGAGTATTTTTTGGGTTCAATTTGGTATGGTCATAGTGTATTCCTCTGGATATTTTCTGAAAAAGTCAAATTTGAGCATAGTTAAAAGTTTTGTCTGGTTTTTAAATATTGGCAAATATATGAACCCATTTACCGTTCAATATTGTTTAAGGAATTTTAGTATTTAAAAGAGATTAAATACTCCTTACTAATTAGGCAACAATATCATATATATAAATACATAACCGAAAACCATAATATCGGTAGGTAATAAACCTCGATCAAAAAAGACCAAAACTGGAAGTCCAAGCAGCTGCCCAATTCTAAATAATTTTAAGTAATTCTGAACTTTATTATTTTCAGAATAAAGAACACATTTGTATGCTTCATCATGACAATGTCACAAGTCTGTGAGTGAATCAGCAGAATAACCATCTGGCCTACTTTTTACGGTCCGGCATTTGAAACACTCATAAAAGGTCGTTGACAAACGTACTCCTCCACTAATCTTGAAGATGTTTAATGGAAATTGAAGTAATAAACAAAATAACACTTAATACATATAAATTTTTTGACAAAAGATATTGGCAATAATCTGGAAAATACTGATTAATTCGTTTTGATTTTATCACTATCATATTTGTGTAATAAATTGTGTTGGTGTAAATATTAAAAAATTTCATTTCTTATATTAAAAAATTGTTAAACTTTCAACAATTTTAATATTCTCAGATATAAAAAGCAATAACAATATCGATATCCGTTACTTTTAAAGTTCTCAAAAGGGTATTTTTGGCGAAACAAATAGTCCGTTTCGAGTTACATTTTCAAGACCAACGAATTTTAAAGCCGGGCGAATGAGTCACGTTTCGAAGAAGTAAGCCGAACCATATCAATTAAATACTACCGGTATAACTGTGGAATGCAAATACAGCGATATTTACACTAAAGTAGGTTAGATATGCTTGGGTACGGAATTAATTTCTACTCGTGGCTACGCCCTTATAGGATTAGTCATGATATGACATACACTCGATAAAAGCATACGATACTTTGAAAGTGTTTATTGACCAAGTTGTTAGCGGTCAAGACGAATCGGATGTAATGTTCAGATTAATCTCATCTCGACTCGAGCAAATTAATAGTGCGAGGAAGGAAATATAACTAGTATTTGACAAGCGACAAAGTCTGACGTATTAGTCAACACTACGAAAATCAATTAACGTAAGAAATATTTGCTACCGTAGGACGTCATTTATTTGCGTCGGGTGCCGTTTTGTCATTCCCTACGTGATGACAGATATTGAATATTATATAAAATATTAATTCGATCATTTATTTCTTAGTATAAAATCAGCTTAAATTTATTACACACATTATTCTATGTTTTTTGTCTAAGTAGTAATTAACAGCCTTTAAATGTCCCACTGCTGGGCCAAGACCTCATGGATGATGGAGACGGTTTGGAGTTTATTTCATGATACTGCTTCATTGCGTGTTGTTGGTAAAATTGTTTTCTGCATCCACATGCAGTTGTTTTCTAGGTACAATAAGCATATGAAAACCCAGTGGTGCCCTCGATTAAACCCACAATATTCAGTCAGACTCGTGACACACGTGGTCTAAGGACTGCATGCATTTCAGATCTTTTATGTTTAGATAAGATATTTTTTATCTTAAAGTGCAGGATTCTTTTTGATGTAACATTCAACTTCTCGCCGTTATCCGAACTTTTTGTATGAACACGTTTTAAAGTCTTCAAAAAGAATATTCCAAGTGTTTGAAAATAAACGAGGCACAATTTCGTGCTTTAACTAAACATAAAAATTCATATCGCAGCGTTTGGCATCGCTTATCGTCCAAGCGTTTAAGATGCTTCTATAATCAGTTTTTACTCATTGAACTTTCAATTCTTTCTTGTATATTCTAGTTTCTCTCTGAATTATATGGGTGAGTAGTTTTCCTTTTTAAACTCGCGAACTTTACTCTCTGTATTCTTTTTAAAACCGTTAAGTTTTCCTTTATCTGAGTTTTTATAAAGGAAGCGAAATCAAGAAAGAAGGAGGAAAAAAATTCCGCATTATTTCAAGAAGCGCTTAAGTTAGACATAGTGAGTTATGGTTTCAATAGTGCATTCTCTCCGAGAGAATGTACAAAGGAAAACAAAACTTCTAAAACAATGCGTGGTTAAGATTATTAGGTCGAAGTTCGCTTGTATACAATTTGCAAATTCCATCGCGTATGAAGCAAAATACCTTGACACGATTTGAAACGGTCGGTCTTTCGTCGAATTGATCAAACGGAATTTTGTCCGATACCTGCATTTCATTCACGGGTCACAAGAGACGACGTTTCTGATCCCTGACCAAGACGAGATTTGTAACTTGGATGGGGGAGCTAAATTCAATTCGTAATCTCGTTCAATCTACAGGACAGTAGAAGCAATTGAATCTAACGTCATTGTTTTCTTGGTTATCTACAATTATCGTTACCGATTTGGTCATAATCTGGTATTGTCTATTTTACTCCTTCATTTATTAGATTTAAGTTCACTTAATTAATTTTTTTATATAAGTAAGCGGACGGGTAAATGGGCCACCTGATGGTAAGTGGTCAACATCGCTAATAGACACTGATTCTGTAAGAAATATTAACCATTCATTACATCGCTAATGCACCTCAATTATGATAAGATGCTATGCCTAGATTGAGCGAGTGTGCCAGTGTAACTAAACGACTGTACCACTGTAATACTAAGAATAGCTGTTTGGTAGTAGAATACCTGATGAGTAGTGGGTGGTGCCTATCCAGGAGGGCTTGCTCTAAGCCCTATCGCCAAGTAAAAACATTGTCATCTACTTCACTGTTTGACGATTTGAAAACATAAATTATCAAATTTAAATACGAAAAAAAAATTAACACTTTGTAAATCAGACAGCTGTGCAAAAGACTTATCTCATTTGAAAAGGTTTGGAGCTTATTCTAACACGCTTCCCGATACACATGCAGCAGATTTTCATCTGCCACATTAAGGTTTCCTCGCGATTTTTTCCAAACACAACATTAATTAGAAACGTAAATAAAATACATGAAAGTTACGAGATTATCCGATAAGATATATGTACGTGTTTACTGGGTGAAATAAAAGTATTTAATTACGAAAAAAAATGTTTTAATTAATTGTTTCAACTGTTAGAAGTGACTTTCGAATGTTAATAGCAATAAAAGAAATACATCAGATCTGGGCGAATACGACCTGGTGTTTATAGATATCCTAGGTTTATGAGGCAATAAATTTATAATTCCGGACCACGCTGCCATTTTATGTTTTTATACGTTTACCCCTTTGTGGAGTTAATTAAACGTTTTTACTTGCGTACTGTGTCATTCCGTATTTTATTAGAACCTACGACAATAATAAAAATTAATTAATTATATATCTATTATATTTATACTTGTAAAAGGTAGGCGGGCTGGTATATGGGCCACTTGATGATAAGTAGTTACCTCGGCCATAGACATTGGTGCCGGAAGAAATTAACCTTTTCTTATATCGCTAATGCGCCACCAACCACGGGAACTAAGATGTTATGTCCCTAGCGCCGAGGTAAAATATATGATGCGTGGGTTGTACTTACAATTGCTTGAACTAAGCCCTGGTTTGGTCTGTAGGATTGCTTTTCCATCCGATTTTGAATGAGAGCTCGCTAGATGGCTTTTTTGGGACTATAATGTATCCTGCGTAGTTCCCTAGTCTCTCTTTAAACTGACCGTCGTGATTGTGATCAAAATACATATTATTAATTGATATATATTAATGCAATTTTAATAAATTTATTTATAACAAATTTAAATTTGGAATCATTTATTATTGTGCAATATCTACGTCATTTTTTTGCGTACAAAATTTCTCGCGTATATTTTAAATTCCCTATTTACTAAATACAAATTCAAAGTATATACGCAAATCGAATAACATTACCCTATTCAAACACATAAGGTACCCTAATATACACAAATTGATACAACAACAATAATATAATCAGTACTCTGCTAGCCAAAGTAAACTGAACAAGCCTAATTTACATAAGCTGTTACCTAACACATATCACACAAAGGGTCAATGAACTTACTGATAAGGATTCAATAACCTCAGTCTATCTTACGATGTTATGCATAATAAATACTGTCGTTACGATACCAGAATTGAATATAACAAAAATTGTAAGTAATAATGTTATACATATAAATTACAATATTGATAGAATTAGTAATTAAAATAAACTCAAACGATCATGATTAAATTTTGCATACATTTTATTAGACAAGGGATCGTAATACCTGATCCAAAACCCCTTTCAGACGTGACAGAAACCGTAGAAAGCGATTCATAATATCAAAATAAAAAATGCATGTTAGAATAATGTCATTTTTTTTTCTATATGTGAACAAAGACGTCCATTTACTTGATTGTTTGTAAGAAACAGTTTTTAAATGGTGACTCAATAAAAATGTCTCTTATGGCGACAATGTTAAGAATTAAATGGGGTAATGTGTTATACGTGCGTAGGCGCCAGGAGAATCATTAAGATAAATGGAAACCAGATCACGTATTAGTCACTGAGAGCTGACATAATATTTCAATTTCTAAGCATGATATGTAGCAAAATAGCGGAAAGCAAAGACAATTCTATGCATAGCTTTGATGTAGGATTTATATATTTTTTTTTTATGATCTTTGAATGAGTTTTCACATATCATTTAAATTATTTAATAAATCGCTTCGATTGGTTAAATGGAAATGTTTTTTATTTGCCGCTAAATTACTTCGATTTAGACGCAACGAATTAAGGATTTTCAGCCGCTTCGTGCAGAAACATATGTGCCTAAGTAAAAAAAAAAAAAAACAATTTTAAAAAGAGACGGTTTGCACGTCTGAACTGTCTATTTTTATTAATATTTCTATTGAGAACAAAAAAATATTTTTTAATTAAAAATTACCTGCTATATAACTGACGCTAGCTGCTTGTTATATATTTGTGGTATTTTTGGTGTAAATTCAAGTACATTAGAGGAATAATAAATTATTCGTAGTATTTGCACTCCCAGCACACGTGACTCAAACAATATTATGAATACACCAATGCTATATGGAATACCGGCTATCATCGCACCATATACGTCGGTTATATAACTGTATATCCGTATATATTTATCATGAACAAAAACCGCAAATATGAATGCAGCTATGACATCAGCCCGTAAACAACTTGTTCTTGCAGCTTTTAACTTCCGGATGCATAAAATATGAGGATCGTTCATTTTTTATATAAAGACAATTAGTGGTTTAAACATATATTAGATATTTATATTATTTTACAAAATGGGTTGGGATCGGTTCAATTTTTAATGTTTTTTTTTTTATATATAATGTTAAGTACGTTTATATCTGAGACTAATATATAGTTTTAGTATCGGTTAGATTACATTACTCGACCAAAGAATTATTAAAATCGATTGTATAGCTATTTTAAAATATTTTCTTTTTAAACATACAAAATAAACAAGGAAACAATTAAGAAGGTTTAAATTTGCTAAAAATCAGTGTTTATTTTTCCAATTTTTTTTTTTTGCTACAATTCGAAAGTAAATGTATTAACAGACAAATTATCAATCCAATCCAATGTTGCAACATTAATATTAAATTTGAAGCAATTCTTTTAATGACAACAAGTCGACAATATTATTAATAATTAAACATAGATTAATAATGTACAAATTCCTAAAACTATTTTGATGCATACAAAGCATAGACTTCAACAATGATTCAATATTAAACGCATACTCTCGCACGTTCTGATTCAATTGTTATGATTAATAAATTAATAAATAGTATTTAATTATTTTAAATAAACACCTTTATAAAGATTACGAGATACTAAATAAAATCATTTACTTAGTAGGGCTTTAGACGGGCTTGCACAACGTACTCATCATATATTCTATACCGCCAAACAGAAATACTTAGTTTTGTTTTGTGTAACGCACACAAGAAACTTAATATCATAGCTGGTGGCACACTAGCGTTGTGAGGTATTCCTTATGATATATACGTATATATGATAGGTATTCCTTGCGTATATTTCATACGACAGTTATCATTTACAATGAAAATAATATTTATTATTAATGATAATTTTTGTAATGAATGTCAGAATATTTTAAAAATAGAAAAATAATCTATGACATAAACATTGATCTAATGTTGGGGACTGTGATGTAATCAGGAGTATGAATAGGGTCCACAAATATTTACCTACCGACTTTACACTCTTTTATTATTACCTTGGAAAAAGAGGCCTACTCAAATGAAAACTAACAAAAGTGAACTCTATCGAAAAGCAATAAGATCTACATAGAAATGTACAAAGTATTCTTTGTAGACACCCACGCGTCATCAACTGTCTAAATAGAAAAATATCGTTATTTTTATTGGTAACTCATAATGCTTTCAAAATAAGGACTATATTCCATTACAATAAAAGCACGGTTACGGTACCTTAAAATATACTTAATATCGACTTATTTTAGAGTATATTATAGTACACTGACCATTGGCAACAGAACGAACGTTCAAGTTAAATAAAAACGATTAAGCATAAGCCCTCTTTATTGGTATATTCAGGAAATTTCGCCCTGCTGTTAAATAAAGCTGGTACAAAGTTGAAATATGTACTTGTACTTATTAACCTATATAGATGCGAAAATTAGTTTCTCAAAAATTTTGATATGATTATTTATTTGAAATTTGCGTCGTTAATCTAGCAGATAAATAGATCACGAATGTTCCGATAACGAATTCCGAAGAGGAGTAGTTCAATTTATTCGGTTATTTCTTTATAAATCTTCACTAGCAGTCCCGAAATTAGGAACTTTTTCCGATTGTGTCGGACTACGGAGATTATCGTTTATTGTGAACGCATTTGTTCATATAGTATCTTTTGCAAAGTTAGCTAGTCTTTACTAACATAGGTAGCATTTGACCACAAATGAAGTCTACCCATACTTGTAATTACCATTTCACGTCCTCAGAGACGATATTCATGTTCTATTCATGTAGTTATTTCATTAAATTAAATGAAACCTAATCGATGTTCATTGTTAGTTTGGAATCCAAATCATAAATAATACACGTTGTTTCTCAGATACCGTAAAACGTCACGAATTTTCTAAATATTGATTACATAAATTTATGAATAACAAATAAAACATTTATAAAAAAACTCCAAATGAGAAGATGGAAATATAAATTGCGAGGCAGCTATAAAATATTAAAAGCACTGGACCAAAAACAAACCATATCGGAATATCAAATTTGTTACACTTTGATGGATACCAAGAAAGGGACCACCATACCATTTGTAAGGGACTGATATCAAGGAAACTCTTATTAGCTCTCGAGTTAAATGAAAAACGAATAAAAGAACGGAGGATAAGAAGGCATTCTCTAAAGCTTTGTAAACCGACAACGATGACACTTAACGCAGGCTTCTGTCTGACCTTCATCTACATACAGATAACAAAAGGTCATGATACACCAAAAGAATTATATCAAAAATACGAACGTGGAAATCTCGAGAGAGAATTTCCTAGTACAATTACCATATTAATAATTCGAAATGTAATCCATTTGAATACTCAATAATGTAAATATTACAAAAGATGACTTTAGAGGATTATTGTTTCTGTTTAGTAACAAAAAATTTAACATTTAATAAATGATGATAATGTGGTGAACTGAATAAGTTTGATAAATCGTGACATTGAGATACCAGCTTAGAGCTGAAGATTATACGGAGAGACCCTTAGAGGACATTATATATTCAATTCGTGAAATGGAGTGAACATAAATCTTGAAAGGTATTCGTAAATCAAACTTTTTGTCTCCAAATCTATAATTCAGGAATTCTGCGCGTGCTCAAGTACCCTTTTATGTACCTTGAAGTGTATAAATCTACTCTTCAAACTAGAACCGTCATCAGGGATGATAGGTTTTCGTTGAACGTAAGCTCGATTATGTCATTCGACTATCGTACTGTCGTTAGATAAAGTAAAATTGTAGACATTTTATCGGCATTTTTTAAATAATTTAAGGAATCTTACAAGAAAATCTTTGAGTTTCTTTATACATTTATTCAAGTGTGAAACTTCTTTAACCAATTTTGTATTTATATTCCAATATATTTGTTTTCTAAGCCAATAGTCTTGTTATGTCTCTCAAGACGAAAATAAAAAGCCAAGATTTTTATTTAAGAAAAAACCTTACAGGTGAGGCGGCCTTGTTTCCAGGGAATGGTTTGACTTTATCGAATGACATAACGCACACGTAAATAGTTTATGCTTCAATAAATAGCCCACCAATCACGGATTATATTGGTTTTCTACGTGTTAGTAAAACGAATAAAAGTATATATTAAATAAAGTAAATGTAAGATTACTTATAGCAATTACCAAAGTTCAATTTCTACAATAATCATATAACGTTCAATAGACTGTTGCACAGAAAAGTTCGGAATATAAAAACGGTCGTCTAGTGAAATTCTTTAAGATTGAATGATTTATTTCCGTCGTGGACGAGGACCGACATCGAAAGGGTGTATTTTATTTGTCGTAAAGGAATTTACGAGTTCTTCTCGTTTCTAGGAGTCAGCCCTACCTGCCCATCTCGGACTCGATCTATACAGCCAATAAACCCAATCTTTATATTGTGCGAATGTGTTTCTTTTCATCAGACCCCAAGGTGTTTTCAATTTTGTCGTGAAAAATAAGTAGACTTCGTATGATGGAATTTAATAAAGCCAACGCAATAACACCTTCAGGTCTGGCGAAATTGGAAATTAAATACGTTCAGTTTATTTTCTTACTTGGTAAAGTGCTTACTCCAAGAGATATGAGAAATTGTATACGACAATGAACAAAGCGATTTTCCTAGTATATCCAAATAATTCCGATAAAGCATATGCTTAATATATTGGAATTGTGCTTCTTTTTGTTCGAAATTTCGTGCAGTAATAATGAGAATGACATCTTTTTTACGAAATTTTATATGACATGAAGAAAATAATTCCAACAGAAGTAGTTCTAATTATTTCACCTCTATGAGTTCTACACAAAGTGTCTGGACCAGCTGCGAAAATGATTGTTGTAGATTTGTTTTGTTTTCCGCACTCATGTGATAAAAAAACTTTAGCGAAATTAAAATTTGGGATCCCGGTATCATTGTACTGACTTTCAGTTGAAGTAAGGTTTGCGAAACATATTCGTTACTAATGTGGGTCATACATTCTAAGGTTACATTCACATTATACAGATATTTAGGTAACATAGGCAGGTTTATTTTTAAATCTTTAGACTTAATAAGGCCAAAGAATTATTACATAAAATACAATTCTCCAAGAACACTCGAGTACTTAACCGCGTAAGGGTACCATGTTACCGTTACCATCTAACATGCCAACATGACGTTGAACAAGAAATGGAACTTCATAGACCAATGTAACAACTCTTTGCGATAAATAATCATTACGGGTAATTCGTTGCGATTTAACCATGAGATTTCTTATCACATCTGTGTATTAAAGAAGCAATGTAATTTAAAGTTTTATAAAATGTAGCTTGGGGCTTAAATTACCAAGTTTCTAATTGAGTCTCGTTATAATTAATTTCTTAGAAGTGTCACCAATTAAATATAAAAAGGTTGTTTTTATTTTATTTTGATAAAGACGTTATGAATGAAGTTGGAGCGCTTTTATGGTTATAAAAAGTGTAGAAAATATTTATATTTAAAGTATGTTATGGAGTCATAGCTTTCTTAAATTGTTTTATATATTTTTAAATATATAAACCCAAAAAATTTTCAACATAAAAATTATACCAAAAAAATCCTATGTAATCTTTGAGCATAATTTTTTTTTCAAATACATATTTTACCTCTTTATTGATAAATTCTAGTTGCTTACATAAATTTTAGTTCAAATTAATATCAGTGAATCTGTCAAGATAAGTATAGATATTTAGACAAATCTATAAGTTAAATAAAAAAACCTCGTAAAACCAGACACCAACAACCATCCCTAAGATACTTAAAATACCACTTAAATTTATGAACCTCTTCCTCATTACCAACACTTATTATGACTTTAATACATTATCCGCTATAAATATAGTCAACGAAACATGCTACCTAAGCTAACAGTAATTATATTAGCCTATTAAATTTATCTCGTACCGCATATTTTATTACCAGCTAATTCACTAATTCAAAGAAGTTATTATTTACGATACTCAATACAAAAAGCAAACATTTCAGAAATAATCGAATCGAATAAAAAAATATTTTATTCGAGTAAACTTTAACGAGCACTTTTGATTCATAATATCATAGATTGTTATTTAGATTCTACCAAGAACCAGCTAAGAATTCTATAGTTACGTTTTTCACAAATGTAATTACAATCGGATTTTAATTAAATTCAATTACATTAATCTTTGTCCTGTTCGAAAATGAATGTTTACTGTAACAAGTAACAGATCTCTTCACGTCAAACATAACTTACAAAACTTAATTTGCTTAGACACCCTCTGTAATTAATTACGAAAACAAGAATATCCTAAATAGTTATGTTTGCTTACATCGGTATGATGGATGTTCTCTTGTCATTTTACAAATACGTATTTTGAACTTTATCGCTAAGGGAATAGGGGTGCATTGATTACGGTGCACTTAACATATTGCAAAGAGTCAATGTTGTTTTATCCATTTTGTTAATTGATGGACTTAATTGATTATGGTGTAATGGATCGGACGGTAATGAGGAAGTGCATTCGGTGTTGATTTTTATAATATAACTTGCTACTGGACTATAAGTCCAGTGACCATATTCAAGGAATCACACGAACATTACGAGAAGAGAAGTTAGTATGTTTTGCTTTTTTATTTTTTATAATTTGAAAACAAGTAATGCAGTTGATAAATGATAAATATATTCCGAGATATGTTATGGATAATATTCACACTTCCTTTTATTGAATTTAAACGTTATCATAATAGGACATTTATTAATAAAGCATAATACTCAAAACAAGATTATATAGATGATAAAAATGTGTGGAATTAGTATTAGATGAAATGAATGTAGAATTTTGTTGTAGTTGATTATAATTTATATTTAATTATATAATATATATAATGTGATATAACAACGGCACGGACAGCAGGGCTGTGGAGAAATGATATATATTTTTAGTAGTGTTAATATTATGTTCAAAGAGGATAAATTTAATATAAGTTTAGCTGGATTTATAACTGATATGTACGTAATTGTTAAATAATAATAAGCTCATAATTAACAAGTACTATCCATGAAATGCATACCAAATCATTTTATATTAAAAAGGCTAGCTTTTATCAAAATATTTAATTCAATTAAAAATATTAGTGTATTCAATTAGAAGTACTAAATAACACTGAGGTAAAAAAAAAACAACAAAAAAATATTAATAATAATCCATCAGCCGGCCATTCGTCGCGCCACCCAAACAATTTTTTTCAATTATGCGTCGAGACACTCCCAAATAATATGTATGTATTTACATATATTATAACAGAAGCTGTCGTATCCGTTTTTGTGGAGAGGACATAGTTAAATATATATACTTTTCAAGGCAATATTTTTATAAATGAAATTTGTACCTGTACGTATGCATTTTGTACACACTCACACACAACAAAGAAATGTACGAACACATACATAACTTACGCCAATATCTATAATGCCTCATACTATCGATAAAAAATGAATCGCAATTTGCCTTCAAAGAAATTACATTCATAATGTTGATGTAGTACTTTTAATTTTCACACCATTGACTGTCTGATGTCTGTCTGTCAACTTGACACTCGTTAATTTTTATTCATTTAGATAATGCAGTGCATGCACAGGAAACATTAATATTAATTGAAAAGCATTGTGGATGGGGTTTACTTGGGCTCGCGTCACGATTTTTTGTTATTGTATTTCAAATTAGGTATATATGATAAGTTTAGAAGGTTCTAGAAAACTTTGTGACCTTATTGAACCTTCGTCTATATATGCATATAATAAATCTAAAACGGCTATTCTATTATCTTCCGTTCTTGTTCGGTAATTTTATATGATAATATTGTTTGCTAAATACAATGTTCTCAAAAATTGAGAGGGCTACGAATAGCAAATAGCAGTTAAATATATAAACTATAAAGAATTGGAACTGACAAAGGCTTCGAGGTAGTTATGTTATTATCGTCTGAAATCGGTCATTTAAGAAAAGTACGGATGAACTTTAAGATCTGGAGAACTAAGGATGCTAGTTCCTGTTCCTGTTAGGAATGAGAATTAAGTGAATGTACAAACATTAAGATTGCTTTAGTTAAAATTATTGGTCTTTTCACGCTTCGTAAAACGCTGCATGTAGATCAATGGTCCAGTGTGATTGGCTTATAATGTGTTGTAAGGCAAAAATAATGCAATATATAATTAATTTCTGAATCATAGGTAAGTAAATTAATTACAAATTACTAATATGAATAAACATAGAAAACAAACGTTTGTATTAATTATTGTATTACGTGACAATATTCATTAATATCAGAACAAAGGGCCCGGATTCCTCTTTTTGTACTTTCATTCCTCTATGTTTGCATACAAATATGCAATTGTTTAAGATTTTTTATTCATTTATAAAATGTAGGGCTTTGTGCAAACTCCAGTTATGCTTAGTATTGTTGTGTTCCGGTTTAATGGTGAGAAAGTCAGTGTAACTACAGTGTATCTTAGTTCCCAAGGTTGGTGGCGCATTGGCGATGTAAGGTATGGTTAATATTTCTTACAGCGCCAATGTCTATGGGCGGTGGTGACCACTTAACATTAGGTAACACATTTGCCTGACCGCCTATCTATTACATAAAAAACTCGATCGGGTTCTCCATTAAGTACACAAAATACAAAAAGAAAATTTTAAATTATCGAAAAAAAAAAACAAAAAGTTTTCTCTCAGTAAATTATGATCGCTCTTAGCATTCCTCATATTTACATCACGTCCGCTTGTATTTCTCGGCTATAAGGGTAAATGGACACACGGAATTTGACCATCAATCACTCGGATTTAAATAATATAACCTCGGCCGTAACAGCTTAAGGTTCTTAAGGATATTAACAAAAAAACACAACGTCTAAGTGGATGTTTGTATACTCGACAAACTTTCACTCCAACGGTAAATTATGTTCTGATTGAGTCTAATGTACTCTACGACCTATAATAAGAATGACAGTTTTTTTAAAATTTTGTTTCAAGATAAGAGACTTATAACTCTTTATGTATATAGGTATGGACAAAAATTTCTTGCGGCAAATTTATTTTTGCATTCCGTATGGCAAAAAAATACTGTAACAGATAATGCAATATTTAATCCATAATCACGCTGCTTATAAGCACCATCCAGCAATCTGGTGTTAAAATCGAAATAATATGTTATTTAATCTTAAAGACCAATTACCAAATACTTAATCACTATCATTTATACACACGAGATGATTTTCGTTCAAAAACACAGACGGACAGATAGGTTAAAAATAAAGGCTAGTAAAAAAGAGCGCAGTTCTAAAACACGTCCAGTACGCGTGCATTGTGCTACATTGCAGCGAATTTGATAGAAGTGGACGAAAAATCGTTGCACTAAAATTCTACCTTAATTTCACTCTCATCTCAATCGAAAATATTTTTTATAGTTAGTTATCATTTTTTTTTTAATTTTAATACTAAAAACAGTAAAAAACTTAAAAGTAGACTTTAGAGAAATTCCCAAAAATCATTGAATGTAAATGATGAAATATAAAATAATCCCTGTGCCAATAATAGCTTTTCCGAATTCGAGATGTCCTATTGGTTAGCCCACGTGAACCTTAAAAGAAGTTTGCGGATTTGATAAGGGCAAACATGATCCTGATGCTGCAACGTCATATTTAGACTATTATTTGGAACCACGTTTAAATGCCACCAATCCTCTCTCCTCCTCCTCACCTTTCTCAGAAACTGTTATAAGCCGCATTACTTGGAATAACAGTATAATGAGACTTGAAAATAACTAGAGTGGATAGTACTTCCGCGAACGGAACTCCATCGGTCCTTACCTGGTGAACAATAGTTGTATTGTACCACTTACCTTTGCTATCATTTGATCACCTATTTAAATTAAAGAAACAATGGCATAATATATAATAATTTATTAGCTGAAGTTTCTCAACACAAATACAGTTGTACTTGATTCGCTATAATGGTAAAACTGTATGAGTATCCGAACGATTATTTGTGGTTAATATAGGTAGTTAGGTTAAATTAAGATGATATGAGGGATGTGGACGATGTCACATCGTTTGTGGGTAATGTATAAAAGTGACTCAATAAGCTAAGCTATATTTCGGTAAAAATATAGCTTCGATGTGGGTTTTTTTTCACGTATTTTGTTTATGTCTGTTAAATTTCTGAACAAAATGACAGTATTTTATGAAGTTTTCCACTTTCTCTTGCTTTAATTTATCAAGTCTTTAAAGTCATAGAGAAGTATCGGTGGTATTGAAACTCCAAGAATTGCTCATCAAAAATAAAAGTATTAGCGTATATAAATGTCAAACTGCTGGGCTAAGGCCTCTTCAATTGCTCCAATGCGGGCTAAATTTCATTGAAGTTAAACTCGTGCAAGATTCCTCGTGTTTTCTTCCACAGCCAAGCACCAAATGTATTTTAAAGACAAATTGAGCACATAAAGATTTAGTGGTGATTGCCACGCGTCACAACCACTGGGCCATTTTGACTCCTCGAAAAGTAAATTCGAGAAATAGCTGTTTAGACACCCGTGAATATATAAATAAAATCGTTTTAGCAAACATTACTACTGCTGCGGTTTGAGCGGTAAATCTCACGATGTACCCCAACTATTTACCTATACTTGGATTAGGATACCGCAGAGAAAATGAGGATTTTGTGACCGAATTGGAATAAGCTTCACGAGAGCCGTTAAGCATGAAGAAACTGTGTACTTAGCGAAATTATTGATCAGCAAACATTAGGATATTCAGTTTTATGACCATAAGATCACAAATATCCCATTCCAAACGAAGAATATAAACAAATCTTAGATATATCATGCAATTTGCTAAAATCTCTACTATTTTATGTACTACAAACAGTTCTTGATTAATATATCTATCTATTTATAATACAAAACTACTCTCAGTTTGATGGAAATAGGCCATATATATATAATTATATGAATGCACTTTTAAGCTGAAATTTTAACTTCGATGACATAATCAATTAACGTAACGTACAAAAATTTCTCTCCATTGCCAAGTTTTTTTGATAACAAAATGGTAATTCCTCAAAAGGGTTTATGTTCTGGTAAGGAACCCACCCACATTAATCGCAGTCAGCGGTAGGTTTTATGCCGATGTCGTAGAGCACTTAATCTACATAACGGTTTTGGTAATGTCGGGAGCTGGATGTGAGGTCGGCACTGCCATAACGTACAATGTATAGCCTAAGTTCCATGTGGAGTATTATGCAATGAGGTTCGGATAGAAATACTCAGGGTCGAATCAAGTACTGCATGATGTTGTTAAACTTCAAGAGGTCAATTGTGAACAGATTGTAGGATATAAACTTAAAAGTTGAGTTTCGAGTTTTCTTCCAATATTCTTACAATTTGCTGTTTTGTTAGTTTCTTGTTTTTGTTTAGATTTCTGGCAAGTTGAACTCCAGTTATTTATATAAATTATAGATCTATTCGTACTCATACTAATAATACCGCCGATACTAATTAATCTGGAGCGCGCCTTTGTAAGTGAATAAATCTATATCGATTCATATACTTTTTATATCGTCAGAGTATTTGAAGCTATACAAATACAATATGAGCTGAAGTAGCATAGTGCCTCAAACACAAAATCCCTTAACCGATTATAGCGGGTTCATACCCTAGCAAGCGCCAGCATAATTTTATGTGCTTGATTTTGGTTTTTCATCTCGTGTTCTGCGGAAACAATTAGATTTGAAGCAACGTGCAGTAATCTCCAAAAAGAATCTCCAAAGCAGACCCAGGAATGGGAAATTTACTGGGTTTAGTTTAATTTTCTACATGCATAAAAATATATTTTTACAGTGAAAACGAATTGTAGTTGTTTAAAGTATACTAGTATAGGTAAGAAAGGTAAAAAGTATTAGTCAACAACCATTTGATTGATATCGTCCTGCGATACCTATTATGCTATAAAAAATGTTTCAATACAACGACACGAAATACCGTGGAGCCGTACGCACTTTGACTATAAATCGTATTCACACCCGGCCCGTCGACACATATCTGCACGTCATTTATGACATATGCAAATTAACTGCCGATGCGTATTAATATCACGAAACGAATTTTTCAAGGAAATATGGTGTTATTACATTAGGATACTCAGAAACATATATTACAAATGTTCCTCATCGAGTCTGTGGTATCTTTACATTTAATACAATTATGTTACATATCGATTGAAGTTAATACATTTAAATTTATGTGACGGCACTTTTGACGTATTAAGAAAAAGACGCGTCGTTTTGCACCACCGAAAATTTGTATTCGGGTTGATTTTGTATTCGCTTTGTTGCTTCTGTGGATATGTTTTATACGTTGATAATATTAGTAATTCGGTGCCTGATGTGATGATATTTTCTGGGTCAGTAAGCGCCTGTAGACGTCATAATAATAACTTTGCCCGTGTCTAGTGAACCTACAGTCCACGAAAGTGCCTAAAATAAAATCACTAAAGTTTTAAATGGCTATTTGCGAATTTATTATTACTCCTATTATTAAGAAAAAGACCTGTCAACAATTTGTATTCTGTTTGATTTTGTATCCCCGTTTTGTAACTTAACTACAACATTGCAGAGCAAAACCATATATATTTTCAATACAGCATACGCTGTAAATAAAATGTACATCGTTTGATGTGTTGGGGGTAAATCTTTAAAATGGAAACTAACCTTATGGAATTCGCAATAAGTTTACAAAACCTATATATCTTGATAAAATCAATTACCGTTCTTTCTATACAAATTAAGAAGGAACTGCAATGAGCATTATTTTATTAAACCACTATTATTTTCGTTCGCAATCGCCATTACATTATATCAAATGGAGCGTATGACTGAAGGCTAATAACACAAAGTACATTTAGAGCACTTAACGTTAAAGATCCCCCCTCCCCCGTTCCGATTGATTGCTCCACTGACAGATGGTCACTTACGACCCTAGAAATAATATAGATGTACGAAAATACGATGTTTTTATAAGATATTATATTAAAGTTGTTTGTGTGTTAGATTACTTGAAACAGGCCACCTAGATATTTCTTATTATTATTAGCTTATTTGGAGGACTTTTATAAAATATATATTTTTAAATTTATATATATTATTTACTTTAGGAGCAGTTGACATTTTGTCTAGAATAATATTTTTGGTTCAGTTTTGGTAGTGTTTTTATTTTATTATCGAGTTTATTTATTTGACATAAGAATATTGTAAAAAAAATACCGCGCGTAAATAATAAACACGTTAGGAAAAAGAACAGCTTGCAACAAATTCGTAAATCTTCACGCCCGTATGTCACTCACGAATTTCTTTTATTTGCACACCCATGTGTTAGTCGGAAAGCAATATCGTGTTGAAATTTAGACACGTACCCACCGAATATTACATAGGTTCATATAAAAGCGACAAATCGTTCAGGAATTGCGATATACACATAAAATGTGTATGGTTACATACATATATATATAGAAAACATTTTAAATTTATGATCAGGGGTAAAATATATCAATATGTTTTCACGTCCACGTCATTTTGTAACTTATCAAATTGCAAATTCGATAAATACTTATCTATTTGAAATGCATAAGTATCATTTGAAATAGATAAGTATTTATCAAATTTAAATATGGAAAGAACCCTTAGCTAGTTTAGTACAATGTTCCTAATTTAAAATTTATTTGAAAAAAAAAACAGCAACAAGAAAAAAACAATAGAAAGAGTATTTAGTATAAAATTGTGACGTCGATATTTTCATAACTCTAAGCAGGATCTGATGTATCTATGAAGAGGATTTGAAATTGCAAGTCATCTTCTACAATTCATAACAGTTTTTTCTGTTATTTGAACCTTATATTTCAGTCAATTTTAACTATTGAACCAAATAGTATTACTTCGTTCTTATATGTTATTACTAATTTATTTCTACAGATTTACACTCGTGTTTATTCAGCAAAACTCAATTTAAAACTGGCATATCAAAAAAGTATTAAACAGCGCCGTGGTCTTACTCTTAAAACTTTCTTCGATCGACAATTCTATATACAAAGTTTTAGTGTATCTATTACAGTTTGACGTTTGCAAGTAAAGCTTCTCGACGGAGAATCGTCTTCCAATTGCGTTTACGTAAATAGAAAAAAATAGCTTAAAGTAAGAAATCATACGACGTTACATTTGACATTTACTATCGTAATCGGCGAACTTCAGCCTCGCCATTAGCAGTCGCAAAAGTTTTAGGAAAATCTGATAAGTAGCGGTAATAGAACAAGTTCAAAATGCTATGGATTTAAGGGGAAATGTCGTGCACGAGTCAGCCCCAAACTCGATGGACCATCCGCACTAATTAATGTACGTGTCTCTTTTTTAGAAATTACACACTCAACTTTCATTAAATACTGTAAGTGTACCTAATTAAGTATCCACAACATATACTAATGGTAGGAGGATGCTCAGTCTAGTGATAACATATGTCAAGCAGTAGTGCTTTTTCAACCACTTAAGCTTAACCAGCTGTAGAAATAACTTGCTGTAATCCAGCTTCCGATTTTTCATAACCAATTACAGAATTTTTAATGAACAAAATGTCAATGGCATTATTTACGACCAATGGTAATTAGTGATCAACTGTATCTCAGTGCGAGGGATCTTTTTGCGATAATTCCCTACTGGGCTTCAGAAATGTTTTGATTTTGTTATCATGTTCCGAAAACTAATTTAAAGTTTTCGTTCCTCGTGTTCATTTAGATATCTAGATACATATGTATCTCGAAAACGTTCGTTCACATCCTCCATCTGATTTAAACAAATGTTTATACAGGTAAGTTGGATTGATAGCATTAAATCTAATTTTAAATATAATAAAATCAAAACACTTTATCCAAGTAGACTCTTGTAGGCTGACAAGCGTTTTTGAACTATTTTTCATAGATTATTTAAAGTGTATAATCAACCAATACTTTTTGACTTCGACTAATTGAAACATTTATAATATATATTTATTTATAACATATATATTCTATAAGACATTTATTGTCAAATGTAACATATAAGATTGATTGGAATTTCAGATCAATTAAATTTAGGGTATTATTTTTTTGTCGTAAAAGCCTCGTTTTTCATATTTGGAATACACAGTCGTAAAATACAAATGCAAAATGTATCTAGATGAGTGGGGTATAAACGTTTACACCAGCCCTACATTCACGAGGCTCAGATAAGCTCTGTACACATTACACCCTGTTCCAATTACCGGCTTTGATACGATACGTCAAATTTATGCTTCCCAGGCACACTCTTTTAATATATTGGGTCTATTTGCCTTTTTACGTTCCTGGTTTAAACGAAAAGCTTAATTGTTTATATATGCAGTTATGATTATTTTATTATGTGATAATATTAATTCGGCGACCTGTGGACGTCATAACAATAACCTGGCTATTGTATCTCACTAGATATTGTATTGTCGCTGAAGGTGCTAAAAGTTAAATAAAAAAAATAAAAATTGTAAATGATATATTAATTTTTTTTTTAATGATTTTAGTATTGATTTGGGTTACAATTACGTTCTAATTTTTTAAATACACAAAAAAACAAATACCGAAGGTACCTAGTAATTTGCCCAGTTCAAATAACGCATCAGAAAACAGACTTACTTTGTCAGGTTTCAATAAATTCTACTTATTAAATATCAAATCATTTTCATATAAATTATATTTAAATCCGATAAACCGAAGATACGCTAAGAAACGTATTAATCAGAAAGATTTTAATCCAATTTGAACTGAGAAAGAACAATAAATCTACAAAGAGCCTGTACCTGTCTGGGACAATCTATTTTATGTGCTTTATCTTATACTCTTGGTCAGAACTCCGGTACTCTCTGGAGACAACCCTCCGGAGTGAAACGTATTCTTTTACAAATATTTGTTCTTCTATAAACTTCTTAAATGGATTCTTTGTTGAGATCAACATTTTTATATTGGTAACAATACTGAAATAATATTGATAAATAAAGCATCTACCAAATATTTAATCCTTATACTTGAGTAAGTCTTAAATAAATCACCAATAGAAATTAAATGATTTAAAAACTGTTTTTTTTTTATTTATCGTTTCGTTTCTGGCAGCTGTGTAAATAGATAATGACTAAAAATAAATTGTTTCCCTGGCAGACCTGAATGGCGGATTATTGTACAAATGCAATTTATATGTTAGTCAATGACAAAAATATATACATTTACTTATAAGTAATTATAAAGTCATGACTTGTATATTTGATAATATAATTTAAATATTGTAGAGTCATTCTATAATAACAGCCTACATATTTCCCACTGCTGTATGATGTTCCAATGCGGGTTGGTGGATACGCATGTGGCCAAATTTAAATGAAATAAGATACATGCAGGTTTCCTCACAATGTTTTCCTTTAACGCCGAGCACGACTTGAATTATAAACATAAAACAAGCACACGAATTTCAATGGTGCTTGCCTGGGTTTGAGCCCGTAACAGTCGGTTAAATTGCACCTTTTCAAACCAAGGGGTCATCTCCGTTGCCGTCCGTGAATCGTTCTATGGTATTTTTATTAGTGATATCGTGACATGAATTGTATTTTTAAAGCACTCGGGTAAATATTTGCCTATTCGTTTTTTAGATGAACGGAACAAAACGGCTTATGTAGTTATATATAGCAGATAAATAATAATTTTATTAACATTTTATGATGAATGAATTTCGTTATTGGAAATATGAATACGTTTATTTATTTGACTGTTTATTGTAGGGGCTACCATATTTGTTCACAGAACCCACAAAATTATTAATCATGGGGTGTCTGTAATAATATTTTCCGAAAACTTAGGGTTTGTTTATTGCATGCAGTTGCTCATATTGCCTTTTTAATTGCAAATAAGATAAATTTTCTTATATAACACTTCATATTATTAAAACATAAGAGACATTTATTCGACGAAAATATATCATTGCTTTCATAAAACTAACTAAATTACCGAAAGAACTGTTTATCTAGTCATAATATTATCGTATCCTCTTTCTAATTATAAAGTTTGCAACTGTTTCAAATTCAAAGGAAAATGTTTTCCAAATACGAAAAAAAATTATATTCAGCCACACTTTGAAGTAAAATTTAAAAAAAAATCTTAAAAAAAAAAATAATTGTTACCTCTCTTACAAACAACGATCTAGTCGTTCAGACAATGTTAAATTTTTCTGTGACGTGACGCCTTAATGATTCGCCTAATTGGGGTCCAGTTGGGTCCATTGCAAATAGCCCCGGATGGTAGCTTGGGTGAAATTGAATGCTCTAATTAGTAGGTGTAGAGTGGCACAAGGACTTGTTACAGACGGTAAGGAAAGGGTCAGATAGGGAACTAATTTTAATAAAACTAATTATATCCTCACTACACACTATACAATGCTTAAATTTTAATATTTTTTTTATAATATTGAAAATCGAACATTATGTAATAATATATCGTAGACATCAAATTTTGTAATCATTATTATAAAAAAAAAATGTCTATGATTTATTAGGACGTTAAATTATAATACATACCCTTCATAAAAAGAACTCCTTTCAATAAAAGTAATGAAACTAATTCATACAAAGGCCCCCAAAATAAATCCCCATTTGCCGAAAACATAAAAGGGGAGTTCCCCTAGGAAGTCCTAATCAAATAGTTATATTGTAAATATATACCTACAAAGATAGTCCCAGAAGCCTGCTTTCCACCCTCCTGTCATCGCGACCCTCTCAGATAAGCTAATAAGATTTTGATAAGTTCAGGGCTTACAAAACGAACAAATTCGTAAATTATCTAAATTAAAGCAATGGATTTATGTCCAACTAAATTCTTTAGGAGTTATATTTTGTTTCTGATTTAAATGTTTAAATCCAAAATTATATATTAGATTTATTGTTATTAACAAATTGAGAAAAAATAGTGACTCTGGTACAAGAAATAAGCTTTTTTTTTTAATATTTTCTTCATAAATGTTCTTTTACTTGAATCTCTTTTAGTTTTAACAAATGATATACTTGTAGTATATAAATATATATTTGTGTTACAAAAAAAAAACATTAACTTACTATAAAAAAAGATTTATACACCGCAGTTTTCATATGAAACATGCAAACCCTTAAAAGTCTTTGCAGCCGAGTGCTTGGCCTAATTTTATAATTGTCAAAAATAAAAATAAAAAAAAAACCTGCAAATAATTCATACGAAAACTGAAAAGCTTTCAATCTTTAATTTTCTTTTCGTTTCAACATTCACTAACGACGATATTCATATATGAGTAATATCCAAAAGCCTAATAAATCCGAGTTATATGTCATCATTCGCTTGGCCTTACATTTATATCAGCTCGTAGCAATGAATTTTTATTCTTCGGTTCATCTTTATATATATTTATATAAATTACTGTTTCTTGCACACGGTATCTCTTACAGAGTTCGTGCATCTTGTTTTTGATATTCCTTTTGTCACACACAATCACATTCATACCTCAATTTACTTGTGTGACATATATCTTGAAATCCAACGCATCACATCAATCTCATAATAATTGTGTTTCCAGATGTTCACGTGTTTTCGTCAATATTCTTTTTGACTACAACACGTATATCATAAACGATCCGTTGCGTTGAAACCCGGGCAAGTGTCAAAGATTTTTAAAATAATTTGTTACTTAGCTGTGATATTGTTACGAAACTTACATCTGTCAGATAAAACATATAACGTGAGTATCAAGTAACCCGCTTTAGAGCATCATGGTGGAATGCTCAAATCATTCTCTTCAACAGAAGAAATCATTTCCCAGCTGAGGGATTTCTACCACTTGTACACTATGATAGTCTTGGTAGCACTTATGATGATAAATGGAATGAAATGTAAATTAAATATATCCAAATTATATAATAAGAATCAATTTCAACGTTTCAACAATAACAGCAACGTTGCCAATAGATTGGCAGTGCGATCACGTAGATCCATAACGGTAGACGAGTAAACTCCGTGAAACCACGTCGTCACTTCTGAGATTGCTCCATCTAAGAGACGCGTTTGAAATTTAAAATGCACCGTATCCGAGAAATGCAGTTTTGAAATTTTAAAATTTCATAAGATAACTCCGCCGATTCAATATTCCAACCAATTACTTAGTTACATTCAGCTGTTAAAGCTGTCGCCTATTGTATCAATATATATTATTCAATCAATATATTTTTATTGATTAAAATAACAGAATAAATAAGCTATTCCTTTTCATTAGAAAAAAACATATAACGTAAATTACTTCGTTATATGTTTTTGGGAGCAGTGACAGTAAAAGTCCAAGGTCGAATTTGTTTACGTTTGACTGAGACGCATAAAAGTGTCACGTGTATTAATGACACTTGCTTTTCTTTTAAATATTCTTTTTTCTAAATTACTTTTTTAAAACCTTAATTGACCCGTCAAAGTTTACAACATATCTCCGAGGCTCTTTTCGATATATGCAGCGTGACATTTTCCATTAATTTAACGCTGAATTTATTTTAAACACAACGATTCGATTTATTGACAGCCATCTCTATATTTTCGTATGCAGTGAAAAATAAATATAAACGTTGATAATGGAATGGATAAGCAATAAATTCGGGGGCAGATACAGGGTTGTGCCCCTGCGGTGAGCTGGCCCGTCATTAATCAGCCCCCTCGCGTCAGGGTTGACGTATTATGTAATTTTTATCATACATTACACGAAGCATGCAATATGCCCCGTGACGTAACATTGTGGGGGATCAACCCTGACCTTATCCAAGGTGCTTCACTTCTACCTTAATTAAGTACACTTCAGATATGTGTTATTAACGATCTTCCGTAGCATTCATCTGTCATTTATGGAAAAAATATATTATTGTTACAACTATCTTTCTAAAAACCTAAACGTAATATTTTGTTAAAAGTAAAATATTTAATTATATAAATGGTTTTGACATAGCATTTAAATAAATAATAACGATATGTTCTTCAAAATAAACAGCTAGCTGACTTATTATTTGCGACTTTTATTAAAAAAATATGTATTATTCTGGAACTGCATTATATGCCAAGGTTTTAATGCATTGCGGTGAATCATGAAGCACCATTTTGGATTGCGTAATAAATGTGACTTAGTGTCTATTTCATCACAAACATCAATACAGGACGAGGTAAACACGAGGACTTATTTTTAGTTGTCTACTTTTCTGACTTTTATATCTAGTTGTGATGGCGTTTTTGGTTGTTATAGCAATTTTTGCTTGAAGATGTTATGTACTCAATATGCGAGGCCAATAATTGAGGAATATTCGTGCTAACACAAACATTCGTGTGAAAGTCTTATTTAGAGTATACGTAATCAATCCGGAAATCTTAGGACACAGTGAGAAAAACGTTTACGTTCAATTCCTTTGATATATATCGTAATACTAGCTTAACTTGCGTTTTCACCCGCGCGAGATTAATAAAACTTTACTAATAGCACACAAACCGCCATTCCCATTTTACCCTTCGAATGGTGAATTAAAAAATGGTAGCCTATGTCTTTTCCCTGAACTCAAACTATCTCCATTCCAAATTTCATCTATATCGGTTCAGCAGTTTAAGCGTGCAGAGGTAACAGATAGAATTGCTTTTGCATTTATAATATTCGTATTGTATATTTTTTAATGTCTCGTTATTTTTTACTCCTAAAATGAAATGGATATCATAGCATTCATAAATATATCTATTGATAAATTGATATCACATTTGACCTTTTGCTTGAATATTTTTTTCTATCATTTCGCATACCGCAGAGCGGTTGTTTAAGATATTGATTTTCATAATACTGCAGTCATACATCATCACGTGCATTAGAACCGAATTTGAAGGACGTTGCACAATAGTGCGGTCCATAATTCAAAAGTAAGAGTATGACATTTTCCCAGCGCTGACACTAAACGAATGTTAAGTGTATAATGAAACAGTGACAAAGAAAATTTACAATCTATATAGTATTATATATGTAATCGTATCCGTGACTTTGATGTATATTTGTATTCCTGTACAATTAGCTTTATTTTTTTTAAATCGAGACTTTTAAGGTTGTTATATACATACATATTATGAATATAAATATTGGACAACATCACATACATTACTCTGATCCCAATGTAAGTAGCTAAAGCACTTGTGTTATAGAAAATCAGAAGTAACGACGGTACCACAAGCACCCAGACCGAAGACAACATAGAAAACTTACAAACTTTTTCTACATCGACTCGGCCGGAAATCGAACCCGGGACCTCGGAGTGGCGTACCCATGAAAACCGGTGTACACCCTACTCGTCCACGGAGGTCGTCGTTATTAAATATCGTTATTAAATATATACTTAAAACTTAAAATTCAGCAGCAAGGTCTGCCTATAAACCATATTACAAATATAACATTTACATCAACATTCATATAGTTTTAATAGTGATAACATTTTAATATTTTACGCTATCTGCGAGGTTAGGCCAGCGTGAAAACGACTTCAACCGAGTGTTGCCTCGAGTATCTGTAAACGGAGAGTTATGCTATCGATAATATTTAAAAAAAAAATTGTAATAAGTAAATGTTTATTAGTTTCATCCGTATGCGTTCCGCTGGTTTACAAGTTTTATCCCAGGTCGGACCAAATATTTTTTATTTTTTTAAGTCTCAGTCAGCAGCTTAGAATTTAAAGGTTGCCAGTGTAAGTCCTGTTTCGGTTTCGGTCGAGCAAATAAACTCTTCTTAGAGTGAGGCAATAGAGAATGCATCTGTGTACTTTGGTAATATATGCCCTGCGCAGTTGAATAGTCTCCGCAGAGAATGGTCGCTGTAACCGAAATCGGTCAGGAGGACATCATAATGCGTTTTATTTATTCGCCTTTTTGGCATAGTTCATCAACGTACAATTGGCGACACGTAATATCTCCTCTTATAAATCTGGTATAGTTTTTTTGAATAAACTTTTTGTTATTTCAAGTTTATCCTGAGATCACATGATATATTAAAAAAAGACTCCTCTCTTCTCTTCTCTTCTCCTCTCTCGGGATTCTTCTTCTAAATTATTATTTGTTAAAACATTTATTGCTCAGAAATGACTTACCAGTTGTACGATTCGTTAGTTATTCGTTTCATATCAATCAATTTAAATGGAAAATGTAACTGCAACTACGAATATGTTAAACTAACTAAATGTAGACTAGGAGCTGAGTTATTTAAATCAAGTACTGAAAAAAAGGCTGGCGCCAGTTTTTCCAACACCATTCACAGAGCTCAAAGGTGTTGCTTGAAGTTTGAAGAGCACGTGATACAAGTCTAAAAGGTTGAAGTACCGAGTTACCAGAATTTTACGAGTATCCTTTTGAATTAAACGTTTTTTATACAGTCTTTCCTAGTGTCAAGTGCAGGATTGTAACTGACGGACTAACGAAATTTTACATATTTTTTATTTGTATAATACACGTTTGGAAACATTATGCCCGTTTATTTTCACGGCCTGTTTGGATTTTAGCATTTTGAAGACAAAAGAAAATAAATTATACACAAATGTACACTAATGACATTACAGGGTGTAGTAGGTACAGCAGAGCTTATCTTATTGGTTTAGTTAATAATATATTATAATTTAAATTAAATATCCTTTTCAATAATACTAGCTTTGTTTTTCGAAACGATAATAAATTAATTCTATACCAAGATTTATCTAAAAATAAGCGTGTGAATTGAAAGAACGTGGAGTAAAGTTGTAAAGATGTGGTAGCTTTACGTTTGATATAATCTTTTAATAAAATGACGATTCAAAGGACTTGTAAGAGTGTTCTTGAGCAAAGTATATATTGCTTTAATAATATATTTTTAAATAAAAGCATTTCACTAAATTACGAAAATGTAGTAAGACTCAATAAATTATTTAAAAAATTAATTATTAATGATTTTATTACGATAAGCTTTAAATGTAATATGTTGACATTTAAAACCTCAATTATTATTACACTACTTATAACAGTGTATGCGTTCTGGAAATAGTAACAACCATTTCGAACTAATTGTATTATACTCGGAATATATTTCTAGGTTGTAATTTATTTATATTAAAAATATATCAACATATAAAGTATAACAATTAAAAAATATTTTTAACAGCCGTAAATACAAATATATGTTTCTCTCTTTGGAGTTGATTGATAATGGCCATAAAATTAAATAATGCCTTATATTTTATACTCAATGATTTTCAGTAGGAAACTCTCACAAATACATACACACAAATATAAGGAGAAAAAAAAATAGTAACTATGGCTTATAATTTTTCATTGATGAAACAATTTCAAAAGAAGTTATTTATCAACTTAAATAAAAATACTGATTTTAAATAACGAACTATTTATCCATGTGGGGGTGAAATTCTTATCGGTCATTGATCTAGATTGTTATCACTATCACTGGTTTGGAAATACACGCTAATCGAACGAGTTATTGATCAGTAAAGAATAATAGTCAAATTTAAATGGATTAAGGAGCAAATTGCTCTTGTATAAATTAATTAGACGATGAATAGCAATTACTAGTATAATTTAAATTCACAACTAAAGGAGCGAAACAACGCAAATTGAACTTCAAAAATTGTACGAACGTAAAATTTTATAGATGGATATAACTGTTTATAACAACAATATACAAATGAAATAAACATAAAGTGTATAACTTAAGACTCTTGCTACTAATTATGACATACCATAAATTCTCTAATACCTATTTATATGGAGTAGTCTTAACTACCCCATAGAAATTGGTATTAGAGAAGATTCGTCGCATAGAATCTTTAGTATTACTATGTACTGACGTATTACTATATTCTGACGACCTCCGTGGTCGAGTAGTGTGTACACCGGTTTTCATGGGCACACCACTCCGAGGTTCCATACCCGGCTGAGTCGATGTAGAAAAAGTTCATTAGTTTCCTATGTTATCTTGGGTCTGGGTGTTTGTGGTACCGTCGTTACTTCTAATTTTGCATAACACAAGTGCTTTAGCTACTTACATTGGTATCAGAGTAATGTATGTGATGTTATCCAATATTTATTTATTTATATCTTGTATTGTAAAAGCAAGTATGTGCAAGGTCGAATTATATTTTAGTTTTTAGAATATCAATCGCCGTAGCATCGTTCTTGAATATTTTGTATACAGATAGTATATAGATGACTCAAGTAATAATAATAAATATCAATCCTGTAGTTTCTACAAACACTGCGCAAATATATATATACGAGAAAGTTAGTATTTTCTTTTGTTAACGTTGGTGAAATTATTATATCTTACTTTCTCACAATTAATAATAACAAAGTTTTCGCAACGTCAGATTATGAGTATGTGTAATAGGCGAGAAATTATATCACCTAGCTCATTATTTTTGGTATTTTCTATTCCATTATCTCACGGTGACAACCAACAAGATAGTGAAAATGTCTTCTGGAATACCGAGCTTAATTGAATTTGTCACAAAAAATAAATAAGCTATTTCGACAATAATTCGCACATTTCACGTCCCCTTCGATACAAAATAGAGCGTGACACGTAATTGTAAATGCGGTGTCAGAACCATATGTTAGGACTCTGTGAACCCCAAAATAAAGGGTAATAAACTAACTTCATGAACTCAATGCATGCTGATAAGAATTCGATTCGAATTATTCATAGAAATAATTTGCATTTCGAATGATATATTTATTACATAATATCGTTGAATTAGTTAATATTAGTGAAAAAGGTCATAAGTAACAAAACGAGTACTAGGAAAGCATAAAAAGACAAATTTTTATTTATACTTTTGCCGTCTGTTGTTTTCTTGATAAGTAATGTAATATTAAGTGACGCCTTTTTGTATTTAGCAATTAAAAGTTAATTTTTACACACGACATTTCACGAGCCGAGTCGTTTGTTTTAAAATTACTGAAATATTTTTCCTTTTTCGTTTCTTTTACAATACAAAGAGGTATAATAATACTATAGATTCTTTACAACGATTTTTCTCTGATATCAATTATATTGGACATTACCATAATTAGCTCTAAGGGTCTAGCTTTACTTACACGCTACACTTTAATTAATGTCATTTGCTTTTTATAACATAGTCTTATATGAGATTTAAGATATTTATTGTTTCATAAAGAATATTACATATTCACTTAAATGAAACTTAAAACTAATTTAGAAACTATGTACATAAATGTTTACATTTTTGGGCGTAAAACATTGCAACATTTTTATTCTTATTTCATTTTTTCTACATAGTTACTTTTTTTATTTAAGATTTCTCCGCTGTTATTAATGTATATTTTATGTTTTTGCATGTTTTATTTATTTTTATTTTTCTTGTTTTAGTTATTTTTATTTATATATATTAAGCAAATCTAAGGAATCAATTATGACTAGATTATTTACGAACCTTTACTAAGTGAAGTTGTTTGTAATTCGTATGCAAATTCCACAATATACAAATATAAGAGTATTTTATTTATGTATATAAGAATCAATACAGTTTGGATTTTGTAAGAATTTTATGTAACCTAATTTATGTAATACACCCTTAGTTTCACTTAATACAGGGATAAAAACCGCCGCAGGCGTTTTTCCCAAACGCTCTGAGTATGTCACAAATAATGTATTATAAGAAATAAATTTAATTTGTGTGACTGTATGGGGTCCTATGAAAGGGAGTCAGTTGTCAGTGGAGTGCTAATGGCAATCAGCAACAAATGCAATTTTATGGCAAATCGCCTCGGGCAATGAAACGAAATGAAATTGGGAATATTTGTATGCATTTATTTTATTAAATCACTGTAGGAAGCCATACACCCATTTATTTCATACGCCTAGTCAGAAACGAGTGTCATACCATCCTGTAAAATTAAAATAGAAATGCAAAAAAAAAATTAAATCTTCGAAGGAACGTAAGAGCCCGTTGTGGTCCCGTTGCTGGGAGGTTTGTAGGTTAATTGACTACGCTGCTCAATCGCGGTTTGGGACACATTTGATAGAATTTCACCCGGCAAGTGCAGATGCCCTTGTGTTTGCCATGCTCTCGGTGTTTTCCTTCACCGAGCATGAGATACATGATAAACATAAATTAAACAAACGATAACTCAGACGGGCATAACTTATGCTTGCCTGGATATAAACCAGCATTTTTAGTTTAAGATTCAAAACTTTGAAAAAGCAATTTCGTAATAAATTTGCATCTTTTTATTATTAGTTTTCTTAAACGATTTAATACAGCTTCGTGACCACAACCGATGACGTATAATTTATATTTTAATATAATGTATTCCTAATTTAACATATTTTATGTTTAACACTCTATAAAAATGTTAATACTAAACAAAATTAATTTATATTTAAGGTTACTTAAATTTCATATATATATATATATATATATCCGTTAATATATTACATTACACCTCATTGTATTAAAGAGAAAAACTAATAACGGGGCGTGAAATGCCCCTAAGCGTTTCGCAATTGGCAACATTCAGACATAATTGCATTTTGTTACAAATATTATGCCTTCAAGCTCAACTCCCTGAGGGAGTATTAATTGAATTCGAGTTCAGTATTTTACTTTGAGAACGATTGACTTTATATACAAAGAAGTTATGCAATACTTTAATAAGCTTGAGAGTATTATAATTATTACAAAAATATTTATTAATTTTTGGTTGAAGCATTTTTATCGACGTGTCCATCTCTGATTGGTGGTCAATAGCGTGATACAAATGCTTAGGACCAATGGGAGTAGGATGGGACGTTGTGAGCGACGAAACAATTATTGTGGTGATAAAATTTCGAATAGTTACACACACATAAATAACATAGCCAGATTCAGAACTGCTTTTAAAATAGTCATAGTCCCTAAAATAAATAAAATAAACAGCATATAAAAATATCTTATCGATCGTAAAATATTTACTTACATACACTCTCTGGATATACACTTGTGGAAGTCTTAACCCAAATAGCGGGTTCAATCTGGCACAACTAAACTATCATGGACTTTATTTGTGTTTATAATTCATCTCGTGCTCGACGATGACGGATAACATCGTTAGGAGACCTGTGTCGAATAAAACTCTGAACACGTGTATCCAAATTAGTTGGCTGCGTGGTGGAATAAGCTCTAAACATCATACTTAAGAAGCGAGACTAACTACCGATAAGTAGAAAACGAGATGAATTTTGTGTTAAATTTTTCATGTTTTATATAAAAGAAATCGATGTATTTTTTTTAAAGTTAGTACGATAATAGGTAGGTAAATCTGGTGATACGAATCACTAGTTTCCAATAATACCACATACAAGCTTTTCAGGTATAAATACCTTGGTATAAATATTATGAATTTAAACTCCCTCAGGGGGTATTATATTGAATTGCAGTGGCCTCAAGTATGCAACGTTGCGAATGATAGGGTAGCACGCGCCGCTCTCACGCAACCACTTGCTTGTTAACCCATTTAATATAATGTTTGCTTAATTATAAAAAAAATAACTTTATTCCCTGTACAATAATTAATATAACATATTTATAATAGAATATTATTGATTGATATATTTACTAACATGTTATATGACTTGTGAAAACACGAAAATTTCATGAAATTTTTGTCTCAACTTGTTTCAAAAACTTTATAAAATTTGAATTTTAATAATGTTAAGAATAGTATAAACTGATTTTTAATATTAACTAACATGTGTTTCAAATATTTTAACATCAACCTATATTAATATAGGTCAGCAATATTTACTTTAAGCCTTTTTAAAGAACGTATTCAAAGTAAAATAAAAATAATCCAACCTTAATCGTATTAAAGCTAGCTTTAAAAGAAATTTTGGACAGCCTGCAATTACTTTCTTTACGACAGCCATTAAGTAAATTAAGTTATTATAGCATTTTTACATTCGTGCAGTGATATTATTATATTTAAATAATAACAACATATATTTTATGGAAATATAAATAATGAGTGCATAGGAAATGCTGAAATGTTTATCGTTTAATGAGAATGGATTAATGGTACGTGGCTAACAGAGTGTTAAATATGAGAATTGATGTATGGAACGGATGAAGAAAACCTAAGAAAAGGAAGGAATGTGTTATAGATGATTTGCATAAAACTGACGTAAGTTTGGATGTGACAGCTGACCCAAACCAATGAGAAACTTAATCATAAAGCAATGATGAGGATTAAATTATAACAGCAGACAAATATGCATGTACTGATAACAAAATACTTACAAATTTTAACTTAGACAGTTTAGAATTTCATCAATTATAATCAGTGTAGACGTTACCTGCAACAAAAATAAAACAAATGAATACAACAAAATACACAATATAAATCGAGAACATACGTTTTTGCACACTATAGATAATTATATAGATGCTTAAAAAGCATGAAGTTAATGATTGTTGATTTTCATACAAGATATATTTTTAAATGTAGTTTCATTTGAGAAACAGGGTAACTATTGAGTTTTTTGCCGGTTATTATTGATAGTATCTACGAAGAACTTATAGTAGATTCACATTCTATAGAACTTAAACATGACTAACAAGTTCATCAAAACCTCCTTGAATAAATTTTGATACAAATATTAAATGTTTAATTAAGCATAATTCGGTTTTAGACAAAAAAGGTTGAGCTTGAATACCACGCACTTTTACGTGTTTACAAACTGATGCGAAACGGTACTACTATTTAGCAGATTTCTCGCAAGAGTTCAAACCATAGAAAGTAGTTCATATTGTAGTTTAGTTAATTTTCGTAACGTTTCGAAGTGCTGTTTTCCAACTAAAAATGCTCCGAGAATTGTACTAAATGGGAATCATTAAAAGTATTGGTTTTCCTACAAAAATATTTAAGTACGTTTTGCATACAAGTATAAAACTTGCAAAAGAAGATTGACCCAAATCTTATTTCAAATCACTCTGATACTTTTTATAACCAGACAATGCTCTTTGCATCATATTTTGGAATAAACATTGCTATTTCTTTCAAACATTTGCCTTTGTTCTCTAAAGGCGCAATTTTAGCTCCACAAACAATTAATCTATGAAACAGGCATCCAAAGATATGAGGAGCTAAATAGAAAAACATTTCATCCGGAAATTTGGCAACGGTATTTCCAAGTCCTAAAGAGTGCAGAACAAACGCCTGTTCTTGTTATGCACTGATTGTTTGTGGCCAACGATAAGAACCTAACGGTAAAGCTGGGACAAAAGCCGTGTAAATACGATCTCTCTCAAAGGAATAAAATGGTAGGCGCGACACCTAACAAATTACGCTTTACGGAAGATGATACTACGGTTCTCTACAGAGGCTGATGAAAATTGCTAGTGGTTTTGACTCGGCTTCAAAGTATTGTTTATTTAAACCTCCGTATTTTCACTAGACTTTATTACGAAACAATGGCGCTTCTGACAATTTTTTCATTAACACCTGATTTCGGAATCTATGCCAATAATAATATTTAAACTATTAATGAAGAGTCAGTAGCAATAGTTTTAAGGTATGATGCATTATTGATGATAAAATATATACATATTATAAAATATAATCGTGAAGCTTCATTGACTCGCAATTTTGAAAATTGCAACGTTACTTTGCCCCCTGGGGAACCCGCCCAGTCACTCCGTGATTATAGGTCCAGATGTTATGGCATAGTTAACCCAAATCCCAAGTTTCGTTTACAAACTATTCGATAAGCGAGTAAGGTTGGTAAGCGAATGAAATTGTTTTGACACTTGTTTGAAAATATGTTGCTTTCAGTTAAAGCATCTGAGAGATAAAATATAGAAATTCTTACGGGTTTGTATATTAAATATTTATTAGAATGAATGATCGCGGACTTATCTGATACAGTGGAATTTGTCTACCATCCATTTGCATAAAATTTGATCTCTATCACATGCTAATGTCCTTTATAGTCTATAATAGTTTTCTATTATATATAAGGCAAAATAAAAGAACTCCCTAAGAATCCCTCCTATTACCTGAAGGTATTCCTGAAATATAATATTTACGCTTTGTAGTTTCAAAATAATTTGCATCATTTCAAGCGAAATACAATCCAGTGGTTAAAAATGTACGTAAAACAAAAACCTAAACTCCCAAAATGTATTATTCAATATTTTCAGACAAGGACATGCTCCCTCGTTATTATTCCATGAATACTTTGATATAATTTAGTAGGATTTTGATTTTTGTATTATCATTTTTTTTCTGCACACAGTTCATCAAATTATGAAACATTTTTAGTTCATATTTTAAGATTAATATAATGTATTTTGAGCTTATGATTATTTGCACCGTTGAGATTTTAGTTGTATTTATAAATAAGAATTTCTCTTATCATCACAGAGTCACGGTTTAAGCCATAAGTAGTCACGATCTTTTGGTATTCACAAAATAACGACATTAATGCTAGACAGGCGTCATACATCATTATTTTTTTTAATATGACGCTACGGTCAATGAATTTGGCTTTTGAGTTGGTTCAAGGTTGCTAGTTCGATTTCCTTTCTTTGTTTCTTTTTTTAATATCATACCTATCGAAGTGATATCTAAGAAAATATTGCTTGCAGTATAAAGTCGAAACTGATCAAAAATCATTTAATCTTAACATATACAAAAATATGTCTCATTTAAATAAATAAATATTGGACAATATCACATACATTACTCTGATCCCATTGTAAGTAGCTAAAGCTGTTATGGAAAATCTGAAGTAACGACGGTATCACAAACACCCAGACCCAAGCCAACATAGAAAATTAATGAACTTTTTCTACATTGACCGGGAATCAAACCCAGGACCTCAGAGTAGCGTACCCATGAAAATCGGTGTACACACTACTCGACCACGGAGGTCGTCGATTTGACATAAAGGCAAAACATTAAGCTATTTAAATTTTTTAGACGCTGTTTGTACATCTGTGATGTAGGTTTCGCCGCGATCTTATCCATAATTATCGAAGAGGTCATTATCATAATTATTTTAGATCGATATTAACGTCAACTAAATTAATCGAATAAATCTTAATGGTAACAAAATAGTCATAGCACGGTTCTTGTTTGGATGGCTAAACAAGACTAGTATGGTTAATACTAGACCCAATACAAGCAATTGAGCAAGAAATCATCGGACTACCTGAACCAATCTTGTTCCATGTAGACATGAACGTCCGTATGTTCATTACTCTACATATTGATTGAAATAGTGTCACGTATCTATGATTCGTGTCCAATCGTACACCCATTGACGACTGGCGTGAGGAATAGCCATATTTGATGGGCTAATATTAGACCAAAATGGGTTGGAATTTACTTTATAAAATAATAAAGTCAGATTTACGAAATGATTTTTCGTTTGTAAAATTAATCAAACTGTTGAAATCAATTCGTTTTTAAAGCAAGCACAAGCAGAGCCAACTGAAACTTTTTAAAAGAATACATATATTTAAACAAAACATATACACAATATTGCAAAAAACCTTTCCTTAACTTTACTTGAAATTTCATTTTAGTCCAAATCCTCATCTTGATCATCAAGATCTCTGGACTATGTATACAGTATGGTATTGCTTTTATTATAAACATAAGGCAACACATAAGCTTAACTATATATATATATACATACATGTTACTCGTAGTCTGTAAAGCGTTGATTACAAAATTATCTATCATTTCTGTCTTGTTCTACATAAATTCTCCATAAAGACAATAAGAAGTAATTTCGCGAATTATAAATTTTATATTCATAACGAAATTATGAGCCGAGCGTGAAATAAGCCGATTAATGTACTTAGTTAATAGCTTCAACGAAAGCCGTCTTCACGCAATATTATGAAGCGAGAACTAAATAATCGACTTCGAACAGGTTCTAACAGCCATTAATAATATAATTGAACATTAATGTGAATATTAAATGTGCCTGGGAAATGTATTAAAGTCACATACCAGGGAATTTTCGTATAATTGAAAACTAATTTTCGGCTTTGTTATCGATACACGAAGTCAAATGTATGACGAATTACATTATTCGTTTTAACTTTGATCGTGTATTGTGTTATTTATATTCTATAGTTATGACTAAGGCCCCGTTTGTTCAGCATCATTCAAAATATTCAGTAACAGTCTAGAATTGAATAGTTACTTTAGAAGTAGCAACAGAATTCCATTTTCAAAATAATTACATTATTATAATTTCGATGTTTCTTAAAAACAAATATAATTGACAATACCGCCACGCTGTTTACAAAAAAAGTTAATAAGATTGAAAAGTAATGATGATTTAATATCATCCATCAATTGGTTTTTGGTAAAAGTATGACACTTAAATCATTTGATAGGTCGTTAATTTTGCTCACTGAAAGAAGTGTGTTGTCGTACATGTAACTACGTGAATTCGAAATTCAAAAAAAAAATCATATAATTTTTTATATTCATACAATCAATACAAACATACTTTACACTGATATATTCAAATATAGGCGGAAAATAAATCCGATATAGCGAGCGAGTCGGAGACATAAAACACAATTGATTTTATATTGGATGCTGTATTATCGAAAATATAAATACTAGACGATATTATATTTCGTCGGAGAAATAGGTTACTGACGTCAATACATCTTATAACAAATTTAGGAAACAATGATTTGTTCATGCATATACGGGCTTCGCAATCAGATGTCTGAATAAGTTGATTTTTTTATTCATTCTCTCAAGGCAAATAGGACACCCGATCGTAATTGGTCTTATTTGCGCATACTCGTACATCGGCGTCGTAATGGTATTAAACATTCCCTCATATAATTCAAGAAAGAGTTCCTTGTGAAAGTCTTATTAATTACTCGAGCTTCAGATAGGTCAGGAGTGAATTTACAATTCGTTTATTAGCCATATTGTCTTAGTGTACAAAATTAAAAATAATAAAATAGTTAATTGCTACTTGATCTAGATAAGGAAAAAGGGACTCTAAGGTAAGCCGATTTTTGTCAAAGTGACTATGGGGACACAGCTGAATATAAAAAGTCGGTCATGGTCTCATTTTGAACAGCTTCATCCGTAGATGTGCAAAAAGTTAAATAGGACTCTTGATAGTATTTTACTAAATTATTACGAATTAACAAATAATTCATTTTAGAGAGCGGTATATAAGTTACTGGCCGGTTAGAGAGTGGTACTACAACTGTAAAAGAAAAAAAAATGAAAAATGTAAACATTTTTTTGGCGCCAAATATAGATGAATGAATTGCAGTTTACAATGAAATTAAATCAAAGCATAACCTGTCATTGTTTCGAAATTCCTAAAAATTAATTTTAATATACGCGAAGTTTCGCGGGAGACCCGCTTGTGATATATTAATGTTGACACTGAAGTAATTGATACGAGGTTAAACTTAACATTGTCTAGTGTAAAAACATAAGGTATCATCAATAATAGCGATCAAACAAATTGATATAATGAATACCGACCGAACGATAAGCATTAAGAAATTAATATCGGTTCTAGTTTACAGAGTTGACACAAGGATCTGATAAGATATGGGTCGGTTTCGTGTCAATATTTAATCAAACCGGTGGATTATAGTTTAGCATTTAATTTTAATAAATAAACCCTATTTGACGAGTGGTTAGTTAAACACTGTGATAATTAATTTCGCATCCAAAAGAAGATAGCATTTTAAACCTAATAACATCCCCCTCCCCTCAACAAAATTTATCAATAAAGCCAGCGCAATTAAAAAAAAGAACTCATTAACTATTATCAAAATTTATAGGTTACAATTCGAAAATACTTTTGTATTTAAATTATAAAGGATTTAGGTTTCAAACAGCAGTAGAATAAAAAGAAAACGAATTCTGTAAAAAGGTTTTACTGTTCGTATAATCATAACACTAAAACAAAATGCCGTATATGACAAAAAAAAAAATAATGGTGAAAAATAACCGTTTGGTTTAGTTATTGCGAGGCAATACTAAAAATGATTTATTAAACCGAAACCTAACAACTGACTGCCTGACTCCTATTATGAGCTAAACACTTACAAATATAAACTCAATCGATAGAAGTCTTTAAATATACATTTGGAAGTAACACGCACAAATATATTGGAACAAATATGAACATATTTGTTTTGTGATCATTAAGGTACAACACTGATTGTTATATAGAGGAGCTCAAAAATTATAGCGAGCCTTTTTGGCAAAATAACCATGGAAACAAAGGAATATCAGTCTATTATTAGCATTAGCATTAGCGGCCTGTAATTTTCCCACTGCTGGGCTAAAGGCCTCCTCTGCCTTGACGAGAAGGTTTGGAGCATATTCCACCACGCTGCTCCAATGCGGGTTGGTGGAATACACACGTGGCAGAATTTCGTTGAAATTAGACACATGCCGGTTTCCTCACGATGTTTTCCTTCACCGCCGAGCACGAGATGAATTATAAACACAAATTAAGCACATGAAAATTCAGTGGTGCCTGCCTGGGTTTGAACCCAGAAATCATCGGTTAAGATGCACGCGTTCTAACCACTGGGCCATCTCGGCTCGGCATATTATTAACAAAAATCAATTAATTTACACACTGCATTGGTTTCTTCAACGTAACCAAGTTATACGAATGATTATGTATGTAGATTCCGAGACTTGAAGTTATACCTACAGTGTGATACGATTCGATTACAAAGCTAACTTTGACTTGTGGCTTCCTACTACGGGCACAATAAGATTACATTCTCAATCTCAATCCGAGCAGTGTACAGTGTACTGTGATCGAATTGACGTCTCCATGATATATGACTATGACATACCGTAATTGATTGACGATATCTGCGTCGTAGAGTCCGATTCTACTGATATGGAGGGCAATGAACTCGAAATGTGCATCGTGTGGACGTTTTAGATAGCATTTGTGCCTTTGAGAAATTCGTTTCACTTAGTTGCGTGAACGGATAAGATTCAAGAAGGCAAATAGAAATGCAGTCAGCGGAGCTCAAACAGGATCTTTTTCTTAGTTTCGCGGGAGTGTATTTCCGTATTTTTATTTTTTATTTTTAGTCATAATAAAAAAACATCCTCCATTAATAATTCAGGGACATCGAATAATTTACCACCGTTAGTGATAAATTGAAATGTATCTACGAGTTAGGATTATTCAATAATAGCGATGTTCATATACATTTCTAGTTCATGAACTTTCCGCTTAAGATAAAGTTGTTTAGACAGAAATAATTGAATCATGACGAGAAAATCGACGTTTATAGTTCACTGCGCTGTCGAATTATTGCAAAATCTAACTAAATGGTAAGTTTGAAAGCTAACGAAGTTTGAAACCACGAATCAGACTAGCGTCTTAGTGTTTAACGCTCATTTAAACAACGGGATTAAAATATATTCGATTTACAGTTTACTAAAAATTATAGAGCTGAATTTCTTAAAAGTTATTTATTGCCACATTAAAATAATTTATGCCACATGACTCATCTAGCATAAATTATATCTCTCATCATCTTCTCGCTTTTCTAAATCATTGTCAGAACGCATTCTATCTCCAATTAAGTTAAATATTCATGTGTGAGAGAATGAGACAGACTATAGAATTAAGGGCAAGTTAATAAGGGATAGAAATTAAATGAAGCGTTGAATGACCTCGCCTGTAGTCGGAGTTCTTCGGACGTATTCGAAGTGACTCGCGCGTGTATGCCTTATCTGTCGATCTTAGGCGCAGGCGCAACCCTTGTTCGAGTCATCGTTGTTTCTTTGGATCATCGAGGAATGCTATGCAAAATATGAAAGGCTTTGAATATTTTATACGCTTTGATATTAATAGACTCCTTTTTGAAACGTCAACGTCTGAATTATTTTTATATATCATAAAATGTTCGCATTTTTTTATTTGAATAAAGAACTATAAAAAGAAAATATAAATTGTATAGAAAGTTAACAAAAGGCTGCTCTAAAAAGATAATGAGTTTTGTTGAACAATAGGAAGTAGCTGAAAAAGTTATTTCTCGATTGCTATAATCAGTGCTCTGACAAATAGTTGAGACCACAAAAAGTGCTACATTTTAATTGCAGCTTCTCCCCGTTTATAGGTCAATTGTTTGAAAGAACAAATAGAAATCTATTTTATGACAAGACAGTTTGCAATATCTACAAAGTCACTTTACGTCTGGTTTAGTGTCGAGATTTTTTTAGAAAAGATTCCAAACGCGTCGTGCAATTGTAAGTGGTCATCGCTAGGCAGATATAGGCAGGTTTTCTATAAGATATTTTCCTTTGCCACCAAGTAATAGATGAATAAAAACAAAATATAAGAAAATAAAAATTAAATGGAGTCGTGTTCTAAGCCTAGTGATTAGAACACGACTCCATTTAACTCATCTCGGCTTATATCAATAAACAGCAGTCATCAGGTTTCGTTTAAAAGCTCGAATAAAAATCTTCTAAAATTCGACATTTCTTTCATTAAACAGCATTGTAAATATGCCATGGTACGAGTGTGCTTCTGTACAAAAACTGCATTTCCGTAAAGTGGGTCCGTTCCACTCGTTAAGGTAACTACAAACGTTTGCTCTTGTAGGTTAAATGCAAATGTCTTCATCTCGCTACGTACTTTGTAACGTTTGAAAAGAAAGATAATGCTCTTTGAGATATCCAAAACAAAACTAAATAAGAAATAAATATTTTATTAAAAAGGAAATGGTAACCGCGCGTAAATATCCTGCTGGGCTGAAGCTTCCATTTTTCTGAAGACACTTTGGAACGTACTCCACCACACATTTCTAAAGATTATGGCTGGATACATGTTTTCTTTCACCATCAAGCAAGAGGATTACCAATTAACTATGATTCTTGCCAGGATTTGAACCAGATATCATCGGTTAAAAACACGTTATACATACGTCAAAAACATTTTGATTGATGTTACACTAACAAAAAGTAAATTGCTAGGATTTTTTTATGATATTTATTTTCAAGCATAATAAAGTAATAACAATATGTAACATAGTTTCAGTAAAACTACGTCTTGATTTTCATAACACATATTTAAGACTTGAATATTGCAAAAATCTTGTACACACAGACCAATTTCCACAAATTTTCAGAGACGATGACTTGGTATTTGATACCAAACCTTTCTCAGTTCCCAGTATTCAGAAACATTGGTACATTAGTGAATTTATTTTTAATAATCAATAGAAACATCTAAATGAATAACTCTCAGTCAAGTTAGAACTAACAGAAATTTCAAGGGTGTCAGAAATGGGAACACATAAACCACGAAATTATATGGTAAGTTTGATTACGGAACCAAAAAAAAATCGGGATTAAAACATAATTAAGTTAAAACGGAAATTAAATTAAGAACTTAATTAACTGAAAAATAAATCTAACAGGCATAGTTCACAGGTCATAATGACTGCACAGCTGTCGTGTCAATGACCTCATTACTAAATGATGAATGTTGTGAGCCATTAAACCTGCCCATTAACGTGTTGCTGCCATTAACCTAAGTACGATGCTATTTTAAGATTTATCATACGACAACTAGCCTTGCCCACGACTTTGTTTGTCTGGATGTTTGATATGGAGACACGGTTGCGACTGTATTGTTTTATCTCTCACTACACAGTACGTAAGTCAGGATACATTCTTAACTCCTATATTTATTATTAGGTATTAACTTATGTATTTAATATGGCCCGTTATTGTTTGATGTCTTCAAAAGAGAATCATGTACAAACATGACCTTTATAATTTTATTATGATGCTATTGTACACATTGTTACACATTGTTATCACTGTAATTGATGAGAAAATATTTGCATATTATTTATTCGATTTGATATGAGGTACGATTTGATATAAGTATAATTTATTGAGTAAGTTAATTATATTACTTATGTTGTATATGTGAGTGAGAAAAAAAAAAGAAATTTATTTTGCATATATTTTTGCTAAGATACCCTAATAGTTTTATATCACACTCGTAAGTCACTATCAAATACATTTAGTATACTTTATAAAAGTATGTTTTTTATTTTGATACGATTTACTTAATTGACTTTTATTCGAATATTTTATAATAAAAATCAAAAGAACAGTAATACAAATAAAGGTATAGCCAATCAACATCACACATATCAAAATCTTGATTAGTAACATAATCATTATTTATACTTAACACTTCATACTGAGGAAGTAAAATCTGAATTACTTTGATAATTCATTTGCTGAAGTATTTTATAACAATGTACTATTTAAAATGTACATTTATTTAAGTTATTGATTAATATATTATGAGCACATAAAACGAATATCATAATATGAAAAATAAAGGTAAGATTTCGAAATAGAATTAAAAATAGTTATTTTGTGGTAAAATATTCTGTATCTGAATGATTAATAAATATTATGTTAATATTTAAACAGTAACAGTAGCTACATTACGGCTTTCAGCTGATTTATTCGGACAAAGAATGACATTTCATAATTTAAAATTCAAGGCTTTCACGCGAAATGACATCTTCAAATCCTCACTTTAGCTTCTATTTTCATATTCAAAATTTTCAATTTGATGGGCAAAATAATGGTCGGAAATGAACAGTCGTAAATCGCTACAAGATCTAAATCGATGTTATAAATCGTGATGCCTGTTCAAATATTAAAGCAATTAATTAAAAGGCAAAACGGTAAGCTTACTTAGTGTAATTAATTTTGTCGGAATTAAATGTAAGGCAGCCTGTGGATTACGATACTGAAGCCATCTTAGGGAACCTTTACTTAAATAGGGTAGATCGAGTGTTTTAAGTACAGCTGACCACACATGCTAAGCTGTAAAAGACCAGGGAACAGTATTGGTTCATAATTCTGTTTCGATTATATTTTTGTAGCCATTTTAATAAAAGAATATCATTTACTTAGTGCAAGCCGGTTTGGGTAGGTAACACCCACTCATCAGATATTATACCACCAAACAGCAATACTTTGTTCTGTTCTGGTTTGAAGGGTGACTGAGTCGGAGTGAGGAATAAGGTAAATGACATCTTAGTAGGTGGTGCATTGGCGATGTAATGAATGTTTGATATTTTTTTACCACCAGGTGCACCATTTACGTAATATATATCATATATATATATATATATATATATATATATATATAAATAAAAATAATTATATAATTATGCCTAAAATCTAGTACTTCACACCAAATATAAGATGTATCAGACTTAATGACTTATGATTTGTCAAGTAGTTACACGAAAAATAAATTTATAGCTATTATACTATATATTTAAAATAAATTGTATTAATATGATAACAATTTTCGATAAAACCAGAATCAGTACCATTTGAATTTGAAATTTTACAAATAAAAAAATGCAAAATCATTCAATGGTTTTAAGAACATTTTTAGTTATGAATAAAATAATTGCTTTGTAATCTGATATGAGATAACAGCGTTTGAAATATCGATAAAATATTGGCTATGATACGAACATCCAATGTTGGATAACGCCATTATTATCTCTAATTGTGTAATGGAAGCCATGTATTGCTAAACTAGTTTATTTTTAAATCAGTTAATAGTGTACACCGTCTTATATTTCGATATGTTTGACATAAACACTATTGTATTGAAACTTTTGTTTCAATTTTGCAAGTTTTGCGCCATTGTGTGTGACATGTTTTCGTTTCAATTCGACAGTATTTGGGAGCAAAGCCAAACTTTATCTACTTATTTTGGATTTTGGCCCGTGTGCAATACATCTAGAAAAACATAAAATAGAAATGATCTTAAGGATTATTTCAAACAATAGAAGAAATTTATTGCATTTTATAATGCGTCCGCGATTCTGATGTGAATGAACGGGTAACTTAGACGCTTTGCTTTATCAGGAAACTGGTTTAACAGGAGAGAATTTACCTGGCAGGTCGGCCGTGAATCTTGAATATACGAATGGACGCTTTGCAAGCACGTACACCGTATTTCATTTGGATACGCTTCGCGAATCACACACTAGACTTTTACTGATTAAAACGGTGTGAGTGTGGCCTAAAGGCACGCTGTTAGTTGTTCCAAAATACGAACTACCTTAAATTATATTCATAATAATCAAATGTTAAATTAAATTAATTTTATGTACATTAACTTTAACGTTATTACATTGTTAAGTGTTATTCTTATTACGCAAGATAATCCTTAGCATATTTCAAGTAGGCAGGTTTGCTCGTGCGAAGATTAAAACTACAAAACCTGCTCTTTGTTATCTGGCTATATTGTATTTTATTATTTACTATTTATTTAGTTCCTTGAATTTTAATTTATGGAAAAAGTACTTACATATTACGTCACTTTTTATGTATATTATTTTATGAGGTTGAATAGCGTCAACGATTGAATTTAGTCACATAAATTCCGGAAACATCGGGAAATATTACCTATCTTAAATTTCATAGGTAAAATGATGTTCAAACTTCACTAGTTCCCCAATATCCTTAACTTCAAGTATGTGTTGAAACATAGGGGAGAATATATTGTATTTCAGTCCACAAAATAAAGATGCTGAGAACAAACACCGGCCGGGAATTCAATCCCGGGGGAGGGATCCGGTTTAGATCCACGGATATATAAAATATACAAGATAAAGTTGGTACCGTAGGTGTTATTGCGTTCGGATTCTTAAACGGAATGAAGCCTTATTATTGTTCTATGCTAATTTCTTTCATCTCCCGTCTGTTTTTACGACTATCTTCATTATACAAATTGTTAAAAATTATAATATTTTAAGCACTGATTCTTAAATATTTGCGAAGCGTAGAGAATACGCTACGACTTATGTACACGAATGTTATTCTCTTTTGTTATTTTATATTTTTAATTAGCTTTATTCGACTGCATAAATTTTTATTACTTTTGAATATACATATTAATTTAATTTGAAATTTATTCTAAACTTTTTAAATTATAAGAAGAATTATTACGTTTTATTAGGTATCTATAAGTTTTGCGACCGTTATTTTATTTTTCTCAATTTTAATCAAATCAAAAAGGGGTATTTGAAGTGGGTACAAAATTAATAAGCCGATAAAAGGCCGTTTTCAAGTTTTCAAGTAACGATTGAATGAGTGCGTTTGAACGAAAACACGTTGAAACTGTCGGTCTGAGGGAATAACACTGGCTATTTATTTAAGTCGAAGAGAAGCGCAGACAATAAATATTTTACTTTTGAATTTTGCTCTATAGAACGTTTCGATCTTGATGTTTGCTTTGGCCCCGCACGATAGATTTCAATTTGTTGTATTTGATTTTCGTTATGTGTTTTGTAAGCGGAAACAGGCTATCTCGCATCGAATGCCGCGTTGAGTGCAAATTTAATAGAAACATATGTACATAATATATATGTATATATACACTTGGGTCATATGGAAACATTATACAGCTGTTATTGTTGCTTTGACCTTGAAATAAAATGATATTACGGCATTATGTGTTTGCCTTTTATATTATTAAATGTATACTTCCGTGGTATATACGAGTATACGGGAACAGATAGTCGAGGTTTTATTCATAGCTCGTACCTTTTTTATATCATATTACTTTAAATTTGTTTTAAAATATTCTATTTATAAAAAAATATTCGTATATTTTAATCATGACCGCAGCGTGGGTCTACTTGCTAGCTCCTCATGAGCTAGCGAGTAGACCCACGCTGCAAAACAAGATGATGGGTCCGACCCCCGATCTAGCCAGTAAATCTAGTAATACTACAATATTTGAATAAAAGTACGAGCGACGTAGATTGCTGGCTGTATAGTATATAATTATTGTGTCTATTAAATATTTGTTAATATTGTTTCATTTAATATAATTGTTTTATTTTACTTGGTGGTAGGGCATTGTGCAAGCCCGTCTGGGTAGGTACCACCCACTCATCAGATATTCTACCGCCAAATAACAGTACTCTGTATTGTTGTGTTCCGGCTAGAAGGGTGAGTGAGCCAGTGTAATCACAGGCACAAGGGACATAACATCTTAGTTCCCGAGGTTGGTGGCGCATAGGTGATGTAAGGAATGGTTAATATTTCTTACAGCGCCTTTGTCTATGGGCGGTGGTGACCACATACCATCGGGTGGCCCATATGCTCGTCCGCCAACCAATGCCATAAAAAAAAATTAACATTGGGGAGTAAAATTTTTATTATATTCGTGGAAAGTCGAAACAAACAGTCAGTATATAAATACGGAGTACGCTCTCTTTCTTCATCAACCACACATTCTCCTTCGATTCGACGTGATATATTGTTATTTAGGCAATAAAATTTAAGGAAAGCCCTGAAGGGGATACAATTTCAGATACTGAATTAATGTTAGGCTAATGTAGTCGCATTGAATAGATACGAGTCTGTTTCTACACTTAGTTTTCTATATACGATTAATGTTTATAAAACAAAGATACAACCCAAGAGTATATTTGATATAGCTTAGTAATAAATGTACGTATCTTCTTTATAACGCGCAGTTTCCTTACGAAGGTAGTCAATCGCAATTTCAATTTTTTGCATAAAATTAGTAATTAATTAATAAATATCATTTAATACAATTGTTAATAAATATGCTGAACTAAACTAAATTTTCCATATTTGTTACTCTTAACTTAATTTTGTACATAATATACTGTAAATTGTTAAGCCTCAGCCTAAGTACTTGACATTAAAAAAAAAAAAACTTCAAAACCCTTTGTTACATAGTTAACTTTTTAATTTTATTCCGTTACTTAGTTCAGTAACTCACAATAAAAGCTTCGCTCATGATATTCTGTATTTGGAATAGGTATTTTAATCTTGAATGGCATTTTAAACGGTCAGAGCTGTTATTATTAATCGCAGGTCAATTGGGTTAGAATTGGTATTAATAGTATTCAAATATAAACTTAATCTAAATTTCAATAGCTAGGCTCTATGTGCTAGTGCTGTTTCATCCATCCTAAATATAGCTTACATCATGTATAGTTTCCATTATATATAGTAAGAATTATTATTGAAATTAAATTAATTGTATACATTTCAATACAGTATTCAGATTTCATAGGTAGGAGTGCTTTCTATACCAAGCTGGTATGTTTTTATTTTTACTATTAGAAACTAATAGTAATCTGACTTTAATAAATGAATTTAAGTATTAATTAAATCCCATCTACAATATAATTTTCTTGAATATTACGACTGGGATGAATTTAAGAACTTTATGAATAAAACAATAAAAAAATTTGTAGTTAAACACCACCATAGTCCGTAGGTACATATCCAGCCCTTCAGGTAAAGCTGTGGTTTGCAAATATACCGCGTAATAATAATGTAGCTTAATACAAAACAATGCGATCACCAAAAGAGCACTTCATTTTAAAGTTACTTTCATATCATCCTTCTGCCCCTATCCCAATTTTACTTGGGGTCGGCGCAGCATGTCTTCTTCTTCCATACTTCTCTGTCGGACGTCAACTCACAAGTAACATTCTATCTAACCATGTCGTCTTTCACACAATCTATCGTTTCTTGGGTCGTGCCCTACCTCTATATCCATCCACATCCATTCTCAAAACCTTTTTTTTTTTAATTTTAAAGTTATTTTATGAAAAAAAAAATACTGAAATCAATTTTTTTAGTAATATTCTTCTAGAATCTAACAGTTTGGCGTAACTGTTGATAGGATAAAATCGTTTTTAGGTTTCAAGTATTTTTATCACTGAGAAAAAGGGAATTACGAGCGAAATGTCAGGTCCTATTTAATAAAGAATATGAAATTCCACTTTCCAGTACTCCTCGTGACATATGAATATCAAACGTCGAGTCGTGTTTATCCTCACGAGTATAAAATACGTGAAATTGTTTAAACCAAATGTGTAGAGTAACTAAGTTAAGAAATATGTATTTTTATTTCAATTGTAATATGTATGGCTTGAATAGATCCTGATGCGTACAGTTACTTGATGTTAGAGCTTTGTGTAAGCCCATCGAAGTAGGTACCACCTACTCAAACGATATTCTACCGCCGAAAAACAATACTTAGTACTGTCGTTAGAAGGGTGGTTAGCCAGGGTGTCTGTAACAATGCACATAACATCTTAATTCCCAATATGGTGGCGCTTTGGCGATGTAGAGAATGGTTAATATTTCTTCCAGCATTTCTACGCAGTTTCTATGTATTTTATGAGTTTTTTTTTTCGACGACGTACCATATCCGTAAAACTTGAAACTCGCCTTTAATCATAGATTTCTTTATTGAGGTTTCAGATACATTAAAATGTTTTTCCTCGCTATGAAATATTCACGTCCTTACCTGTAACAAAACAAACAAATAAATTTAAAATATAAATATTAAAAAATATAAGCAGTGCGCCATTATCAATTTCATATTGTTTTACGTCATAATATGGTACAAATTAATAAGCCGTCCCTAATTACGCATCAAATGGATTGAATGAATTGAATTTACACAACAACGGAATAGAAACCATTCCATAGCCACAAAGACCTGAATAGCTTTTATACATAAATACATTATAAAACAGTCGAAATGGGTTGGGTTGAGGATTGTTTTTTTTAGAGAGTTTAAAATTCAATTAAAGCGGAATGTTGTTTAAGTGATAATGTTTAACCAAGATGCCAGTGACCGTTTAAAAGATGATTAGTAATCAAACATAAGTGGAGTAAATTTGATATTAATTGACGAAGCGACGATAAACGATTCAATGAAGACGGGCAGGACAGCGATAAAATTAAACCTCAACTTTCCTGACTCAAATTGAATCGGGAATAACAGATTTTTATTACGGAGTGAGGAGAATTTGATTTACCCTCGGTTAAGGAACCGCTGATTAATCTGATTACAAAACCTTAAAAATATTTAATTGCAATTTTATTAATGAGATCATAAGGAATAATAATTTACGAAGTCGATGCAAAATTAATTTCTTATAAGAAATTCAGAAGTCTTTTAATGTAACTATAATATATAATTCATAAAAAAATCATATGTTAAAAAAAGTGATGGATCACGTTCGTTTAATGAATATGCTAAATCAATTCAAATAATAACAATAATAGTTACAATTTTCTGAAAACTAGTCATGTGTGTATTGTCTATAGAATGAGATTTATAATGTATGAAAATTATTTTTAAAAAATCTAATATCAGAACGGTATCTGATAATTGAACCCGTAAATCAATTCAAGATACTTCTCTCTTAGAAGACGCCAAAGTAATGAGTGCCTACGACATGAAAAGGAACTGGGGTTTAAATGAAATTACAATGATTTACACAAGCGTTCGTCGACCCAGAATGTAAATTCCACGATCGTTGGCTCATTGGAGCGTTTTGATTTAGCAAAATTTACAACAGGAAAGTATTGACGCAGTGCTATCGCCAAAGAGGTCATTGTTTATTCGTAAACATTTGAATTCAGCGAAATAATCCTTTTAAAAAGTTGGATCTTCTCAGTCGGCGTTAAACTTTAGCCGCTCATTAAACTTTACTAAATCTTTCGCAGCGCTCTTGATGGCTTACTTACGCAGAACGGAACATCAAAGCCGCTTAAAGTGGTTGTAACTTTATTTTCAAGGTTTAGTAAATTCCATTCCGTGTATGTTTCGGAGACTTACAATTCAATATTAAACCAACTTTGACATTTGTCGAATTACATAACGTATTCCTGGTTTCTAATATCTAAAAATCGTCTCATCGAGATTAAGTAGAACTTAAAAATCACAGTTTGAAAAATATAATATTTAATGTTAGAAGATATATTGGGCGATAGGTTTATTGAGAACGATGTTTACAGAAACCTAAGTAAATGAAATTTTGGCGAAGGACGCACGACTCGTCTATGGGAGCATTTTAGGCGTCTGCATAATACGAAGCAAATGTGGAATACGAAATTTGGCGAAACTTTCCGAGGGCCCTTTATTGAAAGCGTCCCGACGATGTTTGACGGGATCCTAAATTGGTTACATAAGGTCTCACGTCTTCGCAATTTACCACCAAAAGTAGAAATTTGATTACGCACAGTGATTTATCCTTATTAAAATTCATGGAAGATGGAACGATCTAAATGCAAATAGGTGTAAACAAACGTTGCATAATTCTAGCGCATGCTGTTTATAATGAAACGTGGACTATTGTTATTTGTATTGAATTAATTCCAGTAAATTACTTGGAACCTACAAGAGTTTATGTAGTTCATAAATGCTCATGAAAAATATATGCAATGAAAACAGACAAACACTATTTCCTTTCTCACTCTGCTAATCTTTGGACTAGTTTATGAAATCTTTGGACTCAATTATATGTCGAGATAGATTGTTGCTGTTTAAGATATGAAGCAAAATAAAGCACAATACAATTAAACTATCGGTTTTGACAAATAGGTCATCGAAATTCATCAATTGTGTCGTTAATTTTATAATTAATGTGTTTTGAAGTTTATATTGAGTATCTTCACTATGCAGCAATTTGAAACTAAAGTTCTATATTACGCAAAATTTAAACTCGAAATTTCTGATTATCGGAAATAGATGGACCTTTATGGATGGACCAATTATTTTTTTGCACGAATGCTTTTTCATCACAGTAGGTTGCATTTGATGGTCATTTGTTTTTGACAGTTATTACAATATATTTCACGAGGCTTGGTTACCGACAATGAGTGATAATAATGTAAATCGCCAACTTGATAACTAAGATGTTCTTCATTTGTAGAAGTAGTATCTGTAGTTCACACTTCATACTGGCTCACTAACTGTTTAAACCAAAACACAATAATACTAAGTATTTTAATGACCTCCGTGGTCGAGTACACCGGTTTTCATGGGTACGCCACTCCGAGGTCCCGGGTTTGATACCCGGCCGAGTCGATGTAGAAAAAATTAATTAGTTTTCTATGTTTTCTTGCATCTGGGTGTATGTGGCACCGTCGTTACTTCTGATTGTCTATAACACAAGTGCTTTAGCTACTTACAATGGGATCAGTATAATGTATGTGATGTTGTCCAATATTACTTGTCTGTATAATATATGATGAGTGGGTGGTACCTACCCAAACGGGCTCACAGAAAGCCCTACCGCCAAGCAAATATGTATATTCCATTACGCGTATGTACATTTAACTGTCAAATTTAATAAGCTGTCGGCAATTTAAATATAGAATGTATACGTAGTTATTTAACATTTTAACGTCAATTTTGTGTTAGTCGTTCTATTCAAACGCGCAAAAAATTTGAGTTGAACGTCATCACGAGAGGTTACTAGAGCGTTCATTGGAACTGAAGTATATTTTTTTTTAATTTTTACGTTCAAACACGCCTCTATTGTTATTACAAAGTATCCTTTTCATGTAGTATATGGTGCGGGAAAATATCTGAGTCTAGTTGGAAAGTAACTGTAAAGCAAAATTTTAGTGTTGAATAAAAACTTTAATGTACATTTCTCTGGTTTTTAGAATTATGATAACATAAATGGTCCGTATACACGAATTTTTCGAATGGAATAAACTATTTACTATATATTTATTACTTTCCCTTATTTTATTCTTATCATGTTCGTCTGTTTTGCTAATGAACAAGTGTGATAAAGATTTACCACAAGACAGTTTGAAACAACGTCCCCGTGGTGGCGGAAAGAAGGCCTTAACGGTTGACAGGTTAAGCGAATAGAATGTACTTCGCCGTTACTCCATTTCTTTCGATAAAGAATTGAAACTTTTTCTTTTATGGGCCATTGTTGGCTTTAAAAACGATATAACCTAAATCGTTTCATAAAGTTGTGCCTAGCGCTGTAAGCAGTTATTATTTTAATTGAATGTTTTGGAAACTTAATGTGCTATAACTTATGTTTTATTAACTTTACTACCTATTTTGTTAAAATATAGTTTGTTAGTCATATTTTTTTAAAATGCAGCTAAGTGTACTAATGGGCCAACTGATGATGAATTACCACCGCCTGTTAACATTGGTGCTATAAGATATATGAACCATTCCTTAGATAGTCAATGAGCCACCAACCTTGAGAGCTAAGATGTTATAACCCTTGTGCCTATAGTTATACTTGTTCACCCTTTAAGCCGGAACACAATAATACTCAGTATTGATGTCGGTACCACAAATCTACCACTAAGTATTTAAATGTTTATTTAACTTAGAGGATAATATAGTCAACCTAATCTGGATGTTTGTATTCCGGGAGACGATACGGTATTTAAATATACCGTTAAATATGAATGTATGTTTTATTAAAATTTTGCAAACCCAACGTTTAATTGATGTTGATATTTGCTTCAAAAATGTATGTTTCCCATTTCTAGAAATTTGTAATTATTTTATTATAATACGTAATCAACAAATAAATATTATAGTCATACTTTTCATTCTTTCCATATAGGTGTTTAAACGACGTGAGTACTATTGAAGACACGTGCGTATATTTTTCTTAAAGAACCGCATATCAGTTCACAATTTTAAAATATGTATATCATATCAACTTAATGCCATTGAAAATAGCCCAATCACATTAAAGTTATCCCTTTGTTCGTAACTAACCGCATTGCGTAGATAAACTTTTAATGGATCATTATCGCTTAAAAAGTAAGCGAAATTAAAAAAAAATGTTGTTACCATCAAGCGTACCACAAATTAAACACTGTGGTTACAATTCGTCCAACAAAATTAAGTCTTCCACAACATATGCATAAGTGTAAAGCACACATTAAAAAACATGACCAAATGTCGACTAAAATGTATGAGGCTACTTATAATAAATTAGCTAACAATGTAACCGTCAAAAATTGGATTTAGTGGGGTGCTCGACACAATCACGCTTCATTAAACTATAACGAAATCCCTGAACCAAACGATTGAGTGACATATTTTCCGGCCCCCAATGAATTGGCAACTAGGCTTCCCCTAATTCATCCCTCGAGCTCCCCATGGCGTCAGCTAATAAATGGAGAATAAAAATGCAAAACGGTCCAAATAAACGGAAGAATGACTTTGAATAGTAACTAAATTCAAAACAGGTGCATCCGAGGGGTTCAAACTAACCGTTTCAGGAATAACAATAAAACATCGACGGAAGAGTACGCTATGAATTTTTAATAAAGTAAATAATACAATAAAGCGGTAAGTCATACTTTCGAATAACTATATACAGTATATTTGTTGAATGAATTTGAAAGCCGTTTTGAATTTTCTTCTCCATTAACAAATTTATAAAAATATTGATACTTTGAATTTCTCAAAATCATAAAGAACAGAAATAGAAAACACCATTTTTTCTAACCAATAAAACTAAATTAGAGAAAAGTTTTGCGAGGAATAATGATGCAATCAAGGATCTATAAACTACGAGAAAATGGAGTGAGCAAAACTACCACAAATCAGTCGTTGCTATGAAAAATGATTCTATGATTTAAATTGAATTTTAAGAACAATCGATTGATTTTACCAATATTAAATTTATCAATTCATTCGGCGCTGCAAGTTCCAAATTGTTTCTCTGCTAGTTCAGAATTTGGTATGAAGCAACTAAGTCTATGCTGCTCGGTTTAAGTTAATCAGTCTCTAGTTTCGGAGTTAAAACCAGTGGGAATTTAACACGGGACCACGCGATAGGGTTCAATTTAACAACCACCAGTCTCGGGCGGACGGCGACAAAATGTTAATTGCAACCATTGAAAATGGAAACTTTAATAAAACGCCCGCAAAACGTTCCATGTGTTTAACTCGCGGATACTAATTTGACATCTACTGGAACACAATAGAGCGTATTATGGTATGTCGAAATTTGTTTTTTGCAAGCCCTTGTTCTACATGGCAAAATCTCTAGAGCAAATACTGAAAATCTGTTTTAGACATTTGAAACTGTGGCAAATGAATGCCGTACATGTGACATTATCAAAGCTGATCGTTTTAATTATTGGAGTTCTGTTTTTTTTCAGTTGAAACGTTTATTATACAAATGAAATCCGGGGATCTAAAAGGAAATTTGGTTTGATATTATATTTAAAATAATAAAGTATGCCGTTCATAAAACAGTAGGTGCAATCAAAGTCGCTTACTTAAACGGAAAATGTGTGTCACGAACTATTATGCGCAAACAAATATGCATGACTGGGCATTTTGAACGTTATTATATTTGAAATTAAATAATAAATAGGTTCGTATTTTAAACATATACATATATATGGCTAAGTAGATCAATGGTTCATATAGAGAATTGTTTTCATAAAAACATCTGTGAAAGATTGTTTGAGTCACGGACAAAACCAAGTTTGAAATGATACGTTGCTTAGTTTCAATAACAGTTTATAAAACAATACGTATTAATACTTTAATTAGTTTTAAATTGAGGCGTTAATTAAAAAAAATATGGCTAAAAAAGTAGCAATTTTCATAAGGTTGGATTAATTAATTCTATATATAATAAATTCGTTCTATTCGAATAAATATAAAGCGGTATGATATTGAAAATAATATGAGTTTGTGTTTCATTGTATTTAGTAAATTTTTCATCTTTGGAGATTATTGTTGTGTTAATCTGGTTTTTCTTCAGTGTTTTCTTTAAAGACTTTAATCTGTGTAAACTAACTAGGCGTGGTAGTGACTTATGAGTATATTAAAGATGCGAAATCAAAGTAAAATATACTTTCTTAAAGTAGGTTAAAAAAGTACTTTTGAATCATCTTACAATATTGAAATAATCGTACCACTACCACTGGTCGAAAAGTAGATTCTACCGACAAGAACTAGCAAGAATCTCAGTAATAACTCATTTTATGTAAGTTTATGACAATAGTACGATTAAATTTATGCAAACCTTGCCTGGAAATCAACAAATACTAAGTCCACACCTTTTTTCCTCATTAACATAATATGATAAATAATAATATAGTCATTGCGTAATATGTCTTATTAAGCATTTTTTTTTGACATGAGATTTAAAGTTATTAATTGACCAAATTAAATATAACCTACATGTATATATATATTAAAATGTAACGTCAAAATGATATATAATGGCAATATTTCAAATAAAGATAAGTTCCTAATACATATGTTATGATAGTTATGTAATTGTCACAACGATGTCAAAGGTGAGTAGATAACCAATAACAATTGCAATACAAACGATACAACATACAAACGTACAATTATGTATAATAGTATTAAAAGTAAATTATATTAAAAACGAAAATCAGATCTTTACTCTCTTTCGAAATAACGTTTTAACATTTTTGTTAGCAATGAATGACGGTCAAATTTTTAACAAATACGCTGGTCTATTAAATTTACTAACATTTTTTGTTCAGATCAAGAGTTCCATGTCACGTTCAAATTTCAATATGTTTAGATAGATGATATCTTCTATTTAAAAAATTGAAATCATTCAAAAATACGAATCGATGATTTGTGGGTGTAACTGTGTATTTTTAATTTATTTTCTATTGTTTCATATTCATTATAATCTAATTGATTGATATAAATGTTTTTTTTTTTTATTAAAAGGTTAATTAATGAGTTTCTTCCGCTTCACAAATAAACTGAATTGGTAAACCAATTTAAGTTGAAGAATTGAGATTGACAAAGACGACATTTTTTCTGAATGATTTTTAGTTGGGCATCGCCTTTAGGTTAAACAATTTTGATGTAGTGTAAACGGAAGTGTGTACCTAACTACCAGTCGTCGACTCTTAAATCTAATAGATATTCAGCGTATTTCCAGTTTAAGAAATGGCCAATCGCATTGGCCATAGCGTTGGCACAAAATAACCAATTACCAATAAGCAATTCATTACATAATATTTGTAAAAAATATATTTTACATCTAAAATGTTTGCACACACCATTCACTCGTAACGTAAACACGTTTATTAAAGCTGGGTTCACACCAGGACTAATTAGTGGTAACAAATGACTCTTGTTAGTCGTGTTAAAGCGTTCTCATTGACACAGTCTGATCACAATGTTTTGCATGACAAGGTGATGATTTTTTTTTTAGCAAGTCGCAATTGGTTATGTAATCATTATTACTATAGGGTATGATATTCAAAATTCATAATTCCATACATATATTAACAGCCTGTAAATTTCCCAATGCTGGGCTAAGGCCTCCTCTACCTTTGAGGAGAAGGTTTGGAGCATATTCCACCACGCTGCTCCAATGCGGGTTGGTGACAGATGTGACAGAATTTCGTTGAAATTAGACACATGCAGGTTTCCTCGCGATGTTTTCCTTTACCGCCGAGCACGAGATGAATTATACACACAAATTAAGCACATGAAAAATTCAGTGGTGCTGACGCCTGGGTTTGAACCTGAAATCATCGGCTAAGATGCACGCGTTCTAAGCACTGGGCTATCTCGGCTCGGGCCATATATAATTAAAAATAATTATACAGAAATCACGTCATAAATTAATTTGAATACTGTACAATATAAGGCTTACTCTTAAAAAGTTAAAAAAAAAATAATTACATTTAGCATTGACTTAAATCACTTTGATTCGTTTCGAAATGGATTCCATACGACGCCGACGGGAACGAAGGGGGAATACGCGTGTATTTAAGCGGGGTTTACACTAAGCCTAATTAGCTTTAACAAACGCAGCCTGTTTGTACAGCGTCGTGTTAACGCGCTACGATCATTCGCGAAACTGCCCGATTACCAAGTTTGCATGACAACGTCGAATATTCAGCTTTGGAGCGAGATTTTCCACGGCAATATCTTGTATTTATGGAAGATACCGTATTAAAAGCAAGGATTAAATTCAACATGGTCGTTAAAAATTATATACGCTTGTATAACTTAACGACGAAATTAAAAAACGTACCTTCATAATTGCTAGCATTTTACTTTACGAATGATTACTTACATTTTTTTTAAGTATGCACAGAGTAACATTAAAAAGCAAAGATTAATTTAAGTATATGAATAAGTACAATGGAAAAACTTTTTAGCATTTTCATTTTTTCTTAGCTAATCCTCCGTCCCTATAAAATTATAAATCCGTAAAATCCGATACAATTAAATGCCTTAAGTAAGAGGCTGAGTTTAATGATCTAGGTTATGTAACCTTGATCATTAAACTCAGCCTCTTATTTATTAAAATGTTTTAATTCGATTTTTATTTAAAGTTTGTGACAAATAATAAAAATGTAATAAAAACAGGAGGACTGTTTGAATTTATGCACGATGTCAAAATCCAAGAATATCCAAGAATTAAAATTTAAGCAGGAACAAACGGGAAGTATTAATGACGGTGTCCTGAGATGACCTAAATATAAGGAATAATAATCACACTATTATTAACTGCTACTTTAATGCAAATAAGCGAAGAGAAGCGGTGACATTCGACGGAAATAACAAAGCACACAGATCACTAAATGCGATTGATTTAATTTAAAAAATCTATATACATAATTATACAAAATTGTAACAAGATTATGTAGACAAAACTACTTAATTGCATCCAATCGTTGATTTCCATGCGCGAAATACGAATTGAATTATATACCTAATTAATACATTGGCATTGGCAAAGAAGGAACTACCGATTTTCTAACTGGTCACTCTTGGTACAACCTACATTCCAATGATGGTTTAACATGACGATTCAAAGGTGCTAGTTAGAGTTTGATTGAATGCTGATATCTTGATTTCGTTTGACTATTAACAGCCAAGAGCAGGATGAGACTAGTTTGCATTTATAAATTCAATATTCTTAAAAAGTTCTTTCAGTGAATACTAACACACTTCGTTTTAAGTAACAAACAGTGAAAATATTCAGTGCACCCACGAACCCATAAGCACGTAGCTTATCCATAATATTTATTTATATGCTAAACTTTTGCATCTCACGTTTTACCAGCGGATAGAAAGCAACTTGCGAGGCTTCAATGAATATCTTACACGTTGCAGGTTAATAGTTAGTCTGAGAACGCGTTTTGCATTCATGGTACTTGCCTTAATCAGGTTATTCGATAAATATTTACATTTGAATTTAATGTCTAGACTTCACATGTCAACAAAAATAAATAATTAATTTCGTTTTTTTTAAAGCTCTTGTTTATCATCATATTATTATTATTATCATTCTCCTAATAAATGACCGCGATTTCCATACAAGACCAAACAAATACCAACACCCTGCACAAAACGAAAATGACACATTCAAAAATCTTTTTAGTATATTTACGTAAGAGTAATTGAAACATTACTGAAATTATTATTATTGCTGAATAACAATTTCAAAAATTACCACATAAAGCAATAATCGCAGTAGTCCATATAACTATGGACGGAAACGATCCATAAAATAATATAGGCCTTCATTTTCCGCCGAGATGGCCCAGTGGTTAGAACGCGTGCATCTTAACCGATGATTTCGGGTTCAAACCCAGGCAGGCACCACTGAAATTTCATGTGCTTAATTTGTGTTTATAATTCATCTCGTGCTCGGCGGTGAAGGAAAACATCGTGAGGAAACCTACATGTGTCTAATTTCAACGAAATTCAGCCACATGTGTATTCCGCCAACCCGCATTGGAGCAGCGTGGTGGAATATGCTCCAAACCTTCTCCTCAAAGGGAGAGGAGGCCTTTATCCCAGCAGTGGGACATTTACGGGCTGCTTATGTTTATGTTATGCTTCATTTTCATGATTATAAGGAAATAAGTCAATTAAAATATTAAAATCAAGATTTTACATATTCGTAAGTTAACCATTATTATTCAGATTATTCACAAATAGCATTGATATATAAAATTAAAAACAATTTTCTAAGATGGCAAATTTAAATCTTCAATCAAATGACGACATCGAATCGATGATTTCAATCATTCAATCAACAAACCATCGCCCCATTGAGGTACACGCAATACTAACCTAAGACGACGAACTGAATTTGTGAATTTAATTTGAAAAATAACAAAAATAAATTGAAAATTTTCCAAAATGCTTATAAACCTACTCGTAAGTATTATGGAGCATTCACGTTTCGAAGTTCCTTTGCGGACGTTATATTGTATTGCAAATACGACGTACCTGGTTGCTGGAAATGATGGATTTTTCTAAGAGGATCACGAAGGGAGACAATTTACATCAATTAAATTCAAGAACATTGAGGTTACCTCGAAATAAGATAGCTTAAGTCAAAAGCTAACTACAAATTGGGCGATTTCCTTACAATATCCCTAGCTTTAATAGAGGAAATAATATATAATCAAAATTTAACTTTAACATACTTGACTTATATACATTATTAATATTACATAACGTCATCAGCTGTCACTGACGGATGGTTATTCAAACTAAAGACGAATTAGTTAATTTGATTTTGATCATAGTTTTAGACACTAGATGCAAGTTTACTAACAGACCTAAAATCCAGAAATCTTGAGCAATCTTATTTAGCATCTTTGATTTTCTCCTTCTTTGATTGTTTGGCGTACATTAATTAAGAATAAAATAGTTAGTAGGAAATTAAACATATGTGATTGACTTCGTATAAACTCCATGATGTATTACAAAAGTTATAATGGTAGTTTTTATATGAATATTTTTTTAATTTATTTTTGTAACATAACACGAATTGCATTTACTTTGAAGTGTAAAAATGTTTAGTTTTATCTCGCTGTCATTGCAGATGATTTGTAGCGCAAGAGTTCAGGAGTTTAATATTCTAAAACGATACGCTGTCGGCACTGCAATCGCATCACGCGTTGCATTACTCCCATACCTGACAGATAAGCTACGATCCTGTAAGTTATATTACAGATTAAGCAGCCTCCGCGAGCACGAGGAACGAGGGAAACTAATTCCTGAATAATTAATTTTTCAATATAAGCTTGCCTTGTGAATTTGAAGTACTCAACCCAGATCAATAATCTATTCAATCCTTATTTTAAGTCAAACACGAACCTTGAACTAACGAACGATTCATTCGAACAACTCAAACAAATTCATTTAGTTACATATAACGAAAACCGATAATTCTCACTTTCATTCTGTTTCAAAATGAATGGGAACCATTCAAAGATTACCATTAAACCCGTCAGGATTGCATCCGAATGCAAACACGTCGCAGATTGAGTTACAGCGAGCGCATGTGGCAGGATCGCGGAATCGCGAATGGAGCCCAATCCGGGACTCAATATAGACTCCATTGAGCAATCCGTTCCATTTGAGTCGGCATTCGATGCGACTCCACGATTGGCAGCCTTAATTCCAACTTAGAATAAGCTAAATATTTTTCGGAACGTAACGTGATCGAAATTTGTAAAAGGAATCAATTGATTATGTTAATTTGACCGTCTTTAATGTTGTTTCGACGATCTCCTTTCCTTTCATTATTTGCATCTCTGTGTAGATGATTAATGACGTCACGTCACGTCGTATCCATGCATAAATTCTAACATTGTGTAGATACTTATGTTGTGAGAAGGCGCTGGGATGGTATTATTACATCATTTGCATTTCCTTGTTGATTTTTGTCTATCAACTTCGTTAGGATTATTTGTGTTTGGTAAGCATTTAATAGGATTACAATACTGAATAAACAATGTACATTGGATAAAGTTTTTAAATCAATAGTAATACGTTCGAAACCAGTGCAGATTTAAATCACAGTCGGACGTAGAGTTAATAAACAACCCCAACAAAAATTACTCTCGCAAACGAATAAAATTGCGCAACATACTATGTCGTGAAACTTGAATACGGCGGACATACGATTCAATCGAGATGTGCAAGCTGAACAAAACGCGTTCGAACGCTTATTGGATTGTTCTCAGATCGTGTTCACTGCAATTTGCAATCGCATCGTGCGCCAGAATCATCATTTTCAATACCATCCCGGTTTCGACGTTTATTTAGTTATCCAAAGATGAGGTTTCGCTAATGTAGTTATAATTAATGAAGTTATAACTTGAACAGGAGCGAGTTTGTTTGCGATATAAGTTTATATGTAACGAGTATACGAGACTAACGTAAAAAATAATTAGCGCACCTAATGAAGAGTTACGTCCTTTAATATTTAGCCTACAAATGCTAGCCTTTTGTCTTCTTAATGGACCATTTTCCAGTAATCTCTGCTTTATTACCCCATTAGCATCTTTCCCAAAGCTCACTATAAAATATACTTACTTCTGGATTTTCAAGTAGGTATTAATTTCGTATTAAATAAGTATAATAAATTTAAAAGTGAATACACGAAACAAATCTTTTAGATAAATTGTTGTGAAACTTGGATAATTTAAAAATGTGTTGTTGTTTATTGGCCCCTTTAATATTTTTTCCTTCCTCCAAGCCAATTGATAAAAAACATTATGTAAGCAAGCGACTTAAGTGAAAATGAAATGTTAATTTAAAGTAATCTCTCTCAGGTTCCTTTTTCAGCATTTTCCATTCGGAAGATATATTTTTTATTAGTCCGTGTAATAATTTTGATCATTATTATAATTGCCAACAAAAAACAGTTACTTTTGTAAGAAGATTTACGACTGAGATAATCATATTTACTTCTGATATAATACGTGTACTAGAAGCGTGTTTATAATTATTTTATAAATTTTGAAGACTAATGAACTTAACTGAAAATTTGTCTCAAAATTATCAAGTAAACAAACGTCCAATGACAAAGTTCTCAAATTGAGCATAGTGTACGTTTCTCACTAGGAAATAGACTGAAGTGTTTGGCAAATATCGAACTTGGCCAAGTTTACCAAGATTGGCAAGTTCACTAACTTATCCGAATTCGTCATTGGACTAGCTAACTTTCTGACCCGGTGAACCAACGATTTAATTATCTCCGTACTCTCTCTGAATAGCAAATTACCACAAAATATTGTGACACTTTCTGGGAGTTAAAAGCTGTTAAATTGTCCATTGTGTTACGTTAAAATTTCGCTTATATTGTGTTTAATTTGCATCACTGAATAAGTAACATTAAATGTATACAATAAAATTAATTATATCCTTTACAATAACTTTCGTTAAAATTAAATCTTATTTATATAATAAAAATATATAATGATACTTTATATGTCAGTGCCTTTTTTCGTTCCTATATTATAAAACCGATGTTGAAAAAAATTCTGCGAATTTAAAAATAAACATATAAACCTTCAATATAACCGTCGACCTCGGGACAGGTAAAAAAATTACTATATTTTTTTATAGCTTTAGCAAATTTACATACAAAGTAATAGCAATGAACATTAAATTCATGGTTCATTTAACACACTAATTTTAATGTTATCATAATATCGAAATGTATATTGAATGACAGAAATAGCCATAGAGTTGAGTGTAACGAAGTTGATTTTTGCCCACATTGGTAATTATTTTGGATATTAAACTTAATATTTAAAAATTGAATTTATTACACATATTTATATATTGTTTTGTATTCGTTTAATTAATTATGGAGCTGCGAAGAGTATAGATCTTACTGCGGCCTGATAACAACCCTCTTTGGGTATCTTAAGCTAGTGCACTGCTCTGCGCCACCAAAACAATTAGCCAAGGTACTAACTTTATCCATGTATGACTGCGTTAGACAAAAAAAGATCGAAGATCCAAGATTCGGCAAAAACAAGTTAACCGTATATGTAAACAAATTTATCAAGTTAGTTACAGTTTCATGAAACTATTTCAAATTAAAATCCAACAAAAAAAATAAGGAGCATTTATAACGCAAAAACTGTAAGATTTACAGACTAAAATATTTTGGTAATCGAGTAATCTTCGAGGCATCTAATAGTACTTATTTAACTTTGTTATTTCAGATTCTAGAGCAAGCAACTTACGTTTCGAGATAAAAATAAATGGGTACAAATTTCGTTCGTATAAATAATACAATTTTAGAAAAGCAAACATATAACTCGACTAAGTTAAGTACTTTAAAAAAAAAAATACAAAATTGTTAGGGTAAGTCGAACTGGGAAGACATAATTCTTTTCGATATGGTTAAGTTGATAAGATAACGAAATTTTAGTAAAAATGTTTTGGGTGAAACTTTTTAAAGAGGAAAGCAACCGACAGTGCTCAAACATACATAAATTACTACGAGTATTCCATTCGAGTGTCCGATAAGGTGGCCTGCGGACACAAACTTGACGCAAAAGTTTGTGAAGAATCGGCATTTCTATTGGATATGTCTGATTATCTGATATACGTCGAAGTGACTTTGTTACAGCGGTCAGAACAATTTATATTCGCCTATAGCACCACAAATTCAAATTCTTTTAATCAATATAAAAACATACCTACACATATTTTCAAATTAAAATTAAACCACTATGTCAAGGAGCTGGGTATTTTTAGAACAAAAGTTACCATACGTAGATGTCGTAAATGCAACCATGTTAAAATGTAACACATTTATTTTGCAGAGACTTAAGAAATCATAGTAATTGTAAGTAAAACTCGCGAGGCAAATTACACTTGGCAAGAAGTATGGAACCGTCATAGCTGCGGAATTATTTCTATACAAATCGCAGGCCGCAGAAACACGAGGGTACAGGGAAATATATTCATTGGAACGGCCATTTAATGAATAAACTAAAACATGAACATATTTAACAGAACTAAATTCAGTTTAATGAGGCGAGGTGATTATGATAGTTATTGGTAAATATTTAGACTAATAACTAAAACAATCCAATATCAGCTACTATTTAATAATAGTTATTTACTTATTATCAAATGTGGTTTTGTACATTTTGTAACAAAACGTGTAGTTTACACAAATACCGAATACATAAATTGATATATTTGAAGTGGATTATTTGTTATTTCAATTAAAAAAGAATAACAAACTGGATGTGCTAAACATAAAATTTGTAAATTTTAATTTTAAATCCTATTGGATTGTTGCTGTAGGCCGCGTGGTGGTACATCTAGCGTTTCTATTTCTATTCCGCGGCCCAGTAGCATTTGTTACCCGCACACTACATATTGTATGTGGTTGAATAATAGCCCACAACACACTTGGGGATGAATTTCATTATGCCTTTATGTTTGAGAGTGGGGAATTTCTTTCGACGCTCCTGTTTTTATTGCCATTCTTTTGATTCGTTTTGAATTTGTGGAAGGGTCTTTTGTAATGCTCAGATATTAATAGAAATCTCTAAAATAGATCGTGGTCGATTAGTATTCACGAGTTTCCTTTACATTTGAACTTACAGTGGAAGGAGTACTTACTACGAATCTTTTTGTGTTTGTATACGGGCTAAATTACGATTGAGTTTTTAATTACGACTAAAATGATTATATTTAGAAACACTTTTAAGTTAAAGAAATTTGGGTCATAGGATTTTTTTTTATACTAATAAAAAAAGCTGTATAAAAAATAGAACGATAATTTACAAAAAATAATTATAATTTTGTAAGATGGGATTACCGATCTTTAAATTTAAAAGGTTTAGTCACCATAGCCATATGGTACTTCAAGAAATAACACCAAGATACATCTACCAGATGCGAAAAATTAGTAACCAGTTGGTAATACCTATCCATGTAGCAAAAACCCCAATTACAGAATACACGTGGATGGTGCGATTATAATTAAAATTATTAATTTCTATAAGTCTGAACCAGCATATAAAAACTTTGTAATGTATACCAAAAATTTCAATTTATAAGAATTAGGGCTGAAAGTAAAGATGAATGTTAAAAGAAATATTGAAGAATACTCTTTTATGATCAAGTGAGCAACAATAGGTCACTACGGAGTGTTATCAAAGTTGAAGTGTACATCATAAATTACCTGTAAACGTTAGGATGGAACATTTCCCTTGAATGAAACAGCATAAAAGGCGGAGCAAGTCACGGGTGGGAACATTAGTCATTTGAATGTAGCACGATGTCATGTTTTCGTGAGGGTCATCGCACAAAACTTGCATAATGGTCACAAACTTTCTTATGTTAAGCTGGTTTCGTAATTTGAATCGTATGAAATAAATGTATAGATGTTGTTATTGTAGGTACAAACGTCTCACTAAGATCTAAGTCTATATGTACAAAAAATAAGTTAATTAATTCCTTTAGTTTTTGCTGATTAGTGGATACAAATCGAGGTTTCTTTTTTTTTTTTAATTTCCTGCTTGTATTATTTTTAATAGACTAACATATTTCGTTTTCGAGTTTATATTAATATTAATAATGGATAGACTTATATAAATATAACCATGTTCATGAAATGATTTTATTCTTGATAATTTATTACGCGTTTCTTACATACATATTTAATTAAATGTAATTAATTAATTTAATTTTTTTTCTTCATCTGCTTTTAACATTTCTCAGTGTTATTTGCTCTTGTATCAGTTAAAATGTAGACTAATTAAAACTTCATCATTTATAAAATTTAATTACTTCAGAATTATCAATAAAATTTCCTTGGGAAGTTAATTTTTTATTACTCAGCCGTAAAAAGCAATTTATGTATCATTGTGAGCTGAAAATTTTCAAGCTTTTCTCTAAAATATTCCAAGCCAGATTTGCCTTTCGAAGGCGTTCTTGGTGCCTCAAGAAAATCCTAACAAAATAGCCTTGAGATACTTGGCTTACACATTCATCGCACATAAATTAGACTCGAAGCCGGCTTTTTGGTTTATTTTGCCGGGTTCGTTGTGACACTTCTGACAAAGGACTTTTGAATAAAACGTAACTTGTACAGACTACAGACGAGAGTGGAAATGAGTAATACAAACCTGTTTTAATACACTGATTCACAACGCTGTTGGCTCCAGTGTTGCGCACGAAATTGTTTCTTTGCAACCAAAAGGGAAATTCCAATATGCCGTTACTATTGAGGTTCATTAAAATATGCATAATAAATAATTTTTTTTTTAGCTTTCTGTTTTAGGAAAAACAGAATGAAAATTCTCACAGTAGTTGAAGTAGTACCCTCACCATACTCACTGAGTTTAACGCGTACACGCGTATTGATAACAGAGAGATATTACAGGCTACTTCAATTGAAATGAATTTTTTTTTTATGGCATCGGTTGGCGGACGAGCATATGGGCCACCTGATGGTAAGTGGTCACCACAGCCCATAGACAAAGGCGCTGTAAGAAATATTAACCATTCCTTACATCACCTACGCGCCACGAACCTTGGGAACTAAGATGTTATGTCCCTTGTGCCTGTGATTACACTGGCTCACTCACCCTTCTAACCGGAACACAACAATACAGTGTACTGTTATTAGGCGGTAGAATATCTGATGAGTGGGTGGTACCTACCCAGACGGGCTTGCACAAAGCCCTACCACCAAGTAAAGTAAATTATAAAATACTGTATCTTAAATATTCGAAATGTGTTTGTTATTTGTAATTAAGTTAAAATATATTATGATAGTAAGGTACTAAATTTTCTATTAAAATTAAGAAATTTTAATAACTTTCCTGTGAAAATTAATTTAGAGTTTTATAATAGTATTTCTTACGCAAATTAGTTAAATCAATGGCTTGCCATAATATTCGAGTTTGAATAAAACCTTCGTGTTAATTTTAAAGTATAAACAAGTCAAAACTTGGCATACTGAACTACATTGTTTACGACTTCAGTTTATTTACGAAAATTTGGGGTTGTAAATAAAGCTGTGTAGCAAAGTGAAGGCTAAAATAACACAGAAAGCCGATAGTTTACGTTTATAAGTAACATTACAGCCGTTCATAAACTTCACGGATCAGCCTTCGGACTGCATACTTTACCTCATCGACTGTTTATTTCTCATAAACCACGCAATATGTATTATCTGCGACCGTCAGATCATAAAATAGAACTTATGTGAAAAATATGTAAAACTTAGACGATTATGGAATAGCCGAAAGCCTTCGTTATTTATACCAATATACTTGAATAAACAATATGGAAATTAAGACAAAAATTAACATTTACCTTTGAGGAAACTTATCATGGAAAATATTAGCGACTTATATTCTGTCCGTCCAGACAAGAAACAGATTTCCATATTTATAAAAACAGTAAGGATAACGTTTAAACTGAAAGACTAGCTCAAGTAAAGCCCCATTTAAATGAAGATTGTGCCGCTGAAATATTACGAGCCGTAAATTTAAGAATAGAGAAAATAAATTTATGGATTAATAGCAATATTTCTTAGGTATTTTAAAAAATATACACAAAAATCTGAGTGAGTTAGGGATGACCTACAATAACCATTTTTTATCCGTTTCTTTTTACGAGAAATAATGGCTAACTTTCGAAGCGATTTTAAGCAGTACAACATTGATCCTAATCTAAATAAGTACAGTACAGTACAGTACAGTAAGTACATTGTGCTTTTAATATTGATCAATATGGCCCTTTACTGCATGTAATTCTAATTAATATTTTGGAAGACAAAGATTTAAAACGCAGGAACATAGCGGTTTGTATTGTCTAATGACAAAAAAAACGTGAACGTTGTAAACATTCTGTAGTATATTCAGTATTAGCATTGTACCCATGCGAAGCCGGAGTGCGTCGCTAGTAATAATCTAAATAAAGAACTTTAATATGCATCAACACCATATATATGATATGATTGAAACTAAAGAAATAAGATGTATGTATTGCTATAGTTGTTAAGGTCCAACGTGTTGTCAGAATGTGAATTGAGTTTGAGATAGGCTAAGCAGATTCCAGAGAGCCATACAAAATCACACTAACATTATCATATAGAGTAGGACATCGTGAAATTCGCAAACTAAGTGCATAAACTGAGAATACTTATCGATTACGGCCGTACGCCAAAACTGAAAGTAACTTTCCATGTCGACAATTTAGACGCTATTAACTCCAATAAAACCAAGAAAGCTCTCAGAGGTGAGGTTAGGGGTTACTTGTTTTCTATTGCTTTTTCTCTCAAATAAAACGATATACGAAACAAAAGTATTTGATAATATGGAACCCTTTTATTGCGGTCCATATTCCTGGGTAGTAATTTAATATATTTGATTAAGAGACTCCCGTGTTGAAGTCGTAATATAATAAAGAACTCTAGTTGATAGCTTCCGTCTAATACGTTATTTTTATAATCAACGGTAACACAAAAAGAAATATCGATTATCGATATATCGATATTTCAAAGTTAAGACCACGTAAGTATAGAAGCATTACGCTTGCTTTTTGAGTGTCAAAAAACTACTAACGGTTCGTAAAAAAAATGTCAGACCAAAAAACGGTGAAAGAAACATGGCGGGATTATTGCTTTTTTTATAACACAATAATATTGCTCAGTTTTTTTTTATGAAACGGCTTGGCTATCGTTATATTGTCGTTAGTTTCTTTTTTTGAAATCTTTGGCACACAAATACTCATGAAATTTTTTTGTTGGAATATCCTAATAGTATAAAGCCTTCAAAAAATAATAACAATAATAAGCATTTTTAATTTAAATCTATTATAGAGTTTATCCTTTTATTTACCACATGATTGAATAACTGTACGTATGTAGTATTCAATAAATATGTATTACGATACAGTTAAATCAAATAACGAGGCGAAATAAGGCAACGATGTAGTTATTTCGCACATCTGTGGCAGCTTTATGGCCACAATAGCCTACTTGGCAATCTAATATTACTCACTAATCTAAGAAAACATACTATGGAACAAATACATTTGCGGTACAACGTTATATTTTATGCGAACATAAAAAATGCAATTCAATTTTTCTTTTTATGGTTGTCTCTAAGAAATCACATTCCCCGTAAGATAAAATACAAACCTTATAAATCAAGTGAATCATTACATATTAGGACAGACGAACTAGCGATCTATCCCGGTTCTACGTTGATATCTATATAGAAATAGAGGGGACTATAGAACAGTTCTGTATCTTTTTTTCTTTGCTTGTCAAACGATTGTTTTGTTTAACAGCGAGTTTTGTTGTTGTCATTGAAAGCATTTTTATAATACAGGTAGAAAAATAAATCAAAATAAATAAATTAAGGTCTTCCTCCAAATTTTACAAATGACTGCGTAGAATTACGACTTCTAGTTAAAACAATGGCGCGAATTTTTTTGTAAACTAATTTAAATTGACTTCATTAGAATACTTTAGTCCTATTTTTACTTTTATTTAAAAGTGATATTGTATGAAATGGTTCGCCCAAAGACATAAACTATTTAAGAGCCAATTTTTACTTCATCAATCTCTACGGATAAGTGAGGCTCTTTCACCCATTACCATAGACAATAGCGGTGTAAGAAATAATAGCCATTCCCTACATCACCAATTCACCAACATTGGGAGCTAAGATGTTATGTCCCTTGTGCCTGTAGCTATACTAGCTCACTCACCCTTCAAATCAGAATAAATAATACTAAGCACTTCGGCGGTAGAATTTATGATGCATAGTTGGTATCTACCCAGACAAAACCCAACCTACCAAATATACGTTACTGTTTGGTCCTAGAATAATTAAGAATTGGGTAGTACCCATCCAGTCGAACCTGTGCAATGACTTACCGAAAGTACTACCGGGTTTAAGTCCCACAAAAGAGACACTTTTTGATACCTTCTTTTTATAGGTATAATGGAATAGGCGTTTGTCTTCCATCTCACCTGATGGAAAGTGTAGATGAAGACGAAGGTGGTGCACGCCCGTCCAAAAGAAACCTGTTCACTCTACTCTTAAAGGCTCCAGAGTTCAACTTATCAGGAAAAATAGACCCAGGCAGGTCGTTCCAAATCTTGGCGACTCTCACCAAAAACGAGCTGTCAAACCGTTTAGAAAGAATTCTGGGTATAAACCTATAAAATTTTATTTAGAAATCGTGGACACCACTTATAAAATACATTAAGTACCAAAACAAACAAAATTTATATATCTTACGGAATCCAAAAACAATTATTTTTTCGATTACCAAATACACAGAGAGTGACGCGTTTGGAGTAAATTGTTTTTACCTGACTACGCATTTGAGAACAGTAATGCTAACGGTAATACAATTGCTGTAAAGGTGAATACTTGTAGTCTAGAGACTAGACGTCTCGGACTAATTTGAATAATGAGGTCGACACGATGATTTTGAGTAACGACACAATTATTCTGGAATATCAGATAATATCGTAGCGTTGCTTGAATTATTTTTATTTGCAACCTTTTAAATAAAAAACTTTATCATTATCTATTTTTATGTTTTCTACATTACTGGGATCATGTGGGTTTCCATTATTCAAGAAATTAACAATTATTATTATTATAACTATAAAAATTATAGCATTAACGTTAATGACAGTGAATCAAAGTATCTATGGGAAAGATTGAGGTCGCATTAGTTGGTAATGGCAAGTCCGTTCTTGCTGATGAGTTTTATATCAAGTAATTGTATATATATTTGTATTATAGATTATCATATTGTATTGCTTTTAATATATATTAACTTTTAACATATCTTGCGCTATTTATAAGATCTGCATAAAGTATTTTTTTATATTGTTAATAATGTAGATTAATCAGAACTTGTCATTTAAAAATGTAGTTAAGTTTTATTATTCTTGTGTCATTTGATCTAAATACTTACTTTATATTTAAAGATAAAGTATATAATTTTAATATACTTATTATAAAACAGTTTTAAGTACATTAATGAGTGTGTTTTGTACTCATTAAACTATGTTTTTTTTAATGCAGCATCTAGACCCTGAAGAATGTCGTGACTTATGTCACTGGACATTCGCTTAACGAGAGGTTGCCGCGCGGCCTCAGGTCATTGACCTGGCTGACCAACGCCCGCGCAGCTCATATTCGCGCTTTGCTATTAAGTATGTTACTAGACGTGCCATTCTTACATGTAGGTCAATATTACTAGACAGATATGAATAAACTTTAACTAAAATAAGCGATAAGTATTCATGGCAGTATCCAGTATTTAAAAGATATTTCTTAAATAATTTTAATCATCAAAACTGAAATATAATATATTCCTATCTTTTGTAGACTAAATATATTAATTAAAAAATAATAATATGTTATGTAGTTTTAGTGCTACTATCGATTTTGCATAAATAGTATTAGTACAACTTAGTTCAACTTCAACTCAAACAGTTACATGAAACTCGGTTACACTTACACTTGGCCTTAATTAGAAAACAGCTCTTAATCGAACCCACGGCTAGACTAAGGCCTCCTTCCCTTTTTGACTAAATCGTTAGGAGTTTATCTCGTCGTGCTAATGATGCTTAACCGCCGAACATGAGATGAATAATTACAAATTACGCACTTGGAAATTCTTTAACCAACCCAGTATGAAACCAGCAATCTTAGGCCAAAGTTTACATGCTCCGATAACTGAGCTATATATTTTATGGGACTACACGTAAATCAATTTCCTACAAAAACTTGTACAGTTAATAAAAAATATACATCAAAACCGGGCGTAATGTTTTCCTACTTTATATCCGAAGTCTGATTTAACGAAAAGATGTAATCATTTCACATCAGAATAATGACTTTATATAAATAAAATTAAATTGCTTAACAAATTAAATGTATCACTTAGATTTTCTTATATTTTTATTGAGCTTAGATTATTTATACACCTAGACTAGAGTTTCATACCTCAAAAGTACCTACATAAACAAAACGGGCCGACTTATTATCTTGCTGTGTTCTCTCTCAGCTGTAACAGTCTATCTAGTTATATAAAATTAATTTAATATACGCTGTTATTTAGTTACGCTATTATTATATAGCTCGAGCCGATGACTTAGGGTTCAAACTCAGGCAAGCAACACTGAATTTTCATGTCCGTGCTCGGCGGTGAAGGAAAACATCGTGAGGAAACCTGCATGTGTCTAATTTCAACGAAATTCTGCCACATGTGTATTTCACCAACTCTCAAAAAGAGAGGAGGCCTTAGCCCAGCAGTGGGAAATTTACAGGCTGATAATGTAACAAATGTTATATATATATACCTACTGACATGATACACTGAGAACCCTTTGAACCAACGGGGTATTACATTCAATTACATTATTTACCGATATACCTATTTTATTTATTTATATCCTAATAATTTTTTAAGTGATACAGATATACTTTTACATTTTATAAAATTAAATTAAGACGACTTCAATTATCATATTCAAGGTATTATCGTGTTCGATTTCTTAAAACAATGTGACATTTAAAATAAGCGACATATAATAGTATATTCAATGACTCACAATTTCTCAACTTTCCTCGAAATCCGAACTCGACACGGAAACAAACCATTCATTCATCCGTATCTGATTCACGTTGATATCACCTACATTAAATAGAATAATATTGTGTAAGTTCAATATCACTTCGCTGATTTCTTTTTGCCGGTTCTTCCGAGATACGATACATTTTTCGAATCGTTTGTAGTTTTTGACAAACGATAAATGATGGTTATATGTATACCAATTTTCTTGAAGATTTGTTGAATTGATTGAAAGTTGTTAAGCAGCGCTATCTAGCGGCGCGTTACGACAAGTGGATGGTATAATGACCGTCTTAACGGTACAATAACTATAAATGCCAATATGTCATGGTAATCAGTTCCCCAGTGTTCAAATTCATCAACTTTAAACCATAGAGATTTGAAGAATATAAAACTTTTCTTTTATTTCAACAAATTCGTTTCAGTGGTTTTGCCGTGAAAGAGCAACACAGACACATGGACAGACACATAGATAAACAGAGATACTTTTGCATTTATAATATTAGTATAGACGTATGTTTGTAAGTGTAAGTCAATTATAAAAAATACATTGTTAAAGAAGGCATATTATTCGATACAAGATTTTATGGATGATAAAAAAGCGTGGAGTTAATGCTTGTTGACTTCCAGGCAGGAGACATAACATACATACATAATTGTATTTAACTAACATGACTGTATTTTTAGATGTTGAAAAAGAGTAACTACTGAGTTTCTTGCTGGTTTTTCTCGGTAGAATCTACATTCCGAACCGATGGTAGCTTTACTTTAAATAGTATGTTAAATGACGATTCAAAAGTGCTTGTAAAAGCCTACTCAAATAAAGTATATTTTTATTTTGATTTTTTTTTTGTATCAACAAAAAATATCGCGGCAAAATCTCTATTAGACCAAATATTGGAAAGATAAAAAGTACCTATCATTTAGGATACGTCAAGAAACATTTTTAAAACTAAACTTCACAAGCGGTAGCCGTAAATAAATAACGAGAAAACTGAAACAGCGATCAGTGTTTCAAACTTATGAACGTTCAACAAATGCACTTAGATTGTTCAATGTTGTTGGGTGTCGGTTACGCGGAAAGTTACTTTGATTTTAAACGATCTTGAATGAGGAAAAAATTACTGTTACACCGTATTTTGTATACATTTATATTTATTATTCAAATTTTTTATGAATAATACTACTTGTACAAACATTGTTCATTGATTCTTCGGGGAAGATTGTAGGTTGAACCCTGGACGAGCACCTTTTAATTTTCATGTGCTTAATTTTTGTTTATGATCAACTAGCTATTATCCACCCGGTTCATAGAGAATTAAATTAAAAGAGAAGGAAGATATATATATCTAAAGAAGATTCGTTGATGGCTCAGACACTTATTGCGATGCGTTCAGTAGTTTTCACGTGATTGACGCACAAAGAGAAATATATTATAAACATATATCCATTTAAGTTTCATGGTAGGCGAAAAAAATAATCCTGTTGACACGCGTGATCCGCCACATGTTTCCATCAATCCATTTTCGAAAAGCGTGGTGGTATGAGATACACATCTCTTTAATAAGTAGGCTATTGACAGCCTTTTCTTTACTTATAAGTTATTTATGTGTTCAAATGAACTTGTTTTAGATCGTCATTATTATTAAGAACGGACTTACATACGTTGCAATGTATATATTTGACATAAATACCTACATCTGATACGATTCACGCGCCAACCATTGTATGTATGTATTTTGATGATCTTTGCCAGAAACCTTCACCCAATCAGCAAGCGCATGTTTTAAATCAATCAGATTTAAAACATGCGCATCATTTGCTCGCGTTTCAAGTTTTTCTCGTCGAGTTAGAGAGAGAGAGTCCTATGCCTATGACCTTCCTTGGGGTTAAACTTTATTCATATGAAATTTTATCAAAATCAGTTTACTGGCCATGAAAGCGGAAAAAAGAGTTTTTTTCGCATTTATATATATTTATAAGTTATACTTAATATCTCGTTTGAATCATTTTTTTAATATAAACTTTAATTACCTTACTGTATAAATGATTTTAAATAAAATATCTAGAATAAAATTATTGTTACATAAGTAACCTTATTGGAATGACATATAACGACTTTTAACAGTTGGTACATAAGACCTTTTACGATCGTCTACACCAAAGTGAAAACCGGTAATTGTGTTATCAATACCGGTATTAATATATCGGATAAAATAATTTTAAATTGTAACTCGTATTTGATTTTATCTTAACACACGCAATAAAAAAGGTTATACATGAATATATTCAATTTCAATCTACTGGAAGCGTTATTCTTTATTTTATAGTTTTAATTAACCTAATGGCCGTCTGGAACTTCTCTCAGACGTTTTGGTGTTTCGCTGTAGAAATAGAAACATATTCGTACTTAATTCCCTTAGTTTCGAGACAATTGTGGAATGAAGCTTAGATGGAGATATCGTCCGTTCATATTATGCTTAATCGACATATCAAAAGAAATTCATAAAGTAAATAACTAAAGCTGTTTTTCCATTAAATTTGTTGACGCCTTTAAACGTTAAGAAAATATTTTTATCTAGTATCTTTTTTCATACTGTGATAGATGAATATATATATATATATATATATATATATATATATATATATATATATATATATATATATATAAGTATGTGTATAGTATACATTTTTTTTTCTGAACATCGAAGAGTACTAATATAATTTATATAATCCTATACACAATTAAAAAATGATTTTTAAATTAATTTAAATTTAAAGGTAAATCATCATAACAAATAATAAATAACGTACGTCATAATATAGTTAAACGAGCTAAAAAACACAGGACAAATTAAACACAATATCCATAAATAACCTTTCCAAACTCTATGAACAATATTTAAATGTTCAAACACATCGAACGTCTATAATTAAAAAGTTTAAATTAAAATAAGTCTCAGACCGTGTACGCGCAAATCCTTGTTTAATTATTATCACTAAATACAGCTTAAGGACTTCGCATTGTGTATATTGTCTGAATGAGTCTTAATGTAAAGGTAGATGAACTCAAAGTTCTGTCTAGTTAATTCGAGACGGCCAAAACGTGATGAATTAAACGGCTTCTCTAGTACCGTGACGGTTAAGATAACTTTAATCCTTTGATAATAGCTTAGATAAGTACATATATTATATTATAGCTAAATATTTCACGAGAAAACCCCGATATAACCTAGTCTTGAGACTAACAGAGATTTTTTTTAGGTAACTTTTTGGCAATAAATGTTTTTTTATAAACAAATCAATATGAAATATTAAGCACTCTCATTTTAAGTATGGCACTTAGGACTTTGGAATCGTCATGTCACAGGTTGAAATTAAATATAGAGCTCAGCTTAATGGTTCAGCAGAGAAGAACCGACTAGAAACTAAGTAGGTTTTACTCAAATTATAATTTCAACAAATATAGAAAAAAAATTATATGTCAATCTCCATTGTTTTTATCGTCTATAGATATATTCTAAGTGTAATTAGTGTTATCTTAATTTAAATTAAGCTCTAGATTTGTTTATCAACAAAATTTGACTATAGGTACAAACATAGAATGTATACGACTTTACGAAGTCAGAAACTTTGTTATAAGTTTAAGATTACTTTTCATTATTATACAATTGTTGTCAACGACTCCGTCTACATAATCTGTAGTATTTTCTATACTCATTAATTTATACAAATACCCTTACTTTGGTAAAAAAACATCCCAAAGGATTCTCGAGGTCCAAGATTATAGATAGACTGGTAAGGGTATTCTGTAGGTAGAAACTCGAAACTCACCGCAGAACGCGAACGTTAAACGTCCGAATGAGACATTGACTGTTATAATTATAAAATTTATAGGATACACGTATAAAGTTGTCAACATTTTACGAGTGAAATAAATCTAAATGTATACAGAATCGCACTACGGATATGAATACTCAAATTTATTTCATTCTCATTACGTACATAACTAGTTTTATTAAAAAAATTAAAGAGTTTAAAGCGTACTTATGTATGTATTTAAGTTGCTTGTTTACGGAAGACTTATTTCCCGTTTAACCGTACATTGGTTAATATATCTTGTCTATAGACAGCAGGCTTGGCCCGACACCAATATTTGTAAGCGATACAATAATTTAATGCAATATTAACTTAAATATTTTCATAATTTCATAACTTTATTACATTTAAATGATTAAATTATCCACTAGAACAGAGCCGGGCAAAACCGGTCATGCAAAGGTCAAGCGTGAAATCGGCAGTTGAAATATCGAAATTATTTATTAACTTTAAAATTTTACAGCTCACTCCTAACCAAATCTTTTACCGAAACGGTTACCTTATAACGTAAATTTGTTTTGAATATAGTCAAAGTATTGTTTTGCCATTGATAAAGACCATTTTTGTTTAAACATTTTTAGAAACAACGTATAGTTGTTATACTCGGTGAATTTTTATAGCAAAGGAAAGTTGGTCCTATAAACTAAAACCTGAAATGGCCTGTTGAAAGAGTGTATTTAAGAAACAAGATTCGGTCGTGGTCTGCGTTGCACGATTTTCCTATTGTTTCGTTTAATAGCTATGCTTTGATAATGGCTTGAAACTCTCGCGCAGATAGATTAATAAATAAAATAGAAATTGTGTTTCACAATTTGGTTCTTCATGATGTTATATAATAAACATTTTTATGGAGTTTCTATAAACGGCAAATGATTATAATGAGCAACAACCGATTATTAATATTTAGATATTTCCATTTATGTCAACTAGTACGTGAGTGTCATGCTATTGGCAGACAAAGGTTTCGTCACAGAGAGGAAACATTGCCTCGATGCTCCACTGACGAATTGACGAATTTACTCGTGAACAGTTTATGTCTGACAACACACCGATTCTATTGTTACTCTGTTCACTCACAAAGAAGCGCCCCTCCACTTTTTTTGCCTTTTTTATTCTAACATTAGTCGTTTATTAAAACACCTTGTAGGCGTCACTCATAATAATAATCAATGAGCGTGGGGCGTGCCTACTTTAGTAAATATATAGTTATCTAATCAATAAACAAATTTTACATGATTTAATATATTGCTATCTCTTTTCGTGTACGGTGAAATAGAATCGAAGATCTTCAAAGAGTAAAATTCAAAATGTGTAATTCAATATCCCAGAAAACGTTCAAAATTATTCAATTATAAAATTTAAAAGAATCGTTAAAGAGCGTTTGTGTGCTAAAGGATATTACAACACTAATGACTTTTTAGTTGACTGCACACCTTGGGAATGAAATGATCGCCTCCAGGCTGTTTCAAATAACTAAAATATAATTATCATTGTACATGGAAAATGGTTAAAAAAAAAATAAAAAAATATATCCCGCTGAGTTTCTTTCGCCGGTTCTTCTCAGGTCTGAGGTGCTAAATTCCGAACCGGTGGTAGATTTTTGACAATCAATAAGCAAGTGTAAACACTTCTATATTGAATAAAGATTTTTGACTTTTGACTTTGACTTTGTTTATTAACATTAACAGCCTGTAAATTTCCCACTGCTGGGCTAAGGCCTCCTCTCCCTTCGAGGAGAAGGTATGGAGCATATTCCACCACGCTACTCCAATGCGGGTTGTTGGGATACACATGTGGCAGAATTTCGTTGAAATTAGACACATGCAGGTTTCCTCGCGATGCTTTCCTTCACCGCCGAACACGAGATGAATTATAAACACAAATTAAGCACATGAAAATTCAGTGGTGCTTGCCTGGGTTTAAACCCAAAATCATCGGTTAAGATACACGTGTTCTAACAACTGGGCCATCTCGGTTCGAAGGTAATGTGTTCAAATACAATATAATGCAAATTCTCTTTGATAACTTGAGCTAATTATAGAAAATTCGTAACCAATTTGCGATGACAAAACGTTGCCAATTTTCCCATTGTGACGCAGCTTAATTTAAATATAGTTTAAACGCATGAAAGCAATGTTTGCACTGATAAGAACTCGCTACCGTCATAGCGTGTTTAAAGTCTAAACAAATTATATTTAGCCGTACTGTAAACAATTAAAGGTTGATTAAGTAATATGATACTAATCCTAAGTTAAGCTTCGTTCATTTAATGGATAAGTTAGGCTGTGGCATTATAGCTAATCCCTGTTTCTATTTTTTCTTTACACAGTGTCGAAAGTTTGTAAACTATTTTAGTATTATTAGTTAGTCCAATGAATGGTACAAACTATTATTACCTCCAAACATTGTATTGTCGCAATTACTTCCAGTGCTAATATATTTGGACAAAGATATACTAAACCATTAGATAAAAAAAAAATAAAAAAAAAAATATCAAAATGCCTCTCAAGATTTATCTTACCAAACGCAAATGTCTTAAATTATCTCTATGCTCTCGTCGATTGAATTTTCAAAACTTGTTTTACCTGAAACAAAAATATGATTAATTAGTATACGTTTCGTTGTACTAGTTCACGTCACTGACTTTTGTGTAGAAACAATAAAGATCGCCTGAATTTGGCTTCGTCGACCAATATCAACTAGCAATCTAGATAGAGGTATATGATTCGGATAGGGGACGATATTGCAAAAGTGTGTTCGCAAACACAGACTTTATTCCTTCATTTTCCTAGTCTGATGGGACGCAATTTGTCACGGCCGGAAAAAACCAGGTACAGAACCAATGGCTTTACGTGCAACATCCTAACTCGTGGCGACTTACAATTTATTGACAGGAACAAAAAACTTTTATCGGCCCGATCCGAGGTTTGAACCCAACCCAATTCATCACGGTTACGACTTAATAAGCACGAAATTAATATGATTTTTTTTATATCTTTAAATACACAAGCGAGTTTGATACAATATTACTGGCGTATGATGACAACAAAGACTAAGTATTACTTAATTCTAGAATGGGTATTTTTTTTCAAAAATATTATAAAATCTATTCAAAAACAGAATTAACAAGTAGACACAAATTAAAGAAATATATATCCGTGTCATGTATTTTCTCTGTACGCTTAGATCGTTTAAACTACGGCACAGATTTTAAAGTGGTTTTCATCAATAAACAGAGCAGTTCAAGAAAAAAGTTTATACAATGCATATTACAGTAGAGAAAAGCTGAGTATTATAAATTTTGGGGCCGAAAAAAACAAGATTTATTCTTTTTATCTTTGCTTTTTAATAAAAAAAATGTGTATAGACCCTTATTGTACCCGTGTGAAGTCAGTTCGGGTAGCTAGTATGTAATAAATAAAAAAAACAGTAAAACCTAAACATAGTAGCAATCAATAAAACACACGTTACTCTCGATCTTACGAAAACTCTATGAGAGTAAACAGAAGTCTTGTATTAACATACACCGTGCCCCACGATGACAGCGTCATATCAACAACCACGCTACATTACGCCTTATTGTGTACACGTAAACGTCAAAGTCGCGTGAACATATTTGACACGTTGTTAAGTTGATGGTAATTCGATTATGAGTTTAGTTGTGCCCCCAATAACGCTAACGGGATTGTGTTAAGCCGTCATGAATGAGGCTGTTATACATAAATCTCTTGTTTTCCACAGCCCTTTCTTTAAATATATGGAGCATCAAAGGATTTTTCGATTAGACCTCACTGACGTCATCGAACGGAATACATAGAAACATAAGGCATATTCTTATGTATGTCAGCCGAGATGGCAAGACGGAACAAGCCCTTGCAAGCATTATTGAATTTTCATACTCTTAATTTGTGTTTGAATTTCATGTATTTTATTTTAAATCAAACTGCATATGAGAAACGTGTTAGAAATAAATCCTAGCCTTCTTGAGAACATTAATTAATAAAACATTAACATTTATTACTTTCGTTTTTAAGTATTTCAAAATAATAGTATGATTGTACCATAGACAAAAAAATATCAAACTTTACTATTTATTCAAGTCAATTATCAAACTTCACTAATGAGGTTATTCAACTCAATAACCATTTGTTTATAGCTATTTGAAATAGGAAACTGAAATGACATGTTTTAGTGAAATATGTGGTATCTCATGTGAACCACATTTTCGTGTTGTTGCTTGTGAATTGCATACAAGCGATAAACTGGCCCATTGGGAGACTTTGGTGTAGTGCACAAGAATAGCAAGCGTACATACTACTACTACTAAGCTAGCGCCTACTACTGTCGCGATAATGAACTTACATATAAAATTCAAATAAGATTTTAAATTTAAATTCAATTTATCTCGAATAAATATATTATCTATACATTTAATAAAATTGGAGTGTCTGTTTTTAATATTAAAATAAACTATTTTTACTAAATGCATATGTACGTATACACGGTACATATACCAAAATAACATTTTTTACAATTTTTGTGTCAGTCTGTCTGTCTGTTTGTTCCGGCTAATCTATGGAACGGCTGAACCGATTTCGACGGGACTTTCACTGGCACATAGCGGGTGTAATATTGAGTAACTTAGGTTACTTTTATTTTAGAATTATATAAAGAATAAAAATAAAAACACGCTACAATATCCAAATAACTTAAATTCAAACAACGCGCACGAAATCGCGGGCTCAGCTAGTGTCTAATATAACAGAAAATGATAGTGTAATTATTATAGCAGCTAGATGTGGAATGTCTTGAGACGCTTAATATAAAGACATCGCCGATGAGCAATGCGATTGGTCAAATGAATCATTGACCACGAGATTATGACTCAACCTTAAGATACTGACTCAACAATATCCCCATCTCATTCTACCCTGAGTACCTGATGCTATTCAAACAAGGAAGGAAATAGTGGCAAGACCATTAACTGCATGGGTTGATGTTTCTTAGAAGTAGGTCGATTGAGATTAAAATTCTAATTTTGAATGTTTTTCTTTTATATTTAATGTTCGGAACGATACTTGAAATAGGCTTGTCTAAGCTTGCTTTGATGTACACGTATATAGGTCATTACGATGAATATTAAAAGCAATATGGCTATAAGCGGAAATCCAAATATAACATCACTTAAGTTTCAGAAAATGGGTTAAACAAAATATCTATTAGCTAGGAATATGTATCTTGCGGCACAAGACCGTTGTGTCGATCTTTGCCTATGTCCAGCAGTGGACGTCCTTCAGCTGACTTGAATGAATGAAATGACCGATACCACGATAACCGAATATCTACATAATACACACCAATTAAGAAACAATATCTACCTAAAAATGTCATGCGGTCACTTCTTAAAGATTTAAGTGTGTAATTATTTTTTAAATAGTAATGTTAAGTTCTATGAGTCTACATAGACTCTACATAGAATATCTTTATACCCTTTAAACAAGCTAAAATTGTTGAACCCTCTGATCTCCGCTCCGATACCATTATTAGGATGTTATGGTCACGCATTACAAGGGTCCAACTGGATTGCTTTCACGAGATGACCGACACGTGATGGTAGAAAAAATATCTTAAATCGAGTCACGATTATTTCGTAATTTATGGTGTGTATAAAATGTCGCTTTTAGTACATTGTATGGCATTTTATTTTTTATTTTTAGGAAAGGTTTAGAATGAATATCTTAATTTAAATGATAGTGGTTATTAGTCATTGTTCTGAAATAAAACTTGTTATCAATAAATTGGAAATTCATCGAAAACTTTACAAGTGTGTCATCGTATCACAGATAGATCACAAATTAAAGTGCTCACTTTAAATCTTTCGAATAAATACTAGCTCCGCTCATATTAAAAAATTGAAACTTCACGTTGAAAACATTATTTACTTAAATTGATAAGGTAAAAATTTATATACATTATACATGTATAAACTAAAAAAAATATCTTAAAAGCTTTATGCATAACAATATACCAATAACAAAATTTAGTTTTACTACACGACTTATAAACAACACGAGTAGAATTATTACATAAAGTTTATAAAATTACAAGTCATCTTACTAGGTTGACCTAGTCAAGTTTTGGTAAATTACTCGAATTGAATTGTATAGTGTATTAAAAGTACAACAATATTACATTTTATTACTATAGTATTTTACAACCTACAACATCGTTTTTAGGTTTTTTTTATAATTCCTCAAATCGCTAAAATAACAAAAACATGTATTTAAACTCGGTATAACTTTAAAATGCTAACGCAGAAATTGTAAAGTGGCTGATTTTAATTACATAAAAGATGAAAGAACTTCTATCTTTATAATATGAAAAAAGGAAGCAATTTATACAAATGGTTAAAGGATCTGAAAAAAAAAATGGCCAGTGTTTATTCTTCGTCGTTGCTTTTATTCAAAATTTCAATTGAAGATTAAGACAAAAATTATTGAAAAGTAAGCAAGAATTGTTTCAACGTGAATTTCTTTTTTTTTTTTGCCAACACGGGGATTATTGTAAAAAAAATATTGAAAGTATACATAAGGAATTTCATATTAGATTTTTAATTAAACGAACAAAAACAGTATCGACAGCTCGTTTTCGATTCGATAATGAAACCTATAACTTAGGTTTCATTATCGAAATAAACCTAAGTTAGGTTTAAATATCATAAATAAATTTTATTCAATGAAAATCCTCGTGTTTCCGTGAAGTATGACGCTAAGTATATATAGTCGAGTTATTTACCCTCCGACACCTCAACGCTACACAAGTTATGAGAAAATATTTGAACCCAAAACTAGTTCGGTTTTATCGTCAGCCAATTGCCAAAGTATGTTTGAAAATTCATAGCCGATATAAATTTTATTGCAATGGAGTCAATTGATCGGAGAGCTGTAGTATTATTTTTATGGACGTCGAGGTTTTTCACAACTATTTTCGAGCGATATTTTCTGTTAGAGCAATTTATTTCATCACGTTTCAAAATGCTAAGAATTAAGATCGTTAATGGACCCCTGTTTAGTCTACAAAGTTTGTATTCGTTTTTACGAGTTATAAAAATAACGAAGTCTTTCAAGGATCGAATTGAAGAGATAGTATTTTTATTAAATCATCTCAAGGGAATGGCGGAGTTTTTCTTTATTACTTGGAGAATGTTGCCTATCGATTTGTTTTATATAGACGCCGATTTATAGACTGAACAGTGAACAGGACTCATGAAGAATTAGTGAATTTTAGATACGATATTGGATTTAAAATTTGAATTTGAATTAAAGTATTTAATAAAATATAACAATCATAAAATGTAACACAAAACAAAATCGGTAAAGATAATTTATATGAAGATTTGCTTTTAAGTACATTAGACTTACGAACAGCAGTTGCTCCAAGAATTAAGATGAAGAAAATTTAGAACAAACAAACGAAACAATGAGAGTTGTTTCTTATTTCACACAAAAACAAAGTTTCCCCTCGACCTTTATATAATAAGGCGCCTTGTTAAGTTAATTGTATAATTACTCATCCGACAAGTGAGAAGGTGAAGACGGTACTTAGAAATACAATGAAGTGAAAATTAAAAGCCTGAAATACTAACGATATTATTCATTAAAACAATTTACTAAGTTAAACGCAATTCGTAAGACATTTAAATAAAAAATAAAAAATTAAAACATTAAAAAAATATGTACGTAAGCTTAAAACCTTATTTATAGTTTAAAACATAAAACTATCGCAAAGGTTTGATATAAAAACAAAGCTTCATTCTAACATTTCGATAAAAAATGAACCAATTATAATTCGTAACGCACTCGACGTTGTAAAAGAAATTTATGAACTGCCATAAATAATCTACATTTGTGTGAGTCGTAACGAATATCAACTTTGTTTCGTATCGACCCTTGACCGCGCTTAAGCGGTTAAGTACTCGGTATAATGGAAAATATAAAAATACCAATAGGATAAAGAAGAGTTCTGCCTCTTTTGAAGATAACAATTCGGGTGTATACAAAATAATGCACAGTTTGAAATTCAACATATAAATGTGAGTCGTTTTATTGTAACGCTTCACTGAAAAACTACTAATCTGGTTTACATAAAACTTACCAGAAGATGCAGCACTGGTTAACATACAAGATGCAGCACGTTTCGGACAAGGTTTTAGTATTTAATATTATTATTATAAGGATCGGCGCCTCGCAGTTTCACCTTTAAATATACTCTGTGATCGTGACAAGTTTGTATTTTATGGTCATGAAAATAATATATCATAGATTATTTATGTGAAATCTTCAACCAAATTTGAGTATATATTTATGATAAAAAAAATATGATAATTTAATTAATATATTTTAATTATAGTTTATGTATATTACTTTATTTTTTCCAAAGTTTTAATCACTAATAAATATAAGCTAACAAACTCAATACAGAATTTGAGGAATTTAACTTAACGCAAAAAATTTGAAGATCGTTCGAAAAATAAATGGTGGATCGTTTTTAAATCAAATAACAAAGCATTAATTTCGTTTGAATGGATATTATTTAACATTTTGAAATAATTAGTTTATCTGTAAAAAGTTCATTTTAAATCCTGTTCTCCGTTCACAACTTCGGAATGTCGTCAAGACAAGTAAGAATACAGCTAGTTAGCCCTTCGTCTAACCTAGATGTAATTCACAACAAAATAATAACAATCAATTTAATATACGTTCATTTCGTTATTACCTAAGTATTGAAAGAACACGGTATGGTATGGTATTGACCTACAGTAACCAGTTTAGTATGAATTTGCATTGCATCGTGGCGTAGGTCGGTATTGATGTATTAAAATATTTGTACCGCTATACGCATATATATACACAATTCGATATGTTGGAATAGAGTCATTACTGAGTTTGCTGCTGGTTCTTCTCTGTGAATCTACATTCCGGTAGTAGCTTTGCGTTGAGTATAGTTTTGTAAAATGACTATTAAAAGTGTTTGTAAAAGCTTAAGTAACAATACGTGAATCTTAACCGACCGGATTCTAACCCGAGTATGGGCCACAAAATGTTCATTTCTATTCATAATTAATCTGAAGCAAAACGTCGCTTAAAAACCAGCGTGTATCAGATGAATATTTTCCATACGTGAATCCACCAACACACCGAACAGCGTAGCGAAATATACTCCAAATTTTGTCTAATAATAATTAGCATTCTTAGCCAATCAGTGGGATCATCACAAGTCGTTACTTCACTGTGAGCATAAAGTTTCTGAATGGATTACAAAAATCATTTCTGGACTTAAAATTGATTTCTAAACTTAAACCATCAAAGTCCATCGACTTGGGATTGTTTGAAACAATTCGACTCGCCAGGTTATTCCACATCAAGAGTTTATAAAGACAAATAGCTCCATTTATTTCTTAACAAATTAATGTTTTCTCTCATCCTGATCCGAGTTTCGCTTCAATAACAGATGTTCCGACGGAAGAATGTTCTTTATCAGCGTTGAAGTAAATTTAAATAATACCATCCCAAACAAACAAGTAAGAAATAATTTCTAACTGCAAGTTAAATTTTACATATAAAGTTGTCCACACTTTCGTCTGAACGTCAGAAGTTTGTATGAAATTATCATACGCAAAACGTGAAAATATTTTCATGGAGAGAGGGAACTTCGTGCAGTTTCGTTGGTAAATAAAGAAAAAATATATTATGACGTAGCATGTTTCGTGCTTCTTTTTTTTTATTTTCAAAAAGGAAATTTACCCGCGGTACATTTTTATATCTTACATGAAACCCAATTAAGTTTACGAACTGAATAGCCTATAGTGAACGTGAATGCCGAAATTAAGCCAACGTTCATAAATAAAACCTGTATTATGGTAAGGTTTTATTTCAACGCCTAAGTGTACCTATTGTACTCTAGTATTACATGTAAAATATAGACCTTTTTCTAAAGCATGTATTTGATAATGGACGGTTGAATGTATTGTTAGAAGTTTTTAACTTTTCTTGCAAAACAAAGTGTGTATTACTTTTAGAATATGTAATTCTTGCCTTTATAAGTTAGAATCACTGCTATACTTGTGAAAAAGGGTTTGCAAGAAATTAGTTAGTTGATTTTTAGAATGAGTAACAAATATGATTTAAAAAGACCATTGAATATTTTTTTTTTATTCATTTACAACTGTTTTACTTAACATAATTTAAATGTACTATTAGTTTTGAGCACGATTACGGTTACATCCAATAAAATTTCGCGTGCTTAAGGACTGTTTCACGCGATGAAATTCCGTCTATGGTCGCATAATTTTGACCTCAAGATAAACATTTTCAAATTATCCCAAAGGTTGAAAGGCATTTCGTTAATTAAATTCAGATCTTTGCCTAGTTGTTTTTGTTACCAAATTGTTCGTTTAAAAAGAGAATTGCATTTGAAACGACCTTTGTAAAAGCCATAAAAGGAACAACACAATGATTTGCAAAAGATTTTATAGAAAGTTAGGCATTGGTGCATTTAATCTTAAGGTTTTTAATTGTGAGTAGAAAAACGTGTTTCACTCGGTTTGCTTGCATTGTTCTGTATAAAAGAAACATAACAAACGTTGATAACAAATTTTATTTTCAGCTTCTCCTACCGACAATAATAATTCATGTAAAAACTTTACATTGCACTATATTTTAATTACTAAGTGGCATTACGAATGTTTTATCATTAAAAACGTTAAATGCAAATGAAATAGAAACTCCGAGCATTGGATGAAATGTGCAGGAAATATTTTTTAAATCACGTTGATTTCAAAGCGCCATTAATATCGGCAACGCCTTTGCAAATATACCATCAATTTGGTATACGAAACGGTAGCCTGTCGTCGCTTACCACTAATGGTATTGGGAACACGGCAGCTAATTAAGTCGTTCCTGTTAATTTATAGCTTGTTTTCTCCTCCTTTAGCTATAATCAAAACAGATCGTTCTCACTGAAACACGCAATGGGATGCGATCAAATGGATTAGCTATCACAATTCTAACCTCGATAAAATACAATCGTGGAAACGTAAATCTTTCTTTAAACTCGACGTTATCGAATTTACAATTAATTTTAATATATATACCTACTTATTTTTAAAGAACAAAAGCATTTTTATGTGTGAAATGCAGGAACTACTTGATATCAAAATTCGTTCAAGTATGAATTACATTGCCATTCAAAAATGGAAGTCAATATTTAGGGCTGATTTAATCTATGATTTAACCTGGCTTTAAAGTGCTACGGAATTTTTGTGTACGTTGAACCAAAACCCATCTATTATTGCTTCTAATTTAATCAAACAAAAACTGTTAGTTGTTTCTGTATGAAGTATATAAAGTTGAGTATGAAGAATTGACGAAAATGATTTATTAATGTCTCTAGACGAGAGTGTTAATTAAAATTTGATGACTTTAAATACTTAGTAACGATTAAAATATAATTAAGAAAACAAGTATTTCGTAATTACTTGTTGTTACGTCGTGTTAATTGTATAACTAAAATTTACTTCTTTGTGTCAACTTGAACGAGTGATAGTATACTTTCTATATAAAACGCAAAAACAGTTTTAAAATTGCTTGGTATAAAGCACTTCCCTATGTCTTTAGCAAGAACTGGCGATGGGCTATCTAAGGCATCGTGCCTTCAGGCGATTGAGTTACCGCCTCTAATAAGTGGTCGATAATTTTAGAACATCCACTCTTAGTATCTATACATCTTAGGTACTGCTATGTGGCAATGTTAAGACGCGTCTTCGTATTCCATATTACGTAGAAAGTAACTTTAAAAGAGATTATTCTTCATCGAAATGTTATAAGAACTCGCTCGGTTGAAAATACAGGCAATTTCATTTCAATAGAAACCGTAGTGAAATATATTTCTGAGGCTTAATTAAAATTCCATTAGTGGTCAGATTTATGAAGCATTGTAGAATGTGAAATTATTTTGGTGACTATAATAAAACCTTAAGTTCATGTTGAGCTTAGTAACAGGAATTTTCCCGGAGTAAAAGCAATTTATCATAACTTGTGACCTCGCACGTGTAGGGCATAGACAATTTATTTATGACCATAAATAACACATAGTCAGAAATGGTTAACGTTTCTCTAGTAGATGCAATCTTGACAATCACTTTGTCTTACAACAACACAAATAATATCGTAGGGGCGGATAGGTTGGTGCATTGTATTGTATAATTATGAATATATCGGCCAACGTGAATTTGCTTGCGATATTACCATAGATACGTAGAGTAATATCTCATATGTTATTGGTACATTTCAATTTTTAAATTTATAATAGGTAAGCAAGCAGGCAAATGAGCTGTTTTAGATGTTTTTTTGAGTGGTCACTTCCGGTCATAGCTTGCTATGTTAATGTGAACCATTCCTTACAATGAAACATAAAAACTCACCAAATATAAGATCTAATATGTATTATTATTTATGTTATTAATTAATTTAATTAGACACTAATAAAACATTTTATCAAATCAAATAAAATGCCTTTACTCTATATAGAAGCATTACACTTACATATTGATAGCCAAATAAAATAAAACCTCCGGTTCGGGAAAGAATATACCCTGAACTGAGAAGAACCGGCGGAATAAATTCAGCAGCATTAGATCACATATCCTTCTTAATGTAATACGGGAATACAACATCAACATCCTCCTGCCCTTATCCCAATTTTATTTGGGGTCGGTGCAGTATGTCTTCTTTCATACAATCCATCCATAGTTTTTTGGTCACCCTACCTATATATCCAACGGGAATACAACATATTGATGATTATCGATAAAGTATTTAATGAATTGGAGATTGAATGAATTACCGAGGCAGGAATAAACTTGTACACAACTAAGCCTTTCTGCCATAAAATCCATCTAGATTACAAACGAATTCATTATTTCCAAAACATCTAATATCTATATCTAAATGACAATATTGAAATCTTTATCACTTAAAATCTATAGATAAACGTGTATCGCTAAGCGTTCTAGTTGTTATTAATTTGCCAATCAATTAGTAAATGTAATGATTAACATTGAATAAAGGAATTTCAGTTTGAGGTTGAAACAAAAGACCGGTTTAAATTAAATTCATATTTTCTAGGAACCAATAGGTTAAGTATGTTTAATAATTGATGTATGATTGAATAATTAAAAATGAATCTAAATAAAATATTAAAAACCTTTTTTAAATTACTTTTAATTTAAAGTAGGTACTACACAAAATTTGTAAATGATGACCTTGAGGAGTTCTCTGTCAGGAGATGGAGTTGTATATCAGGTCATGCAATGAACTGAATTAACATTTATACAGTTTCAACTCCGCAGTATAATAATAAATAATTTTGATTCAGCTTGCATTGGACATAAAGAAACTAAGAAAAAAGCATTGGTATTTATATAAGTTTGTAAGAGTACAATATTGTTTATTATAAATATAAATGAAGGTAGATTTTATATATATTTATATGTAAGAGCGATGAGGCCCTCTAAACTAGTTAAGTATTGGCCGTGACTGCGATTGTGCAAAGATCGGACGAATGCAATTCAGATTAGATCACGTTGGTTCGTTTGAAAGTTTTTGCTTGGATTCAGTTCAATTAACATAAAACCGACTATTAAACTTATATATAAATATATGTTATCCGACACGTATACGTTGGTTAGCGGATATTTACTTAGAATCGAGGTTCTCCCTTTCTGTCATCATTCGAAAGAAGAAGACAACACTGTTTAACTAATCACTTTCTAAATAATATTTATACGTAAAGCAGTAAGACTGCATCCTTTTAAATATATAAATAGAATATGTGATGAGTAAATGTACACAGAAGCCCTAGGGCTTTGTGCAAACCCGTTGCAATCGCAGTAGCGAGAGACCTATCACCATATAAATTACATATATATGTAGTTATATCATATATATATTATATATATATATATATGCAAGGTTTAAATAAAGGTGTTGACGACATAATTATAATCAGCGTATAGATTTCGCCTAACATAATGGCGGCTCGCCCATAATTTTTGCGCGCTTAGTTTTGCTTATTCAGGTCAAGGCAACGCAAAATAAACATTATAGTTATTAAATTATGAGTAGCAATATCCCTTTTCTTTTTGATAAAAAATAAATTAAAAGTGTACAATATTTACATATCTATCACAGTATGATGTTAAAATTTCTTACATACTAAAGACGATTTTAATAAAATATTTGATTACAAAAACACTGGGTATTTCTAACATATAGCAACAAACTGAATTTAATGTTATAATTTCAGTACGTAATAAACACGATCATATGTACAATATCATGCATGACGTCATGATTTTACTATATTTTTAATTTGTAGAATTTGCAGAAATAACGAAGCATAAAAATATGTTATAGGTACTATTGTATTATGCAAATCAATTATGAAACTCTCCTTATAAGGCATACTATTGTAATAGGACGTCTTTAAAATAGACAATATATCTAAATGACGATAAGCAGATACTTGTATGATTTATGTGGATGTTTGTCACGAATACATCATAAGTTCCAACGACAATAACTTGTGCGCCAGTTGATCAATCCACAAGTAAATTGCCAACGGCTATAAATGTATATAAAAATGGCGGCATTAATGAACAGTATAATAGAGAAATGATTTAAGTAAAACTATGTTATAAATCGCTCAAAACGTACAATAAAAGAGTTCTAAACGTAATCATTTAAGTATGCATTGTTATTGAATCACTTACAAAGGTGAGCGCTGTAAACGTGGAAGAGAACGCAGAACTTACGAAGCCATTGTTCTTTTAAAGGAAAGGGTTTCTGAAGAAACTTACAAAAACGAGGGGCGAACATAAAATTTATTGTTTTTGGTTTAAATAAGTTTACGAAGTTTTATTTCATGGAGTAACACCAGAGTCGTGTTTTAAAAAATGTCAGCTGTAATTGAGTTTATAGCATTATTAGAATCGTTGGTCTTATAAACTTCAATATCAAAATCTTTACTCAAGAAGGATCATAAAAAAACTAATGAGTCATCATGTTACATTATTGAATTGAATATAAAGTTACCACCGGTTCGGAATGTAGATTCAACCGAGAAGAACCGGCAATAAACATATATATATTTGCTATAAGCATATATTTTATAAGTTGTCTAAAACTTTAGACATAAACAGATAGGATTTTAATGGTATTCGTATTACCCATCCTTTAAGCAATTCTACTTTATCTACATTTAACAACGAGAAACCCTATTGAAATCTTCATCATTCTACGGCTGTAATTGTTAAATGTTTTTTGTACTTTAGCTATTATCTTATTTTCTGCATTGCTTTTATTCAATTTTTGGAGATTCTTTAACAATCCATCTAAGATTAGATTATCATACAAAAAACGAGAACTGATTTAACAGAACTATTTTTATAGTAGGTGGCAATCTTCAACCAACTTTGTGTTACTTTATAAAACCGTTGTCAGAGTTCACTGGATTCTTTTCAATACACAGAAAATTATATCGGACGTTATCAGCAGAGAACATTTCAATCTTCCACGACACACAGCAATTGTTTGCGTTACATCGCTGTCTTATCTAATAAAAACTCGCAAAGTTGTTACAAACGCAAGCATCGACACAAACATCCACAAACATCCTCGCAATAACACCTCACTACGCCTCATTGAGTCCTCATCGACGACTGACAATGCAGCCTTTGTCTTACTCAGCAAATGATTCACAAGAATCGCATTGTTCTTGGTTTATTTATCGAGTTTTAAAAACTTTTTACTTGGGAAATACCAGACGATATATATACAGACAATTTTACGTGGTACTTATATATTTATTCTGAAAATTGTATGTTATAAAACTATCAATATCATCTATTTTATATGTCATTTGCACTCAGTCAAAATAGATTAAGTGTACAAAATTGTCACCCCATCGATCATCGTGACAAAAGGGAAAAACACGATACCATTATTTTATAAGGGCAAAAATATATAGCGTCAAATAATTGGGACGAGAGTCACGTAAGAATATGTTTGTTAAAATAATTCAAGACAGGTCTCATAGTGTTGTTAGTGTAATTCATAGCGCACCCCACGCTGACGTGGTCGCACGACGCAGTGCACCATAAAAACAGAAGATAAGCTCGCCTCAGTTTTATCGCCATACGACATACACAGTAATTCCATTTACTCATCCGATACGTGAAAGTGAGGATTAAGATTGTTATTAAAGTCTATAGTGTCTGTATATGTATATTCTATTTGGGTTTATAGGCGAAGAAAATTTATGCGAATTATCATAAGTGATTGATTTTTTTATTTAATTAAAAAACATGGTGGTTTTCGTTTTGTACTTCAAAGTTGTACTTGAAGGTTGTATAAAAACAATTTGTATATTTCAATAGGTTAAATGCAAACAGTTCTAACAGTCCAAACAGTACAAGTCTAAATAAAAGTCTGCGACATAATAGAGATATATTTTTCGTGGTGTCCGTACAGAGCCCGGGCGGGTGCTAGTATAGAAAATATATCTGAGATCGATTACAAACCTTGTATCCGTTATTTGAATTCCGAGAACAGTACACTAGAACCACAGTAATTCCTTTTCAACACATTATAGGTTTTCGTTACAGTTACAAAACATACAGCGTGTGCCCGAAATACATTACATTTTATACTTACCGTGGGAATCGATTTCATAATTCCATAGTACGTAAAACGATGTTGAAATAACAGAACCTAAATTTAATTTAGCCTTAGTAGTGACTCACTATTACACAGGTGAAACGGAAACGCGCAATCATACTCTCAGCTTACCATAGTAAAGATGTTTACTAGCCGTAAACATAATCAATAATCGTAACTTATGTGACGGCCCGACTTTTTAGTGATACTTACGCGGTAGCCAAATATGACAGGAAGCGTAAAATTGGGATATTAAATACATAAGTGATATGCGCTGGCTGCTCGTTTATTTGGTAACGTTTTATTAAGAACTTTTAAATAAAATGGTACGACGGTACAATAACTGCAATTTTATAGCCGCACGTTCGTACTCAAATTATATTGTTCCAAAATACAACCGAATGTTATCTTAAATATAATGTTAAATTTTTCTTACTAATCGTATTTCAATATTAAAAAGATTGCTATTGTCATCAAATAAAATATTTAGCAGTGAATCGAAAACGTTAACCAATTTTAAAACCAGAAATGACTTTATTAACTTCATCAATTCCAAGAAAAAATTGATCATTAAAACAAAGAACTACAATTCATTTTTATTTAATCTGTGTTTTTTATTATATTAATATAAATTTATATATTTAATAAAAAATAAATATGTATCACATATTTCATAGTCTGTGTTACATATATAAAAGAACTAAAAATAGACAGTTATTAAATGAATTCTTAATTCAAATTTGTCAAATAAATAATTATTAAGAGATAATTTTAATGATCCAGATTTAACGTAGGTTACATTATAACTTGCAATTTGTTTCAATAGAGAAAAAAATGTTAATAACATGCCACACTTGCATATGACGCATTAGTCTTCCATGTGAAAGTCTGCGAACATTTAATGCAAGGCATTTTCCAACATTATGAATTAAAACTTGTTTGTGTGTATAAAAACCGGTTATAAATAAATATGTAGTGAAAGAAACGGATGTTTCATTACTAACGAGAAAAACTGTACATCATTTTGACATCAATTCACAATAAATATCAAACGATGTTTATATAAAAGTACGTATCGTTTAGGTTTTTATAAAAAAAAAAGAAAACGTTTGATCCGAACCGGGAAAAAATATTGGGAATATATTTTGCGAGAGTATAGTTATAGAGTGTACGTTCTTTTTGTAGTCTCTGTTATGTTATGTAAGTCAAAGCATTCAAAATATTTCGCTTAAAAAAATCGAACCAGGTAGTTGAACAGTGCAAAAACAGAACGTTTTTTTTTTAAAAAAGAAAAATCTTCGTAAAAATGCAAGTGAAGCCGCGTGTAAAGTTTAATAAGAATATTCAAATACGTCAAGAAATCAAAGTGTACTTACAAAGTTAGTATTCAACAGGAATGAGGGCAACGTTCTACTTTCCGGGTAGAACAGGTTTTCGTTGCTGGGAATAACTCGTACCGCTACTCGTTACCGACGATCCAGCAGTAATTATTTATAGAAATATTTATAATAATATTGTATTTTAACGTCAAAAACGAAAAATTATTTTTCATTATGCTTTTGCATTCGAAATACAAAATTGGAGCACTTGGAGATATCGTTTTTTTTTTTTTATAAATATAATTATTTGAAGGGAATTGTTCAACTGTCGTTATAAAGTAACGCACGTTTTTTCTTTTTTTAATTATGAAAAGTCAATAATTGAACCTTATATTAGTAATGTGAAGGTCGTACGTTCGATCTAGATCAAAGCTGTACAAATAAATTTTTCAATAATAATGTAATATACAATACAGGATAAAAACAAAGACTGGTGGTTGGTATAAATTCTAGTTAACGAATATAGTATTCAAAATGTTTATATATCGTCAGTTAAAATGAACGCTAATCGATATCTTCACTCATTTCTTATCTAATGGTGTCAGATAACAATTATTTCGAATTTCATAGTAATTTAAGCTACCGTTACGCATATTGCTGTATTGTCAGAGTTTTTGGAATATGTTTTTATCGATGTAGTGAGAATGAGCATTGTGAACGCTTCTTTGTAATTTCTGTGTGAAATGATTTAAGCCACGTTATTCTCATTATTGTTACTCCTTCCCATTCAAGTAGTAGGTATTCCAGGGGGTTCGGAACACGCTATATTGCTGTGTTCCGGTTTGGAAATTGAATAAAGCACAAGGGATAAAACATTATAGCTCCCTTAATTGATGACGCATTTCCAATAAGGAGTGGAGCTTGTAACTCTTGCAGTTTTGGTAGGAAAGATAATATGTTATTTTATTTTTATATACGCTGTTTAACTGAACCTCCAGTTCCAAAAATAAATTAAGAAAATACCGCTTTTTTACGCAGAGTAGCAGCAGAACATTTACGTTATTATTGCATTAGTTATTCATGAATGTTTAGTTAATCTCCTCAAATCAATAATAACCTTTGTAAATTAGCTTTCTGTACCACACAATGACGACCTACTTTGAAATTTACAATAGAGATTACGGAACCAAACTCTGACAGTCACTTTGAAAGTTGCTTAGAATAGTATTTACAAAGGTATATAATACGATTATTATAACTCGATGGTATTTCATATAATTAAATGGGATTAGAGAAAATATAAAAGATAATTGAATTATATTTTTGGATATATAAGAATAGAAACAAAAAAGCATTGTAATTGACGTTATATCAATGGTCGAGCGCTAGCAAAATCTTATTATATTCATTTTGGATTTACGAAAAAGTGGCGTTTTGTTAGTCGACAAAGCTGTTAGATATAATAGTCAAATTAAATACTGTTGTATAAAAAATAAAGATATAATAATCAAGAATTGTTTGTAATGCACGTGCTAATAACTAGCATGGAATACGTAAAACTAAGATTTGTTTATCTTTATTGGAACTGGAATTGGTCATGGGTAAGTATTACGTTTTCATTTCGAAAAGGATTTCATTATTTTCATTTTCAAACTCAAGATTATAATAATAATATATATAATATCAACAATTATAGTTCTAATGACATATTTTTATATATATCTATATACCGATATAGTTTATTGTCTGTGTACATTTTTATCCATATCGATGTCAAAGATAAACTTTTCGGAAATAAATTTTCTGTCTCCGGATATTATTTATATTTTTGTAATGAAAATATTAAAACATGATGATTTGATTTAAAAAAAAAAAACATTTTCTATCTACATGACACAAATGGAAGAAATATTTCATTCTTCCATAATTTTTCATCAAAGTAAGCTATTATTTTTTTCTGTAGGATCGCGTGTAACAACTTTCGTGCTTACACATTATCAATGAACAAATTGTGCCATCCGTCACTTAAGATTTATATATTTATTCACTTACAAATTACATAGGAAATTATATAAGACATTTCTTAATTACGCAAATATTTCTCTTGTAGAAATTTTACGTATTTTTTTTAGTTTTTAAACAATCTATTGTTTTAAGCTGTTATTTATCTTTACTAATATTATAGTAGATAACTCTGTTTGTCTGTCTGTTGTTCTTACACGGCCAAACCACTGTATCGAATTCGGTATGAAGGAGGCCTGAACTCCAAGGAAAGATATTGTAAATATGTATAGTGAGAGAGTGTCTGTTGCTATTAATAGTATTATATTGTTATTTTACTTTTTGTCTCTTATGAAATAACTAAATCCTACACACACGGGCTGTAACCAAGAGCTAGTAGTGGCTAGGTATAAGCAGCTAAAATGGATGAAATCATAAGAGCTTGAGGGATAGTATTATTATTAATATATTTGTAATGTGTATCACATACCACATATTCATGTATTATGATTTATTTATTTTTATAAGTGTATTGTATATTTTATAAATAAAATTAAATAAATTATATTTATTAATTTTAAGTACTAATTTTGTAGAAAGGTGAGTTTTGAAATGTATTCATATAAAAAAAAAATTAAGCATTCATAACCCCTCTTCGAAAACATATGACAATAATTTGCATCGTCGAACAGCAGGTGGTCCCAGACGCTTGCACATTCAAGGGCGAAGGGTAACCTTATCCGTGGGCATTTTTATAAACAGACAGTATTTTTTGCAACTACACTTACACAAAACAAATTGGCTCCTTAAATCGTGTTTATTAGAGTACTTAGATATCGCACAAGTGCTTAATTTACTTTCTTTCAATATCATTGTGACCACGAAATAGGAGACAAAAACAACAGTTATCGTTTCATAATGAAGGAAGAATAAGTTTCGTCTTTAAGGAAAAATGAAATGAATTTAAGCTGATGGAAATTACTTCGTTAGTCGAGTTGCACGTTATGAAGATCATGTAACCGGAGAATACATGTGCGTTCTTAGTTAACATAGCTAATGCTACTTTTAAGGCTTCGGAGGCAATAAAAGCGAAAAGTTTCCAACGCTCGTTCGATACACATACGATCTCGTGTAATGAATCACCGCGAAATCGAGCAACAAACTTGCGAAATTTCAAACTTAGAATTTTATTATAGTATCGAGTTCGAAGAACAGCAAAGTCGCTGAACGTTCATTACAATTTTGAATATAATATTTTTCACAGAAATTATAAAAACATATAGTCATCAAATCAAAACTAAAATAAAGTTAAATGATAAACAATTACAGTAGTATTAAAGTAGAAAATGATTTAGCAAGTTTGTGTAGTTACGTCTATTAATAAATAAATTTGAGGAAGCCGTATAAAGACGATTTTGTTACACTGAATTCGTTTTAATTATTTTTGCAGTGTATTTGAAAAAGAAAAATACTCGAGCAGTTACCGCCCGGCGGTTGTCACTTCAAGCCATGAACAATGACGAAAGCAGCTGTTCTGAGCTTGATCTAAATTGGCTAAGTGGTGCAACCCTTTTTATATAACTCCCCGACTCACCTTTTAAACAGAAACATTATTAAACAAACAATTTCGCCTGATGCTCGATATCTTAAGAAAAATATTTGATTTGTTTATATTCTTAATTGTACTATGGTAAAAAATGACTAATAAGAGTACTAAGGCAAAAATAAAACAAGTTAAGCGCAGAAAATAGCGATTTTTGCCATACCTTCGGTTTGATATATTTTTCATTTTGGGTTATAGTCTAATATTGTTGTTTAACTTAAAAAAAATGACATATCTCTCAATAAATTCTCCAGTAGCTTGTGGAATATACTTCGATTCCGAGGCGATGCGAAGTACTGGGATGTGGGTTATAAAATGCCTCTTGCTTAAGTAGTCCTTGAAACTTGTTAAGATGCCACGAAACTTTCGTGAGAGGACTTTAATAGAATTCCTTTCTGCGCTCCACTGGACTGGCAGCAACTTAGCTACTTAATGTGAGCATTTCAAAATAATTTTCGCCTTAGATTAATAATCGATTATATAATCATTCCAATAACGAGTATTTTCATAAATTGCTAAACACAACTGCGATATGGACATTAATCATATCCATACTTTTATATACGACTCATAACATTTATCGATTGCGCTTGACACTCCTTACCGCTTATCAGAGGTTAAAGATTGGTACGAACGGAAGGGGGTAGATAAGCGATGAGAATTCTCAAAATCCATAATTCTATATGAAACATGTTAATACATGTATTGCGCTATCAAAAATATATCATACGTTTTTGTCGATCGTTCCAAACAATACATTTGCAATAATAAATATCCCATAACTAACGTGGTTAAATACTTCGTGCACTTTTAAACGTCGTTTTAATTTTATTGCTAGTTTGATCTATTTTCCTCTCGAGTTATTGCTGCGTTTAGCACATTGATTTAGTGCTATTTGACTTTTAATGTTCGAAATATATGCCAGCGTATATCAGCTATCGCCTATGCTAAACGCTTGACCCAAAATTGTAACCTTCACTTTACTGAGCCCGACAATGGAGCTCGCATTAGTCTGAAGATTCTAAAAACAGTTTCTTCGCAAATGGCGACCATTAGTGATGTTGACTAAAACGCTAAAATTGTTGAATTGTTGTATATTTTCTATCATGTAAGGAATGAGAACAAACAAATATGACCAGATATTAAGTGATCAGTATCTCCTTCGTGTAATTTCTTTTGTAACGTATCAGCGGTCTAGAATGGTATTTTTCTTACAAATGTTACGCAATAACTACAATTTTAAATTGAAACTTCAATAACGATAATGACAATCCCTAAATGTTAAAAACTGCACTAGTGAAAAAAAAATCAATGGTAATTTAAGCATTCACAAATTCACATTCACTTACAAACAAATATTTATTAGGCATAGTATTATTTGTGTGTCAGTTGAATACCAAGTTCACCAACAGAATACTAATTTGCTGATCCTATATTTTATAAATCGAAACAGCATACAAAGTCTACTAGAAATAAACTAGAAATATATAAAAATCCGCAACAATATTGTCACAAAATAAAAGTTACAATCGTAGACATTTCTTTATAAATAAGTTTGTCAAAACCAGGAGTACTCATTGCGACGCAGCGGGGAACCCGGTTTAGTCGCCGACCCTCGAACTGGAGTATTAAACATAACACATCACATGTTCCGGAACATGTGTCAGACATGCGTGAACATACGCGTGTCACTGAAAAAAAAAACAAATAAATAAACCATTTTACGGCAACGCCATGTGCTATTCGATTACGGATCACTCAAAAGCTAATAAAGTCATGAGTTATGTGACAAGTTGTAACTTTCTTTTAATGTTTTTGGGTATTCCATGACTGAAAAGGGGTGAAAATGTTATGATGATGAATTGAGGATAATATGGTGATATTTTTAGTTCTAAGTACTCAATAAGAATATTACCCAGTCCGCTTAAATGGCTAGCCATTATACTAGAATGTGAAGATCTTCCTCCATTCGCCTTAAATTTATTGCGGTAGTGTAAATATTTTGTGTTTATTATTTTAATTGTAATAATAAAGATCCAAGTTAAATCTTTATTTAATTTATTCTTTATTTCATTTATAATTTTTTCTTTATCTATTGTATTGTTAACAATTACAAAATCTGAGAAATAAAAAAACGGTGAGATTCTTTCGCAAGTTGTTCTAGGGTAAGAATATTTTCTTTTCCGAAGCAGAAATAGTTTTTAATTAGGCTCAAGAATCACAGAACTAAGAATCAATAAGTAAGTGTAACGTTTCTATATTGAATAAAGAATTAGAATATACATTTGTTTAATGTCACCATTTTTTCAATTTGCATTTGATAACAAAGTACATTTTTTACTAAAAATGTTCCTTTATTTTATTTTAATTAAAAAAAAATCTTATATCTCCCAAAGAATTATTTCGAGGATTTCAGAGGATTTGAAAAATTTCTATGAAACCTTTTATCAAAAATTCTGACTTGGCACCCGAGGCGGATACCTTGGAGGAAAGTATTCTATATCAATTTGCGCATTCGTGCAAAGTATATTCAAGTAAGTTAGCTTCCGAGCCGGTCTTAGCTTTTAAATGGGACCATTTATGGGAAATGGGGCTAAGGTATAAAGGATGAACGGAGAATTCTGGTTAATAGAAACAGTCGTGACTTGAATTAATCTTTTCGAATTTCTTATAATTAATTCTTTAAGCCGAGTAATTTGATTAGTTTAGTAAAGAATCGCAGCAATTTATCTGCTTTTTTAAGGTTCAAAGGCATCCCAAACTTTTTCAAGATGTTTCAGAAGAATCAACACCTCAGTGATTGATCAGATTGTCCAATAAAGGTTGATTGGCCATTGTGGCGACCAACAATAAGCAATCATCTGGTTTAGTGCTAATACTGACAGCAACGGACCGCACTTAATTTTATGATGGCCAGCGTGATGACACTTCACCCGCTCGTCAGTTACGCCTTGGTGGAAAAAGATCCATTGTTCTGGAATTTAAGGAGAATCTGAGCAAAATTTAATATGAATGAGCTCATGGCTCATAAAAGCATTAAATTGTGTCAGCGCAAAATTGTAAATTTTTATCATATTTAATCAAAATATTATATCATAAAATTTAAAAAAGTTTTAAAATAATATATAAAATGTGTTTTAGCTAATTTAATTCTGCTGTACACGGCTAGTCCACTCCACAAAATAATTAGCTTTTGTTTTTTAATTGTAAAATATGTTATATATTCTATTTCGATAGTATTATTTTCTTTTTTCTATATCGGCTAATTGGAAACAATAAGTTATACGAATTTTACTAAAATTCCCTACATTTTTGGTATATCTGATACAAACCGAAATAGCCACTGAAAACATTTTTTCTCAGACTGTTTAATATTGTGTATTTAATAAATATTGTGCAATGTGATAGTAAATGGTGAGACTATCTGTAAATAGTAGAACACTTGCCAAGATAATTTTAAAATGTAATTTTATTATTTTGATGTACTATGGTATTTACTATTAGTTGTCCTATTGAAAATAAAAAATAAAAATAAACCATCATTTGAAAAAATAACGTGCAAATGACGCTTTAAAAAAATTAATCTTAAATCTGTCTTCTTTTAAAAATCCTTGTTTTTGATATACTCAATTGTGACTCTACAGCTGTATTTTTAAATGGCAAAAACAAATCCCGAAGTGAATGTTACTGTAGGTATAACAAATCTGATCCCCTGACGTCAATAAAACGTTTTCCTTCATTCAGTTTTGACATTAAGATCCATTGTGAGAAGAAGCAATCGGAAATCGTCGAGAGGCGTTTCAACGTGTCTGGAGATCGGACATTCAATCGACGCCGCCTTTTCTATTTTCTCCGCTGCAAATTCAACTTTCCTATACATTTGTTGATTGCATTTTTAAATGAAATATGAAAAGAAATTTATATAATTGCATTATATTGAATACGTTTTAAAACAATATTGGCTTCAATTCAAAATACCTCTGAGAAGTTGAAATCGTCTTGAAAGGAGGTAATTTAATAAGTTACTTTAAAAATTATTAGAGATAAAATTCAAATATGTTAAAGGAGATAAAATCCTTGAAAATCGGAGTTGCATTCTATTGAATTTCATCATTATTCGCTTTCTCTTGCCGTTTTATTATTTTGGATCGGCGTAGGTTGCAAAATGCATGGAGCTGACACATTGGAAAAATATTTAGCCGACCGCCAGCTTGGCACCATATCTCAATGTTCTTGTTGGTGGTCGGTTTTCTGCTACTACATATTGACGTTTGGCTGGACAATGTGAAATTAATAACGTACAGGATCGAATTATTTTCTAAAAATCAAAATAGTGAATGTCAAAATTTAAACAAGGTTAGATAAGAAACACCTTCGACCGAAGTGAAGGCGGAAGAAACTCAACTTGACTTTTTATGACTTGAATTTACAGTGCGACTTTACATATTTCTATTTGAAACGCCCTAGAGCCAATCATTTTATTCCCAAAGTGTGTTATCATCTAAGCAATATTTAGATTTTTAATATCCTTTAACACACGTAAAACGTTTTAATGCTTTTTTTTTATTTTACAATATAATATTTTCTAACGTAAAAATAGTTAACGTAAATTTATAGGACCTACAATATATTAGAAATTCCTTAACATTATTTATGTATATATAAGAAAATTGCAGCCTGCCACAAGAAGCTCGACTCTGCTATAGTTTAGTGTCGTCAGGGGAGTCATAACTTTTATGGAATAAATAGAAACATCATAATACTTGATGTTTTAACGTTAACATTTTATTTGAACATATTAAAAGTCAATTTTTTAAACAAAATCAAGACTAATCTCGGTACAAAGGATTCAAAGACCTTTTCGAAAATGTTTGAGCGGTACGAAGGCCATCCCTTCAGTATCAATAGCGTTTGTCACTAAAAGCAATCTGGAATGTTTGAGTTTATTTTTAAAACGAGCAATGGTACGCTTAGTGGCAAATGGTGCCCTAGGGAAACATACAGGCGATATTCGCTTAATAGGGATCTATTGTTCTGTCTGTGCCGTTTAATTACAAATATTTACCGTTGTGGCGGCGAAAGCAGATTAAAGATTCTTTAAATTGTATTTTCCTTTTAAATTTTGTAAACGAGATTTCAACGAGTAAAAGGTACAGTTTGAAGCTAATTCTTGAGCTTAATTAAACGTCAGCTTCCGATGCCTTGAAGCATTAATACAAACTCGATATTTGTATTTGATAGAGATTAATTTACACAACGTACAGAAACTATTTCAAAGATGTCATGCACACAATCCATTGTTAATAGTCTCTTTCTAGATGGTGTTGATTCGCCTAACGATTAATCCTTTAAAAAGCCAATATGTTCAAGAACGAATACAACTCAATAGGAAATCTTTTGACGATAAAACTTTTCAGCTGTCGAAACACATCACTATACTGGGTTTATTACTAACACTAGTGGGGCTCTCGAGGCACATTCTGTTAAACTAATCGGAATCTATAGCTCTATTTGGTAATTACTTCTCTATGCGAAAACTTTAACAGGCGTTGCTTCAAACATAATATAAGAAGGGTGTTGTGATAATTATATAAAGTACTGTCAATAAATTCAATAAAATTTCTAATGATTCTTTGTAAATAAATGAGATTTCCGTCATAAAATATTCAAACCTTAAAATTTCCAGCCGAACTGTCAAGTTACTTTTTGAAAGGTCGTCGCTTGACAACCCAATATGCGGGTCGTTGGCCTTCGGGTTCAGCGTGTATCCCAATTTGAGGGGACGACGATGTTTGAAATTTATAAATTAATTTATGACCGTTAAATAACATCAATAAATAACATTATAATTTTTTTCAATTCAAATCCGAGAAAAATTATCTTATAAGCAGATCTCTTTTAAATGAATCTTATTTGTGCACAGCATCTTGTTATATCCAATCTTCTTGATATTTCTTTTATTTTAAACGACCTCAGTGCTATAAAGTGTAATAGGAAACGGAGTGACCGGGGAAAATCTAATAGATTGTAAAGTAATATTTTTAAAGCTGTAACAATAGAGATAACAGAATTATAGGTATAACAATATAACATTTTTATAAGGAATCAGTAACTTTCGTGCTTTGTTTCAATGTTGCACCCAATTGTATTACAATGTAATACTACAAACTACTACATTTTTGACGTGTTTCTTTTTTAAAAAGTAATGTAATGTTTCCAGGGTTTAAATATAGGTACATATGTGTGTATGCAAATAAGTTTTCATCATAACTTTAAGTATGCTTTAAGTATCGTTTGAATCCTTACATCATCCCGATTCTTAAGTAATATTATTTCAATTAATTAATTAAACAAAAAAAAATTATGCAGAGCAATCGTATTTTTTACTTTTTAATGTAAAATATGTTAGTAACGTATATAAAACACTATTTAATCCTACATATATTACTGCACTTAAATAAAATTAATAATTGTCTCGTCAACCCTATTCCTAAATTTAATACAAGCGACACGACCCGGCTGCGCACGGGTGCAGTTTATCAGAAAATGGTATGATATAAATATAATTTATACCCTTTTATACACATAACAATAATGTGAACATTTTTAAAATTAAATAATTAATTCCGGAAATTAACTACATCCTTTAAAGAAGTATTAGATTGTAACTGATTTTATCGTTGATACTGTATATATCTACATGTATACGCAACATAGGATTTCCATTAGATACGTACTTAGCTTGACAGCACCCGCCAAGATGTTAGCATGATCATATTACCTTTTGTCGAATCCTCATCTTCACCTTAAGAAAATGTGAAACGGTTGAAGAATTCAATAGTCACATTATCTTTGATATTAATACCATTCAATGACAGACGCTTTTAGCTATTTCAAATGAGTTTTATGTCAATTCGGATTATGCCCTTAATAAATTATATTACAGCCATTCAATATTAAACTGTATTACAGAACACCAAGGCACATTTGAGGTCGTTTTAGTCATATTAATCGGTCGGACTAACGATTGGGTCTGATCATCAAATGGATAATTACTGCCAAATTAAAACCAACCGTATTCGAAATTCATCGGAATTGGTCAAGTTGCGTGTCTGTAATCACGTAACGGTATAGTGTTATAGCATGCACAATTGTTGAGCCAGTTCTGTTATCATTTTATCGATAACGGGCGGCAACCGTCGCCATTCATTGTTAATCTTTATCGATTGGCTGCGAATAATATCAAATTTCTTGCGAACTGACTGTCCATACTCGAGCTAAATAAATACTAAGACTTAGGTTGGCATTTAAAGTTAAAGCTATCCCGTGCAGCATTCCATTCTAAAGAACATTTGTAATAAATCATGTTTTTATAATCAAGTGTAGGTATATAAAATTAATACGACATCAAAATGCTTATCTGAGTACAAATAATTGATATGACTAATGCTAAGCGGTTTTTATAATTGGTAATGTATAGTATAAAATTATTTACGTTATATAATCATTGCGATTTTTTTCTTGGCGGCAACCGCATGGCGCGTATCTCGACATTCACGCGGCGTCGCGTGACGTCACCGCAATGCCAGTAGCCACAGAAGCCATAGTGAGCGCCAGCGCAAGCAAATGAACTTAACACAATACACTATACATCGCTGATTCAATTTATCGCATTTTAAACTCACGTAATCCACAAAACGCATTATGTATCGAATGAGAAAAAAGACTGTCGTGGTTACTTTTTTACATTATCTGTAGCGAGGTGAGTGCAAGGAGAATAAATTAAGGTTAATGAATGACTTATTGTGTGAGGGACAGGAAATTATTATTGGTAGACTGGTCGAGTTACAAGGAGGGTAATAATAATAACGTTAAACGTGCTGGTGTAATGTACTCGTTCAAGAATTCAAAGAAATAGTTAAGCGCTTGAGTTTCGTAAGTTATAAGTGATCTATGGATATTTTTATTGCTCTGACGTTCAGAAAACTAATCGTGTCTATCGGCTATTTTGATTTAATATGATTGCAAAGCCCGTGTCTTAATAAATGTTTTTCAATTTTTTTAATCTTAGTATGTATATGAAAACCAAGTGATAGTTTCCCGTCAGTCTCAATTGTAAGTTTATAAATACTCTTTATGGGACGCGAAATTATAATTTTATACCTTTAACATAGCCTTAATCCCCTAAATTTAATAAATCAAAAAATGATGTAAGCTGTCTTTAAATTGTCATAATTTCATCATAAATAAGTATAATTAACACAAATTTTCAATATGAATGAGATTAAGTATTTTTACAACTTCCAATGGATATATAAAATCTTGCAAGTTAACTAAACCTGTCTGCTAGTTCAATTCCGATGACAATGCACATATTTACACAGGATTGGCTCCAGACAGAGATCTCCTCGACAGTCAACAGTATTGCCTGTATATAAAATTATGATTAAAAAATATTGTATTACTTAAATTATTTTTTAATTCGATTTTATATTCACGTGTCATATTTTTTACGTAAAGAAATAAGTGAAAGTTCGAATAATTCTAATTGATAAAAGGCAAAGTCGTAATATTTTCCTTCATATGCTTAAATTTGTCCAATATAAGAAATAACTTGGATTTCGTTAACTATAATTAGATAAACACATGCGATGTTAAAACTACTTCGTTTTTAAAGATAAAAATTCAAGCGTTGTTTTTATTGTTTTAGATAAGTCTAGATTAAAATTATTATATCTCTGGAACAAGTTACAATGATACAAATGTTCTTTTAAATTTATATATAATAGCTCGCTCTGCGTCATTTTATTTCTTCTCAACCAGGTAACGATTTGCTCTTAATGTGACATAATATCAAAATTCCACCTATTCACAAATGTCAATTCGCCGCCTAAAAAGATTCACCTCATAAATGGAATAACGTCTTAAGATTCTTCGTCGAATTCAGAAATGGGATATTATGATTTTCGAGTTATTATGGCAATGCGCTATTGAAAAGCTGTAACTTCGAAACAAGTTATCGGTTTTGCATGTCTAAGCCGGTTGTTCTTAATATGGCTTAGCCGTAGCCGTGCCTTTGAGCAAACATAAGCCGTAATAGGCATCTAGACGAAGACATGTATAGAATAACTCTGATAACTTTGAGTCTTGGTGAAGTTCATACTCGCCTTTAAGTAAATGTTTTGTATTAAATTCTCGTTGTTCCCTAAATTAGGTATTCGCTCAGGAAATTACTTCATAGTACGGGAAAGTTTTTTATTATTTAAGCATTATTTCTCGTGCCTTTGTTTGCGTCAAACTGTTTTCCATATTGCGTCAAATATATAGACACATATATTACTATCGTTTTGTCTGTTTGTGTTGATATGGTTTTTTTTTTCAAATCAAATTTCTTTCTTTCATACTGAAGCAATACACTTGCTTATTGATATTATTACTTATTTGGTTTTACATATTTATTTGGTTAATGGTTTATTAAGCCAGGCTTAAACTGTATAAAAATGTCATAAAAAGAACGACTATGTATGTACTAAAGTTTGTGCAATCATACACTTGATTTTTGGGCAATATCCCAGAGTTGAACTAAGCTACTTTTAAGAAGATTTTTGGAGACATATTCCACCACGCTGCTCCACAATTCAGTGGTGACGGTCAAGATTTAAAATCACAATCTTCACTTAAAGACTCAGGTTCTCTAGCACTTGGGTACATTTCGATTAATCGAAAATACTATAATTAGTTCAATTTATTACCCTCCTTAATAAAATATTTTACATACGTAAAGTACATTCTATTAAAAATATTAAATTGTTTTAAGTTAGACCTCTGTAATAAAAACTCCATTACACCGAGTACCGTCCGTAAAACAAAAGAAGTTCTACTAAAATTTTCAACTTTTTATGCAAACGATATCGTTATTGAGATTTTGAATTAGCATTGCTGTAATGAAGCTATAATGCCCGCTATTAAGTACTATTAACGTTCTATGGGGACCTGATACTAAAACGATTGGTCTATAACATTACTAATATCAATTAAAACTTATCATAATACTAATTATAAACGTTTACCCAACGAGACTCAAAAGCATACACAAAGGGTCTCATCATACGATATAACTAAAAACAAATGCAATAAAAATGTGACACGTATAATATTTGTTAAGTTGGTAGATAGAAACTTTTAAAGGTAAGCACGGAAGCTAAGTTTTACTTACAAAACTACATATTGAAAAATAATAATTGTATTTTATATTATTAATATTTGTATATAATATATATAATATGACAATATGCTCAATTTTCTTGGCACGCCATAGCTCTGATATAATAATATCTAATACTCAATTAATCACATCCGAACATCTAAAATTAGTTCTCTTTCCAAATCCCAAAATAAATGTAGCCGGACTTTATAGAATTGTTATAATTTTACCTCAAAAGTTTTGACCAGTCTTCTAGCACAATTTAAAAATTGCGCCATAATCATACTATTTCGTTGATGGGATCGTTTATAGCGTGAAAAGGAAAGCAAACGTGTTAGTTTTTACCGGTACTGAGCGAGGCTAAGCGAGAAAAGCATTCTTTTGTTCACAGGTAACGCTGCGAGTTGTAGTCATCTACGTGTCTCGATCGCTAATTGCGAATCGGATGAGTATTTTTGTTTTCAGTGATTAAATTATCATAATTTGACTCATGAATTACTCAGCTATTACGCTACCAATTATGTGTGTTAATTTAACAGTATTTTAAATGCTTTGACGGTAATTACCTTTTAATATAAATAATAGTTCTCGAGGGGAGGGTACAATTCGTCTATTTGTGTACTTGACCGCATTAGATTTAACAGTCCAGGACTCAGTCTTCTTTCATTTTAAGACCAAGGAAACTGACATATTTTATCTGACACTAACAGTAAAATACTTTCTTTAGTTTGTGCAATTCACAATATATTCCTTTTTTAAATGGCACCCAAAATTAAGGCTTAATTTTGGATGCCATCAGAAATAAGGAAATTCGAATCAGAAATAAAGGAAATTAATTTATCAACGGTACGAATGACCCGAAATCAGTTACAAACAAAATAAATAAAAGAAAAGAACGTGCGAGCTGAAGAATGAAAGAAAACAAAAAGACACAAAATTCGTTAAAGTGAATCGCCGTGAGCATGCACTACAATATATTGTGAAAAGACTTAATTCGTTGCATACAAAAAAAACTTTTCCTATAATGTAAGCATACACACATACACCCTAGACGATAAAACAGTCCCCTGTCACGCATTTTCACGAAATCATCCATAACTCACAAAATAAGAGGAAAATGCTTGGACTCTTTGAAGATACTTACGATTTGCATCGCGTGACAAATATATACTTAAGACATTGTCGTTTTGAGTAAATTCAAATTAGGAGAGAATAAGCCGACACACCTATTTATTAAATTACCATTTCTATAGAATCAAATGCAACACATCCCCGATCCGTGCATTTAAAATGTTATATCTGAGATTATCGCTCATCAAGACACATGGAAGTACCTACTGGAAACTATTATTGTACTATGTTTTGGCTACAGTATGTCTAAAGCAAAGTTATATTTACTTATGACATACAATGACTTTCTATACGAATAAATAATTATATAAGTATTTTTATTTATTTTACATTTTATTGTATAAAAAGTATCTTGTGTCATGGTCAGGCTCGTGTTATCTATGCAAAACATCACGGATCTGTTGTTGCGTGAAAGAAGGATTATTTCTTACGATAAAAACATTTATGAATGTATGATATAAGTAGGTATTTTATTTAATCCGTTTATAAGAGCTATTCTTTGCTTTCTTTTTTAAGAAATTTTAAGATTTAAAACTTGAAATAATTTAACCAGTCTGGCCCTCGTCGGGATGAGTAGGCGCTCGCCATGCCACGGGCAAAAAAGTTAATGTCACGCCTACATGTAACACGATAAGGGTTGACATATGTGGAGGGACCATGTTTTATGATGTAGTCATAATGGTTAATTTGAATAATAATTACTTTAAAAAACACGTCCACGCGAGTTACATTTTTTTTTTATTTTAGACAAGTTAACTTTGATCGTGACTTTATTTACCATATAATCTATTCTTGTCTGTAAACCCATTACACAAGACCGTGACGATCTATGAAAATATAATTTTAATATTCTGAAAACAAACATCTTATTAAATTTGTATTAAGAACACTTATTGTTTGATTTAAACCAAATCCCAATTTGTGGTAATATTTCTAGCATATTTTAAATATTACTATTGTAGATTCGTAGTTCTCATAAAAATATTCTAGATTTAACTTCGATCTACCGAAACTATGTCACAGTAAAGTTCGTCATAGTTGGTTGAACTTCTGTTTTTCTTTTGTTGCCCTAATGTGTCTTTATCTAAAGCCTTTTCAGGCAATGATTATAAGAAATATTCTACGAATAATCTGTAATAGTTTGACTCAGAATGAGTAATGAAAAGACTATTGACGATCGCGTCATTTACTATCAGACAGTGACGAAACATGCTACTTTTATTCTCCCCGTTATTTACACCAGGTAAGGGAGTTTGATGACGTCACAATTGATTAAAAATTCTTTAATATAGTAATAATCCCCACATTCTTTTAAATGACTAATTCGTTACTTATAAGTTATATATGCGTATCATTACATGTAATTACTCACAAGTAACACACAAGGTAAGTACTTAATATTACACAAATATTCAGTTTTTAAAATTACACTGCAAGAGGTTATTGGCAACAGGAAGTCGCCAAAGATTACAGTAAAATAAACACGCATTCCTTCATTCGAAGTCGCTTGCTTGAACTATTATAATCACCAATAATATCGTTTATAAGAATTCCGAAACAAGCTAACTCATCTCTATTCGCCTAGTGAGCTATTATTTAATGTGAATACATCGCCAATTCGGTCATGCCATACAAACATCGCTTATTAAAACACATTTACAAAATTATCTACGATTCGTACTATTATGTCAAAAGACTTAAAGCAAAATTATTCGAATCATTAAGTTATGGTTGTTGTTACAAATTAAATAGGTTCACCGTTATTAAAATATAGTGTAACTCGTCTACTACCTACTTCTAGATAAATCGCCGAAGGTTGACGCATGAAGGTTCTCCATACATACCTATACATTATCTAAGCACTTAACTTTAAGATATAAAACAATTAAATCGTGTGGATAGATTGAACACTTTTTAAATTTCATTGAATAGCACAGACAAAAAATCAACAATATTTCGAGTTATTGTTTTCTATAGTCAGAAACAGCTCTCACTGTTGTAATGATTTAAAGACGTATAAACTACTTTTGTTGTTTTACTTTAGTTAAAGATAAAAATTTCACGGAAAAGATATTTCTCAAGATTACTCTAACACAAATCACACGTTTCGGCGTGTTAATTTTTTTTAAGTTTATTTCGGTTTACATTTAATGTAATAATTGGTAAATATATAAAGTTAATAATTACATCAATGCACGTGTTGCTTATATGTATAATATATAACTTTATTCCTAACGTAAGTTTCTTATTTGTACAAAGTTAACAACGTGAAACAGGAAATAAAATTATGAAAATATTACTTGATCAATTACAAGTAAACGTTTATTATTAATACAATCCTTTGTTTCCATAATCCAAGTATAATGATGTATGGATAACCATATACTTATTCAATAGGACTCATAAGATGAAAGCATTACGATCTATAATTGACTGGCAGAACCGAAAACGGCCTAAAATAATATGGATTATATGTTTTCCATGGATATTAATTACCTATATGTTTTACGTACAGGTATGTAATTGATACACTATAAGGATGAGTCATTATGAACAATTCCGAATTGTTTTATTTTTTTCTTCTATGCTTTCATGATTGTTTCTGACTGAATTATCATACATATAATATAAAAGGCGTTTTTAAGATACACAACTAATAATGAAACGCTCATCTTCCTCATATAAATGTGTTGTAAATGTTATTATAGAGTTTATTTTTAAAGTTATACGCTAATGTTATCTAAGATAATTCAAAAACAAATCAATTACGTTAAGTAGAAAAATACCACTATAATTGATTCATATCTTGTACATGACGTCACCCTTAGTGAATGGCTCAAAAATTTCTAGTTTCCGAGAAGCAAACAATAGGCGATAGAACAAAGCGCAGGCGACAGGCTCGCCGTAGTTGCGCAGGCACAGGTAAGAAAGGCGTTTTTGCCTACCTACCTTTCGTATACTGCGTCGACGCCACCGCAAGCGAGCCGATCAACAGCGCGGCAAGGAAGCCCCTCTTTACCCCGCGTACCATTTTCTCAATTCAATATTATTACTATTTTGAGCACGTCACTGCTGTAAAAACTTGTCACAAGGAGCAAACAGGCACACACGAAGTTGTCTTGTATTCACACTAATCACGCACACTATCACAGAATACAAACGCACATCCATTTGAAAAATGTTCGTTTATCCGATAAAGGTAACCGCTTCGCACGACTCGTGGGACGAAGCATGCAGGTAAAACGAGTAAGCCTATTAAGTTTCAAAAACTTAAAACTACTAATTTAGTTCGGTCTTAAGTAATTAAGCACTACGTAGTGCGTTAGTCACGGCAGTTCTGCACAAGTTTATGTTTAGAAACTTTACATATTTTCGTAAAACAATTTCGAAGTTCAGGGCGATAACGGGCGAGACGTAAAACACGACCGCCCGACGCATCGTTCGCGGCAGACTGGCGTGAAGTGAGCGAACAATCAACAAGTTGCGATCGCGCGCGAGGCGGGCCTTAACATCCGGAGCATGCGCCATCCGCTTCTATGTTCATACCCGACTACTCCACAAAGTTGACTCTGCCGCGTCCTCCGTACTAGCCAGTAAAACTTAGAAACCGGCTTTTTTTCGCGCAAAAACTAAACGACAAGATTTCTTCTGGATTACCACAACCCAGTTTGTATTTATGCAGTTCAGGATATAATTTAATTTAAATAACAATTTATTTAAAGATTTATCTAATATATTACATTTATATTAATATTATAACAAATAATTACTTTTTATGTACTTAATCAATTATTATACAAATTTTTATAATGAAAGATGATATTTTAACGTAAAAAATAAAATCTAAACATTTATAAACAACTAAAAAGTTTACACTGATCAATCAATGTTAGTTTTAAATGGATTTTATAATCAATTTTCATTAACTATGTTACAAGCAATCCACAAAACAATTTTGCGACTCTATTAGAGCGCCATCTTGTTCTTGTCGACAATTTGCCGCCATATTCGCTTGTGATTTATAGCCGTCTTGAAAGTCTTCTTGATCCTGAAAAAAATATATAAAGTAATTCGAATGGAAAACATATTTTGAAACTTTAATTTTATAAGAATTTGATAAAGCACATCTCCAATTTGTCTTTAAGATATACTTTAATTAAATAAAGTTAAAAATAAACATATATATTTTTATTGTTAGCTCTAAAGTAGGAACTCTGTTACACGAAATAGCTTTTTATAACTCTTAATACAGACACAGTTTCGCTTTTAACCTCTCTTCCCCAATAATTGACATTTTGTTTTCCTCAACCCATTTAACACATTATTTACTAACTTGGTAGGTTTCGAAGTAAACTTTTCTATCATTCCTGTATCGACTACGAAGCTGTGTACCGATACCACAATAACCGGTATCAGGCGCACATTTTGACCACTCGCTCCATTCACTGAGAGCACAATTATCCTCCTGTAAGCTTGGGTCTTGCTTTATTGCTTGTATAAGTGGTTCTTCGATTACTTCCCTGTTAAAAAAAAGAATATTATTATTATTATATGACAAAGTTCATTCCTCTAGGATTTTTTTTTAATTAAAAAGTTCTCCAGTATTTCAGTTTTTTTATCTGTTTCAATCAATAGCGCAATATGTTCGTCTCCAACACACATAACCTAACACAAGTTTTAAGCTTAAATGGAGGGGTAAATAGGAATACCAGTTATTCCACAAATAAAAACAAAAATTGGGCTCAGAGTGACAACCTATCATTCATAATTTAGATATAAAATAACTTAAACACCAGAAGATCGGTAATTACGTTCCTAGAGCATAGTAAAAAGGTTACCCGTCTTACAAGTTTAAAAACATTTGTAAATGTCCTTCATTAACTGAATAGGTATTTTTTTATGTTTTACCCAGATTGGCTCCCGGGATAAAACTGATGAATAAATGTAATACTTACTCAACATTTTCAGATCCCGCCTCTTGTTCTTGGGAACCCTCGTGTTCATTGATACCTTTTGTAAAAAGATGGACTTTTTAATCTATGAATTTAATCTCACAGTGTATATAATCTTTTTAACAAGATGTACCGAATAGAAAGTCTTGATATTTTATCGTTTTTTAATGTATTGAATTTAATTTGTTTCTCTCTTTTTATGAACGAAATTAGATTTTTATTCTGTTATCATTATATAAGAACTTTCGATATTCAATCAATAAAAATATTTTCTTTAAATACTAAATACCACAATAAATCAAAGTCAAGCTCACCTTCTTCGCAATCATCTCCAACTAAGGGATAAACATCTAGCCTTCTTACTTGGAGGTGGGCGAAAGGCTTTAAATCGTTTAGGTTCATCTGATAAAATGGGGACTCCTTGTCAAATGAGCCCACTGCGACACGATCGACAGTATCGACGGGCTGAGTTGATGACGTCGCCGACTGAGAGTGAATTTCAATATATTTCAAAGCGGGGAATTAATAAGGGAACTGAATCTGAGACAAACATATATCTAAGATATTTAGTATTCTAAAGCGGTTGAAAGGAGCCTTATTCCATTACGTTTCTTGTTTTCTATTTCAGTCGCACAAATATAAAAGAGATTTTATTTTTTATTAATTTTAACAATAAATACTCAATATCTGTAATTTAAAGATCAAAAATAAAATTAAATAGTCAGATTCATATTTCTAATATAGTCATATTTCGTACATTAACGTGCAGTTATGTCTATAGTGAGTTATGTTCGTTGACCGCAGAAATACATTATCTGTTTCGTGTTACCGTATGCATAATCTAGCACAGCTTGAATTATTAATATGCTTAAAGAACTTTATTCTCAATGAAACAATACATTTAGTTGACAATACAGATAGGTTTACAAGAGATTACACATTCGTCATTTCATAAGAGCTCGCCCACCCAAATTCACTTGCTTAGAAGGCTATAGAGTTAGTTATTGTAGACGGTTTATTATTGAATATTCTGTCAGTTTGTGTATTAATTATGTAGTATGATCTTTTAATAATGTTCAAATATATACCTCGTATGATATACCATCCATGGTGCCAGCGTCCCAAGGATACAATGGCAATTCATGGCTTTCCAACCAACCGAGCTCTGTACATAGTTCAAACCTTGTGACTCCCAAGAACCAATCTGGAGAAGGTTTCATTGCGATGACTAATGAGAACAAATGGTGTATTCGGTCCACCCTGAAGAGGGAATGGGAAGGTTCGAACATGTACGGATGATCACGACGTTTTCCCCTAATGAGTGTTCGAGTTCCATTATGGACGGACATCTAAAATTTAATTACATAAAAATTATTGGACGTTACAGAATTTACGACGAATAATATACGAATGCTGGAATACTACTTCCATTTATATTTATTTATTAATTAGGTATGTTTATTGTTAAACATACCTAATTAAAGAGAAATTTTGTAATTACATATATATAACTAGCGACTCGTGCAATGGGTGCAATGCTGATAATATATATCCTACAGACAATACAAACTTTTCACTATGTCCCTGCTATTTAAATCTGTAATAACTTCGAAAATATTCATTTATATTACATGCTAGAAAGAGCCATATTGATGTTTATTGAATGCCCAATGTATTTAAGGTACTTAATTGGATAAAGATTAATGATGTATTGCTTAAAATTGCTTCGAAAATAAGCCACTATTGCTCGTAAAAAGTAAAGGATAAAAAATGGTTATTGTGGGTTATCCCTAAGAGATAGACACATACCATCGCAGACTTTTTTTTTTTTTTAAGACCTCTTTAAGGTTGACAATGCCACATTATTTTGATCTGTTTCGTAGAGTTCAGCCAACGTTTGCAATGTAAGTTTTTTGCAAACGTTTCCAAAAAATGTGTTTATTTATGACATCACTTTAGAAACCTCAAAAATTATCAGTGTTTCTCTAATATATTGTGCATGTATTATACATATAAACCTAACTTTGTTTTATACTATGTATTAATAATAATAATGATTATATCACATTTTCTTTTTGTAGTTTGGTCGTCTTTTTAAGTTGTATTCGTAGTAGGTATTTTTTTCCTTTATATATAAGAATAGAGCAATTGATGGTAAGAATACTGGCAATTAAAAGTTAAGTAATGGCCCATAAATGTCCCACTACTGAGCAATGGCGAAAGAGAGGGTTTCGTACTTATTTCACCATTATGCTCAAATTCCCTCTGGTAGAGGAACATGTAGCTTAATTTTCCTCGACATAATATGCAGGTTTCCTCTCAAAGTTTTCGTTCATCGCCGAGCAAGCAATGAAATATAAAAACAAAATAAGCACATAAAAACAAAAACAAAAATAAAATAATTGGAAATGTATGAGATTTTTCACGGAGGAATTTGTTGACACGTAACATAGAATGAAAATTTAAAAATAATGTTTTAATATTTGGAAATTCTTTTGGGGTGTTGTTTGCATCTTAACAGATTACTTGCTTTATTTAGGCTGACACTGACTCTTATAATAAATTATTAGATGTAGTAAATATAATTTTTAAGTGACTTCGATTGAGTGTTAAGATACAATCAACTGAATAAAAAAAATCATAAAAACTGTTAATAATCAACAACCTATAAGTTACATAATACGAATTGATAACCTCCTTTATTTTGAAGTCGGTTATACGTAAAACATAAAATATATATACCTATATATGTAATAGCTCACCGCGTTTATAATTTCTCTTTCAATAACAGATATATCACGCTGCTCAGCCAATTTCTTCAAACCAGGGCTTGCTTTATCTCCTTCTTGCCACAGAATATATTTATAACTGTGGGAGGCGCCCACTAAGTGACTATAACCGTTATTATCAGGTTTAATCGGATAATTTCTAGGATGTGACATTCTTGACCAGTGCCCTTTAAAAATAACCTGAAAAATATTCAATAATGTTATTTGGATTAAATATGTTTCGATTTGGTTTATTTTAACAGTAGTTGTTTGATTAAATCTTTACAACCTAAAGATGTTAATTGGAAAATATATCATTATTGTTCTTAGTAGTATTATTATTGTTGGCTGAAATAAATGAAAAAATAATTTCTTATAATTGAGAGAATAACTAAAATTTTAGGATATAAGTTCAATCGTCTTACCGAAATTTCCGACTACTCAAAAAATAACGTTAGTGTGTCCGGAATAGTCAATAATATGTTATGTCATGGACTATACGTCCAATTGTAAATATATGTAATTAAAAACTTTACCTCATATCGAGCCTCACTGCATAGGTTACAAGAATCAACTGGTGGAAAAGGAGGACTGTCTAAAGGTTTCGTTGTATCCTTTCCCAATTCAATTGTTAGGTTCTCCCCCACATACCAAACTTCAGAATTTTCCGCAACCATAGCGCGAAGTCTTACTCTTTGCTTCTTATCGCTCTGTTTTGGTGACACCCAATGAATCTAAAGAAAATTTAGAAATAATACTAATTTTGTTTAATTAATATCTTTAGGGATTTTGTAATTGATTCTTCAATACACACTTTATATGCTTTTTATTTATTAATAAAGTTTTAACAGAAGATGAAATGCTGAGACAGCCCGGTGGTTAAAACATGTGAATCTTGTCCGGATATTTTGAGTTCAAACCCAGCGAGCATCTCTGAGTTGGTACTTAATATTTGTTTGTAATTCATCTCGTGCTCGACGGTAAAGGAGAATATCCAGAGAAAACCTGCCTGTGACGCATGTAATTCTGCTATATAAATATGCACCAACTTGTATTGGAGAAGTAATACGCTTCAAACTTCATCCTAAATAAGACTATAAGCCATTTAAGTGCTTAATTGTTACTTACTGCTTACATAGAAGATTCAAAGTTACCTCGACTCGATATTTGTCAGTGTTGTCAGTATTCTCTACAGAGTTGTAACATCGCTCGCTGTATCTCGACTGCCTGTTTGTGTCCAGGGTCTTAAGGCTTCCTACATCAACTGATCTATGATCAAACTCGTAGCTACTGTTGTCAACTTCTGGATCCTCAACCGTGATCATGAACCATTTAAAAGGACGTTTCACGTCATTTGACGTGACTATTACTAGAAAAGTATTTTTGGTTTAATAACACAACGCTTAAATCTAATTGGCAATATATTTTATGATAATGTATATCAGACAATATTGTTTGTTGTAGCGATAGCAGAAACACTACTGAAAAAAAAAATAATTTTTTTGCTATTGAAATAAAATACAGCTGAGTATAAGATTCAGCTTACTATAATCTTACAAACATAAGTCTGATCGGGCCGGTAGATATTTTGATTTTTACTCTTCATGTCGATCGTCATTGTATAAATGCCTTTATTTTCACTGGGTGTTAGTACCGTGGCTTGTGGTGGAGTTTGATCACATTTACCGGGCTGACCTGATGTTAAAGTTGGTATGATTAATAGTAACAGAAGTCTGTAGTACCTGATAACAAAATTTTATACTTAATTATAAATATCTACGAGTATGTTTTATAAGAATTACTTTCTTATACAAAAAAAAAAGTGCGCCTGATCAAATATTTTAGGCAACATTGTGTACATAGAAAACATGACTATATATTTTACTGATATCCAAATGAGTTTTTGCAAGTTGTATTCACTAAAACAGTTTCAGATTTCTAATTAAGATGTGTGAACAGATTAGCAATAAAATAATATAAATGTTGCATTTGCATTAAGTAGACAATAGACTAAATTTATTCAAATATTTATTGTATAATGTATGTACCAAACAGATTATATTATACACTCAGACAAATAGAATAAACATAAAAAAAATACAAAGATAAAAAAATTATACTTACATTGTAAACAATCCCAAAATATCTATCACAACAAACAAAACAAAGAATCGTGTACACTTTCGTATCCTGCAATTATCGCGTACGGAAATTATAATATATCCTCTTAAAAACGAGCACGTTTCGTTAAAATATAAATTATTCGATGTGCAAATTGAATTCGGAGGGAATCTATTAGGTTAACCCAGCGTCAACTAACAGTGTTCGTCGAATACGAAGGAACGTCCGCTTGGACGGGTGCCAACTTGGTTTGCTCTAGAAAAGAATTAGAGACTTTTCACATGAGCAGGATATTAAAGATAAACTTATAACACCAAGTTTCCGACACCGAAAAGTCAATACATCTTCCTCGGGGCAAACTATTCTTTTCCATACATTTTTTAAGTTGTTCTATAATTTATTTAAAGCTAAAAATTTAGATAGAAAAAGTACTTATATTATTGCAATTTAAACGCGTGGAATTAGTATCCGTTCATTAAATTATCATGATATAATAAGTTACGTAAGTATATAAAATAAATATACACCTACCTACAAGCTGCTCGCCCCGACGTGGTATGGGTTATATGAGAATTATATCTACTTCCCAATCGCATCGCCACCTATCGGGTCCTATCTAAACCCAGAGACAGTTAAAAAAAAATACACACAAAAAATCATCAAAATCGGTCCAGGCGTTTAGAAGAAATTCAGTGACATACATACATACCTACAGAAGATTTATGTATATATTTTAATTAGTTAAACAGAGAAAGCTATTTATTCTTAACAGTTTGACATATCGACTCGTTATCAACATTCCTCACTAGTACTTAGCATTGACGTTTTTAATTAAACTTTTGTTCGCCAAGCGGTTGAAATTTGACTCTAATTACTAATGAAAATTTAATAAAATAATATGTATTTACTTTGAAAAAAAAACCCTAAAATGACAACATAAAATTAGTCCAAGTAGGTTTATAAATACATAAATTTATGAATGATATTTGATAAAGTATATTTTCATTTGATACATCTTATTTGTATTATAATATACATAAAATTAAAATATTCTTATAAAGCTGTAACTCTGTGTAGTTTGAATCCAATATCAATTTTTCAGTAAGTTCTAGAAATTGTACGCTAAAAAAATTATACAATTATTGTGCCTTGATTCGACTTCCAACTCCAACTAAGGTACGAATTAATATATTATCTCTGTATAATTTTTGTATAACAGTCAATGTGAATTGTGTCTTAATCAGTTTTAGCGACTTTGGTTGATAGTTATAACCCAAATGTAACGATATATAATTTAGAAATGCTTTTAAAAATATTGGAATATTAAAACTTCTTTGTCTAAATCTCCGAATCGACTATGCAATATTTGTAGGTTATAAAATGCTTACTATGCTAGAAAAAACGGCAAAAGTTAACTTTCAACTCCAGGCTGTTACCGACAATTTCTTGCCAGAAAAATTCAATCGGCATCGAGGACAAGGACATTATGATCAGCAGCCAAAACTTTTTTAGGAGAAATTATTATTAATTCATTAAAATATCATTTTCTGAAAACTTCTCAAGAAAAAAATAAATTGTTTGGTTAATTGATCAGCTATCTAATTTATTATAGCTGAGATGCAATCTAAAGCTATATACTAATATTCATGAGCCATGAGTGATTGTGAAATAATTTTACATGGTGGTAGGGCTTTGTACAAGCCCGTTTGGGTAGGTACCACCCATTCATCAGATATTCTACCGCCAAACTGCAGAACTCAGGGTAGTTGTGTTCCGGTTTGAAGGGTGAGTGGCACAAATTATCTACAGGCTACAAGGGACATAACATCTTAGTTCCCGAGGTTTGTGGCGCACTGGCGATATAAGGAATGGTTTATATTTCTTACAGCGCCATTGTCTATGGGCGAGGGTGACCATTTGATCGTCCGTTAACCTATATCATAAAAAAAATTAATAATAATAACATTGAATAATTCTCTAAACGCCATTATCAAGAAAAGAAAAAAATACTTGAGATCTTTAAGAAGTGGAAGAACTAATCCTCCATTACTTACTAGTTTTTATTAATATTAATATATAATTATGTTATTCATTATAAACATATATATATCATGATGATAATTTAATGTAATATTTATTTGATAAGCTTGTTTGATTAGGTACGTAATATCTATTTGACCTTTCAATATCTCCAGAAATAGATATTCTGGAAAGATTACGAGTAGTAAGGTAGGACTTTATGACTTAAATACATTTCAATAGCAAAAACGGAATTAAATTTAAAATTACTCAACAACAATTTGAAATTCAGTAACAAAGTTCAGTTCCCTTTAATACGTATTACGTATGATCATTTAAATTGCGTAATTAGTAACATCTTTGTTTTCACATAGTAAGATAAAGGACATAAAAACTTAACATTTATTTCAGATATCTTAGAATCATTTAATTTATCGTATTTGAGATTCCCGAAGCGTCAGATTCAATACATAGGTATAATGTCAAGGGCGAGGATGTACATAGCGATATTAAATTAGACGTCCCCAGTGACGTCACGTTGTCTACGTGTTTTGTGATATCTTACGAAGCATTACATGTATTTTATGGGATGTAATAAATGTTTGCGTTGTATTATTGCGTTATGATTGCTTACTTAGTTGATCATGACATATTAAATTGTAAGACACCCTTTTTGTAAACGTTATAGGTAGGTAGGTAGGTAGATAACAAATAATTGAAAAAAAAAATCGGTAGATTATTATTGAACGATGTTCAATGAAGAACTCTTAATTTGAATAAAACATTTATAAAATAATAATATATCTTATTCGTAATATTATCAGCATCGTATAATGTATAAAAAGCTTAGTACTAACTCGACAGGATGTTTGTTTCTGAAATAAAAAAAAATATATAGTAGATGATGGCGCGTTGATAATTTCAGAGGGAGATTTAGTATTAATCATAGTTTGGTTATTTTTAATGACGTTCGTGTTGATCAATTGGTTTTATCCGGTCTGATAATTTTTGTGATTATAAATTGTTTATTTGTAATCAAACATCTATGTTAAGAGCGGGTAGTCCCGAATAGGGTAGTGTGTCATAAAACGTTCTGACAGCTGATTCATTCAACTTGTCACCGTCGCACAAGGCAGACACTTTCTAATCTATTGGCTCTCAATCTAAGTTAATCAACCTTACCGTATTATATTTTGTGTATTTGTACTGGGAAATTAAATAATAGTGTACTGAACAATTAGAACGCATCTTTATTTCTGATATTCCTCCATTATCACACCCACCATGGAGGATAACAGCCAAGAACATGATCCGACATATATATCTACACATCCATCATTCGCACATAAGATATTGTACCGCTAAACAGTAATACTTCGTATTGTTGTGTTCCGGTTGGAAGGGTGAGTTATCCAACTAAAAGGGATATAACATCTTAGCTCCCAAGGTTGGTGGCGCATTTGCGATGTAAGGAATGTTTCTTACCGCTCTAAAGTCCGCTATGGTCAGTGGTGACTGATCATCAGGAGGCCGCACCTACATGTCAAAAACAAATATACTTTATTGATCTGAAATTAAAACTCGAAACCTCATTATCTGTTCTCGAAGAAACTAACGACTAGACTACCGGGGCATTTAAACTTTGTGAGTCAAATATAAATTATTGATTAACTCTATTAGTTACATATAGAATGCATGAATTAATTAAATATCGTATTCCTCTTACGTCAGAGTGATAACCCACGAGGCTCATATAATTCTGAGTTCGGTTATGGCAAACTGATTACAATATGAGATAGAGTGGGAACATGGGTGCATATTAAATATTCATTCGTACAATTATGGTTCTATTAATGTATTCGAGAAGTTAATTTCAGTAGATTCACGCTCCATTACACATTCTACAGTTACACAAATAATGTTCGTCTAGTTCAGAGTGTAGTAATTTCCTATTATTGGACAAATTTGTTGAATATTCGACGAATGGATTTAACACGGGCTAATGTATACTTCTTATGAGCCGGTGGAACACGTGTATTTTACCCGGAAAAACACCAAGATTATCTTGTGTAGTTATGATATTTGTCTCAGGGGAAACAATCTGTTGGACGATATTCTGCTACATGTGTATCTCCAAGACAAACATGTAGCAGAATTTCATTGAAAATAGACACATGCAGATTTCCTTACGATGTTTGCCCTCACTTCCAAGCATAAGATGAATTAAAAACACATTTTAAGCACACGAAAATTTAGTTTTACTAGCTTGGGCTTGAACCCGCAATCATTGTTTGCGATGCACGCTTTCTAATCCAAACAGGGCTATCTCGGATTTATTTTAATGTACTGCTTTAACAAAATACAATATTATAATATAATTAAAATAAAGTATTAAATAAACAAAAAAAAATCCCTCAAACTCACTCAACTCAAACACAGAGCTGAAACTGTCAACCTAAAATCTTCAGAAACAAACAAAAACTACAGTTAATGAGGCTTCGGACTAATTATGGTATCATTCATACGGTATCGTTTCCTTACCATAATCATATTCGACGATACGAGCGAAATTATTTGAAAGCCCTCATGTATAAATCACCGTAAAATTGTAAACACCGATAGCTTACAACCCATCTCGCGAGATTGTAAACCGTCGAAAGATTGTGAACGATGATACATTTTACAATAAAACGAATAAAATTGATTGTTTTTAATTTAACTGAGATTAACTTCGACAGATATAATAAAAACTAATACGTTTAATTGTAAACAATCCTTCGTCGCTTTAAAATCTCGCGAGATAAATTAAAATTTAACGGTATTTACACTTTTACGGTGACATCAACAAATAAACTAAAAATAATGTTTTAGATAATATGATACTTTAATTCCAAGAGCCGAGATGGCCCAGTGGTTAGAACGCGTGCATTTTAACTGATGATTTCGGGTTCAAACCCAGGCAAGCACCGCTGAATTTTCATGTGCTTAATTTGTATTTATAATTCATCTCGTGCTCGGCGGTGAAGGAAAACATCGTGATGAAACCTGCATATGGCTTATTTCAACGAAATTCTGCCACATGTGTATTCCACCAACCCGCATTGGAGCAGCGTGGTGGAATATGCTCCATACCTCAAAAGGAGAGGAGGCCTTAGCCCAGCAGTGGGAAATTTACAGGCTGTTAATGTATGTAAAATATGTAAAATGTATTTTAATTCTATCATGCGCAGCATTGTATCAAAATTTGAACGTTACTTATAGTCCATGAACCTAGAATCAAATTTCCGGTAATGGTCTGGCAATAGTAAATATAAATTTTTGATAATATACTTAAAAACATATTTAAATATGAGCATATTTAAATAATATATGATTTTTACTTTAACGTGGATGAGTAAGGTTTTTACACACCTTTAGTTCGCGTTACCTGTGAAAGGGTCCCCGCTTTCGAGATAGTAAGTACGATACTGTCTTAATTACATAGCAGACTAGAAATCCTCAAAATTTCAGCTGTTCTAAAATGACGTAGGTCTGGGGGCTCTGGGATCTTACTCTATTATTAATCTTATTTTAAGTACATATTAACATAAATGATAAAACAAACAAAAAAAAAAGAAAACAAAACACTAAAAAACATAAAAACTGAAAAACATATAAACTTTTAAACACTTGCGAAAAAAAAATAGCAATTCACGTAAATACGATTATTTGATCTAGATAGCTCTCTTACGTCTGTGTAACTGTACGCTTTGCGTAGGATTAGTGTGATTGATTAAAATGCATGATTTATAATTTACAGCAGCAAATCAGACGGGACATTTGATTGTAATAGATCACATTAATTGATATTGCGAAAAGTAAAACGATTAGTCATACTGCCAATAGCTAGTCTGCGTTGGTGGTGCGTTCGCCACTTAATCTAAAAAAATAAATCCATTCTACCGAACAGCCCTGTCTCATTCCAAAACCGAAACAGAATACATAATAATATGGTTTATTTGCTGTTGGGCTTTGTGCAAGTCTGGGTATGTACCCATCAGATATTCTACCGCCAACCAACAGTACTCCGTATTGTTGTGTTCCGGTTTGAAGGGTTAGTGAGCTAGTGGTACTCATAAAGGTAAGGCGACTCATACTCCGTGCGGATTATATATGTATGTGCGGATTATAATTTGTAATACTAGTTACGAATTTGTTTCGAATTTTCAGCCGCGTTAAATATACATATGTATGTATTAAATGTTTGTTTCATATAGACCAAGTCCTTGCTCGTATCATATATCGGTGTTTAAAAGAATAGTAGCAATGCATGTTAAGGAATTAATTTTCCTATTTACTTATTTAATTAAACTGAAAGATTGTGTTTGCGTTATATCGACACGATCCCGTAGCCTCTCCAATCCGTGCCGAGGACGGCCATCGCAGTGGTTTTAGTGGGTAGAAATACCTCATAAGTCGGTTTCGCCCCAGGGATCCTGGTACATTGCGGAAGGTTTCCACTGCGTGCAAAAAAAAAAATTAGTAGGAAGAATAATATCTCAAGGTTAACCTGCTACTTTATACATCACTATTCGACCCTTAAACCATTGCACGATTGACGTTCTGTATTCAGTTTTACCTTTAGTTTTTCAGATACATACACTTTTATATTTACTGACTGATTCTTTAAGATTGTATGACGAAGTAATTCAGTCTATACTCTTTCTGAATCTATTATTATAAAAGCGAAAGTAGCTCGGTCTGTCTGTCTGTTGTTCTTTTACGACCAAACCACTGAAAATAAAATTTGATGAAATTTGATATGAAGCATAAACCCCATTAAAGGACAACTGACAGCCAAACCCCTACAACGCGAGCGAAGCCACGTTTGACAACTGGTGAACTATATAAATCACACTGTTTTCATGAAACCGAACTATTAGTAAATCCTAAATACATTTATATTACTAACATTTATCGACTTTTGAAAATACAAAGTCTTATTTCCTTTGAAATGTATAAATTTATTAGTAATAAATATTAAAATAATACAAGACAAAATCTATATTGTTTTTATTTCCTCGAAAACGCTGTTATTATAACGATTTTGTTTATTTTAGTAACGGTGAATATTATAGTGATGTTGTAATAACATATTAATTATAGAGACGTCTCCCTATTTCTTCGTCCAACCTAGTTTATTACTATTAATGGAGACCATATAATGCTAGCGACCAGTGTCGGCTTCGGGTGCAATTTATAAATAAAGAAAATGAGAAGTGCGCAAGAACAAAAAGTGAGAAAGAAGTTCATCAGTATGTTATGAATTAATAAATGAATAATAATTTTACTGTCAAAATATTTCCACGGCTTATACATAGATTCAAATTTGGAAGCAATTGGATATTTTTTTTTTTTACAGCCAGTTCAAGCGCAGCGCACGTATTTTTTCTTATACGTAATTTGAATACGACGATATTTTCGAAAGTTACAGTGTCAAAACATTTTTAATCTCTATCAAATGCCGGAGGTAATTGACATAGTTAAGTTCAGTAAAAGCCTGTAAATATTCCACTGCATGGTTAAGTATTTTGGTTGATGAAAATTCGGTGGTGCCTGCCTGGGTTTAAACCCGCATCATTGGTAACGATGGACCTGTTTTAACTACATGGCCACCGCGGCTCATATTTGTCTTAATAAGAATAAATAATTAAATGAACTATGCCTTTTTACTAATTTGTAAAAGGTTTTTCTTATGAAATTCTACGCGTAACCAAAATTAGGAACTTAGTTAATAGAACCCAGTATATTAGTATTAACACCAAGATGTTAAAATAAAAAAACGTTATCCTTATTTTATCGACCTTACAAGATACACTTATCTTATTTGGACTTTTCTCTAAGCCTTTTAAAGGCCTACAATTTTTTAGTCTTCTGTTTGGATTCCATTCTGTTCCTAAGGTTCAGCCAGCGTTAACCATATAAGTTGACGTACACAGTGTTTTCGATAAAACTTCGATACATTTCAGACATCTTACACAAAATAGTTAAAAATTATATATACAAACGTGTTCGAGTAAACTTTAAATCATTAAATAATTAATAAGAATGGAAGATTGGATTAAATAAAGGCAAATACTCTGTCATAAATGATTATGAATTTCATAATTGTTTATTGGAATATCAAAAGGTAAAGTCAAATAAAAACAACAACAAAATAGGGCTGGCACCGGAAGCGGGAAAAGCGATTTTCAGGTAATAAAATATGATTAATTACTTGGAACCAAATATATTTCCCCTTCCCTATTCATTTTAGTTACAAATAGAGTCTAAATCTAGTTCATAAGCGAATCTAAAATTTACAACGGGATCATTACAAATTAGTTATGAATCGGATTAATCTATCCCGACGTACTTGATGAATAAATATAAGTGGCCTGCGGCTAGAGTCCGATGCGGTCTCTATTGAACCAAAATAAACACATGCTGCTTAAACGATCGCTAATTATTCGTATATATTAACATTATTTACATTTAATGGATTAGGGATGTATTTGTTTATACCCGACTGGGGTCATTCGAAAGGGAGGTAATGTTATTGATTCATGTACAACGTACATAGATGTCTATTGTATATGTAAAATTCGTGATACGTAATTGAATAAATCGTCGAATAATTTTCATATTAAAATTTACTTATTTATATGAATTTTATGCAGAATTTAGTCCTGTGACTATTTCTTCTGACCCCGCAAAGTCAAAAATACTTTTCAAGGTCTTCGTATTTGTAATAAAATTCCGGAAATTGGTTAATTTGTCGAATAATAGTCATGATGTATCAATTTAATTGACAACAACATTTAATTTCCATACCGGTGATATTTAATTGGCGAAAAAGAGCAATTACATTAATTTCTTGGGAATTTTACTCGGATTGAGCTTATCGGTAGAATCTACATACCGAAACGATGGTAACGTTAAATTGAATATAATCCAGTAATTCAAAACTGCTTGTTTTTATCTACGTGAAAGAAGTACATCTATTTTGATTAAATTGTTTCTAAGCTCACTCAAAAATCTATCTCACAATCTAAGTTAACCGCATATTGCTATAAAGTTACTTCATATTTGGATTCTTAAGACGTTAAGGTATTCACACAAATTAAACGAGTAGACTAGACTAGACGTTCGGGAAACGCTGGACGTTGTTTCTAAAGGTTAAGTGGCCGAGTAAAATTACAGGAACTCACGGTTGGCAGCGTATTTACAATGCCAGTGGCTTACTAAATGTCTGACAGTGCCAAGGTATTGTCTCCAGGTAATTGCTTCGTTGGTCTATTAGTTAGTTAGTGTTCCAGTTCATGACAATCCAAATTCAAATCCTGGCTCCGATCGAAAAATCTTCGGCATCTTCGTCTGTCTCTGATTGCAGAGTTATATTCCCGTTCTCTCTTAATCATATAAACCATTCTTCTGTTCCAGAATTCTTCTATATGAGATATCTTTTGTATGAGAGGTAGGAAATAAACTTTTATTTGCAAATGTGTGCTCACTTGTGCACTATCATATCTCGTGCGACTAGTATGACGATTGAGAAAGGCCATTAAGAAGGGCCGCCGGAATGAGAATAAAAAATTACCTAAATAATTCTGGTCACATTGTTTTAGCAGAATTTGTAAGGTCCAATTAAGAGCGTTTGCCACGTGATCACAACGCCTGTGATCTAAAATAAAATTCTACAAACAAACACATTGAAAGCCGAGATGGAAGCTGGAATCATTTTCACCATAACAGACACTCAAACAAATACACTAAGAGATAGAATATGTTGTCACCGACCAGAGATTTTTCAACAGTAGAAATGTCAGAGACGTCTTATATATCCTTCAACTTATTCAGCATCATGTCCACGTAACTCAAAGAAATCACGTCAACATCAAGCATCCCGTTTGTATTCATAGTCAAATGAGATTGCTCGCTTCAAATCTTTATGCACTTCAGCTCAGCCGAATAAATTTACAAAGAAATGAGAGAATTGTAAACAGAATACAATAGTTTTATCTGCTTTGATATGATTCACTTTCGTGTAATAATTTTATACGACAGGACAAAATTTTAAAATACGAAATTTCTTCTATTTAAACTTAAAGTTATAATGTTTCTTAGCATTTTTGTGTCTGATTAACGATTAAAGTGCGTTGGTAGACGATTTCTTGAAAAACGAATACAATTCTAATAATTGATTTGTCACTTGGAATATATTAAGTATATCAAGCTTTTATCTCCTACAAGGGCGTCACATACCATTCTGAATAAGGCTTGTTTTTCAAATATCTTATGAACGGTGTACCATACTACAGTTTTCTTTTCAGTATATATAATTTGTTTCTGAAATATTATGTTTTTATATTCCAATCCGACTTTATTATTGATATTTTAACCAGTTAATCTAGCAGTATCTGATATTTAATATGATATTTAAATGAAGAAAAAAAACGTTACTTTATTAAGTACTGTTGTAGACTATATCTACAATCTACGAAAACGGAGCAGTATCATTAAATCTAGATAAAACCGGGTAAACTAGAACAATTATAAATAATTTATTGACTGAGATATAATTTCTGCCGAAACTAAAATGTTATTTTTTGCAAACATTGTTGCGGTCGAATTCAATGATACGCTTTGAAAATGACCTTACGTAATAATCAAATGTATTCAACAATTGTAGTGAATTTAAACGAATAATTTATACGACAAACTCTGTTTACTTTCTGATTACTGTGTTGCTATTAAAATATTGATGAACCACAAATAAATGATCAATTAATGTATAATTCTACTAAACGATGGTCATTCTCCCCACACCCGATTTGCAATTGAAAATACTATCCCACCACAAACACTGAATATGGAATAATTGTTCTACCGAAATTGAGGTTTAAAAATTGTTACGGTTGGGCATTTTGAATAATTTGAGTTTATTGATAGACTAAACAATTTTGGCGGTATTCATTTTTCATTATACATCTAAATAATCATCGTCAAACGATTAATGAACTCTCTCAAACTCTCTTTAAAAGCTTTTGAAAAATAATTAAAATTGAACTTTCTAATATTTATGAAAAAGTTATTGTTTGAAGTTTAGTTCCTCAATTACTGGGTATCTCATTAGTCTAACAGCTCATAAATTTTCAGATATTGAGGCCCTGGGTTCAAATCTCATTAGCAGCCTGTAAATTTCCCACTGCTGGGCTAAAGGCCTCCTCTCCCTTTGAGGAGAAGGTTTGGAGCATATTCCACCACGCTGCTCCAATGCGGGTTGGTGGAATACGCATGTGGCAGAATTTCGTTGAAATTAGACGCATGCAGGTTTCATCACGATGTTTTTCTTCACCGCCGAGCACGAGATGAATTATAAACACAAATTAAGCACATGAAAATTCAGTGGTGCCTGCCTGGGTTTGAACCCGAAATCATCGGTTAAGACGCACGCGTTCTAACCACTGGGCCATCTCGGCTCGTTTTCAGATCAATTAAACGTCTTCGAGTTTTGTGTCAATAAATGCTTAGTATCAGCCCGAAGCACTGAACTCTCTTCGTTCGTTGGAATGGCGTCCCATCGGATTATGAGAGTAATGGTATAGTAAGTGCACCTGCGTTTTCGCAATCTCGAGCACTATAATACTTCATGTATAGTTGGATTTTCAGTTGAGAATGGCGGACTTTTTCATTCAGGTGGACGTCATCATCATCGCCAAATAACGTTCGAGCGGATAAACGGATTACATTTTTAAAATACTTATAATAATAATTTCTAGGATTTTAATTAGCCCTCTTGAAGTGGGCATATATATTCATTAATTTAATTTCGTCATTTCGAATTCATTAGTGAAATAAATAACCACACCGCGAATAATAGAACATGAAAAAAAAAAATCATAATTAGTCAACCGTGAATGTCGACTGCTCAAATTAAAGCACTTCTCTTTTACCTTCGCCATGATTGCGTAAAAATATGCTTTAAAACAGATTTCATTTAAAAAATATATATTTTGACCCAAAAGCTAACGTGGTTGAAAGAAGGACGCATGCATTAGGCTCTATGAGAAACTCGCATTTCACATCATACAATACTAGAACAGCGCTCGCTAAAATATTGCATTTACATTCTCGTATTATAAAAAAATATTTTATATAATTCTCGGATTATTAAAAACTTTTCGTACCATAGAGAGTATTTCAGCGGTAAGTACGCAGCATACATTAACTGCACAACCGGGCCTAAATGCTTTTACTCATCTGTTTGCGTTATTTCATCATTTAATTTGAACGCAAATATTTACCAAATAGCACTATTTTTAGTTAAGATAAAAAACATAAAAAACACCAATACATAATAATATTTCATAGAAATAAATAATTAAATTAATTTTAGGTACTCACAATTTTTCTACACGTCCTGTTTCCTTAGTTATACTTTATTAATTATATAAAATAATCGAACATTATTATTTCAAGAAAAATCAAAGTACAGGTAGAGAAAGAGATTTTTTTTTAATAAAAATGATTGTAAGTAATATAAAGCTGCGTACGGATCAGAGACCGGTCAGGGTTTCAATTGTCAACGTTCAGCTGTTGAACTGCTCGTGCAACGTGCTCGCAGTAATCAACCGATTGTCATTTTGTACGCCATACAGTATGAATTCAAACCTTACAGCAGTTGTGCGCTAATTGCCAAAAAACTGAGAGAAATTACTATGCGTCATGTACGAGAATGCCTAAGTCATTGAAATGTTAGTAAGACACATTTCATAATGATTTAATATAATTATTATACACCTACCGGGCAAAGACCTCGTCTACGAAGAAGCGGAATATGGAGTTATATATAAACATTATACATACCTCAGAAATCTATACATTTATTTCAAATAAATTTTATTTTGATTAAGTTACTATATCTTGAAACGACGACAATTTAAAATAAGACCTGTACTGTACTGTAGTTAAAGATTGTTGTTTATCTATTAAAAATTTCAAATACTACTTCAGTTATCTATTCCTGGAAATCAGAATAGAAGAGAAATATAAATTTTATATAGAGTATAATCCATGCAATCAAATATTTAATATTACTTTCTGCCGCGCACAACCACTCTGTGGAACCAGCTTTCACCGGCGGTTTTTCCGAACCGTTACGATTTGGGAACCTTCAAGAAAAGAAAAAAGCCTTTCCTGAAAGGCCAGCAACGCACCTGCAAGCCCCCCGGTGTTGCAGATGTCCATGGGCGATGGTAGTCACTTTCCATCAGGTGAGGCTCCTGCTCGTTTGCCACCTTTTGACAAATAAAAAAAAATATATATTAAAGATGTACTAAGTAGAGCAACTCAAAGGAAATATGGACCCTGGGAACCCAGGTATTGGAAGCCCAACCAGGGCCAAACGTGGGGCGTACAGCTTGTAAATTTCCCAGCAGTGAGAAATTTACAAGTTGTACATGTTGTATTACATTTGCTTTAAGAAAAATAAAAAAATATTATAATTGAAATGGTTTAATTCAGTTTTTTTTAAAAATCGACATATATATACACTGTCGAGTCTTCGAGGCATAACAAAACAGCGCTAGTTTTTAATAAGACCGCAAGTAAATAATAATAAAGATGCGAAGAAAATGACCCGTAATCGATTTTACTCTTTATTGAACTCTTCGAGGAGTTTGCTCTTAATTTCCTGTTACTGGTTTCAAATAAAAATAGAAAACTATGAAGCTTTTACGTCTTGATATCTGACGCAGGTGGGTACAAGTTACGAGTAGTGTTCTTATAGACTGGACGTAACTACTGGTAAAACTTAAGTATTGTTAAATACATAACTTGGACGGTAGACGTTTATAGTAACTTAACTTTAACCGATAGTAAATACTCATTTCCACATAATAAATATATTTTTATAAAAAATAGTGATTACATTTGTATTAATACAATTTATGACAAAAAATACTCCTTACCGACTTTGGCAAACGCGGTCTTTCACAATGGAGGTTAACAAATTCAAGTTACTATAGTGCACAAGGGTGTGCACTATAGTAATTATATACATACATGTGTATCCATGTGTACCTACCTATATACTAATTACTGTACATTATTTTATTTTAAATATATTAATATTTCCCGATTATGGATTTATATAATATGTTAATCTCTGCTACTCTTTTTACCTCTGTTTACCTTTTCTTAACTTTAAGTTTAGCTGGAAGAGATCGCTGGTTTAGCGATAAGGCCGCCCCTGTGACTTATTTATGTCTTTATTGGTGTACAATAGAGAGTATTTTCATTTGATTTGATTTGATGGAATAATAAACAAATTGACTGAATATAAATTAACTTAACTGTTAGATAAAGTTTGAAAAAGACGCAAGTTTGTGCGTTAACTGCTGAAAAAACACCATTTATCGTATCTCCATGATTCGAGAACATTCCGTTAGCCGCCACAGCTAGTATCGGAATACTTGGCGTCGATGTTTCGAGCCTCGTTCAGTTCCGCGGTCAATTGGAAGGCAAAGCCAAATTGGCATCTAAAAAGCTCGGTGTGCTCAGCAAGGCACGACAGTATTTCACGTCGGCCCATCGTCTAAGACTATACAAGGCGCAAATTCGGCCTCACATGGAATACTGCTCTCACCTCTGGGCGGGTGCTCCCCAGTACCAGCTCCTTCCATTTGACCGTATCCAACGTAGAGCGGGTCGAATTATCGTCGATTAATCCCTTTCCGATCTGCTTGATCCTTTGGGTTTGCGTAGAGATGTTGGATCGCTCTGCATCTTCTACAGAATTTATCACGGGGAATGTTCCGAGGAATTGTTCGGATTGAACCCGGCTGCTGAATTTCACCTTCGGACATCTCGTCAAAATTCAAAATATCACCCACACCATTTGGATGTTCGAAAATCCACAACGGCGCGATTTTTAAGACATTTTCTGCCTCGCACAACCACTCTGTGGAACCAGCTTTAGCCGGCGGTTTTTCCGGACCGATACAACTTGGGAACCTTCAAGAAAAGAGCGTACTTCTTCCTGAAAGGCGGGCAACGCACCTGCAAACCCCCTGGTGTTGCAGATGTCCATGGGCGGTGGTAGTCACTTACCATCAGGTGAGCCTCGTGCTCGTTTGCCACCTCTAACATAAAAAAAAAGTATTTTATTCGTCCAATAAAATGAACAGTGTTTTCCCGTGTAAACAATGTGCAATCAACCATTGAATTTAAGATGATAAGTCTCTTGTGTCTGTAGTAACAGCTTAACTTTAATAGGAACAATAGGTCTACAACAGCTGATAACTAGATAGTAGGCTATACGATCTTGCACAAATCCTTGTCAGTAAATTCTATTACTCAGTTTCCATGCACAGATATATTCCGTTTACTGATTTGATTCCAGTCAGTATGAAGAGACCACTTTCATTCCAAGTTGTTGTCTCCACACTATTGTCTGAGCGGTATAAGAATCGATTTAATTTTATTTTGTTTAAACAGGATGACCGAGACGAGGGACTTCCAATCGTTTCCATTTCTTTTCTTAAGAGTAGTGCACACCTTTCAACTATATCAGTATTTCTAAAGTAAGATTAATCACAGCACGCAGCAACGGCAGTTCCAATGTTGGTTGGCTAATATTCATGTGACAGATTTTAATCTGACTTAAGCAGGTATCCTGAAGATGTTTTTCTTGCATCTCCGAGCACGAAATGTGTTTTAAACTCAAATTGGGACGTGAATATCCAATAAAACTAAGTTGGATTTGAAACTGCAATTATCAATCTATATTGATATAATAAATGCATATACAATAAATAAAGTAAGTCTATCTGTCTGTCCGATTGTCTGCTATTTCTTCACTGCCAAGCCATTGAACCAAATTTGATGAAATTTGGTGTTGCGAGGCAAGTTTTAACCCCAAGAAAGGTTATAGGCTAGTTTTTATGTCTTACGCCCTCAAAATGCGAGCGAAGCTGCGAGCGACAACTAGTTTCCTATATTATTATGCAAAATCAAAAGCAAAATCCAGCGTGCTGTTTAATATTTTATTTTAAAGATATGCGTTTATGGACACACACACATAAACACGTGCGTTCTTTAAGTAACACAGAGACCATTCCTGGAGACACTAGACATTAGTTGATTGGATTATGTACTTAAGTACATTACTTGATGCGACACACCCACGAACATAAACAAAATAATAGAAATCTTTATACTTTATTTCTAAGCCGTATTTTTTTGGATATTGCCAAGCTTTAATCTTATGAATAAAACCACTTTGGACTTTTCACAACATGCAATTTTTCTCAATGTTCCAAAAATCATGTTGAATTCCATTCGAGGAATACTAGTAATCGTATTATTTAAGGGCGTGGGTGTGCGTGGGTGAGCACCCACACATAGGCATGAACATTTGTATTTTAGATCTTTGATCAACTATCGGTATTTATTTTGATATTCCTGTCTCCAAACAACATACTATACTGCACTGTAACCTCTTTTGGTAGGTATAATGAATACCCAACTCAAAGTTTTGATGTGTCCATAAAACAATTTTGCCATCGTGCATCACGAAGCTGCCGCATTGGCAATTTTCTCTTCGACTAGGTTGACATAATTAACCTAGAAACTATAAACTATCACAATGTTAAGTTTCTATATAAGTTTTTATTTAAATACTAAACTCAAACTGAAATTATTTTGTTCAATATTGAACACTGCACTTACTTATTGATAGTCAATTTAAACACTACCACCGTTTCGGAAAAGGAAACACCCTGACCTGAGAAGAACCGGCGAAAGAAACTCAGCGGGTCTTTTTTTTGTCAATCTAATTAAATATATATATTGAATATGAATAAACAAGAGACATCAAAATTTTCTCGTTTCACGTGGGAATAAATAGTAATAATTATCTAAAGACAATTATATAAACATAATTTTTCTCAATAAAAATATATCTATGGGATCCATAGCAATTTGATAGTCGTGCATACTTTTACTGTACGCTGTAAATTCAAATCGCTTCTTGGAATATTTATTACTAAAAAATAAATACATAAGTCTACGATTTCCAAGAGATATGAAGCTCCACGAAGTTTTTATCTATAAGCAATCTATCTAAATATTTATTTCTATTTTATAAATAGCATTTTTATTTAAAATACAGATAATATTGATACAGTTTTTATATGAATATAAAACTGAAGCTAGTATTATTTGCTAAGTTAGATAATGTCAAACTCAACATCCTCCAATATAACGATTGAAATTTAAGACATTTGTCACTTTTTTTTCGCAGTAGAAGTCTTCGAAAGTTATCCGAGTTCCGGGGAAATCGAACAAGTGAGATTCTCATTCCTTAAAACTCACTTTACATGGAACAGAGAGGTTCCCTTTCCTTGCTTTGCTCGTGTTTCGGGTCAGGAGGCGAGGATGATATCGCCACCCTCTCTTTCCTAGTACAAACGGCAGTGCCACGTGTACGACTAGATTCACGAGGCACCTTAAGGCATATATGTAAGCAGATAAAACTTCCTTAAATAAATACTTAATTTTAATTTTCATCAAAGTAAAGCAAAAATTGTAAAGAATTTTGTAAGAATCTTGAACGTAAATACTATAAACATTCTTGTTTAATACTATCGTAAATATAAACGCTTATCTTTGTCGAGTTTTGAACGTAAAATTTAAAGACTGCCATTTGATATTAGGTATCAGGAGTTAGGTCACTATGAAACGTAGCTGAGTTTCAGTATTTAGAGGGCTTCATAAATATTTCATTGAGATATAAAAGCAAAACGATAACTCTAAGAATTAAACGTTTTAGGGAATTTTAATATATAGGACAAAATAGTATTAGTAACAATATCACTGTTGTTCTTTAGCAAAATCTAGCGGTCTATTTTAAATTTTATTTTAAGTAACACAGAGATCATTTTTGGAAACATTTGTCGTTTCGATTATGTACCTAAAATTATTCGTATTACAATATCCTATTTAAATGTATAGGAATTTAATAAAGAATTAATAATGTTCAAAAATGCTTCATTCTTTTTGATCATATTTAATGACTGTATATACAATGAAGTATATAAGTTTCCAATATATATTCCTTGCCTGATGATATGAACTTTGATGTAGTTTTTACATCAAAGTTCTTGGTATCCAATAACTTAGAACAACTACTGAAGCTTTCAAGGTACGAAGACGTAAAGTCTGATCAAATTCCTTCTAACTTTAGCGAGTATGCCGTAACGACGCACAATATTATATATACGCATTTAATTTCACGATATTTAAGCACGATTCAAATATATTTACTTGGTGGTAGGGCTTTGTGCAAGCCCGTCTGGGTAGGTACCACCCACTCATCAGATATTCTACCGCCAAATAACAGTACACTGTATTGTTGTGTTCCGGTTAGAAGGGTGAGTGAGCCAGTGTAAACACAGGCACAAGGGACATAACATCTTAGTTCCCAAGGTTGGTGGCGCACAGGTGATGTAAGGAATGGTTAATATTTCTTACAGCGCCTTTGTCTATGGGCGGTGGTGACCACTTACCATCAGGTGGCCCATATGCTCGTCCGACAACCAATGCCATAAAAAAAAAAAAATTGCGATATCACAATTTCTTCAGTTCAGTGAACTTGTAGCCGTTTAAATTTATAAGGATTTATTTATGAAATACTCTCTAGAACACTACTACTACTTATGTTGGATAAGTGCCTTGTATTCCAGTGATTTTGTCTTTAAGGAATAATTTGTCGCTGTTTCGCGTCGATTTAATGTTCAAACGTAGTTGCGTCTCATAAATATCCGCATCTTTCTCGATTGTATGAGTTCTTTGAAATTGAAATAAACAGAACTAAAAAACGTAGTAATATAACAACGAATTTAAGCCTTATACCTTCGTTCGAATTCAATTAAAACTACTGAACTGATATTTCATGATATTTAAAAATTAAACTATTTTTTTCTAGGCAAATGTCAACAATTTTGGATAATTGCAAGACGTTACTCTGCATACTAGTCGCAGATCTACATATGCAGGTTTCATAACCATTAAAACCTATAAATCTGGCATACAGTGTTTACTAGTAAAGGTCCGCCCAACCATTTCGTCTCAGACACATTGAGTAAGCTTTATCTTAAAAATATATTAATATACTATTTAAAAAAAAACATTGGGGGTAATATTAAGGGAAGTCCCCGAGGTTATTTTATCATGTGAGTTTCGCTATTATTTAAAGAATTTTTAATAAAAAAGAATCACCAAACCGTCATTTCGTAACGTCAATATTCCTTTTTTTAAGTTATTAGAACGGTCAGACAACGTTCTACACATTCACATAATATAATTTAAAACTGCATTTAGGAATAATAAACAAACAAATCGAGTTAACGTTAACGAGAGTGTTTACGTTTTAAAGTGTCTTTATTAGTATCTTAATAGACAGCTCGGGTTAACAATGCCATTCCTCAGCCCGCAATAGCCGAGCCAGCAGAACATAACTATTGGAAAACTTTAAAAACATCAGTTAGTGGTGCAATATTCTATATCCGTTTCCTGCTATTTTTCACGTTATTGCCTTTAATAAAATCTGGTGTATAGCGAGTCTCAGCAAACAATAATACAACTACAAACTCGGATCAAGGAGTTCATAGAAATGTCAGATATTGAATCGGTTTACTTATTAAATTATACATGTAAATAAATACTACGATTGAATAACAGTAGCTCTCCGGTTTTATCGGAATTATACAATTATAAAACGTAACAATATTAACCGAAGAAATATCCTAATTCGGGGAAATTTTGAATTTCGAAGGCACTTGTTTTTATCGAACAGATGGACGAAAAACACGTAGAAGTCTTTTTCTCTTATAAATACTTGCTTTGATAATTTTACTTTGACTTATATTAGGCGATCTACTACTTCTATTTATAACTTTTTAATGAAATGTTATTTATTATTCTTGATAAATAAAACCTGGAATACTTCTGGAGCCAATAAAAGCCTGAATAACCTGTCATCATATACTGCGTAACACATTAGTTGATGTAGCGTTTTTGAAGCGACATAGACGCTTAAAGGATTAACGTCAATCCTTCGTCAAATTACTCTCCGAAATACACTCATCCCCTTATTCAGTTATGATAATTATTCCAAGCTGATATCTTTCAATCGTAACTATCAATACACATAACGAACAGTGAAGTACATTGAATTAAAACAAACGTGTTATAATTTAAAACATTCTAAAACTAAAGTATAATGTAGGTACCATAAAAGTTAAAGTAACACAGCTTGTAAATGTCCCTGTCCCTACCAAGTCGGGTTGTCGCAGATTTACATCCAAAACATGTACGTGTTTTCAGTAGGTTTTTATAAACACAAATTTAAAACAGGTGAATTCAGTGTTTCTTGTCCAGATTTTTTGTGGATATTAACTATTCCTTACATCACAAATGCGCCACCAACCTTGGGAACTAAGATATTATGTATATATGTTGTATGTATGTTAAAATATTTTATTGCAATATTAATAATTCGGTTTTAAATTTCTATTACATATAAATTAATTAACGTCACAATTATTGGAACTAAATACATACAAATTAAATTTTAAAATAGTTACTTGATAAATCATAACCTCGAATAATGTTGTTAATGGTAAGAATTGAATCGCAATTTTGATTCTGTTATACTATATAGTAGCTATATACACGTCCATAATAAAAATTTATTTGTATAAAACAAAGTTGAATTACGCCATCTGAACGTTACGATCTTTTAAGGTACACAAGTAATTTTTTATGCGTTTTTCATCAATATACAGAGATTCAAGAGGAAGGTTTGCATATTACATTCATATTAACTTAGACAAGAATATCAACTTTACTAGCAGGATAAAAAACAATTATTTTATTTCTTATGTTTGTTCTTCAATCTAAAAGCATTATCAAAATCGTTTTAGTAATTTAGGAATTGAACGATAGCGATCAAACAAAACCTTTCTTTTTAAAATTTTAATAAAAACGGGTTTATTTTATTTTGAAATATGTAGTTATAATTGCGAACCCGGCAGTATTAAATTCTTAATCATATTCTACGATAAAGAAATATCAACATTCGACGATAAAGCTTTCGCTTTTGTATGCTTTTGTTATTTTTTCATTTATATTTTTCTTTACTTTTATTTTTATCATATACTAGCTGTGCCAGCGACTTCGTACGCGTTCGCATTTAACAAAAAAGTAATTTTTGTAGATTACGTTACTCCTTATTAGATTAGCTATCTGCCAGTGAAAATACAAAACGGTCCAGCCGTTCACAGAGATTAGCCGGAACAAACAGACAAACAGACAGACAAAAACTTGAAAAAGATGTTATTTTGGTATATGTATCGTGTATATTTGTTTGTATTATGTATTTAGTAAAAAACGGTTATTTTAATATTACTAACACACACTCCAATTTTATTATATGTATATATATTTTATACTTATTTTAATCTTTATTAACTATTTCTTTATTGCAGCCGAGATGGCCCAGTGGTTAGAGCGCGTGCATCTTAACCGATGATTTCGCAAAACCCAGGCAGGCACCACTGAATTTTCATGGACTTAATTTGTGTTTATAATTCATCTCGTGCTCGGCGGTGAAGGAAAACATCGTGAGGAAACCTGCATGTGTCTAATTTCAACGAAATTCTGCCAAATGTCTATTCCACCAACCCGCATTGGAGCAGCGTGGTGGAATATGTTCCAAACCTTCTCCTCAAAAGGGAGAGGAGACCTTAGCTTAGCAGTGGGAAATTTACAGGCTGCTTATGTAATGTATGTATGTAACAACTTTTTGTTATTCGTACTTACGAATAACAAAAAGTAAACATAATTAGTTACTTAACTAATTATGGAACACTGTGTGACAATTATTTTTTGTTTAAATTTAGTTTAGTCAATATTTAATATGCTTGATGTGGTGTTCTGTAATTAAAGGAACATATACATACCTTTTAAAACATTATTTCACGATGTAATGTACTCGTAAGAGTATCTTTTCTAGTAGATTCTTAATAAATAAATTAATAAAACGTCGCGTATCATTTCTTTTTCGTTTTACTATCTACGGTGAAAAACGAACAACAATTTGTTCTGTTTATTGAAAGATAAAAGTTAAAATACGACTGAATTGCAGATATGTTTCCACAGATAATATATGATTTACTTTTTCGATATCAATAAGAAGCTACGCAGTATATTCAACAAATTCTATTAACAAGTACTTTTGTTTATATATCTTGATATTATTTAACTTTTTATTTTCTAAAGTTAGTTAAATACTTTATTGCTTATTGTTTCCTCTACAATATTTGATACTGAATTAGTAGAAACCAATTTAACGCACAGTTTATTTCTTTCATTTAAATTCATTTAAAGAAAAAAGAAAAATTTAATCCTTCCCCTTTATTCTAATCAATTTCATTTGTAATAGTCTAGTTACAATAAATGTCTTTTTTGTTGATTTAAGCAAGATTTTACATACATACATTAGTAGCCTGTAAATTTCCCACTGCTGGGCTAAGGCATGCTCTCCCTTTGAGGAGAACGTTTGGAGCATATTCCACCACGCTGCTTCAATAAGGGTTAGTGGAATACACATGTGGCAGAATTTCGTGAAATTAGACACATGCCGGTTTCCTCACGATGTTTTCCTTCACAGCCGAGCACGAGATGAATTATAAGCATAAATTAAGCACATGAAACTTTAGTGGGGCCTGCTTCGGTTTGAACCCGAAATCATCGGTTAAGATGCACGCGTTCTAACCCAGTGGTAATTCAATGGGCCAAAGCAAGATTTAGAGAGACTTAATGTTTTTACAATGAATTTTTATATTTATTTTTTAAGGTAGGGAACCTTGATTAAGGCTTGATTAATGGATTTTTATGATGCGTGCGCACAGTTGCACGGTTTAGTCTGAAGTCGTTCGAAATAGACGACTTCACAACTTATTTTATTTTACAATGTTTATTTTATTACACATTTAAATTGTTAATTTTTTACAGTTATTGGGTGTTATAGTAGTAATTAAAATAAAATAAATTAATATTATGTTGTAAATATTTAATTCTAATTAAAAGCTATTTTCAATTACGTCCAAGAAATAGAAATTCTCACGCGCGTACACTTAAATATTGTTACTATTAAGAGTAGCTAAACCCGTTTTAATTTTCTTTAATTCGATTCTCATAAGAACTCATTTCGTATCTCCCTCATATGCTATTGTGAGGATGGTATTCTTTGAATGTTTTAATATTTTTATAAGAATCACATATCATTTCAGGATCGTGATTAGCGGTGAGGTTCGAGATTTTTCTTACAGAATATCTCCAGTAATATCTCTTTAGTGATTTTTGGTTGTTGCGAATACGAATACTAATAATACTCTGGGATCTGTCGTTACGTCACCAGTCATCACACAACTTCCGTATTTCAATTAAGTAATTAAAAATAAGCCAGTGGTCTCTTATGTTCGTTAACTTTCTTTATAATATTGCAATCTATTCTGTTACAAACTCACTATATACCTTCAACTTGAAAACATGTTTACGAACTTCGAAAACTTTAAAGTAGAATGCATCTACACATTTCACATATTGTATTGGCCTTTCGTGACAATAGTTTGGCCTAGTTGAATATAAATGACTGTTACATCGTTTACATTTTGCATATAAAACGTAATTTTAAGCTTTTTGAAGGAACACATTCGTGAACACTTAATACATAAAGTATGTTGCATTTTTTTTTTTATTTTCATATTTATTTGATCTATATTTGTCTTAGTCTTATATATTATGAGATATAATTTTGATTTTGTTCCTCAATATATTGTTAGTGTAAAACAATGTCGTCAAATTCTTCAATAAAAAAATAATCAATGCACTCATCCTTACAAATGACATAAGTACACACATAAGTTTCGACATTTTTATTTTCAAGTAAAAAACGTTTAATTAAACGATAACGTGTAATTAAACTTAAATATAATTAACTTAAATAAAACTTAAAATTTACTCTCAGAACACTCAAACAAGCTTTACTTTATTAATAATTGATACTAAAATATAATTTACTAATTCCGCCGCGGCTGCGTCCGCGTGTGACAGGGATGGAAAGATGTTAGGTATTCGTTCTCCTTTTCTATTCCGCTGATATACATACAAAATCTTATAACAATCAATTGAGGAGTTAATGTGAAAAAGTAACAAAGAAATTTAATTGTTGACCTATTTATAATATTAAGGAATAATTAGATTATACTATATCTTCTATATGTCTTAAAGGATAGTCACGAATGGACAAAAGTCTTTGTATTCGCATTCCAAGTCACGTTTCATATTGAAACAGTTCGCACTAGGACAACGCAAACTATATAGTGACAATTCGCAAGGAATTTAATCTATCTTCTACGATGAAAATGCATTTATGGTTTATATGAATTATAAAAAATATCACAACTTAATCCTATTAAATTAATTATGCGTGATTTTTTGTTTTAATTATAATTAATAAAATAATTAGCACGAATCAAATTTTTTAATTTATGTCATAAAAAGCAAAGTGTAAAATCTATTATTCCAACAAAAATTAAGGTTTTATTGGTAATTGAAATTTCGTTATAAATACGAGTACATCGTAATAATTTATTAGTATTATGATTTAATAAAACTTTATTAATTTTGATTTCTATTAAATGGCAACATTAAACAATTCAGGGACGTTATTTCGGCACAATAGGTATATAATTATTAATTTCTGGGACAGTAGATGCCTATAGAAACTGGGTACATAGTGGGTGGTGTCTTTCATCGAAAAATTAAATCAAAAGGATACAAACGATCATACCATTGGCGTATCTAAGTTGATTATTCATGTTGATTTTATCTGTGTAATTTTATATAATATCAGCGAGTGTTATGAATATATTTATAGAATAAGTGGTTCGCACCGACCTATTTTTTATTTTCTTCTTTCCGATCTTCGTCTTACATATTTTCGTCTTCGTTTGTTTTTTTTTGTCTCATCAAAAGGACCAGAGAATTATCTGTAAGGACAATTGCTAATCTATGATGTTTAATTATGAACGTTATTTAATTTTTTCAGCTTGTCATATTTATCACGATAACAAAAATTTCTAAATTTCTTTTTTCAACAATAACTGATAAACGATGAGAAATACATTATATTGTGGACCTTGGGGCATAATTTACAAATTTCGACATGCCCCTTAAAAATTATTATTAATATTTATTAAAAAAAATTATTAAGTCAAATCAAATTGTACTTTATTCGAGCACGTTCGAATCGTTTTTTTACAATTCCTCCTAATATTAAAAATGCGAAAGTAGCCTGTTACCTGTTACCTCTTCACGTTTAAAAAGCTGAACCGATAACGGTGAAATTTAGTAAGGGGATAGTATGAGTCCGGGGGGAGGACATAAAAGGAGAGGTAAATGTTTGTGTGCTATAAAGTTTTATAAATTTCACGCGGTTAAAGCCGCGGATTCAGCTAGTATAAAATAAAATTGAATCTTACCATCATTTCGGTGCGTATACACTACAAAATAATTACAAGAAATTCAGTAGCTATTATTTTTTGACAGTTAATTACCTTATATAAAAACGAATCAACAATCGATAAGTCGATCCTTTTATATCATCTATAAAATTTATATAATGCATAAAATATAAGTACATAGGTTACGTACCTACATACACGATTCGAGTGTTTCTGCGGCTTAGTATTGGACGATCAAGTTTAAAATATTAATGTAATATTAAAATTAACTAACAATATAAAACCTCTTTAAACAATAAGGCAAAATAATACAAAAGTATGACGTCAATCCGATTAAAAGATTGCGCTATTAAAATTACTTTGATCTCTATATTAAATCTAATTGTATTTAATAAAGTCGTTCAAAATTAGACTAAAACAATTTATGATTAACTAAATTTACATTTAAATATTTATATACAAGTATTTTTTTTAATAAGTTTTAAAATATACAAGATAAGTCGTTTTTTTATTTCAATTAAAGGACAATCTGTATAACAAAGGAATAATAAACTTGTCACAAAGATTTTTACTGGACAGTGTTGCAGAACTATCGATAGTTGACCTTGAGTATTGCTTACAGCTAGCTCGCTGTAAGCAATACTATTGGTAGCAGCGATACTATTGATACTATCGATAGTATCGCTAGTTTTGGACTATCGATAGTTTAGGTTAAAAGTAATACTATCGATACTATTGCTCATGGAGAGCTATCGATACTATAGATACTATCTCTAACACCTTAACTTTCGATAGTCTATCGAAAGAACCGACATTACTCGGTGGTAGGGCTTTGTGCAAGCCCGTCTGGGTAGGTACCACCCGCTCATTAGATATTCTACCGCCAAACATCAATACTCAGTATTGTTGTGTTCCGGTTTGAAAAGTGAGTGAGCCAGTGTAACTACAGACACAAGGGACATCATATCTTAGTTCCCAGGTTCTTAGGTTAGTGGCGCATTGGTGATGTAAGGAATGGTTAATATTTCTTACAGCGCCATTGTTTATGGGGGGTGGTGACCACTTACCATCAGGTGGCCCATTTGCTCGTCCACCTACCGATACCATAAAAAAAATAATTAAAAAGTTTATTATTCCACATGTCCTTCACAATTATGTAAGTCAATGACAATTCCGTATTAATTAATTACACAGAATAAAACAAAGTCGCTTACGGCTGTCTGTCTGTCCTTGTATATGCTTCGATCTTTAAAATTATAGATATATCCTCACAATAACCATTTTTTATCCTACTTTTTATGAGAAATACTGGCTTATTTTCGAAGCTATTTTAAGCAAGACAGCATTAATACTTATCCAATAAAGCACCTTAAATACATAGTGCATTTCATATCAGATATATAAGATTAATATGGCCTTTTTCAGCATGTAATTTAAATGAATATTTTCGAAGAAATTACAGATGTAAAACAGGGACATAGCGGTTTGTAATATCTAATGACAAAAAGCTATGAACTCTGTATATAATGACATTCTGTTGTATATTTTGTATCAGGATTGCACCCGTGCGAAGCCGGGGCGGGTCGCTAGTTGAACTATATAATTACACATAATACATCAATATTACATCAAATCTTGTAACGTCATTTCTAATTTTCTTAATAACACCAACCATGGATAAACTATTACCGCAACTTAAATGCCATTGCGAAAACTTAGCATAAAGAAATATTACGATTCTTTATAAATACATACTAAAGAGATACTTATCTTTTTGGGATAGTGTGGTGATGATTTGTTATGATATGATTATATCAACAATTAAACGAAGAGTTCTGTAGTACCTATATTTTTATATTAAGTTACATAGGTTTCATTTTATCATTAGTGTCGTCGTATTTGATATTAATTTTAGTTTCTCATGGTCCATATTGTTCAGATGTCCATGGTAACTTTCGTTTTGTTTTTTGTGGTTTGCGCTCGTTTTGATGGAGTGTAACTGATCATCTAAACGAAGATCCATCAATTAACGTCGTCGCCAATTTGATAAATGCCTTGCACTAATTTCATTTATTAATGAATATTGCGATTATATCAAATTAACGACGATTCCGTTCATATTTTTAATGAATTTACATAATTATTTTAGGAGCCAATTTACGAGCAAATTTTTTAAAACTTAAATCAGACTCGTGAATGTGAAACACTTGTGAACTGAAGCAAAGATTTCCCAATTTGTTTTTAAATTTTTATATCTTAATTAAGAAATAAATTCGTTGTATAATGTCTATCGTTCGACTTTTTAAAAACGGTAACTTAGGTCGTACGTCCAAACACTAGCTCCTACTAAAATCAAACACTTTATTTTCCTCAAAATGGAGAATTCAACAGATTTACAATAAGAATAATTAACTAGAAAACTTCTTTGAATCCCAAAATCCTTTTGTTAAGCTTCAATAATAAGCAAAAGACGCAAAAACGTCAGTAACTTTCACTCGTGATTTCTCATCCAATTTAAACGGCCTAATGCAAAATGAAATTAATTCCTTGTTAGAACAAAGAAAGTTAATTTTCTGATGTGTCCATCAAACTTGATTATTCATTGTTAAAATTCACTTTCAACTTTTGTCTCTTGTTCGATTTTTTTACGTAAAGACGGCAAAGTTTTCAGCCTCATTATATTTTTCTTATACCAATTTAGCTTTGGATATTTTTGGTATTTGATCAACTTTGCTTTCTTCCCAATGATTTGATAGTGATCCCTTAAACTCATAAGTTTTTCATAGTTATTCTGTATTTATTGTTGTTGTTGTGTTTAATATAGTGCGGTGATATATATTGGTATATTTTACAAACAATTTGATTGCTGTTATCAATTAAGGGCCATCAGTTGCGTGCTGATTCAAGCAAAAACTCCGATCGTATTTGCTCGATCGCTTTGCTTTGTCGTCAAATTGTCTGTGACAAATTAATCCAGTAGATTTTTACCAAATATAGATGCCATAAATATAAGTCTGGCATATTATTGGCAATACCTTTGATACTAATATATTACTTTCATACATTTTCATCCTGTACTATTTCTGAAGATATATATACAAAATTTAGGCAGGTTCTAAATATGAATACCAAATAATTTTTATGTAACGTTAAAAGAGGAGGAGAATCTATCCATCAGTCTTCAAATACCCGCTGTTGGCATCAGTATGCATAACATGAGCTACTCAACTCTTATTCGAAGAGCTTCGTTTCTTTACGTTTTTGTTTGGGATTATGATGTTGATGATAATGACCTTCTGAGCGACTTCATGGCATGGCATTATAGGGAGATTATTAGATGTATGTATGTGTACAATTGTTAACAACACAAGTACACTCCAGACCACATAACACAAGAACTTGTCCTTATTAGTAACTTATCAGGTTTTATTTCCAAATATATAGATCATGGTCTTTGAATGTAATATAATAAAAAAATGCATTGCCTCACTTTCGTAATCTAATTAGATAAGCGGATACGACTGAAGAAAACTCCAATTGGTTTTTCAACTTCTTTACGAGGCACAGTGTTACTGTGAATTTTCGGGGTTTGGACCTTGGGATCAGCAACCTGCCCAAGCTGGCAGTCATGTTTATTTCGGCCCTAAACTACTTTTATGAAAAAGAAATAATTAAATACTTATTTTCATAATGTTTTTTCATAATGATTTTATAAAAAAAAAATGTCTTTCAACTCGACTTTTAAATCTATATTAATTTAAAATGGTGTTCGCCTGAAACATCCAAGTTTATTATTTCAATCCGATGGAACGTTTAATTAACTTGGTTTTTGACCGTTTCTTATTACTTGTAACAATAATTACAAGTTTCCGACTTCTTTGATGTTTTCTTCGGATGTAATTTATGAAATAAAAAAAAATATATGAAGGAAAATTATGTTCTCTCGATATTTATAAAAGCTATTAATAATGTATAAACGTAAATATATTTTCTTTATGTGTACATTGATGAAGATTTAATTAAATTGTAAGGAAAGAGACGGGATGGCCCAGTAGACAGAACACATTGACCTCAAACGAAGATATCTGACTCAAATTCGAGATTCCACATCCTTAATTTGTTGTCTCAAACACATCTCATGCTTATCGGTGAAAAACGTCGTGAGAAAACCTGCATGTGTTAGCTATAATTTTACCACATGTAATTCTAACAAACCTCAATCGGGAATAATCGCATAACTTTCCTCAAACAGAGAGCAAGTATTTGCTGATCATATATGGGATATCATATTTAAATAAAAAAATAATCATTTCATTCATAATTTTATTTATATTAATATATGACGAACACTCGCAGGTTAATTTGTGAAAAATCACTTCGTGTCTCGCTTGTGATGTTGAAAAACAATTCACTTCTATTTTGATGTACAGTCTATTCCAATCAAAGAAGGAATGAAGATAAATAAACCTTAGATTTACGTATTCCAAGGGATTTCCTATACTGTGAATTATATACTATATGTACACTTGATTAATATATCTTTATTTATTTATATACATTACTATTCCACTTAACTACTTATATCCACTTTAATTTTTCTTAGTTGTACGTGTTGACAGGTCTTTGTCAAGCCCATCTGGGTATTTAACACCCCCACATCAGATATTCTACCGCCAAACAACAATACTTGGCAATGTTGTGTTCCAGTTTGAAGGGTGAGTGAACCAGTGTAACTACAGGTACAAGGACATAACTTTTTAGCTCCCAAGGTTGATGGCGCCTTATTAAAAATTAAGGAATGGTTAATATTTCTAACAGCGACTATTTATTACATGTAAAAAGTTCCGATACCAGTTTTGCCGACGTCCAAAAAGCAATTTTTTTTCAAATCCATAACGAATAACATTTTTATTCAAGCTCTTGATTATATCGCGTCAATTGAATGTGAAATTAATTTCATTTGACTTCTGTCTACCGATAGTAGGAATAGACTATGGGTAGGAAGTATTCATTGTAAAATATATTCTAGTTATCGTATATAACTTACTGAAATTTTACGATCGTTTGACGGCGTGATTAGTTTATTCTTATAGAATAACGCTATTTGGTTGAATTTTATAATTGTGAGACAACGTGGTACTAAGTAACAGCAATAATTATAGAAAATTAAATTGCCTTCAAAAAGTAATATACTCCTGAAATTTCTTATAATTCAGTTAATAAAAAGAGACTGTCTTTAACCTTAATGTACATCCTTTGGCAGTATAATTACGGCCACAATATACATACATTTGATCAAGTTATTAATTTATGGCCGGTGCTGTGAAGGGCTAATTAATAAACCAGTGAAATACAAAAGTCCAAGCATAAAAAGACAAAGAACCGTTTATAACCCTACACTTCTTTGCGTCATTATCACTATTGGTTATTATCTATGAGTGAAGTTTTTATTAGACGTATTTAGAAGTAATAAAAACTAAAATTTTATAGATACACCATAGTTATATATAACTCTGTGAAAAAAGAAATTTTCGTACTAAATTTTTTTTTTCTAAATCGCACACATTTATAGACCTCGAATTTAAAAATATAGAGAAGACATTTTCGTCTTGTTCTATTAAATAACTATGTAGTGGTAACAAGAGCTGACTGAAATTCAGGAGTATCATTCTGGATCATGCGCGTATAGAGTATGATAAAAGATCAAACAAATATATAATAATAAAAATCTACTATATCCATTAAAACAGAATATTTAAATGTATGCCGCCACATATAAAATATATCTTAAAATATTAACAAACAATTAACGCCAATTGAAGCAAACATAAAATGATGGCACCACAACCATATATTTTATAAATTTAATTGATTTCTGTTTTATCGGCAATAATAAATAGTTTGGAATTAAACAATCATTACGATGGCAACGGTTTTATCCACGGATTAAATTTGCGGTTATGAACAATATTTGATTATTTGCGGTAATCGCGGATTTGTTTACACGTTGACTGGCTTTATTGATGTCCGAGGGGATCAGACATTGACACATGTCTGAGTTGGTTTTTAATGAACTTTCAATAGACTAGCACTGCTCTCTCAGAGCTAAATATCTGGTGGTGAAGGCTAGATGAATCTTGAATCTTATCAACAAACAAATATCTGGCATTGAGATAAAAACAGAAATAAGTGTGGGCGTTCGTAAGTACGTTACGCATATTGATCTGGGCTCTACGGAATTTCGAAGTCGAAGCATTAACTTTGATATCCGTTTCCAGTTTTTAAGAAAATGTTAAAAAACTTAGAAACAAGTGGGGATGGGGATATTAATTTACAAAGTAACAACCCTTGAATTAATATGACTTCGTAATACTAAACTTGTATTGAGTGTAAAACCAAGTAATGTATCGTGTATGACGTAGGTAAGTATGTCGTGACGGCAAACGGCATGACTCTCTTTTATGCCGTCTTGCTCGATCGCTCTCTTGGCCCGGTGTATGAGTGTCATATATAGTAATTTATATATACTTCATTGCTATATATCATGACATTAAATGAGCAATTCTTGTATATATATAGTAATTTGTTTCGTTTATTTTGGAAACAAAATCATTAGCATTTTTTTTTTTTTACTACACTTTTTGTTTTTTGAGCATTCAAAACTAAATTATTTACTGTGGACCAATCGTGTAACTGTGATAATGCACTGTTCACATCGTCATACTTAGTTTTTTTCCTGTCGACCTTAAAAAATAGTGAAGTATCGTCAGCAAACAACACTATATCACAAATACCTTTAACATAGAAAGGAAGATCGTTTATGTATACTAGAAATAGAAAAGGCTCCAAAATTTACTTTGTGGAACACTCATTTTTAACGTAGATCCAGGAGACTTTATTGCATTAATGAAAACTTGTTAGACTCTTTGACTTAAGTATGAAGCAATGAGATCGATAGCTTAACCTTTAATACCATAGTATTTGTGCTTATAAAGAAGCGTCTCGTGTTCTACACAGTCAAATGCTGTAGACAAATCACAGAATACTCCAATAGCATTCTGTGATTTTTCCCATGTATAGTAAATGTGTTTGAGGAGTGCTATTCCCGCATCAGTGATCGAGTGACCTCTTGTAAAACCCAATGCTCACTTTGAAAAATAGTATTTGTACCGATATGGATGAGAAGTTGATTTAAAATATTTTTTTCGAATATTTTACTTAAAGATGAGATATAGAAATAGAGCTGTAATAACCCAGTTATTCTGTTTCCAGTCTTAAAAAGTGGTAAAACTTAACTACATTTTAACAAGTTAGGATATGAGCACGTGTCCAAACTCTTATTAAAAATTACTGCTATAAACGGAGCAATATCGTATATGATATTTTTAATAAATTTTAATATTGAGGGTTTTAGATACTTTTATGATATCTATTGCAAAGACTGTTTCAAATGAAAAATCAATAATGCATTTAGGATTATTATTATTTAATAATCTATCTGTATCTAATGTAGATGTTTTCAAATAAAATTTTATTTTATTAAGTATATTATCAAATAAGTTTGCAACTTCTAAATCAGAATTTGTGTATCTACTACCCGTGTTCAATTTGAATGGTACCATTTCCTTTTTATGTTTTACACAAACACTACTAATAACATCCCATGTGACCTTTATTCTATCATCGGAATTCAAGATTCAATTTGTTCTTTATGTATAAATACTGTTTTAAAAATTTTGGAATATCGATTGACGTATTCTAGAAAGGCTTTTCGATTCCTACCATATAGGTCTTATAATTTGCTTCTACTATTATATATACCAATATTTGCCCAGTCACTAAACTTTAAATTTGTATAATTATAAAATGATTTCATTTTAAATAATTTATTAAATTCTATTAATATTTATTCAAGAAATGAATTATAAAGTTCATTTGGATCTTGTGTTTTAACGATTTGGTCCAAATTTAGTATTAATTAAATAATTTACGTTTTGCTTTGTAATTTTATCTGTATCGATTGAGGTGTCTTATCGGAAAAAAATCATTTATGTCATATTCATTTCTTGGTTTTCTTTCATTAATTTATTTCAATAAAAATCAATTTCAAATTTAGAGGCTGCACATTTCAGGATTAGCGCAATATTTTATGTAACTATAATTTATTTTTATTTGTCACTGTGACACGGTTCGTCGCATCCACAAAAGGTACCATTGAAAATCAGCGTTGGGTTCTTACCCAACATAAAAGGTGAATACACCTTTTCGAGACACATCACGGTTTCAGACATCATCGGATAAGATTGTATTTGTACGTATGTACTTATATAAATTTTTTTTTTTTTTATATTTGTATTTATATTATATATATTTATTCTTTTGTTGTTTTCTTATAGCCATTAGTTTAATGTTTAACTTCCTTTTTTTATGTTTGCAATGTATCTTTTTGTCCTGAATAAATGTGTTCTTATCATTATTATGATTCAATCGTATTGAATTAAAAAGGTGGAAATAAATTAAATATTTGGTATCGTCATGGTAGTTTACGCTGCAAGTAAATAGAAACAAAAGTTTGGCAATTTTCGTCGTTAAAACTAATTTGACGCGTCGCATCGCGTTTCCGATAATTAAAAGGTGAACAAAATGTACCCTTGGCACTTCATTAACGCTTCGTTAGCAAACTTTTGCGTTTAACATCAATAGTTCCTGTTGTCCGTAATAACACATACCGTCGACTTCGGGTTATAAACTAACTTCAAAAATGAGATTATTCTCATTTTGTATGTATATGCTACTGTAAAAGCTCAAACTAAGGTAAATCTTAAGGTTTTCCAGTAAAACTTAGGATTTACCGATATGAGTTGGTAAATATAAGCATTTATTATAAAGAGACGACTTTTTCGGTTTTTTACCATTCCAACCTAACCTAACCTAACATGTAAATCCTAAAAAAGTGAATGATGGTAAAAGTTCGAATCACAAAGTTTTATGGACATTTACCATTCATAATCGGTAAATCTTAGGTTTTACTGGAAAATCTTAAGATTTACCGTAGTTAGAGCTTTTACAGTAACATACAAATATTATTTTTTTGGTCATGAGCCGATTTTGATGGTTAGCGGTAAATTTTATTCGTATTATACATTGTTAAGGTAATAAAACCAAATGTTTTTTATTCATATTTTTATAATACAATTTATTTTAAAAACGAAATGTTTCCACCTGCGTTTCTTTTACAACTTGCTCGCAATCTTTTGGGTCTTAACTTATATGTATGTATAAACTATGACTTGTATTTAAATAGCCCCCAGAATGTTTTTGCAAAGCGTAATATTAGGCGAGTTTGAGCTTAGTGGTCACCACCGCTCAACGACAATGGCGCTGTAAGAAATATTAACCAATCCCACTTCGCCAATGAGCCATCAACCTCGGGAACTAAGATGTTATGTCCCTTGTGCCTGTAGTTACACTGGATCACTCGCTCTTCAAACCGGAACATAACAATACCAAGTATTACGTCTAGGCGGCAGAATATATGATGAGTGGTTGGTACCTAACCACGGGCATGCACAAAGCCCTACCAGCAATTAAAAAGACGAAATATTACAATACACATTTAATCCACAAGAATCTATTATTAATTGCGTATTTTTATATAATATCTGTATTGTGGTGTGTGCACGGACACATTTGTAAATTCTAAGTTAAAGGTTAAAGATCGTGGGCCGCAATAATACGCCTATATGTAATAAGCTCTATGTAACGTGAACGTCGCTTGGACATATCTCTTATAATGGATCAATACTTTTGACACAGTATGATTAATAGTGGAATATTATTATTCTATTTAAAATGTATTCAACAAATCCGATTTAGTACATGAGATATTTTATTAATATACAAATAGTGGAACATGTCGTCGAGATAGATTTATTTATATTTATATTAATTGAACTTCTATCTGAACTGTTTTATATAGTCTATACTGGGAGTCGATTTTATGAATCCTATATTAAAATGTAAGATATCTTTCAGATGAAAAGTTCAAATTTGTTAACGTTCAAATGTTTTTTTTAAATCTTTTTTTATGATATCAATAGGCAGACAAGCAAAAGGCCACCTAATGGTAAGTGGTTACCATCGCCCATAGACAATGGCGCTGTAAGAAATATTAACCATTCCTTGCATCACCAGTGCGCCACCAACTTCGGGAATGTTATGTTACTCATCCTTCAAATCGGAATACAACAATACTGATACTGAGTACTGCTGTTTGGCGGTAGAGTATCTGATAAGTGGGTGGTACCTACCCAGACGGGCTTGCACAAAGCCGCACCAACAATTAAGTATCGCAAAATTTGTTTAAAATAACTTATTTTGATATCGGGACAGCTTAAAAATTAACAAATATAATATTTTCTTTTCTACTCCAAACAATCGCAACAAAAACTGCTTCAGAAACAAAGAATTGTCACATTTACCGTAAGTTTAAAGTCACCCAATTCGTCCTTTGTGCACAATGTTAATTTGAAGCGTCGCATTCCGTCGACGAAAATTAGAAGCCAAAAGAAATTTACCGTTGATACAACTTAATTAACAACCCGCTACTGGAACTCACTGGAGCTCCTTTACTATTAACTTTGACAACTTTTAGGTTCCTTACAATAAATTACATTTATGTAATTAAAAATTGAACGATATAGTGTAAAAATAATGTCTTCTTGGTTGATTTATCTTATACCATGTTTACTGGGATATGGATTTTTAAGACATATTTATGCATTTTTAATAAAAGATGGTAAACTAAAAACTTTTAATGTCTCATTGCTGGGACTAGCTCACCTTTAAATAATAACCATAAATGATATTACTCTTGTTTTTGTAATTTTTTCGGTCACGGCGATATCAAAGTTTACGTGTGTGTACGTAAACACAGACACACTTTCTGTTTTCAAGATCTGATAGTCTTAAGGGATGGCAATTTGATATAACTGGAAAGAGCTCAGGCGCAGGGTTAGAATGGAAATAGGAAGTTATTGACGGATAAAAGATAGCTCATTTTTACTGACTTGCCTAAAATTTAAAATTCGAACACGTGACCGAATTCTCTGCCGTAACCTTAAACCAACGACGCAGTTAATGATGCAGTATTTACAATAGTGCAGGTTTGAATATATGAAAAAATAAATTTACTAAAAATTAGAACAGATATGATAATATGTATTGTCTTTTATTAAGTTTTAATTAATAGAGAAATTAAGTGATAATGTTAATTATATAGGTGGCAATCGAGCCACCGCCCAAGGACATGCCGGCCATTACGAAGTTAGTAATCTATATATATAAACCGAATTACTGATTAATCACGAAATCTCAGAAACTATAATACCTACAAACTTGCAATTCGGCAAGTTGGTTCCTTATAGGGTGTAGACATTCGCTAAGAACGGATTTTACGAAACTCTACCCCTAAGGGGGCTAAACAGGGGTTGAAAGTTAGTGTTTTATAAATTTCGCGCGGGAAAAGCCGCTGGTTCAGCTAGTAAGTTTATAGAAATTAAGTACACGTTTTAAATTTTGATATACATTTATAATATTATTATAAATTTATAACATATAATTATAAATATATATATTTTTTTATAGTTATGTGTGATACTAAATAAAATTGAATAACTTTCCAAATAGGAGTAGTGTTGTACTTCATTACTGGTACATAATTTAAAATCTGTTTAAAAGGGTTTTTTTTTCAATGTCTAAGCGTTGAGTGAAGTTAACAAGTTATTTTTATCGCTCTCATCACGGACACTGGGGATTAAGGATTTTTGCTTCAAGCAAGCGTTGTAAAAAGAAAATCTTGAGAATTAATTCGTAGCGCATTCACTTTTATCACGAGCTTATCTATTATTATCTAACAAGAATATAAGAAATACGTTCTATATAACATTATTATTAATAATAATAAGTATATAAGATTATTTACAAAGTATTCCTACATATTAAAAAAATGTATACCCCGTGGCGTCTCTCTGTCTGTTAGAACGTGATAAACTCAAAACGAATAAAAATATGTTTATACGTTTATTACGAATGGCCAAAGTTATTCACGGGGAAGGTTCAGATGTATAATTAATTAAGGTTTCGTATTCATTGACTGAAATATAACAATGATTACGATGATGAAGATGTAAAAAAAAAGGCGCGCACTAAAATCAATAGTTACATTTACTACGACCTAAACATTATATCTAGACCTTTCTTCTACAATACGAAGCCGAGACAAGAAAGTAATATGTATCATTTTATTAATCCCGATACGAGTTTAACTAACCACTAGACTTATATGAATGGTGCCTACCAAAATTTACAAAGGATGACAATTTTTTATATCATTTAGTTAGATGGACTGACAAATGGGCCAACTGATGGTAAGTGGTCACAACTGCTCATAGACATTACCGTAAGGAATATTGATGGTTTCTCTTATTACCAATGCCAACCTTGGGACATAAGACGTTCAAACTGGGACACAAAAATACATAGTATTGCTGTTTGGCAGTAGAATATCTGATGTCTGGGTAGTGCAGTAGAGCTTGCACAAAGCCAACCAACAAGTAAAATATATATGTTTTATAAAATAATTGTTATTTATTTAGATAAGCTCAATGACGTTTCAAATCGCGATAACAAAATTCAAGGCCTTATTGAGCATGGTTAACAATACTGAGCCAAAATAGACTGCAATATAAAGCATTATCTTTAAATGCAATTAACAGTGCCCTCACAAAACTTATACAAGTAGCTGATACGTAACAATGATCATATATATAATTACGGATAATTATTACAAGTAAATAATTGTTCGTAATTATAATCAAAATGTACTTATAATTGAAATAAATAGTTTTATGTAGTTATTACAATAGTTTAATTTTAAATATTATTTTGTTTTTCCTTCGAGTTTGTTGTTTGGCCAATGTTTGGCTGTTGCTCTATTCGAATATTATAGAGAGGTTTGTTTTGAGGATATCTCCGGAACTAGTGATCAAAATTTTCTTTATTAATAAATTGCACCGGCGCGAAGCCGAGGTGAATAGTTAGTATGATCTGGAACCAAAATACGAGAAATACAAAGATGTACAAGATTCTCGAAAATACGAAAAATAAAAAATATATAAACACCATTAAAATTTAAATATAATATGAAGTGTATAATGTGTATTGCGAAGCATTTTAGTGTAAAATAACCCGAAGAGTCAGAATCGAACCTGGGACTATTGAGAGTTTTAATATACCATTAAATTCTTAATGATCATGTTAAATTATCCAATCCTGAATTGTATAATATTATTTGCCCGGAATATTAATAGATATATCAAATAACTAATATATTATTTTCTATAGCGGTAGTTAAGCAAAAAGGGTAGTCAGGCAATTTTAGTACCTGACGGTAATTCCATTGATATAGCAAGAAGTATAAACAACTCTATCCAACATCAATGAGCTGATCAACGCAACGCACCACGTGATCTGATGACCTTGTGCATATTAGGCTCGCTTAACCTTTACACGGAAATACAACAATACAAAGAATAAGTATGTCAGTTGCATACTTGGTATGAGGGCGGTATCCACCGCGCTGGGACTGTACAATTACCAACCGGTAAAAAAAAAATACAACTACGTAACAAAAAAAAAAAACGAACATGAAAATGCAAGTATTTAATTCAGCGTTTTCTCTCGAAAAGAAATAATTTTCCGTTTCTCCGTACAAAGTGGCATGCTAATTACGCAATAATTGAACAAAAACGACAACGCTCTCTATAATCAAGGTTTCGTATGTCCTTAAGTAATTATTGCAAATCGACACTTTCATTAGCTCTTTGACAGAGAAAATGGAAATGTTTTTCATTTGTATTAAGAATACAGTGACCTATGTTAACACGGGCGTAATTATAGACACTTAACTGGATGAAAATATTGATTTTAAATGTTTTTTTTTTTATGAGAAGCTCATAAGTAGAACAAAGAAATTGGGTATTATATATTAATGGTATAATTTAAGCCTCATGAATCAACAGATTGGAATTAACTGAAGCGCGGTTTAAAATCTGGGTAAACTGCACTGGAACTGACTGATAGATTTCGTTTTAAAACTTTTCAGAAGAAACGTCTTTGCCGTAAAGAATAAGATTTAAGGGTTACTATTATCACTAAAACTGAACATACGATACATACTCGAAATACCTAATTATTCATGCAATCAGCGACTTTTAACATCATTAGCAGCAGACTTCAACACCAGAACTTAATTTCTATAGCGTCACCCTTTGTTCAAGATCTAGGGACAATGATATGAGACAAGATTTATTGTCAATGTACAATATTATGTGGACTCGTGGACTCTTGACATAATGTGAAAGTTCACAATGGACTTTGATATTGCTTTAGTTAGCGCGATAACCTCATAACTAATTTTAACACCCGATAGTACAAGAAAATAAAACTTTCCATGCCAATAATAAATTGTACTCATTTCCTATCACTAATATTAAATAGAGATTTAAAGGAATTATTTTAAACCAAACGTTACAAAGTTGTTTAATCTTCACGTATAGGATACTATTCTGGGTTCATCATAATAATTTTCTTAATTACAAATGACAAATGGTTAAAATAACTTCACATCTCAGTTTAAATTTCGACCTTATTATGCTACACATAATAAGGTCGAAATTTGAACTAATCGATAGACCTGTTCCTTCAGTGGTCATTTTACTTAAATTTGATGATGTTTTTCTCGAGATAATATTATAGTTCTCAGGTGTGTGTGCAAACCTAAATACACTATCTCTCTCTTTCTCTCTGTTTCTATTTTCTCACTCTTATAATCCGATAGAACAGTAAATTCGACTGACCGGAAAGAGTTCAGGATGTGAACGGTTTTATCGGCTTCACGTGCTTTCCTAAGCGCGGGAGTTTAAACACTGAACACCAATACCAACTTCCAAACTCCTGTTTGCTACCTCCTTTATGATTTTCATTCTGTTAACATTTTCTTTAAACTTAATACCTCTGGATATACGCGTTAAGCTAGCCAACAATGGTATAGCTAGCTTTGAAGATTGAAAACCCCAAGACATTGAAATATATATTTATTATAGTAGACCTGTATATCCTTTGTATCAATTTATACAATGGTTCACTAACTCCTCAAATGTGATGTCCAACATAGTTAAAGATATGCATTAAGTCCATCTGTTAAATTCCAGTAAATTTATCTACTAAAATATATTATAGTTACCAGTTTCATACATAAAACATTTACATATTTCTAGTCCATATCATGCCCCTTATAAAGTATTCCTGTCCGAGGGTAAACAACGCAAGTTTAAGATGTTTATTCAAGCAACTTATTTATCTGACGTAATGAACAAACCCAATGACCCTTGCGGTATTGTTGGGAGTAATGTTAGTAAGTTTGTGGACTGTACAATAGCTGGAGGTGACGACGGTTGATATAGGTTTGGTATTCAAACTTAATTACTAAAGCAAGTGCGTTCTAGGAACGAACCTGAATTCCAGTGTACGTTATCCCGCATATATTTTTGCCACAAAATTAAGATACCCATTAAAATGTACCCTTAGTCGAGAACAAATGTGGAAGGCATTTAAATATTTATATCCTGGTTTTTTTGTTATTTTGCTAGTAATGTTGGAAGTTTTCGTGGACCAGCAATGGAATATGTTTTGTAGATTCGATACTTGGAATTTATTGTCTGCGTATTTATAAAAAATTTAGGAAACTCATATTTATTAAAAAAAAAAGTCTTCATAAGACAGCGTACGTCCGGCTAAGGGGCATTTTGCTCGTTGGCTTCGTACAAAACGGTAGCTATAAGTAGTTTTGTTTATATAGCCGATTGGTGTTTTATTTTGGTATAAAGGTTATGTAATAAAAAGGGTACATGGGTACATGAGTTTGTTTTTGTTTAGTTTTGTAATATTTTAATAAAGCGTAAGATAATTGTTTTTTTTTTTTAATAATTTCTGCTTCGAACTCTTAATATACTTAAACCCGATTTTGTACTAAATACCTATTTACAGATTTAACAACTTATATGGTGAACTTGAAGTAGTACTAGTACGCGACTGCACAAAAGAGAATGTATTGTTTTTAATGTTTATGTATGTTACTTTATTCTACACTAATTTTTAAATACCTGAATAAATCTGGATAAATGATATTGGCTATAAGCATATAGCCAATATCATTTGGGATAATGGATATGTTATATTAACCGACTGCATTTTATTTATCAAAGAATATCATTTATCGTAGACGATTCGAACGTCGAAACGATTAACAAATCTTGCGGTTTTATTTTATCATAGATGTGATTCAAAAATGCACCTCGCTATCTGCGGATGCGGATTCGCTATCTGATTCGTGACCAAATAACAAACATTTGTTCAAATATTGGACGTAATATATTTATGATAACGATTTTTATGTCACCAACCGCGTGATATATTCCAGTTTCATAACTCTTTGAAATAGCCAATTTATACAGACGTCATGAATCAAGCTGAAACGTCTACAATAATTTTTCTGTGAATATATTGTACACAAAACATGATTGAACACTGAACAGATTTCGATTGCTATTGGACCATTATAGAGAAATTGATATACAACAAATTTCCTCGTTGTTCAAAAAGGAAAATAACGAACATTATATTTACACTTCAGTGGTACAGTGGGTCTTTATACAAGTCCGTCTGTGTAAGTACCATCCATTTATCTTATATGTTATTGTCAGATAGAAATACTCAGTATTGCAGCGTTTCGGTATAAAGAATGAGTGACTCAGTGTAACTATAGAAAACAACTTCGATTCCAAGGTTGATGACGCATTGGCAACAATGCCTTCTTACGATGTTTTTGCGTAACAACCCGATGTTTAATAGAGATATGTTTAGTCGGAGGAAGCTATGTCGGGTTGATTGATGTCTGCATGTATTATTTGTAAACAATATTATTTGTTTACATTTTAATATGTTTTTAAATTCTTGATCAAATATTATTTGATTTGTTACATTTTTTTAGAAGTGATAGACTTTACTAATTTAATAAAATATTTGAATATTGTATTTTTCGTAACGACCAATCAGAGCGAAGCATTTGCCTCGAGCGGGGTCGAGGCGCCATCTTGTTTGTAGAGCAGACAGTTTTTGGAGATGCATTTTTGAATACAAAAACGACAGATCGAGTTGGATCGTTGAAGTGTATTCGTCTGTAAAAGTCAGATCGGTGCCCAGAACCCGCTGCTCGATGTTGTTACTTTTTAAAGTGTAAATTAATTAATTAGTTGATTTTTTTAAATTAAAATACTGTGAAACCTTGATAGTTGTGTTTAGTGCTTGTCCTTTACCCTAATGACGCCCACTGAACCCGTAATCACTGATGGATGATGTCATATTAGCATTAGCAGCCCGTAAATGTCCCACTGCTGGGATAAAGGCCTCCTCTCCTTTGAGGAGAAGGTTTGGAGCATATTCCACCACGCTGCTCCAATGCGGGTTGGCGGAATACACATGTGGCAGAATTTCGTTGAAATTAGACACATGCAGGTTTCCTCACGATGTTTTCCTTCACCGCCGAGCACGAGATGAATTATAAACACAAATTAAGCACATGAAAATTCAGTGGTGCCTGCCTGGGTTTGAGCCCGAAATCATCAGTTAAGATGCACGCGTTCAAACCACTGGGCCATCTCGGCTCTCCACTGGGCCATCTCGGCTCTCGGCTCTCGGACGATGTCAACGAGAACGATAATTCTCCGACATATGTAGGTATATATTTAGTATCACATGTTTTCATTAGTGTTTTATACGTCCATTAATTCAATTATATAACTGTGACGTCATATTCATCGCGTACGAACAAATTCGGAAACTCTTTTCTTTGTCGCATTGCCAAAAAATTGAATTTTCTACCAAAACACGTGTTCCTTTCCTCCTATAACCTGGGCTCTTTTAAACGAAGAGACATCTTGAGGGCCGGCATGGCGAAGGCGACTAGTGCATCATTCTCCCTGATTGTACTGGCCGTCTTCGCGTTTGGATTCCACTACCAACAACCAGGTGTAGAAGGGTCATATGCCTATCCGGCTTATATAATATATAAATGTATCTTATTTGATATTATGACACATGCATCGAATTGCTATGCATGTATTAATAATACATATAATTATCATAAGCTAGAGATTTTTATATAATGAACAATTCATTTATAACACAGCTATGTTGTATGTTATACTGTCTAAAGTAAATAAAGTCAAAATAAATACAAACATCTGAGTTATGGTTTCGCTTAGTATGATATTACTAATTAAAGATTATAAATAGAGAGTTTTTCTACCAATAAAACTTACCTATTATTTTTCCTGAGATATCCGGAATCCATGTTGAGTTTAGTCTCTGTTTTTCAAGTGTTCCGGCGTTGTTTACCCCCCTGCTTCCGGCCACCAACGCCCTCTAGATTAGTTTCGCTCTTTGTCCGCAGAGAGTTTTGGTGGTCACATTTATAGTTTTATTTCTTCATTATAAGCGTATGTACCAGGTAGGAATTATTTGGATTCCGGATATCTCAGGAAAAATAATAGGTAAGTTTTATTGGTAGGTAAAACTCTCTATTATTTGTTCCGTCATCGATATCCGGAATCCATGTTGAGTGATGTGTTTGTTTTCTCCTGGTACCGTATATAATTATACTATTGATGCTATAATGTGTTGTAATTTGTTGTGATACAAAACAATCATTACTTCTGAATTAATTCAAGTAAAATCCTTTTATACTTAACTACATATCATATTTGATTAAATTATTGATTAAATCAACGTAAAAATTCTATACTGCCTCAAAATATTGTGACAATGATAATTCTTTATTTAAATCAATATTATCAGAACTTCTTATCTGTCTTTGGTAATAATTTCTAAAAGTATGTTCCTGTTTCCAATTACCAGTAGCTAGAATTTGATCAATTGAATAGTTTTCTAACCAATTTAATGATGAGACAGCTGAACGTACCGAGCCAGGAGTCGCTTCAATCCCAGCTTCCCGAAGTACACTTTTGATCCATCCTCCAATAATTGTCCTCGACGCTGGTTTACATTGCCTTCGAGGTGTAATAAATAATTCTAAGAATTTACCTTCATTACGCCTTTCCTGTGATATTTCCAATAATCGACGAATCCAATATACTATATTTAAGTTCTTCTCGGGATGCTGTATCACTTTCCAGCCAGATTGTCTATGAATAGCGGAATCTGTCTTGGAACCAAAAGCTGGCCACATAATAATAAAATTACCTTCATCTATTAGATGCTCTGAATCACATCTTAATAATGTTAGATCATGCACTCTTCGACCCGAAGCAAGAAGAAGCAAGATGGCTGTGCGTTTCGAAACATGAAAGAAATTTTCTTCATCGGGACTCTGATTCTTTAAAAACTTTAAAAGTACTCTGGGATTCCAAATTGGAGGTTTTGGTGATTTTAAATTTTTTGTAGAAATTGCTTTTAAAATTTGCTTTACTAGGAAATTAGATGATATATTTTGTTCACTAGTCTTTGTAAAGGTAGATATGGCCGATTTATGAATGAGAATTGTTCGATATGCTAACCTTTGATTATTATGGAGATATGCTAGATAGCGAGCTACAGATGACGGGTGTGGATCTTTAAAATCAACTGATTGATCTATACACCACTTTTTCCATTTGTTCCAAGCCGGTATGTAAGTACGTATTGTTGATTTCCTCCAGCTCGTTAGTAATAATGATTTTTATTCCTCAGACCAATCTTGAATTAAATCTACCCACCTCGAATCAACCATGCTTCCAAGAGTATGTTCCTCATCTCTGGCGGATGACGGCCAGTTTTTGTGTCTATTAAGACTTGCGACAGATCTGGTATCAGGAACGGTTGTTGAAGAGCTCGCTGTTGTAGGTCTGCAGTCCAAAAAGGTTTGTTCCATTTCGGAACTATTAATATGTACTGACCTTGGGCAGAGTTCAGATGAGACAGCACCTGGCTACGACATGAGCTGTCTCTGATGCAAACAGATCCACCACCGGCGTCCCCCACATTTTGAATATGACTTTCGTCGCTGGTTCTAGGAGATGCCATTCTGGGGCTGTTCTTCTGCGTGACAATGCGTCTACTTCGGTATTGTATCGGCCTGGGAGATATTGTGCAGTCAGATGTACATTTAATTGGTCCAATAGAACTAGGAGTTGTCTGGTTAACTTCAGAAGGTTTTTTGATCGCGTTCCACCTTCCTTGTTTATGTATGCTACAACAGTACGATTGTCCGACTGAAGTAATATGTGAGCATTTTTCAGCAATCGTCGTTCGTGATATACCGCTGCGTGGACCGCATATAACTCCTTGCAGTTCACATGCCAGGATAGCTGAGCTGTTGTCCACTGACCTGCTAACTTCATGTGTCCTAGTTGGGCTCCCCAACCTATATCGGATGCATCCGTCGTGAGTAGATGTGTGATGGGTTTCGAATGTATCGGTAATGTGCTGGTTGCCATCTTCATCCACCATTCCATTTCGATAAGAACTGGTTTCGGAATCATCACCTGATAGTGAGGGTGACTTTTCGGAAAATGTCGACTGTGGTATTGTATGGTTCGACAATGAATTCGCCCTCTGGGAACAACGAAGGAGGCAAAGTTGAGTCTCCCCATTAGGGACTGGGCCTGTCTGAGGGACCAACTGCCTTTCGACATCTGTTTTTGTAATGCCATGCGTAGCGTCCGGCACTTTGGTTCCGACAGGGATTTGGAATTGTTCCGTGTATCCCAAGTAACACCTAGAAATTCTAGGTGTTGTGTCGGAACCAGAACAGATTTGTCGAAGTTGATCGTCCATCCTAGATGCTGCAGCAGGCATATTGTAAATGTTACCTGATGCTGAAGCTGCTCGTAGGATTGGCTGGCCAGCAGGAAGTCGTCTAGGTAAACAACACATCGTATTTTGTTGCTTCTTAGATACTCCGCTATCCAATTTGTGACCATCGCGAATGTCTTGGGCGCTGATGATAAACCAAAAGGTAGACACGTCATTTGATAAAGCGACCCTTCGTAGCTCATTCTGAGAAATCTGCGATGTTGAGGCGCGATTGGCAGATGAAAATAAGCCTGGCTCAAATCTAATTTCACCATCCAGTCCTTGCTTTGTAGGAAAGACGGTATCCGGAAATGACTGAATAGCCGAAAATTTCCGACTTTCACGAAATTGTTCAATCTTTTCAGGTTGAAGATTGGACGTACCGATCCATCTTGTTTTGGTATTAGAAAAAAGTTGGACAGGTAGCTGGGAGAGACTTCTACTTTTTCGAGAATCTGGTTGTCTATCATGCTTTTGATTTGTTGTGACATTACCGGAGATATCTTTGTTGCAAAACTGGACATTGTTATTTGGCTTGGATATACCAGAGGCGGTTTCATTATGAAAGGAACGTGAATACCGCCTAGAAGTTTGCAGATGTGGCGTGGAGCTCCTAGATCTTTCCAAATATGTCGATATTGCATAAGACACCCACCTTGAAAGCGTTTGTAGTCATGCACGTCGAGTTTTGTTTTTAACGGGAGAGCGGGAACGAGATGTCTTGCCTTTTGGATATCCTGCAGGTCTCGCACTGGATTTCTTACCTTTAGTTCCTTTTCGGTTGCTAGATTTAGCTTTTCCCTGAGGGCCTCGGGAACCTCGAAAGGAACTTTCCTTGTTGTGCTTATAATTAGACAAATTACCTCTGTATCCACTGCTAGTACTGAGACGACCCGCATCGTAGTTTTGATTTTGCATTGAATTTGCTGGGCCCATATTTTGATAAAGTTTCTCAGCCCCCCCTACTTTTTGCATGTAACTATTAAGCGAGTTACTGTCAAATAAGTTAATTGAATTAGGGGGTACCCTTTCTAAAATAGCACTAATGTATTCATCAGAAATTTGTTTAAGAATCGAATCTCTACGTAACTGAATTAAATCCGCTCTTCTACCGCATACTATTTGTAATATGTCGTCACTTGTTTTCATAAAATTCGAATCTTTACAAAATAAATCTTCTACCTTCTCAAAAAGGGTTGTGGCCGTCAATACTGTTTCCTTTTCAGTTGACCAATTAATAAGGCATTGTAAAGTATTGCGTAATTCATCTTTCTGAACTAAAAGCGCGTGAGTGATTGCCGCAAAAGAACGTTCCATTAAGTCTAAACGAATGTGTTCACTAGTAGATGGTAAATAACGTTTTAGTTCATCATTAACACTGAGTTCTACAAAGCCCGGAGAAGTAAGGTACTTTTTCTGTACTTCTGCAAACCTAATTGAACTCCATTCTTCCGACTGAAATCTTTGTAACTCTTCTAACCTTTTCAAATAACTTTCTTTTGATTTTGGAAAAATTGGATCTTTAACTACCGTCGCGTAATCCGAAATATTTAACTGAGCCTTTTCTACACAAACATTGGCGGGTAGTTGTAAATTGATTCCCTCGACCATATTATCGTTTGAAAAAGGTACGGCTTTCGAGGATGACTCATTAATATTACTAGCATTCACTTCTTTATGAGACTGCGTTATCAAACTCGTTAAGAACGCTACTTGTTGTGACAAAATTTCAAATTGCAACTGACTCACCGATCGCGCCCGCTTCCTTGGTCTTGGTTCAGATTGCCTACCTTCTGATTCATCAGACCTTTCTCGTTCCACGCTACTCGAACTTGATGATGTATCCGAAGCCTCACTGTCATTCCTTTGTCTCTTCTCAGCTCGTCGAACCACTACTTCTTCCTCGTTATTATTCATTGTAAAAGCAAGGGGATTCCTATTCTACTTTAACTTTTACAAATTTAACACAAAACTGTATTCGAAAGTATTAATCTACTTTATATTCAAAAAGTAGGTAGTATTAGGAAACACGTCTGAACACTTTGAAAAACGACGCTATAATGAAGAAATAAAACTATAAATGTGACCACCAAAACTCTCTGCGGACAAAGAGCGAAACTAATCTAGAGGGCGTTGGTGGCCGGAAGCAGGGGGGTAAACAACGCCGGAACACTTGAAAAACAGAGACTAAACTCAACATGGATTCCGGATATCGATGACGGAACAAATAATAAATGTTAAATGCAGATGTGCAAAAATACCTTAATTATTATTAATTAAATTATGCTAAAGATATTCGTTTAAGGCAATTAATTTTTATCATTGTCTTAGATAAGGTGAAGGAACGTCAGTTATCATTTGCGTAATTTTGTAAAAAAAATTTCATCGTCTTTTGTGAAATGAAATTAATTTCGCTTTGATCATAGAAATATTATTTACGAAGGTGTCTGTCAAGAATTAACAATAATTGTTGTAGAAATTTACCTAAAAAAATCATTCTACAGGTGTGTTTATGTTTGTTAATATTAGTGTGTTCAATATTCTGAAATATTAATCGTAAATCAACGTAGAATTAAAATATATATGTATAAATATATGTAGCCAATGTGTGCGAGTTTCAACCCCAGCAAACACCAGTTGGATTCATTTGCTTGATTTGTGTTTATAATTCATCTCGTGCTCGGCGGTGAAGGAATATATCGTAAGGAAATCTGCATGTGTCTAATTTCAAAAAAATCTGCTCTTGTATACCCACCCGCATTGGTGCCGGGTGGTGGCATAAGCCCAAAAAACCCTACTCCTCAAAGGGAAAGGAGGCTTTTGCCTAGCAGTTTGATTTTAACAGGCTGTTACTTAAGCAGTTGCTTAGAAAAGATTATTTCAGTATTATGTCCATGTTTTGTAACTTAAAAAACTACATTTCTATACAAATTTTTATCTCAGATTTTATCTTAATCAAAATATACTTTATTCAAGTAGGCTTTTACAAGCACTTCTGTATCATCATTACATATCTGTATACTTTACAGATCCATTGATGTATGTTTATGTATATATTTTTAGGCAACTGTAAGTATTCCTCTTTTGCTAAAAAGATTAGAGAAATAGATCTCTGGCTCCAAGATTATAAATATACCAAACAACTCTTTTTTGCAAAAAATGTTTCAATACTTTTAGCGTTACCCCAAAGTAATATGTAATATGCCACATAACTTAATATTATGTAAATCATCAAAATATACGAGACGAACGGTATCAATAGCATCGGTATATCTTGATGTATCAAGATAGTTACTGTTTAATGGTAAAAACTACACTATTTGTTTTTTTAAGCATTCAAATATTTGCAACTAATATTTGTTGTTAATATTCGAAACGTTCAAAGAAAATTATTTCAGTCATAAACGGAGGCCTATCGGTGTTTAAGCTTCTCATCTCATCTTTCAAACATTCAAAAAAGGAACTTCAGTTACACCCTATTGAGTTATGAATTGCAAAAACGATGTAAGAATTATCTTGTACTCATAAACGGAATCCTACAAACCGATTACCATACTTCTAACTTTCAAAAACGAAAATTTCCATACAACTTTTATCCTTTGTTTCACCCCTGTTGTTTTTAGGTGATGAATTTTGATGAATTCTTTCTTGCAACAAACCAGTTTAGTATTCACTTATACACGCACTAAAATAGCGCATCCTGTAAGTCGGTTTTCAACATTTCAAGAGTGAGATACAAAATGTGTTTGGAGAATATCGCTGCATTTAATACGCTGAAAATTTACTCAAGCTGTTACGAACACGGTTCTTATAAATGTAAGTAAAAATGAATAACTACAGGAACGATTGCAACCTGCGACTGTAGCGGACACTCTGGTCCGCTCATTAATATTATGTATTTTTTTTTATTTGATTGGCGAATAACCAGTCATCTTTTTAACACGCTTATATTAGCTTCAGTTGTAACTATGTATGTAAGAAAATCTTGGAATCATAATTTGACCCACGTCTCCCGGTCTTCATTTAGGATGAAATTTTACACACGCTCTGAGTTCTGATGACAATACATGACTAGCTAAGAAACGTCATTACAAATCCAATATGGCGGCCTCCCCAAGATGGCAGACTGCGTGTTTGAAATCCACCCCCATGATAAGGGTATCAAATGAAAGGGTTTGCTGTCAGGAATAAGAAAAAATAGTCACGTGACTTAATTCCAATATGGCGGACGTCCAAGATGGCGGACAGGCTATTTGAAATGCACCCCCATGACATGGGTAACAAATGAAAGGGTTTGCTTTAGTATTTTTAGTGCGTGCTAAAACCGTGCTTTTAGTTTTTGAAACTATTATTTGTGGACAAAACGCTAAATTTGTAATTTTTAGTGCGTGCTGAAAGTGTGTTTTTTTAACTATTTTATTATTTAATTCATAGCTCGCAACGTTTAAATAATATTTTCTCATATAATTTCAGAAATAAAAAGTAAAAGTCAATTTATGAGAATACCCATAAAATAAAAATAATAAGGTAGGTATATAAAAGAAATCTACAAAAATGTATGTAGTTTTGAGTTATCGCATACGTACACACATAATAAAAATATTATGTGTGTATGTCCTCTGTCGTTGCTAAGCCATTCATCCGATTGTGATCACATTTTAGAGGGTGTTTTGTAAAAAGCAAATGAAAACAACATATTTTCTTTATATGTTAATTACTACGACTAAGTAAGTACTTCAGCAGTACTCTTATTCTACGCGTGCGATTTGTGACATAAATATTAATTTAATTTAGCCTTTGTCCTTCTTTGGATTCAGGTTTTCTTCATACAAAGTTTTACCAAATTCGGTTCAGTGGTTTGTGGTTTCCTTTTTTTTAAATATTGAACATTTAACCTGATGGTAAGTGGTCACCACCGCCTTTAGACTTAGTCGCTGTAAGAAATAATAACCATTTCTTACATTGCATCAATGCGCCACTAACCTTGAGAGCTAAGATGTTATGTCCCTTGTGCCTGTAGTTACCCTGGCTCACTCACTCAAGGATTGCTGTTCGACGGTAGAATATCTGATGAGTGGGTGGTAACTACCCAGACGGGCTTTCATAAAGTCCTGTCAGCTAGTTTGGCCGTCAACGCAACAGGCAGACTGTATTATAATCTTAGTATAGATTACACAACTTCAAAAAAATCTTAATTATTTAATTATTATAACGTAATCATGACGTAATAACACACACATACACACAATACAATATATGAGTCAAAATCTTACGGCGCTTGTTTCCCTTCCGATTTTCCTTAACATCTTATCCTGTTTAAAACTCACAATAGATGCATATTGTCGGTTCTGTGTATTGAAATATAACAATAGCTCGCGAACAATGCGGTTGCCCACATTAGTGTTGTATCCGGAGAGATGTGTATATTATACCTATTTAATATACGTATAAATATGACAAACGAATTGTATTCTTTTTCGTTTTACGTTTATTATTAATTTGTAGGGAAGCATGTAATAAGTAAGGCTTTAATTAATAAAGATGTTTATACAAAGACTATGAGAGACTATAATTTGTTATGTTGTAGTTACCTTTATAATGTCTACATTCCATGAGATGCCTCTGATATATTTATCGCGATCGTCATTCTCTTGTCCGTACGTCTTCTCGTTCATGACGTCACTGATCAATCAGTCCTTGGTTTCATCCAAATTAATACCGATCAATCTTTTTGTAGAAAATCGGCTAACTCGAAGGGGAGCACCTTGTTCATCCATGTACCAAGTATTCTTGGGATTTTCCCTTTAGTTTACCCACGAACATGGCGGTTGTCAGTAATTTGTATTTCATTTAATCTGAGTTAATTTTATTTTTAACATATATTACACCATCTAAAGTGAAGACCAGACCAGACTGAAAGACTTATATCATTTATTGGCAAACTTGACAAATCTGGAAAGATAGCCGAAAACACTGATGATATCAAAGTAAACATGTGAAAGACCTTTGTTGTATGAATATTTATAATTAATTAACATGAATAGTTTCAAAATGTCCCTAATTTTAATTTATAAAAAAATACGTTAAATGTGTTCTTTGTTCAAAGTTGCTATATCTTTATTGGTAGGTTTATTGAATGTATAGTATTGATACGAGCATAAATGGCCTGAACCTAACGTTGCTGTTGCATTGATGTAACCCTAATTTCTCACGTTAAGCCTGCATCAGTCAATTTTGGTACAAAGACAGTTTCGCCAACTCCAAGTTTGCCTGAGCTTCCACAGCCTGCAGGGAATACTTCAATGGTTTAAATAGAATGACAATATTAATCTACTTATTAACTCCGAATCAGATTAGAAGTTTAAGCAAAGTGGTTAAATCGTCATGTAAAAACTAAATTGTATTTTGTACAGGACTATTTTTCAGCATCGTTAACCTAATCCTAATGCATGACTCCTAATAGTTGTTTAAACAATAATCTGCTACCGATGTTATAATCATCGTATTATCACGCTAGTACAATAGAAACGATTCCTTATTCTCTGAGTGAAGTTCAAATGTTTACGTAATAAAATAAGGTCTGACAAATAAACAGATCTCTATTGAAACGTCTGCAACATTTTTCTAACATGCAAAAAGCCTTCATCATTTTCGAGAGAAATCACGTTTTAGACGGCAAAAATAAATGATCGCGTTTAACAATAGCCTGCCATCGAGTATTCAGACGCCGTCGTCGACTAAGCCGCCTAAAAATTCGCTTAATTCTATTCAAGAATTTTTCTTTTCATTTTTACATCAGGTGGAACTTTTAAAAGATTTCAATTTTTCATGAAATATTTTATCGACGTCATGAAATTAATAAGAGAATTTCATATTAATATAAATTTCATATTCTTGAAGTGAAACTTCAATGTAGTTGTAGTTTCAAGTAGGTATGTTTGAAAAGCATAAATCTTATACTAAGTCTTGAGTATTTCCGCTTCGCCAGTCAGTATTAAGTCTTTATAGTTCAACTAGCTTTAACGTAACTAAATAAATAACTACAATAATATTATACTGAAATAAATTATTACTTGAAACTATGTTTTAGCGCTGGCCTTTTCTTCTAGATGCTAATAGTAATAGGTTCAATTCCGGACAGTGCCAAATTGTTATACTGAAATATATTCACGCGGCTTACAGTAGTGTGAACTGATAAAAATCTTCACGTAAGGAAAACGCGCGGTTCTACTCCAGGCGACCTTTTCCTCTCTTTCTTTTTGTCTATCTCTTTCTACTATATGCAGCTTATCATAATACTAGTTGTTGTCAGGTGTAAGTTTTAAAAAAGCCTGTGTTCTTCCTTAGGCTTCAAGCTTTACATAGATTACATATATTAGCAGCCTGTAAATTTCCCACTGCTGGGCTAAGGCTTCCTCTCCCTTTGAAGAGAAGGTTTGGAGTACATTTCACCACGCTGCACCAATGTGGTTTGGTGGAATACACATGTGGTAGAATTTCGTTGAAATTAGACACATGCAGGTTTCCTCACGATGTTTTCCTTGACCGCCGAGCACGAGATGAATTATAAACACAAATTAAACACATAAAAATTCAGTGGCGCTTGCCTGGGTTTGAACCCGAAATCATCGGTTAAGATGCACGCGCTCCAATCACTGGGCCATCTTCAAGCTTGCTCATACCAAATTCCATCCAATTCGGTTCCGTAGTTTTGGCCGTGAAAACGTAACAGACAGATAGATTTACTTTCGCGTTTATAATATTAGTTTGGATTATCAAAACTTATTTATGTTTTTATTATAATTCAGAATGGACGTTAATATAAATTTGTCGTTATTTAATTATTTTCATACATTATTAATTTTATTGTGATTATTATTTAACACAATCATCAAACATTTCTAATAGATAAGATATTGCGTCTCATTATCGTTTAAACATATAAAAAAAATCATACCAGTAAAGCGTTCGTAATAAAATTTTATTTAAGTTTCATATAAAGTGCTTGTGTAAAAATCAGTTTCTGAGTTTTTGCGGCTGTTTTTTTTTAACGATGAAAAAGGGGTGCGAATGTGCTTGTACCGACTATAAAAATTCTAAGTAAACGATTTGAAGAGCGGTCGTTCACTGAACCAACATTACTATACTATTAGATCGTTATATTTCTTAGTATTTATATATTTTAATGGAAACTTTGATTATTTATTTTTTAAGATGGACTGTCAAAGCTGGAAACGCGTCGGAAAAAATAGTGGCCAACAGATGGCCACTAAGTACACGCAAAGTAAGTAATATGACCATACCACCCATCATTAGATATTCTACCGCCAAACATCATTAATCTGTATTGTTGTGTTCCGATTTGAAGGGTGAGTGAGCCAGTGTAACTGCAGGATTTAACATCTTAGTTCCCAAGGTTGGTGGTGCATTGGCGATGTAAAGAATGGTTAATATTTTTTACAGCGCCATTGTCTATGGGCAGTGGTGACTACATACCATCAGGTGGCCCATATGCTCGTCCGCCAACCTATGCCATAAAAAATAGTGACGTTTAGCGATTGTCAAGCGTATATTTTGCGCACAGCAAGATAATAAACGACACCATCCAGTTATTATAATAATCTTAGATTGAAGGTAAATATTTCAATATTTTTTAAGACATAATTAGTACGCTTATTGAATACGACAAAGTACTTAACGATCAAATAGCCTATCTATTTAGAAATAACATCAAAAACCTTAACATATAAAAAACAATTTATTTTATATGAAATCTGAAAACGATTTTTTTTTAAAGATTAAGTTAATTTTCTCAAATGTCTTTTTTCACATTCTACGACTTTACATTGACCGATCGTTGAGGGCAATTAAATAGAACATTTAAAAGTATTCATTTTAGTATATTTAATGAAAATTCAAATTTAGAGACGATATAACCGTTCGTTCATAATACGTACGAACATTAGGGAATGCTACTAAACATAAGTACACACACACACATACAAGTGTTACCCTTACACGCAGATTTAATTTTTATAATAACCTCCACTAAATTTAAAATTAATAAACCTTGTGAACACAATTCATAGAAAATGTGTTGAAAAACATAGAACATACTGTGCGCTATACTTGAAGTGGTAGGTGTACCTAATGTCGTGTCGAATATCGGCATTTACAATGCAAACGAGTCGTTTTTAGACGCCTTGTAATGTAGGCCCGAATGTGATTTCGTTTACTTTTTTCGTGCTGAGTGTGGAAATATATACTTCTATAATTTCACCCTCGACACATATCTATAAGTTATGCGATTTTAAAGTACGTAATATTTTCAATACTTCATTTGGTGGTAGGTGCTTATGCAAGTGCATCTGGGTACCACCACTGATCAGATATTCTACCGCCAAATAATAATACTTAGTGTTATGTTCCAGTTTGAAGTATGAGTGCGTGAGTTTAACTACAGATTACACCTTAGCTCCCAAGGTTGACGGTGCATTGGCACAAGGAATGTTAAACATTTTGAACAGTGCTGTCTTCAAGTGGTGACCACTTGCCATCAGATGGTCAATTGGCCTGTCCAATATATCAATATATGTCCATAAATGTTGTCATATATGTTTTTGTGATTAGACAACGTGTCGCGCTGAAATTGCAGTAATATATATTTTTTTTATAGTCATATACTAGGTATACGAGAAATAGACGAGAAGTTTTAGAATATTATATATTGGGAATTACTCATACTTGTAATACAAAAAAGTAACTATATTTAACTTTTTAAAATTAGTGTATTGCATTTTTATCACGAATAATTCCTCCTTTTGAATAACGTATTATTATTACAATACATAGTGTTTATAAGTTATATTCTTAATAGCATTCGTATATATGTATACAAACAACAAAATCTTTACAAAAATCAAACACAACCCTACGAAATACGCCTTGCGGTAAGGGTGATGCTACATTTAATTATATAGAAATGTCTAGAATAGTCTGTTGTTCCATGGAAGTTTACGTCAGCGGTGAAGGGTAAATTCAGGGATGCGAGAAGCGAGGTCGGTGCTTACCACGGAGTCTTGCTCGTTCATTGCTGCGTGTGCATCAAAGCACCAATGTTCTGCTGGACTTTATAAATATGTTAAAACACACTATTGAGCCAACGACATTCATGTTTAACAACTACAATTGTGCGTTGCGATAAACAAAAATTAATTATTTTTGGTTTTCCTAAAACAAAAAATAAAATTAAACCCCTTTTAACTATGTTATTATTTACTTTACCAGTTCACAATAAATATTTTTTAGTAATCTAGTAGTTAAAATAGTCACTAATGGACTTTCGAATAATTGTCCGAAAGAAAACAATTTCATAAAGTATAAAAAAAAACACTCAAAAACAACAAATAATTGCACAACAACAATTGGGAAAACGTTTAAATCAATACATACCTGGTTGAAAAATACTCGGTTACATTTTCATAACGAATAGCTTTGAATAAAAAAAAACTCTTTAAGCGATTATTAAACATACAGTCAGCTTCGTTCAAATTTAGTGTCTATCAAATCTATAAAAAACATTTATTTACATAAGAACTATTAACATTAAGTCCTTAAATATATACAAATATTCATTAAAAATAGTTACTGTTTAAATCTTGAACACGTGGAATCAAAACTATTATTCCATATGACAGAGAACAATAACGCTTTAAATAAATACTATTTATTGAACGTCCATGAAAGTAAAAATAAAATATAGAAAAGTAAGATACACAAGCGTCCTTATCGCTTAGACAGCGATCCTTTCCAGACAACCTTAAGGCGGAAGAAAGAAAATTGTAAATAAAGGTGTAGTATCCAATTTCTTAAAAAACACATTTATAAATAAATGGGATAAATTTTGTTTGAGTAAGTACCGCCCCCTCTCCATATATTCAACCGCTAAGCTAGTGCTATTGTGTTCCGGTTTGAAGGTCAGTGTAACTACAGGAAAATAACATCCCAATACCCGAGCTGGGTGGTGCATTCGATTTTTTTTTTTGTTATAGGTGGCAGCAGGAAGCTCACCTGATGGAAACTACCACTGCCCATGGACATCTGCAGTACCGAGGGCTTGCAAGTGCGTTGCTGGCCTTTGAGAAAGGTACGTAGTACGCTCTTTCTTGAAGATTCCCAAGTCGTATCGGTTCGGAAAAACCGCCGGCGAAAGATATGTAAGAAGTTAATAACATTTCATACGGTGTCAATGTCTACAATTTAACATCAGGTGGCCGATTTGACCCCCGGCCTACCGATTCTATAAAAATAAATTATAATGTTACAATAACGTAAATACGTTAAATAAAAAACAGTAAACGCCACAGAAATAAATAGTTTCAAACGATCCATTTGTACATTGCAAGAAGTTAAATAATAAATCAAACTACACGTCCCTTTTTCGCACAAACATTAGCATATCGTCGAGGAAATGACAAAACATCAAACCGACGTGCACTGCGTCTAGGAACGTTCTAGCTCGTATTCACTTGTAACGAAATGTTTATGTAAGGAAGTAATGCATCGCACTGAAAAATTGCTGATAATAATGTCATGAAACATGGAATTTAAATGAAGATAGTTAATAGGGTAATATATTTTTAACCGCTTCGTTGGTCTAGGCTAGTTTTAAGACGTGACCCTGGGGCCGTGGACGTTTAAGGACGTCATCCCCTGAGTGGAGCTCTGCACGGGAAGGGCCGCGGATTTATATTGACACGATCCCGCAGCCTATCCAGTCCGTGCCGAGGACGGCCATCGCAGTGGTTTTAGTGGGTAGGATATCACATAACCACGGTTTCCACTGCGTAAAACAGACGACATAAAAGTAAAAATTTTGAACTTCTCAGTTTGGTAGTGGCTCTTTACATTCCCGTGCCTCGAAGAGCGCATAAGACTTCTTGCGCCCGAAATCTATCCGGTCATATCAGATAGCCACACCGGATCTGTTTCTGCACACAATTTAGCTTACGACAACGCGATAGCTCTAATGATAAAAGGCTCTCCATAATCTATTTTTTAAAATCATAATATATTTTTAATATTCAAATCCGAACTGTTAACAAAAGTCACTTTGTTGACAGAAGTCTGAACTATATAATTATGTCAATCTTCTGCACTACCTTAAGACATTTAATCGTGATATACTCGAAGCAGTTACCGTCGTCACGGCATGGTCTGAAAGCGGTTTTTGTAATTAACATAGAACATTTATTTACATTATACATTTATTTTTTTTCCATTTACATTTCGAAAGTAAATTCTATTTGCGTCATAACATACACATACGCCATAAAATTCAAACACATGCTGTTTGTGTTACAGATAGAACTTTTAATAAAAAAATGTCGTAATTATATTTATGACACGGCTTTGACGAGCCAATATACTAAAGTGAAATATCACAGGATCTAGTTAATAAAAACAAATATTTTTATGCATAGCCGAAATAAATTCAACGAATTTAGATCTATGAATTTTTTGTGCATGATGTTTTAGTTTTAAAAACGATACGGTCGTCAATTCACAAAGAACTAAAAACATTCAGCATTTTAAGCCTTACATAGTACGTAGTAGTAATAACTTACGTAACGTAGTAGTCCGTTTTTGGCTTCTTGATTAATTTAAAACATTTTTTTATATTTTAAGTGTAAATGATTAGAATTCTTTAAGGCCTTGTAATCGACTTCAGACAATATTTTTAGTACAAATATTTGTATTAAAAAACTCACATTACTTATACATATTTCACAGTCTTTAAACCATCTCAATGAACAGAAAGGATACCTTTGCCCAGAGAAGTGATAACTACGGGATTCATTTTTTTATAAGTTATTTATTTAATGTAAGTCGTAATGATTATATAATTATAAAATGTACCGTGAGTGGGTATCGTTTTACATAAATTTAACCTAACGACCGGTTCATAGAGATAGCTGCCAAAAATCTCAGCTTTATAATTATTTACAAATTGATACATAATCATTCTTCTAACGCCACAATTATTATTCTAACGCCCCAACAGTACTCTGTTCTAGCCGTGCTCCGGTTGATGGGTGAGTGAGCCAATGTAATTACAAGCACAAGGCGATGTAATTAGTGATGTGCCATAGTTACTACTTACCAACAGACAGCCCATTAGATTATCTGCCTTCTTTAAATAAGAACAAAAAAATATGAATAAATAAAAAAAAAAACATGCAGATTTTTAATTTAAATAATCTCGTCTATTAACAAGTTGCCTTATTCATAAATAATATTTTTAAGTAAGTCTTAATAGTAAACATATAAATGTCCAGGGAATTTTATAACGAAATCTGATAATTATAATTTAATATTAATTAATAATTATTAATTCATCCTTAAGATTTTGTTCCAGAACAAATATGAAACTTATAATGAGTGTACTCTACACAGCTAATAGAGTTCTTACCCTTGTGAAGTTTCCATGGAGCGTTTCAATTTCTCTTAGGATTTCATACGATCCGCTTGGAGTGGTTTCCAAATATGGGGGCTGCATATAACTGAGATTTTCAATAAGCGGACCAATATATATGGAGGACTATTGCTCTAAGTCAAGTTTTATGAGTTATCGAACAAATACTGCAATGGTGCGATACCCCCATATCTATAATGATATATTCTCTTTTAAATATATTTGCACCTCATTGCCACTCCCTGCATTTTTAAAAATTCTTTTGATTATTTTCAAGGTATTCTTAAAACTAGCGACTTTTCACTTACAACTTTAACTATCTGTTCATTGGGTGATTAGATTATAAAGTTAAACAGTTTTGTGTCTTCTTCTTTCGAATGTGAAAAGATAGATGACTGAAAGAGAGAAATCAGTGCTAACGACCAATCAAATAAAAACATCCTTTATTCAAGTATGCCTTTACAAGCACTTTTGATTGGTCACCTTACAGAATTGTATTAAATGCAAAGAACAAATCACCGATTCGATCCGAGAAGAATTAGCAAGAAACTCAGTAGTTAATCTTTTCCAACATTTGAAATACATTATGTGAGTTAAATGTAATAAAATATCCGGCTCAAAGTCAACAAGTATTTGCTTCACGCTTTTTTAACATCTACATAGTCTATGATCACTGTTAGTTTCCGCCTGCGGCTTTGCCCACGTGTTTTGAATTGAAGATAATAAGTGTTGTGGTATTTTCGACTATTATCTATCTCTTTGCTAAATTTTATTTAAATTCGTTCATACGTTCTGGCTGTGATTGAGTAACAAACATCGGAACTTTATTTATAATATCAGTGGAATAGTTCACCCAGTGGTCGAAATTCTATCATAACTATTATTTTTTTTAATTAAATTATATATTATTCCATTTCCCGGGCATACAAAAAGAGTTTTTGTATGCTTTGCAAAACTATTTTCTTGATAATACGAACGTTAATAACAGCCTAATAAAAAAAATGGTTGACAAAACGGAAGGGGGAAAAGGTGCCGAACTGTTTTTTTTTGCCTATTTATATATAGACTAGCTGTTACCCGTCCGCTTCGCTAGATATTATAATAAAATATAGAACAATGGAATTAAAAAAACAAATATAAAAAATATGCCTATAAACATCTCCGCCTATAAATATTTCGCGACGATGGTCTCATACCGATTGACGCACAAAAGCGCACTGAACACGCTGTAAGAAATAATAACGATTCCTTACATCTCATCAACGCGCCACCAATGTTGGAAGTTGGCAGACTGGCCCAATCACCTTCAAACCAGAACACTACAATATTAAACATTGCTCTTTGGCGGTAGAATGTCTAATAAGTGGGTGGTACAGACTGGTACAAAGCTCAACCACCAAGTATACATATATGTATACATATTTTATACTAATTTGTGTATCGAATAATAAATATATAAATACAATATTCATCATCTTATCTTTTATTTTCTTGAAATTGAATATTAAACTTAAAATTTATTTTCAACACAACTAAAAGATTTCTCGGTCAACACTCTTTGTGATGAAAGTCTCGGCGAAGTTAAATCATTTCTTGTTTACAAAGAAATTTACAGTCAGACAAACGAATGTTACGAATTTAATTTACGTTTAATTTAATGTCTGCTTTATTAAAGAGTAATTAATGACTACAATTTCAGAGCTGAAGAGAACCGTAAACCAGGACCGGATTATAGGGAAGAGGTGTTAAGATGTCTTGAAAGAAAGAGTCAAATAAAATCATTTGAAGTCATCAACACTGAGTATATTTGATTTTTTTAAGAAGTTGCGTGATGATTTTTTTATGTGTAACTATCGTTCGCTTACTTGCAATCTGTGGAAGTAAGTTCGTGAAGAGGGAAGGAAATGTGTAACAGGAAGCAGAGTGAACGCGCGCTATTTAATTTGACTAGTAGTTTGACTGTGCTTGAGTTGAGTCAGATGGTACCAACTCATTACTATTAGTCGAGATGTTAGTTCCTATACATCATATTTGACAACTGTAAGACTTTTAATTATTATTATAATATATTGGTTAAGCAAAGCATCATACGGGAACAAGTATAACAAGGGTAGAAAATATTGCCACATAAGCTCCTAGCCTTCTTCTGTACGGCAGAGGAAGCCTTAGCCCAGTACGACATAAACAGACTTTTACTTTACAGAAATGTGTGATTTAAAAATATATTAATAATAAATATATTAAAATTAACAATAATAAATTCTAATAAAATAAAAATAATCTCATAAAATCCTCGGGACGATGTTTCCTCAAAATCCGTCCCTGCAATCTGTAAGCTGACAAGGATTTTGAGTTGTTATATGTCACTGATATTATGAGTGCGAATATTTGTCCGTTCGTACTTCTTCTGCACGGCAGAGCAATGAACCGACATTATTTTTTGCGTTGAGATAATTTGATATTCGATGCGAAAATTGCACGAAAGTAAAGGTGTGGTTAACAAACTATTAATAAACTAATTGAATCATTTAATTTAGTTTTTAAAATAAAAATATTTCTTATTATGATTTACTCGATATTATTACTTTTAAATAACAAGAGCAGTATTTTTTCTTACATTACGCATTTTTCTAATTTCGTCTAAAGATATTTTTTATAAGTATGAATTCTTCGAATGTAATTGGAAACCGATTTAATTTCAAATTACATAACTTTATTATGAAGACATTATTATTAATCTACGCCGAGATGGCCCAATGGTTAGAACGCGTGAATCTTAACCGATGATTTCGGGTTCAAACCCAAATTTGTGTTTATAATTTATCTCGTGCTCGGCGGTGAAGGAAAACTCGTGAGGAAATCTGCATGTGTCTAATTTCAACGAAATTCTGCCACATGTGTATTCCGCCAACCAGCATTGGAGCAGCGTGGTGGAATATGCTCCAAACCTTCTCCTCAAAGGGAGAGGAGGCCTTTAGCCCAGCAGTGGGAAAATTTACAGGCTGCTAATGTTAATGCTAAAAAAACGCCGCCTACTGAAATAAGACTGACTACTTATGTTTATAAATAACATTATTTATTTATTTCTAATTGGCAATTTCGGAATTATTTATATATTAGGTTCTAGTTTCATACACAAAACACAGAAACTAGAGACAGCGGTACGTCTTCTTAATTTCCTCGTTGCCAACAGATAATAATAATAACAATAATTTGTTTTTATTTCAGGTAATTAATCAAACCCATAGACACATATAAACATAAAAAAAGTAAAATATATTACATTAAATTAAATTTTAAATAAATGTGTTGTTCCCGCACCGAAGCAGGCTGCACAAAAATATCGAGAAAGAATTACTTATATCGTTAACGTTAGCAGTCAAAATAGACTAAGTACCTACTGCGTTGTCTGCGAGTCTTTACCAGAAATAAGTCTTTGCTCTGAGAAAAATCTGCTCGCAGCAGAAAACGTGGCTATAGCGCTGCAAAACCGCGGCTGCTTTACTAGAAACGTTAGGATTGGTTAATATTTCTTACGGAAACAATGTCTATAAGCCACGGTGATGACTTGATGGTATCGGACCAA